>NC_080023.1:167599552-168234552 GCF_030020395.1 Manis pentadactyla
GCCTCACTGACTTTCTTTCTGCCGCTTAAACGTTCAAGCTTGGTCGTGCCTCTGGGCCTTTGTACTTGCTGGGCCTAGAATGCCTTCCCCAGGATCTCCCCACCACTTGCTGGTTCTTATCAGCCAGGTATCCACTCCGATGTCATCTCCACAGAGAGCCCTTCTCCAACCCCCCCTCCCCATCAGAGGAGGTCCTTTCTCCAAATCTCTTACACACCCCTCTCCCGGCCATTTCCTTCACTGGACTTGTTACTTGATGACATGATTCTGTCTGATTATTTGCTGGATTGTTAAGGTGCTTCCCACTAGAATGTCAGCTCCATAAGAAAAGGACCTTATCTTTTGATAACATGTGAACAAGTGCCTGGCACATAGTAGGTGATCAATAAATACTTGGACAAATGAGTAAATGAATGAATGGAGAGTCTCCATGAGTATGACTGCCTACCAGGTGCTTCTTAAACCTTTCTCCATTTCCTCTGGGTTCTTTTGGTTGCTTTTGCTGTTTGCTATGTCTGTGTGCTCGCTATACTATTATTACTTAATGTTTTTCTTTAAATCATTTTTTTAATTAAAGGAATTTATGCAAAATAATCTTGATGCTATCCCTAGAAATAGAGAACCAGTATCATCATATATTGGCTATAAAGAGTAGGAAAACTGCACAGATAAATTCCAGGAAGATGCAACATTATCAGAAATTCTCACTGGATACCCACGCCTCTGGTGGTGCCATGCCTGGCGCTGCTCTGTTTTTGTTTAAAAGGAGATTGGCGAATGTCTGAGAGGCTCTCAAGACAGGGTAGCTCCAATCGGCAGCTTTTTCTTTGCCATGATAGCAGGATTAAAGAACTGATACAGGAACAATGCTGTCACTGCAGGACTTACCATCATGTCAAGTCAAATCTATAGATGGTGAAAGGTACCACCAGTGGTGCCCTCTGAACTTCAGGGAGTGCCATGTGAGTGCCCTTGGCACAGTAACTTTATGAAGAAGGGCCCACCATTGCCCCCATTTCACAGATGAGGAAATGGACACTTGGGCAAGTCACACAGCTGGCAGGTGGTAAAGTCAGGATTTGTACTCAGATCTTGATCACTCAACCCACAACCCAAGTTCTTCCCCTATGCTATAGAAAAAGTGGCATCTGATCTAAAATGGACTATTTACTTTTGGACCTCTGACTTGGGCATTATCCCGACCTTAGTTCCCCACCCACTGAGAAGGGATGCCAAGATTAATCGTGAGGTGATAAGAACTTGGGATCTGGAGGTGCCCAGCCCTGCTTTGAACCTGGCTCTTTCCCTACCAGCTGTGGGGCCAACAGCCTGTCATTTCTGCTCTATGAGCTTCAGCTTTCCCACCCTAAATGGACGCCTCGATGGTACCTGCCTTCGAGGCTTCTTGGGAAGGGTCATGGTCAGTGCAATGTGTCAACATGGCTAGACGCTGGTGCTCAGCTGTCAGTCAAACACAAGCACAGATGGTGCTGCTACGAAGGTTTTGTAGACGTCATTAACATCTGTAACGTGGACTATATGTGAAGGAGAGTATTCTAGATCATCTGGGCAGACCCGACCCAATCAGTTGAAAGGCCTTAAGAGCAGAACTGAGATTTCCCGAAGCAAGAAGAAATTCCACCTGCGAACAGCACAGGAGCGTCAGCAACAGCCTGCCTGTCCTCCTGAACTGCCTGCCCTGCAGATTTCAGACCTACCAAACCAGACTCCACCACCACGTAAGCCAGACCCTTGCAATCTCTCTCTCTGTCTCTGTCTCTTTCTGTTTCTCTGTCTCTCTGTCTCTGTCTCTCTCTCAATTGGTGGAACCTTGAGTGCTTCAAGAAGGATAAACAAGATACCAGAAAGTCTGGCACATAGTAAATGCTCAAGAAATACTAGTGCCATTATGGTTGCTTATTCTGCTCCTCTTGCCTCCCCTAAAAGAGCAAGTCCCGACTTGAGGCCATTCTGACACCCGCAGGCACGGTTGGAAAGGCACCGACCTGGGGGCCAGAGGATGGTGGCTCAGCCTCAGTGTCACCTGGTCCTTTCCTAGTGGGGGGTCTCCTCTGAGCCTCAACATGTTCCTCATCCATCCTCAACATCTGTAGAGTCACAGTAATATTCTCTCTCACAGGCTTGCTGTGATCTGGTGTCACCCTGACTGTATAACACCTGGGACATTAGAGATACTTGATTAAGCCTCACGGGACTCCACCTGTGTTCATTTACTCAGCATGGCATAGGCACAAATGCACTGGGCTGGGCATCACGGTGGCATAGAAGCCAGGGCATCACATGGCCTGTCTCTGAACACAGACACAACCAAACATCTCTGAACAAAGATACACCCTCTCCGTCGGGTTCCTGGGACAGGAGGGAGGGGCGGGGCTGCCCTGGATGACTCCGTCAGGAGCACGGTGACCCAGTCATTTTCCTCCACTGATCAGTGTTCCTTGGGATTAAGTCCTAACCTCTCCCCCTCACCCCCGACCCATCCCTCCATCCAGCCTGTACTGAGGGCCTCTGAGGTGCGGGCATTGCGCAGACGAGGGACAGGCCTCTCTTGGGCGCCACAGTCCCTCATTCCTGCCTCCACCCCTCCTTCTCGGGAAAACCCCTGTCCTGGGAGATCCAGAGGCCAGGAGAAGCTCAAGGGGGAGCACGTGGACTCCAGCAGTTTCTCTCTGCAGAGGCCCCGGCCCCCCACCACGAGGAGAAAGAGAAAAGCTTTGCTTTGCCCAGGGGCGGCAGCCAGCGGGCCTGGGCGGGGGCGGCTGCAGCTCTCCGGTGGTGGGGGGCAGTGGGGACCAGTCCCGAGGGGGAGGTGGGGGGCGACGACAGACACACGCAGCCTGAGAGACAAACAGCAGAGAGAGAGAGAGAAGGAAAAAGACAGAAGGAGAGACAGAGAAAGGGGGAGACAGAAAGGGAGAGGTGGGGGAGAGGTCCTTGTCCTGCCCCTGGCCCCTGTCCTTCCCGTCCCAGCCCCCCCCACTGCTCTTAGGACCGGCCCAAGCTCCCCTCGCCCCCCGCGGGTGACCGGCCCTCCCAGGCCCCTCCTGCCCCGCCCGACATGCTCCCTGGCCTCCGGGCCCTTGTCCAGGCTGGGCCCTCTGTGCAGAGACCCGTCCCCTCCCCGTCCCCCTTCCCACCCCGCGGTCTCAACTCAGACCCTGTCTCCCCGAGGAAGCCCACCCTGACTCCCTCTCCAGGAACAGGTGCCTCCTCTGGGCTCCCTTGGCCCCCGGGGCTTCCTTCCCCCATCCCAGCCGGGGCTTCTTTGCCTGGGAACTGTCTGTATCCCTGTTTGCCTTCCCCTCCTGACCAGCAGCTCCAGGGAACTGGGACCTTGTCCCCCTTGTTCCCTGTCATGCTCCGGGGCCAGGCACGCAGGGGATGGGAAGGCGTGGAGAGGTGACCTGGGATGGGGTGCCTTTGGCCAGGAGGCTCGGGGTGCCTGTGTGTAAGAGGGGGAACGAAATGGGGAGGAAAAGGGAGACAGAGACAGAGAGACAAAGAATGAGGTCACCTGCCAAAGTGGTAGGGGACACCTACAGCCTGGGGGTGCAGGACCAAGCAAGCACGGGCAGGACTCCCAGCCACCCCCCACCCCGCGTGAGGTTGCACAAAGGTGGGGCAGGGGGCCCAGGAGCTGGGCAGGGCCCCGCAGGGCGGCGGCGCGCCAGCTGTTTGTTGGGAAAGCATCTGGTGTGTTTGCCCCAAACTGACCAAGAGCCCTGCTCCTCCCGCCAGAAGTTAGTGGGTCCTGGAACTGCAGGCACTGCCGTCTCCCTCACTTCTTCCTCCTCAAACACCGCCTCTGAGACCGTGGGCGGCTGGGTCCAGCCGGGGGACACAGGGCCACACAGTCCCAGCCTCCTGGGACCCCCTGCTGCGGGGGAAGTCGCCGCACACAGTGTCGCTCGGGAGTTCCCATCTCACCACTGCACGAGGCGTCACCTGGCGACGGAGCCCTGTTTGCCATGCCTCCTGGGCCCCCCAGGGAATGATCCCCCAGAGTCTGAGCCCTTTGCCCCACCCAGCAGAAGGACATTCTAATCACAGCCCGAGGTGACGGCGCCCCAGCTAGGTCCGAGGCTGTAATTCGTAATTCATTTCATACTGCCACCAGACTTGTGTGGGAGACACACATGCTGTCTCCATTTTACAGATTTGGAAACCGACGCAGAAAGGCTGAGCCCTGTCACACAGTGGTAAGCAGCAGGGTCGGGACTTGCACCCCAGTGGCCTGGCTCCCAGGGAACATGTCACCATCATCTTAGTGGAAAGCAGCCCCATGGAGAGGGACCCATTCCACTCTCCCCACCCTCAGCGAAGTGCCCACGATGGACACAAGCGGAGGCAGGGAGACCCCAGGGCTCTGGCCTCAAAGCCCGGGAAACAGCTCTAATGTCACCTCCCTCTCCCTCGCCCCTGGCCATGCCACCCCCCAATTTTGGTGGCATCTATCCCACCAGCCCAGGTCTCCCCTGTTAATAATCACTTGGCGCCAGGAACTACAAAATCCACCCATGCAGGCAGGATCTCATCTGTCAGGCTCAGGGCCGCGGCCTGGGGTTGGGCCCATGGTAAGTATTCCACACATTTTAGCCAAAGACCGTTTGGATCAGTTGTTAGTTGATCGGTCCGTTGTGGCTCAGATGCAGCCCCAGCACCGGCTCTGGGACGCTGGGAAACCATGTCTCCTCCCTGAGCCTCCCTTCCCTCATCTGTGACATGGGTGTCATAAAGCTCATCTCTCAGATCTTATACATACTAAATACTCAAAAGAATAGCTGTTGAATGAATGGAAATCAGAGCTGAAAGGGCCATCGGAGTTCCAGGTTGTGAATTCAGACACCCCAACATCCCAAGGAAAGAGTCAGAGACGACTGAGTGGGCTGGGGGGGGGACCGCAGTAGCACTGCTCAGCTCTAGTCACCAGCTGCCAGATCTCCCCATTTCTCAAGAGCAGTCAGAAACGTAGAGTTTTCCAAGAGGTTTCCCAACTTCTTAAGTGTTGGCAACTAATTTAAAACATTTGCACACATCTGTGAGCAGGATATGACTGCAGGCTGTCTGAGATCCCCAAATAATCCAACCCCTTATGGCACAGATGTGGAGATCGAGGCCCAGAGAGGGTGAGCCGCCAGCCCCAGCTCACAGAGCACAGGAAGTGGAGGGGATACGGCAACCTTCTTCCCCTGCCGCAGCTCTTCTGCGCAAGCCCAGGCACAGGCTGACCTGCTTGGCCGTGATCCCAAGGGAGGGGAGGGAGCGCAGCCTTCTCCTCGTAGGCCTGGCAGTTCGGGGTGAGGGAGGGGTCACAATGTCTCTGCCCACCCCACCTAGACCAGGCTGTGTCAGGCACTGAGATGGAGAGAATAAGTCCAAGCAACAGGCTGGCCTAGGAAGCAAGAACTGGGTTGGGGAGGTGGGTGGGCTTGGAAAGCACTTCAGCAGACAGGGCAGAGTGGGATGGGACAGGCCTTGGTGCCACTCCTGTCTGGAGAAACATGGTTTGCTGCTGAGGCTGGGACTCTGGCCCAGCACTGCCCTCAGAGACCTTGTTGAGCAGGTCCTGTGTGCCAGGCCCATCTCACCAGAGTTCATTTGGCCCCCCACCACCCCTGACCTCTCTCAGTCCATCCCCCCGGCTCCCTCTGCCCCAGTGACCATGGCTGCCCTGCTGCTTCCTGGCACACACCAGGCACACTCCCACCTCAGGGCCTTTGCACTTGCTGTTCCCTCCACCTGGTACACTTTCCCCCACTATCCATATGGCTGAGGTCCTTACCTCCTTCAGGCCTCTGTTAAATGTGACCTTTTTAGTGAGGCCCTGCCTGCCTGTTGACCCTGTTTAAAATCTTAAGCCATCCCAACATTCCCTATCCTCTATGTGGCTTGATTTTTCCCCATAGCACTGTCACCATCTAAGCTGTTATGTGTTGCACTGTTTATTTGTATATTAATTTTCTATTGCAATAGCAATTGCAACCAATATCCACAACTTAGTGACTTAAAACAACATAAATGTATTATCTTATAGCTCCAAAGTTCAGAAGTTCAAATTGGGTCTCATTAGGCTAAAATCAAGTGCAGGGCTGAGTTCCTTCAGGAGGTTTCAAGAGAGAATCTGTTCCTTTGCTCTCTCCAGTTTTGACAGGCTGCCTGCGTTTCTTAGCTCCGTCCACCATCTCCAAAGCCAGCAGTGGAGCGGCCAGTGTCTCTTGTGCTGCGTCCTGTGGCTCTCATTCTCCTACTTCCCTCCTGCACTTACAAGGACGCTGTGCTTACACTCGGCCCACTGGATAATCCAGGATCATCTCCCAGGTGAAGGTCAGCTACTTGGCATCCTTGATTTCCCCCTCAGCATTCTCAGGTTCCAGGGCTTAGGACGTAGACATCTTGCGGGGAAGAGGGTCATTATTCTACCTCCCACCACCACCCCACACACCCCTGAAACAGCTCCAGGAGGGCACAGGTTATTGTTGGTCTGGTTACTACTTCGTGCCCAGTGCCTGGCACTTAGTGGGAACTCAGTAAACGTTTGGTGACTGGAAGGGTTGATGGATCAGAATGTGGTGGCTGAAGCAACAGAGGTATGAGAGGTGACTCAGACACCCCAGGAGCCGTCCCCATCTTACTCACAAGGAGACCTTGGTTCAGAGGGACCCAACAGGCTGCAGGCTGGGAGCTGTGACTTAGCCCCTGACCTTAAACACCAGCCAGAGCACAGCCTGCATCATCACCCTGTACCCACAAAGACAGATAGGATATGAGTGGTTTCACTCCCTTATCACTTAGCTCTGCCCATTCTGGGAAGGAACCACATCTCTCATTTCTCTGACAGGCCCCTGGCTGTGGGTGGGAGCCCTGGAGAGGCCTGAGGTCTGGGAAGCTCGGAAAGGGTGGAGTCCTGGCACTGACCCCTCTCTGCAAGCGCCCTCTGCAACCCTCAAGAACTCTCCTCCCAAGGCCATGCCAGGCAGTACATGCAGACAGCTGCCCAGGCCCAGCCTGCCCATGTGGGGCCCAGCAGGCTGGGGGTGCTGCAGGACCCCACATTAGTCACATAGCGGCTGGAGCTCTCCCCTCCAAGTCCTGCATGTCTTCCTGGCTTCAAAGGAGACAGGCTTGGGCCCAGGTTTCCTCATGACTGAAAAATGTTCCAGCCGAAGGACATGAACAAACAGCCCACTGGAAAGGAAGCTGAAATAAATGGCTTTTCGGCAAGAGATGTTGAGCCACATAAATCAACAAGCAGGGACTGTGGAAACAGAGTATTAGGTAAAAGAAGTGAAAAACAGAAGAACTTTTCTGTAAATTAAAAACATTCACACATAAAATGATACCACTTGCTTTATAAAGATACATATACACCCAGGGGCATATGTCATGGTCCTGGGCATCAAGGATGAAGGAAAAAATAAAAATTAAACAACGGAGGTCCTGACACAAACCCATGGTAGCTGGTTTAACTCAATAAACAAAAGGTGCTCTGCTTCATTCTTAATTTTAGAAGACAAATTTAAACTATACTACAATACCTGTTTTCATCTATGAGAGCCACAAAAAATTTAAAAAGTTCATAATACATAGTGTCAGCAAGTTTGTGGGGAAACAGGCACCCTCACACGTTGGTGAGAGAATAAATTGGAACAACCTCTACAAAGTGCAATTTGATCATATAGATCTAAATGGAAAGTGCACAAATCTGGCATAAACTCTGATATCCAGGGATTTCCTCCACAAATAGACTCACACATGTGCACAAAGATATCAAGGAGAAAGGCAATTACTACAGTTTTGTTTGGGAATAGCAAAAACTGGAAATAATCTAAGGTCCAGCAATAAGGGAATGGCTAAATTAAAGACAGTCCAGCTACACAATGGAATGCTACACAGCTGTTAAAAGGGATGATTCTGCCATGTACGTGACAAATTAGGAAGATCAACAAGATATGTCAAGAGGAAAAAGCAAGATGCAAGACATGAGCTGTATTATGCTTCTTTTTGTGTAAATTAAAAGGGGTCCTGAGGCGCCAGAACTAGGTACAGGGTGCCAGATCTTAGGGGGCTGAGACCCTCAAGGTCACAGTAAGATTAATGGATAGCATTTTCAGTTTCATGAGTTAAACTCAGATATGCATGGAGTTCTAGAGTCTGGATTCGCTGCTGTGAAGTTTGGAAGGAGATGATGATGATAACACTGACAATAATAATGACAGTGGCTGACACTCTGCAGCACTTATGAGAAGCCAAGTGCTTACACACTAACTCATTTACTCCTCACAACCATTCTATAGACAGGTGTTGTCACAATTTCACAGAAGAGAAAACTAAGGCACAGAGAGTGAAGTAAATACCCCAAGGTCACACAGCTTGTGGGAGATGGAGAAGGTCAGGATGCACCACTGAGGGAAGAGGAGCTCCTTTCACTCCCGAGTCCCAAATCCAGCCTGCCTCAGGACAATCCCAACAATTCCCTCCTCCCAGATAATGCTGATTCATACTTCGAGAATGGGGTCTGCACAAATGCAAATTGAGAGAATGCCATTCTCTCAAATGAAAAGACATGCACACACATAAAATCCTATTACTATATGCCAAGTATTCTACATGAACGAACTCATCAGCTCTCCACAATGATGTCAGAGGTGGAAACAGTCATGATCCCCATTTCTCTGCAAGGCCCAGCGACTTTCCCAAGATGTACAGCCAGGAAGCAGTAGAGTTGAGATTTGACCTCAGGTATTGGCTTCTCCAGATGGAAAAGCCGTAGTCCCCTGGACAGTCTCTGTTGGTAGGCCTTGAGGCAGTCTCCAGGTTTTCCCTATCACAAAAACACTGAAGTGAACAGCCCCACTGATGTGTATGTGCAACCATATACTAGTTCATCTGTGGGATGGATTCCTAGAAGTGAAACGGCCAAGTCAAAAGATGGATATGCATTTCTATTATTGTTAGGTACTGCCAAAAGGGAAAGAGACTGCTCATTTTCCCACATCCATGCCATCACTGGGTGTTACTGTTTTTGCCAAACTGTTGTGTGAGAGGCGCCCTTCCTTACAGACCTAGGGAGGTCATGGGCACTGAAGAGGAAATTATGTCCCAGCCACAGGCATGCAGACTCCTTTCCTGGCACCGGTTACCATCAGAGCACCCTGCACCAGCTCATCCCTGGGCATCTAGGAGTGGTGAGAACACATCCCAGTGCCTGCTTTTGTCCAGTCTACTTGGCAACTTCAGTGAGAAGAGAAGGCTCCTATTATAGGCTGAACAATTTGCATTTCTGCACACCCCATTCCTAAATTTATATGTTGAAGTTCCAACCCCCTGTATCTCAGAATTGTAACCAAATTTGGACAGTAGGTCTTTAAAGAGGCGATTCCCTTAAATGAAGCCATTAGGGTGAGCCCTCGTCTGATCTGACTAGTGCATGCACAGAGGAATATCACATTGTTAAATACAGGACAACTGGCCCCAAATGGGGTCACATAGGCTAAACCCCATGTCACCAAACTGAGACTTAATTACTGTTTGAGCTCTCCCAGAAATGGAAATCTCAAACCAGTCAATCAGGAATTACTTGATCTGCATTAGTTAAGTCATCTGCCTGGAGACCCCTGCCATCCTCTGGAGGAAAATGACTTTGCCACAGCCAACCTGCTTTTTTGTCTTTCTTGTTCCTGCTGCCTTCTGCTCATAAAAGTCTTTCATTTTGTACAGCTTGTCAGAGCTCCTTTCTATCTGCTAGATTGGGTGCTGCCCAACTCATGAATCATTGAATAAAGCCAGTAAGATTTTTAAAATTTACTCAGTCAAATTTTGTTTGAACAATGTGAAGAAGCAACAATAGTGTGACCATCTGCAAGCTCTGGGGAGAGGCCTCAGGAGAAAACAGGTCTGTCAGCACCTTGACCTTGGACTTGTGCTGACTGTAGCCTCCTTGGCATTTCCTGCAAATTGGCAGCCAGACCCAGAGGCTTGATCTGGCGTATTTTTGAGGAATGAGGAGGAGTGCCTGGCACAGATAGGCAGCCCCCAAACACAGTAGCCGAGACTATTGGGAGGTGCCCACATGGTCAGACCATATCCAGTCTCAACAGTCCATCCTGGCTTCCCTCCCTGACTCAGACCCCCGACCGCCCCACCTCGGGGAGGTTCCAGGACCAAAGAAGCCTTATCCTACTGGGAGCCTGCAATTTTAGCTGTACCTCTTCCCTAAAATTATTTCTCATCTGGAAATGGTTTCCAAGCCCTGCCCAGGGAAAAGTTAGTGGTGGCTGGGACATTTTTCTATTAAAAACAAAAAAATAAAACCAACCACCAAACACTGAGTCTTTGCATCCCAGGCTCTAGAGGCTGCCTTGAGGGGCTCTGCCAGAGGAGCCAAAGATGAGATGGACAGTTGGGGCTCTGTTCCCAGGATACCCTGTCCCACCCTGGGCACAGACACTGGCTCTGTGGGTGCAGGGCCTGAGGACCAGAATGAGTTGAGAAGAAAGCACTTGGTCTGGGATAGACGGGCTTGCCCAGCTGCTGGGAGACTCAAGAACTGTGGACCCTTCTGGGTCATACAGGGCATCCAGTCCCAGAGAGGCAGTATTCCCAACAAAGATTTTCTTGCAGCTGCTCTGAGCATCACAAGATAAAAAGCTCCCTTATCACCTAGCATCTCCTTACCACCTTGCTGCTTCTCTCTCATGGCCTTTTTAACAGAGCTCTAGCAGGCCTCTACTTCCAGGCAGAGATAACCAAAGTGCCTGGCAACAGTGTAATGATGCTGTTTAGCTCTTACCTTGCAGGTAACCCTTGAATAACACATTTGAGTTGCACAGATCCACTTATATTCAGGGTTTTTTTTCAATAAATATATTGGAAAAGATTTTGGAGATTTGCAACCACTTGAAGAAACACCTTCTTTTCTCTAACTTTATTGTAAAAATACAGTATATGATACATACAACATACAAAATATGTGTTAATCGACTATGTTTTAGGTAAGGTTTCCAGTCAACAACAGGCTATTAATAGGTAGTAAACTATTAGTAGTTAAGTTTTAATTTAACTACGACTTAACTATTAGTAATTAAGTAAGTTTTAAGTTAGTTAAGTCAAAAATGCAGATTTTTGACTGCATGAGGGGTTGGTGTCCTGAAACCCCATGTTGTTCAAGGGTCAGCTGTAACTTTCATCAGTATCCTTGATCCATGAAAAATGTCATAGGTTTTCCACTTCTGCTAGTGACATATGCTTTCCTTTCTACAGAAATAGGTTCCATTTTTTTAAAAAAACATGGGTAGAGAGTCCATTTTAAATGTACATTAAGGAAGGTGGAGCACAGATAACGCAAAACTCAGAGCCAGCTGGAGTTTGGGAGACTCTGGGGCCACAGTTAGGAGGGTGCACTCCGGAGCCTGGGGCCTGGGTGTGAGTCCTGCTTCTGACAACTGTGGACTGTGTGATCTTGGGGAAATCACTTTACCCCTCTGAGTGTTGACTCTATCTGTAGAAGAAAGGGAAGTAATAGCACTTCCCTCACACAGTTATTTCAGAGGAGTCACTAAGACAGTGCTGGGAAAACACTTGGCACAACATCAGGCACATGACTCAATAACTTCATTCATTCAGCCAGAACTCACTGAATCTCTCTCCTGAATTCACGTGCTTCCTGGAAAAGCAGCAAAGCAGGACGGTTCACAGAGCAGATTCAAAGCCCAGCCCACCACTTACTTTCTGTCTGGGCAAGTTGCCCCCACCTCTCTGAGCCTCAGCTTCCCCATTTGTAAAAGGCGGCCATTGCTAGCTCTTTGAGGTTCCCACAGGAGGTAGAGGGCTGTCTTCTGGGACCCCAGCATCCTGTGTGGCTTGTGTCTGACACCAGTGGTTTCCCTGTACATCTAAGTCCCAGCGAATTGAGCTCCTCCCTACACCAATCTCTCTGTCTCATCCTGCCTTCCTCCCATCTCTTTTTATGCCATTTTAGCCAAACTTGGCTTTTGGGGTTCCTTAAACCACCCCGGGGCCTTTGTACATAGTCCCTTTGTCTGAACTGTCTTCCTGCTTCCACCAGGGGAGCTATTGTTCATCCCTGAAAACGCAGGTGGGCTTCCTCCTCTCCCCGGAAAGCATCCCCTGAGCTGGTCGGGCCTCTCTGGGCTGCTCCACCACCCCAGTTTGGACATGTTCGGACTCTCTGATATGGTCGGTCCAGGAATGTTTTAAAGTTTTGATGCTCTCCCACAGCCCACCGTCCGGACACGGACGCCTGCCTCCCTCTCCTCGGCAGGCAGGGACGCTCGCCCCTCCCCAGCGGAGACCACGCGGATGTCTAGTATACACAGCGTATGACCTGAAGGCATGAGATCTGCCTCCACACACTCCACATGCAACGCGGAAGGGAAATTGCCTCTGGCTAGCGACCCCATCTGCCCAGCCTTGGTTACCACCTCTGTACCCTGGGGGCGGTAACAGTCCCGTCTCACTGCGGTTCCGTGAAGGCTCCACGGCTTCCTATACGTGGGAAGCCCGTCGCGCAGCCCCTGGGAGAGCGTAAGCGCTTGACTCAGGCAGGAGAAAGCCATCTCCCGGCAGGACAGGGCCTCTAAGACCAGGGCTTGGACTAGGGTAAGGCAAGTGGGGTGCCGGGGTTCAGAATTTAAGCCTGCGCTCACTCTGAGGTGCAGACCGAGGTCCTGTGACCCGGAGTCCCGCGTCTCCGCTCGCCCCCTGCTGGCCACTCTGAAGATGACAGCCCTCTGTGTCCGACCCCGGTGGTTTCCCTCTCAACCCCCGAGCTGGCAGGATGGAGGGCAACTCACCAGCTTCGAGGGACAGGTCCTGCCCCGTGAGAGCCTCGGTTTCTTCCCCCATAACGGGTAGGAGAGCCTGGAGAGCCTGCCTCCCACTGCATGGCAAACAGGAGGCCCGCCTCAAACACTTATGTCCTTCCCTCAACACGAGTGTTTCAGGAGCGCCTCCTGTGTGTAAAGGACTAAAGAAGATGATGAGACATGAGCCCTCCCCTTCACGGGCTTAGGGAGTGGGTGAGGAGGAGGGGGAAGCTGGGAACTGTGACTGAAGTTAGGCCCTATTGAGGGCCTACTGGGTGCCACATACTTGTGGATTAATGATCTCAGAACACAGCGAGATGGAGACCATTTGTATTCCTGTCAGGAAGCTGAGGCCCAGAGAGGTTAGCTAGCCTGTCCAAGCTGGCACAGCCCGGGTGGTGGAGGAGGTGAGACTAGAACCCACAATGTGCGAGGCTGGGGGCTTTGTGCAAACGCCTATTGAGTTCTGTTTTTGCCAGGCGCATGCTGGACGCTGGGGAGACAGCAGTGACCGGACACCGCCCCTGTCCCCAGGGAGCTGTCTCCTGGAGGAGGAAGGTAAAAAGCAAGGTATGTAAGTAAAATATGTATCATATAAAACACAGTGCAGAAGGGGCGGGGGCTGGCTGGGGCAGTTCAATTTCAAATAGTGGGGTGGGCCTGTGGACTGTTTAGGGCCTTTGGTTTTCACTGGGAGTGAGGTGGGAGCCATGGGGGGTTCTGAGCAGGGGAGAGACATGGGGGTGGTAGACAGAGGAGTGGGGACGATGCCCTGAGCACCTGCAGGGGGTGGAGCTGCCTGGGCGTCAGGAAGGTCAGGTCGGTTTCAGCCGTGGCCATTCCGAGTTGCCCGTCAGTGTGAATGCGGAGTGTGGGTTTGTCTGACTAAACAGCTCACGGTGACTTCGCACAGAGCCATGCGCCAGCGGGCGATCGCTGCAGCCACCGCCGGTGGTGGTATTGCTGCAGGAACGCTGGGGGGCCTCGGTTGCGGTCTTGCTCCTCCGGGGGCCGCTGAGTGGCCTCGGCCACCAGGTGGCGCCAGCGCACCGGCGGCAGGCCTGAGGCAGCGCCCGGCACAGCAGTCCAGGCCCAGCTCTCGGGCAGCCGCCTTCGGACGGGATCATTCCCTGTGGTGGTGGCTGTCCTGTGCATTGCGGGGAGTTTAGCAGCATCTCTGGCCCCCACGCACGTGATGTCAGCAGTATCCGCCGCCCTCCCCAGTGTGACAACCAAAACTGTCTTCATACGTTGTCAGGTGTCCTCTGGAGAGAAAAATCGCAGACGCAGTCACAGCCACTGCCTGGGTGCTGATCAAGGGCATCCACCTACTGGGCACCCATGTGTGCCCGAGCCCAGGCTCGGCTGCCAGCCCAGAGGACCTCCTTCCAGCAGGGATCGCACCAGACAGAGCCGCCCCCAGCCAACTGACAGGCAGACATTCAAGACAGCCGGACACCAAGAGCCAACCAAGTTCATCCACCCCGCAGGCGAGAGGTGCCCTGGGTTCCATCCAGGTTTCGCCATTTATTAGCTGTGTGATCTTGGGCAAGTCGTGGCAGCTCTCTGAGCCTCAGTTTCCCCGTACATGGAATGAGCTCAGAGTCCATTTCAGAGCCAAGCCTCAGGCTGAGGTCAGGCACCCAGCATAGGAAGGCCACTGCCCCCTCCAGGAGCCCACAGGTCTGGACAATGGCACCCACAGTGTGAATACTGCAAATGCCAGTGAATATGTGAACCCCGACATTCCCCTGCCTCCATTTGCCCCATATCATCACTGGACATACTAATTATTTTACACATTTCTCTGGCTTATCATTAGGCTCCCAACTCAAGATGTGAGCTCCCTGAGGGTAGAGGTTTTGGTCAAAATCATTCAGTGCTGTATCTCCAGGGCCAGGATGGTGCCTGGCAGAGGGTAGGGGCTCCATTTGGTTGGATGAGGAAATCCTCTCCTTCCAGTTTGCCACCACAGAGTCCACTCTCAACATGAGGGTCCTGTGGAAACCTACATCAGACCATGTCCCTTCAGCTCTTCCCACTCAAAGAGTGAAGGCCAGAGCCCTCCCCACCAGCCTGTAAAGCCCTGCATGGGCTATCCCACCGCCAGCCTCATCTCCCTGACCTCATTCCTCCCAACCCTGATCTCAGTTGCTCTGCGCCAGACACGTGGGCCTCCTCTCAGCTCCTCCCATGCCAGCACATCCCTGCCTCAGCACCTTTTCACTTGCTGTTCCCTCTGCCTAGAGCTCTCTTCCCCTCAGAAACTGCACAGCTCCTCCCTTTCATCCAGGGCTTTGCTCAGACGTCACCGCCTGAGAGGCCCCCAGTCCCAGACCCACTCTACCCATTGTCTGATTATTTTTACTACACACATCATTAGCAGAAAGGACGTTGTTGAAATGTTAACTCCCTTATTGTCAGTCTCCCCCACCCCTTCCCACTTGGAGCTCACATTCTGGTGAGCTGGATGGTTGGGAAGGGCCTCTTTGAGTGGTGACATTTGAGTGGTGACTTGACAGATGAGAAGAGACTGGTTACAGGAGAATGAGGAAAGATCTTTTCTGGCAGAGGACACAGTAAGTGCAAAGGCCCAGGGGCTGCTCAGTTCCCAAAGCTGCCTTAGAGCAGTATGCCTGTTCAGGCAGGATCTGCTCATTTTGGTGGCAGGCTCCCAGGCCGTGTGCAGTTGCTGGACTGAAAGCCTTTGGTATGAACAGGGGCTGGGCTAGACCTGGCCACACAAAGGCCCATGGACAGCCAGATAGGAAGGACCTAGGGCAGCCCAAGCTGAGCTTCCCTTGTCAGCTCCCAGGAAGCTCTGGCTGGGAACAATTGTTAAGTTTGGAGCTTCCCAGCAGACTCATGTTTCCCTGGGGTGGGGAGAGAAACACAGGTGGCCTTGTCACCTGGACACACAGAGCAGCTGTGACCAAGTGACCTTGGTCAAGTCACCCCACTTTCTCTCTCACATTCACAAGTCAAGGCAGTCACGGGAATATCAGAGGAAAGGGCAGACCAGGCAGAGGGACCAGCGAGGGCAAATGCCCAGAGGTGAGAATGTACTCAGTGAGGTGGAGGAGGTCAGATCAGCAGCAACAGAGAAAACAAGAGAGAGGGCCCAGCCCCCCAAGGAGGGCGCCTCTGGAGGGCTTTGACAGGGGAATGGCTCCATCTTATGTGCATTTTAAATCCTCCTGTAAAGGGTTTAATCATTACTATCATCCCCATTTGGCAGGTAATGGAAATTGAAGCTCCAGAGGTCTAATGACTTAACCTTAGGTCACCCGGCTACCGAGAGGCAGGCTCCAACCCCAGCCTGTCCGGCTCTGGGACCTGCAGCGCTGGGGGGATTTGAAAGACGCTCACTGGACCCAACACAGGTCTCGTGAGTCGTCAGGCTGTGTCCAGAGCTAATTGCTAGCAACCAGGAGCAGCCTGGGAGGGTCCCTCACAGTGCCCCAGAGGCTACCAAGTGCATCCACGCCCTTTCCATTCCCCAAGCTGTTCCAGCCACTAACCCCTTGGGCAAGCCCCATGCCTTCTCTGGGCTCAATGTGGCTGGCCTGACCCCCAGTGCACAGTGCCTCTCTCTTTGTACCATACGGAATGCTGGCCATTTGCTGATGCTGGGTCCAGACCAGAGGGCAGAAGGGCAGGACAGATAAATGCAGGCAGTGGGGAGCCCCACCAGCCCTCTCCAGCCCAACCCTTGTGGGTGCAGCAGAGCCAAGGCTGCCTCACCAGAACCCCAAGGGCCCAGGCCCCACCCAGATAGCAGGACTCAAGAGAAGGGAGGCTCCCAACTCTGGCACCTGGCAGCCCCATCCCTCCATCCCTCCCACACAGACTCCCTGACCTGCTTCTCACCCCACCCCTCCTCAGTGCCCTTCAACTAGGTCTCCACCCCCTGTGCCACCAGGTGACTTTGATGTCATGATTCCTGCTGCCAAGTCCAACCACGGCGTCCCATGCTTGTGGTCACCTCTCAGCAACGTTCATGCCGAGCCCACATTTGTACCCCTTGGCCCCACCAGCCCTGGACCACATCCTTGGTGACTTCGCCCATTCCATTGCTTTAAATAAATGTGTGCGTAATGAATCTCAGATTCCCATCAGCACCCTGCTCTCTCCCTGGGCTCTGGTCTGGGATATCTAGTTGCCTACTTGAAATATCCTAAAAAGACATTTTGATTTCCCCAAACCCCCTTCCCCACTCAAACCTCCAGTCTGTGCTCCTCGGTGACACTACCAAGTAGGCTCCTGCTCCAAAGGTAGCTTGAGCCTCCCATTTCCCACACCGCCACCTGGGAACCATCCCTGAATTGTCCACCTCTGTCCAACTCCACTGCCACCCCCTGGTCGGAGCCATCAGTTACCCTCACCTACAGCCTCCTTGCTGCTTTCTCTGCTCCCACAACAGGCAGAGGGAACTTTTAGAAATGTAAATCAAAATATGTCACTGAGCCTAAAACTTTCCAGTGGCCTCTGACTGTCCTTCCAAAAATTCTAAAGTTCTCACCACAGCCACTAGGGCCCCATCTTAGCCTCCCTCCCCCTCCCCTTCAGCCACACTGGTTTCCTTCCTCTTTCTCCAACAAGCCAAGTTCTTTCCAGTCTCAGGGCCTTTGCACTTGCTCTTCCCTCTTCCTGTGACTCTTTCCCGTTTTTGCCATAACTGCCTCTTTTCTTTCAAACCTCAGCTAAAGCCTAACCTCCCCAGAGTTCTCTTCCCTGATCACCCAGTGGAAGGAGCCCCACGCTGTGCACTGGCCTCTCTCAACCGCATCACCCTGTCCATTTCCTTCACAGCTTTTAGCATATCTGCAATCCACTTATTTACTTGTTTATTGTCTACCCATCCCTCCTCTCCAGAATTTGGTCTCCTGAAGGCAGGGCTTTATGTCTGTATGGTTCACTGCTGTAGACAGAAACCACATATGCAGCACAATGTTGCACATAGTTGATGCTCAGTAAATATTTGTCAAATGCATGGACTGATGAATATGCAGCCAGATAAATGAACCTAAACTACACCTTTAATCATGCCCCTCTCCCCATCAAGAACCTTCCTTGGCTCCGCATTGCCCATAGAATAGACAGCAAACTCTTCTGTGGGCATTCCAAGTTTCTGAACTGGTCCCAAGTAGGATGCTCACTGCACCCCCCAGAAGATAAACACATCACTGATCCTGGACCATCAGGAAGTGGATCAGTTAGCTGCCTGCCTCCCCCTCCTGGCTCTGAGTCACTTGAGAACAAGGTGTTGGTACTCTTCATGTCTGTATCTCGGCAGTTAGCCCCAGGTCAGCACCATCAAGGGGACTGATGAATAAATACCAGATTAGTGAGTGAGTGGGCGCAGCCCTGCTCTGACACAAGAAGCCAGCAAGTGAGAAGGCTGAGGAGGAGGGAGCTTCAGCCCAGAGAGCGGACCTTTACAAATTTAGAATTTAGGAGTAGTTTCACTGGTTCAGGTTCCTGGTCGGAGTTTCAAAATTATGTAAAGCTGAGGCTTTGTGGTGTCAGGGAAACTTTGAAACTTACCAGAAATCAGGCCGGCAGTGTCTCTCAGGAGGGGACGGTGTATATGATAATGACCAACCCTTCCACTACAAAAGCTGTGCAGCGTCAGATTAGTAGCCACTCCCATGTGATTTTCCAAAACCACGAAGACCCCCAGCATGGGAGTGAAGGTTCTCAGGACTTCCAAAAGGACTTTGCACACCCCTCAGGCCCCCTCAAGCTCACATCTCTTGTTTTTCAGGTGGGACAGGAGCAGAGCTGTGATGGAGGAGCAGCAGCTGTGTGACGTGGGTAGGGCCCTCCCTTGAGTTATCATCTCTGGAGTATGGACTTGTCACCAGTGTCATATCCTATATTTATGGCTCTTTAATTGGTCCCCATCTTTGGCTGGGCTCACTGGGAAGTCACCGAGCAGACTTTGCACACAGGCAGTTAACTGGAACGCACCCACGGACATCACCTCTGAGGGCATAAGGGTGGCAAGCTGGGGTGGAGGGAGATGCGGGCTGTGCTGCAGTCACGAGGGCTCAGCAGAGCCCTGAGGCTGGGATGGCCCACGTTGTCCCCATCAGGGCAAGGGGATGGGGGCTGGAGGCTGCCATGTCAAACAGGCACTGGATGTGGATGAAGGGGTCATGGTCTCAGGCTGAAGGTGAGCCCTAGAGGGACCCCACCCCCCACCAGAGCTGGAGGACCAGTCTGGATCCCAAGAAGGGAGCTGGGGGATGCACAGAGTGTCCATGATGGTCCAGGTCCACTTCTCTTCGCCTTTACCGCCCAGAGCTAGCCCCCCACCTGTCACCTGGAGGCTGCCTTAGGCTCCTCACTGGTGTCTTAGCTTCCACTCTTGACCCTCCACCTGTAATGCACCAAGTCCATCACCAGTGGGCTAAAGCCCGAGGGCTCCTCCAACACATAAATCAGATTACTTTGTTCCACTGCTTAAAACTGTCTAATGGCCCCCAATATACTCAGAAAAAAACCCAGCCCTTTATCAGGGTCACAAGGCCCTGCACAAGTGAGCCCAGCTCCCCCTGTGGCCTCTACCCCTTCCTTCAAGGTGCACCTGCCCACAGCCATCTCTTTTCCTTGAGGCAGTGCTGTTCCACCTCAGGGCCTTTGCACTTGCTGTTCCCTCTGCCTAACGCTCCCCTGCTCAGATCCTCCCATGATTCCACACCCTTCAAGTCTCACCTGAACTATCCCCAACCACCCGACCTAAGAGATTCCTACATTCCAGTAATGCCCTCAGATATTACCTTTCTTTTAAACTTTGTACCATCTTAAACTGTCTTCTTACTTTACTTCCTGTGTCTTCCCACTAGAATAAATTTGATGAGGGGTAGGAATCTTGTCTGCCTTTCTGCTTCTGTTACATGCAGCACCTAAACCATTGACTATAACATTTATTTTTGAATGGATTGATAAATATTTCCTGATTCTGTGATTGTTTCCTTATTCTTAATATTGCTTTTTTTCCTCCTTAATCAGATTTGCCAGGATTCATCTATTTTGTGGTATTCTTTCTCAAAGAATCCTTGAAAAAATTTTTTTATCATTTCTACTAATTTGTTTTTATTTCATTAATTGCGGAACTGACCTTTCTCACTCCTACTCTTTAAAAAAATTCTATCTTCTATTTTTTAAAGTTAAACACTCCATTTGTTTTCAATTTTTTTTAATAATAAAAATTCTCAAAGCTGTAAATTTCCTCTGTGAGTAGCATTGGCTACATCATTTTTGGTTTGGAATGATCATTATCTACTTATTACTCTACAGTCTAGATAATTTGCCATTTCAATTTTGATTTTTCTCTGATTCAGGGGTTATTTAGAAGAGCAGCTCTGATTTTTCAATAAGAATTTGGGGACTCTTTTGAGGATTTATTCTTAATTATATTGGATTACAAAATAAGAATGTGACTTGGAATCTTGACTCTGCCCCTTACCAGCTCTGAGTAGGCCAAGTTACTTTGCCTCTCCGAGCCTATCTGCTTAGCTGTAAAGTGGGCACAACAGACAGTGGCTGAAGAGTTTCTATGTAAGAGGGGTCTGTGGCCATCAGGTCAAAAGCTAAAGTAGAGGACTTGTCTTGAAGCTGCCACTGCTTAGCAAACATGCTGTCTTTACTTATGCTGTATGTTTATCTGGGGTAGCTTTGGGGGCATTAAAATTATGAGGAAGAGACAAAAGGCCCTTCCCTACAGCCCTAAGCCATCCTTTGATGCTACACTGAGCAGCAGGACAACACCCAGGCCTGACATAAATCTTCTGGTGCTTGACAGATGCAAATGCTCCCTACTAACCTGGTGTCCATCATGCTCCGGGAGTTGGGGGAGCTGTTCCCTGAATGACTGTGATTACTGAGTAATGGTTCATATTTACTATCACAGTGAATTAGTTGGGAAAATAAACAGTTAAGGATAATTTATGCCACCTGCAAGAATAATTCTGCTCATTGCTGGCAGAACACTTCCCTGGGAGGTTATGAACTGTGCACTCCTTGAGGAAGCACAGCCTGACATCCTCACCACCAAAGGCACCCTCTTCGCCACTTGGCCCTGCCCCTCAGGTCCCCACCACTGCCGGACAGGCTCAGATAGATGCTGTTTGAGTTACTTCTAGGCCAATGGTGGATGGCTTGGTGAAGTAGCCAAATGGGAAAGAGCTCCCTGCTCTGTGGAGAGGCTGGGGGGTAAGGAATCCCGAGCAGTGGGGGAGAAATCTGCTCTAGAGGCGGATTCCACTTCTGAAACCAGAGCTCCACAGCTTGGGGAACACCATTTCTTTGGGACTCCATTTCCTAGAAGTCAAATAAAGAGAAGTAAGATAAAACCAGGGGTGGTGCATATTTTTGCAAGAAGGACAATTTGAAAAGCCAGTAAGTCTGGGCAGGTCTCCCTCCCTCCCTTCTTCCTCCCTTTCTCTTTTTCAATCAACAAATAATGTTAACACCATCTATTTCCACACACAGCTCTGGATGGTGAGGAGAGCTGAGATTCTTGCCCTCAGGAAATTTACACTGATTAATAAACCAGCGAACAATTAAAGGAACAAGTAGATTCATCTAGTTACGTGGCATGAAAAAAAATTACACAGGACTGGGACAGTCGGCTGCTTCGGATCAGATGTTCAGGGAACACATCTAACATCTGAAATCAAGAGTGCTCTCAGCAGAAAGAGAAACAAGGAAAAATCCCCTAAAGCTAATGTCCGGTGTTGGCTTTAAACACACTCCATACATAAGAAGTGCCAGGCTTAAATGCAAAATTTAATCTTTTGTACTTTAAGCTGAATTACTTAAGAGGCTGACAAAATTTTCTTGTAAAGGGCCAGAGAGTAAATATTTCAAGCTTTGGGGGCCATATGTAGTCTATGTCACAGCTACTGAATTCTGCCATCCTAACTTAGGTAACATCGTAACATCGAAGGAGCCACGGGCACTATGTAAGCAAAAGGTCATGGCTGTGTTCCATGGTTACACAGACAGGCAGCTGGCTGACCACAATTTGCCAACCCCTGAGTTAGGCTAACAATTAAAACAAATATGAATGGTGAAGGAGGATCACAGAACAAGGAAGGAGTCCAGGAACAATAAAACCAACATGTACCGGCTGGTTTATCAGCATGTAATACATAATGGCAATACCGTGGAAGGAAATCGAGCCGCCCAGCAAGAGGTTAGACAATCTAGGCTCTGTCGATGCAAAGGAAAAGGAAGTGACAGTGAAGAGTGACAGATTACACAGAAACATGGAAAGGCAAGCTTGATGAGGACAGGACACACCCCAGGAAGGACATGCTGATCCAGTATGAAACCGTACGATCCTGGCACATCGCTAGAGAGAGCTGACTCAAGATTTAAGGCAATGGGGGACATCACGTGTTTGTGCCTGTCATTCTGCCTGAACAGATGGTCAAAAACAGTATAGAGGCAAACAGGTTTTTTTTTTTCAATTTAAAAATGAATTCAACAAATATAATAAGGGCCTACTGTGTTAAGGGCTACCAAGACTTAAGATGGGAATAATGACACTTGCTACTGGATGGGGTTCAGAAGTAGATTTTACCCTTAGTTTAAGTTGTGGTATGATGCACATAACATAAAAGTTATCATCTTAACCATTTCTATGTATACAGTTCAGTAGTTCAGTATTGTTAAGTACATTCACATTGTGGTGCAACCTATCTCCAGAACTTTTCCATCTCGCAAAAATAAAATCCTGTTATCACCACCACTCTATTTCCCTTCACTTACTGGTCTTTCTCATGTTGGCCTATGTACATTGTGGCGCATATCACATGATGGTAGAAAATGAGTCAACTTCCATGTCCATCAGGAGGGGACTAGCTAAATAAATGACCTCTGTCCAAACACTGGGTTATTACATGCAGCCATTCAAAGGAGTAAGAAGGGTTCACTCAACAAATATCTACTGAGCACCTACTACGCACCAGCACCCATTATTGGCACTGAGGACAGAGCAGAGAACAAAACAGTCTGCCTTCCTGAGGGATTGCATTTTAGTGGGGTTGACAGTCAATGAACAAAGAACCAATGAGAATACAGAATTCAGAGTAAGAAATCTTTGGAGCAAAATAGAGGCATTTTAGACAGGGTGCTCATGTGATGCCTCTCTGAGGAGGGGACATTGGGCTTTATCTGAGCAAGCTCTTCACTCACAGAAAAGAGGTCTCCAAGAAACATTCAGATTAAAAACTGAACATAATTGCAGGACAATTTGTGTTTTCTTAAAGAGCATACATGTCTATCTTCCTATACACACAGGTAGGCATATAGGTATAGACGCAGTTACTTCAAACTGCTGACATTAAAGGGAGACTTAAAATTTACTTATGTATTACTTTTATAATAAAAGTATTTGTAAACTGGGCCTGTGAACAAAAGCCCTTAAGAGCACTATGCAAAAAAGAAAAAAAAAAAGTTGGCTCAGAAGTAGCCAAGGGTGCAGAGCATTTACCTTGGGGGAAAAAGCACCTGGTGGCTGCGTGGGGACTGACATTGAACCTCAGGTGAGCAGCGGCTTTGGTGAGTCTGTTCCCCTGGCTCCAGGGCAGCGGTTCCCTAGCAGGATATCTTCCTCTCCCCAGGGTCATTCGGCAATGTCTGGTGACATCTTGGGCTGTCACAACTCAGGAGAAGGGACTATTGCTACTGGCACTTAGCAGAGGCTGAGGCTGCAGCTAAATATCCCAGAGTGCAGAGAGCAGCAACCCTCTCCCGAGTCCCATACAAAGAACAATCGGTCCCCAAATGTCAGGAGAAGAGGTTGAGAAACCCTGCTTTCAGCCCAGCACAGCCCCAGGCACAGAACAAGTGCTCAGTAAATGGGAACTACTCTTTTTATGACTGGACTTACCCCAAATTAAAAATATTTTGAGTGGAGAGGAAGTGGTAGTACCAGAAATCGATTCTGTCAAATTCCAATTCCAGTGACTCACTGAAAGGGATTCTTGATGTTTTTTTTAATGGTCACACTGGTCTTCCTAGGTGTCTGTGTCTCTGAATTAGCGATGGCTTATGAAGGGCTCCTAATTCCTCCTGGCTTTTGTGTTTTAGTCTCATGCCCTGACACTAAGTGCAGGAACATTCCTGCTGGGTTATTCCTTGTCTCTTGTATATTCAACGATCTTTCTCCGGTGGACATATCCCATTGTCCGCTCAGGTTTCTCTAGGTGGAAAACCAAGATCAAAGCCCTCCAGGAGCCTTACACACTTCCTCCGGCTGCCAGGCTTCTTTCCACCCCTTCACACCATGCTCCCGGGCCACACCGTGGCTGCCCTGCTGCCTCCGTCCCGGCCCAGCCCCCAGTTCAGCTCCTGTCCGGCCGGTGTTCTCCCCACTGCTGATGTGCTCTCGCTCATCTCCATCACTTCCTGGCTGCACTCAGCGAGGTTTTCCACTCCCTCAACTTCTCTTCCCTTGACTTTCCTGTGCCACCTGCCCTGCTTTTCTCCTCGGCTCTGCTCTGCCTGCTGGCCCATCCTCTTCTCAGCTGCTACTAGGCGATCTTGGCTCAACCGGAACACACTCCCCTTTACCTGTGTTCCTACTCTACTCAGTCCCCCAGTCTCATCCACGCCTAGATCTGCACTTTCTCCTGCACCAGACTCACAGCCCCTCGGTGGTCCCTGCCAACCAGAAACCACTCACCCATCTATTCGCTGCTTCTGCCTGGTTGTCTCAAAACCTGCTGAATTCAGCACACTCAACACTGATCTCTTGATCTTCCCCATGAAACCCGTCAGATCCTAGTGCCCTCGTCTCAGGAAACGGCCTTGCTGGGCATGCAAGTGGGGAAGCCAGCTCTGTAGACTCCTCAGCACCCGGTCCTGTGAGCATTTCCTCAGCAGTCCTGTGCCGCCCCCCCTTCACTGCACTCACTCAACTGGTTTCCCTCCTTCTCCTTTGCCTCTACCATCCCCCACTCTCCCTGTAGCTGAGGCCATCTAATAGAATGACTGTCCGATTGCATCAGCCACAGCCCTGATGGGAACTCTCGAACCGATTGCTCTTCGGTTAAAACCCAAACTCCTTACCTTGGTCCACAAGGCCCTGCACTGCAAGGATTGGCCCCGTCGTCTCCCAGCATAACAGTGCCGGGTGTCCCTCTGCCCTTGCTGCGCTGGCCTTACTGGCTCCCTGCTCCTGCAGCTCACAGGTTGCCGGCTTGCCTCCCCTCGGTTCACCCACCGCCCCCCATGTTTGCCTTCCTCACAGGCCTCTTGGATGCAGAGTCTCCTTCACAGCCCTCATTGTGCCTGTGATTGTAATCATACCCTCCACCTGGAGGTATGGGAGGTGGTGGGAAGGGCAGTAAGCTCTAAGAGACCACTGACCCTGTCTTCTTTTGCTCATCATTATATCCCCAGCACCTGGGCACACCTTACACTCAGTAAATTTAGTGACTGGTCAACACTCAACAAATTGAGAAGGGACGATCACAATCTCAGAGCAAAATCAGGCAGATGGCACACTCAGTTCTGGCCCCAGAGGACTTTCTGATCCAAACTGCATCTCCCCCTCCCCCCCGCCCCATTGCCCAGGTGGCTTATGCAACCTGACCGGACTTCCCCAGGGCCGGTTCTTGAAAGAATTCCCAAGTGTGGGAGGATACCTGGAGAGCACAGAGGGTTCCATGCTGAGCTTTTTGCTCCCCTGGTCTGGCTGCACGGGTCAGGTGGGCAGTGGGCAGTGGCTCTCGGGAGCACCAGAGGCTGGCGGAGCAAAGCGGGAGCTACCTGAAGCAACACACCAGAGACAAACTCCCAAGAGAAAGGAAAGGAAAAGCCCCAAGAAGCCAAACTGCCCTACAGAGACAGACACGACCACCAAGGTTTGGTTCTTGGGATATGTATTTTTTACTGAAAAAATCATTCATAAATTAACATACAAAAATGTACAAACACATGAGTAAATAATGTAATGACAAAGGACTATTTTTGTGAAAAGTGTTTTTTAAAACATCTTTAGATTTCAGTGCAAAAATGTACCCCTGACACCTCTTAAAACATAAGAGCAAGCTCAAAAACAAAAACAAAAAAGTAGTGATGGAAATAAGCTAGCTACGTTCAATGCCATCGTCACCGGTGAGTGGATACAATCAGTACAGGTGAATGTTGTACAGCTATTAATGTCTGTGGTAGAGGAGCTCTAACATAAGAGTCCCTTAATGTCAAAATGATTTTGTGAATAATGACCCCTCCCTAACCCCCAAAATAGAACAGTGTGGAAGGAGAAACCTTTCCCTGCCACAGCCATCAAAGGCAAGGCCATTTAAGGAGTCACCCATCAGCAGCCTGAAAGAATTTCAGCGGCCAAAATAAGCACAAGATCTTATTTGGATCTTATTGTTCTTTTTTTCTTAACATGAGAATTTCACACCATTAACAGCACTTGGGCCTGGCGATATGTTTTAAAATTCTGTTTCCCATACAATACTCAACTTGGTGGCTAACTGACTACTAACAGTGCAAAGAGGTTTTACACTAATAAAACCAAAAGTACATGTGATTATAAAATAGTGGCCTTACTTGAGCAGTGAAAAAAAACCTTTTCCTTTTGTCATCAAATTAGCATTTGTTTTTAAATCAGGTGTCAGCCTTTTGTCAACATTTTGTTCTTGGTGGTAAATATGTTATGAAAAAGCTTCAAACAAGATTATTTTACAACACTGCCATGTATGCACAGATCATCTTTAACCAAGAATCAGTCTGTTCGGCAAATTCTTCCAAATGACATCAAAGTTTTGTCATACCGAAAGCAGCTCACAGCCTTCAGTGACAGAAGCCAAGGCTGGCTAGAGGCCTGAGGGTGTGGGGGGAGGAAAGAAGAAAGAAATCTTAACTGCTGTAGGCACCATAATTCAAAGGAAAATCAAATGAATTTCTGTGTGTAATGTTCCCTCATAAAGGTCTTTCAAAGCATGAAATGCTCAAAGTTCTTTTAAAACATATGATACAACTTACCAGCATTTTCAAGGGCAGGAGCCTGCTCTCTCATACAAGCTGATAAGAGCTCTGCGATGCAATTTATTTTCTACATACCACTGTATTCTTTAAAAGAACGAAAACATGAACAATAAACAAGGCCTGGCCAATCACTCCCACAGCCTGTGGGGATCATATGTCCACGAAACCAACATATGCAATGGAAAAGACCCCAACCCACACACATATATATACAAATATACCCCCTACACGCACATCGTCCATGTAAACCATGAAAATTAAGGAAGTTGAGGCAAAGAAGGCAATTAAAAAAAATACGAAGTACTCTTTACAAAGTACTCTTCATCACAATATATAAATATGTCTTATGGAAAAGGAGGGGAAAAAACTGGCATTTTTCCGAATTCAGAATACAAGACTATGACTTCAGGGATTTGGCTCATGGAAAACAGAGGCACAAATTCAAATGCAATCTAGACTGTGACTTCGAAAAGCACAGGGGTGTGAACAGAGCACTTGGGCTCTCCTATCCTGAAGCTGTTAATCTGATTTCAAAGCTCTGATTTGCTCTAACCTGGATTCCAGCTGACCCACAGCACATCGGTATCTCCTGCTCCCTGACTGAATCCTTCATTAATTCAATTGCTCATTAGTTCTATGTACTAGCTAATAGTTCTATGTACTAGCTAATATCAACAAAGAACCTTTCCAGAAACCAAAAAGGGAAATATTCAGAGGCATCACTGAAGATTGTTGGTAATTTAGGCACAGAGTTCAGAAATTGGGCCACGTTTCACAAGAGAAAGAGAAGGATGAAAGAAGAGGCCCAAACCCCTTCCCTTCTAAATGATGATGAAGTGTGTGTGCGTGCATGTGTGTGTGCGTGCATGTGTGTGTGTGCGTGCGTGCGTGTGTGCGTGCGCACGCGCGTGCACAGTGAGCCCCTGAATCTGCTTTGAGCAGGGAGAGCAGCTTGCTCTGAAACAGCAGACTCCTGTTTAGCAAGAGACTGGGTTCAGGGTCTGTGCCCACCAGGAAAGAGGGAATCCAGAGCAAAAGTCAAAAGCAAGACTTTTGGAAGAGAGGGACGGGAGGGGGCAGAAGAGATTAGCTTCCAGTGATAAAGTTGGGCCTGTTTTGTTCTTTTTGAGACATGCCCTATATCCACTCTCTTCCAAAGTGACAGCAATTTGGGAGATGATATTCTTCCACTGCATTTTAACCGAGTTCCCACATTTGCCAACCAAATAGTGATCTAATGTATAAATACTCAGTTTGAATTAGAGCCAGCTATAAAATTAAATTTTAAAAAGGCATTTTACATGGCTTATTTACAGTTATACTTCTTCAAGAAGTGATTGTTATATGTCTATTTATCTTCCCAACCCCTCCCTGCCACCCTCAACCCCCACCCAAAGCAGGTAAATTGTATTTAAAAAATGAAACCAAAGAGAACACCAGAGATGGAGAAGAATGGTGTGCGGAGTTTCATTTACTCCTCCTGAAACGCAGCTGCCCTGTGGTGGGTTCGCCTCTTGGCCTTCGAGGCCCAAGCGCTCCAAAGGCCATTCACAGGACAGGCTCCGAGGCGGGACTGTGACACACCACAATTCTGGTTCTGCAGATTGTGGCTAAGACGGGACGTGGGGGAGGAGACAGGGAGCTGAGCAGCAGGACAGGCGTCTGTCTTGTGAAGAGACGAGGGACGTTGCCAGCTTTCTCCCTCAGTCCCAGGGGGTCCACACGGTGGAGGCGTTTTGTGCGTCTGCTCTGTTCACAGTTTTTCCTCGAGCCATGTGACCCTTCATTAGATGCTGTATTTCTGTTCTCTTCCCGTGTGGAGCGCTGAGACCTCTCGTCAGGCTGCTTTCCTGGTGGTGGTGGGTAAAGCAAACGCTGTGTTTTCTCCTCAGCTCAGTACTCGGTCACCTGAGCCAGCTCGGGTGTCAAGTTGACAGTAATGTTTTTATACAAGGCGTCGTATGTGATGTTTGCAAAGTAGTTCAAGTTGTTGAGGCCATCCAGCCCTTGCCGTTCTTTGGACTTCCTCAGCAGAGCATACCTGCGTAAGCAGAGAACAGAGGGGTGGCTCTGAGCGAGGGCCCATCTTCCTCGTGACACAGGTTGGATCAGGGTGACGGCAGGTGGGGGCAGACCCCAAGGTGGACTTCTGTGCCACAGGCGGTGACTGGATGCTGAGCTTCTCCATGCTAAATGCAATTACTAGAGACACCCCCTACTTCATATACATGTGCCTTATTTTTCACAGTATTTCATTTAATGCACCTGTCCTTAGCCAAGTGAGGAAACCAAGGCTCACAGTGGTAAGTGACTCGCCCAACGTCATGGGGTAGGGAAATGGGAGGTCAGATATTAAAAATATGTCAGTTGAGGAAGGTCAGAGCCTATATTCAGTGCCCTCTTACTCCCATGAAAACATAGTTGATGCAGTCAGGATCGCTTGTCTAGAGAACAGTCCTCCTCAGTTAACAAAAGAGAAAAAGAGCCACTCCTGAGAACACAGAGATGTCAGCCCGTCACATGCCCCACTTAGTCCGATCTGGAATTTCCTTAGTGAAAGTGAAGAGGTAACAAAGCAACAGCAACCACACAGTGAGAAGCTGGGACACCCTTCCAGAACCAGAGTTCCTGGAAAGGGTGCCAACTCTACCATGTCACGTCAGTGTAAGTTATACAGGGACCTTTTACCCCAGTGGATTTTTCTCCAACTCCCTGAAGGCTACAGAGGAGACTACACAGCTTCAGATGCAAAATGGGTGATTTCCTTAAAAGATCTTACTATCAAAGTTCACCAATGGTCTGACTTCACCCCCAAGTGTCTACCTTGTAGTTAAATACCCATAGGACTATGCAACAGCTGTCCGAACAGGACCTGGGAGAGGAGGTGGGATAAGACGAGGGGTTATAATATGCTCTGGGACATCTGGAAACACAAAGTATAGAGGATATTTGTAAGAGTAATAAATACACTGCACCAACCTTCCCAGAAACTGGACTTCTCCTCGATGGTGATGAGGAATGGACTTGTACTTCCCTGTGTCACCTTCCGGCCGGCTTACAGAATAGCCTGCATTCTGTACTCTGTCCAAGACAAAGAGAACAGGCTTTGAGATAAAATGATCATGTCCTGTAAGTGATCAAACCTATGCCGAAGTTGAAAAACCCCAAGTTAATGACAGAACCTCTTCTACATCTAAATATTCAAATTGCTACCCTCTGGATAAGTTCATGGTTTTAGTAAAGTCTACAACACAAAAAGAGTTTTGAAAAAGAGGAAATTCTAAATTCTTAAAGAAACTCAAAGCCAATATAATATTGTATATAAATTGTATTTCAATTAAAAAAAAAAAAGAAATTCAAAATTCTTGAGTGTAGGGTTTGACTCAGGTTCTGTGCCAGGCACAAGAGCAAGTGTCCCCGGCAGGCAAGGGCACGAGCCACCTCTCTCAGCTGGGTGGCTTGGGTCCTGTCACAAGTATCTTCTCGCTGGTGGACAGCACCTTTCGCTTCCATGACGTGCTATAAAGTGAGCCAGCCAAGTCAGAGTTGCAATGTATTTTCCCTACTTAGGGAGAACTTATGTCTCTGCCCACCTTCCCCATCACCAAGGAAAGGAACTCATTTACCTGATCTAGATGTAAAACTTCATTTATGAAAGGTCAACTCTAAGGGGAGGTGTTCAGGATACTTATCCTTAATATGATAAAGATAAGATTTCCCAAGCTGGGTTTACCAGAAAATTGATAAGGCTCCAAGAAATAATTAATACATGGAGGAAGAATGTGGATTTCTATGGGAAATTTATGGCATTTTCATATTTTTAAAATGTGGGAAAATATTATTCAGCATCCACCTGTTGACTTCAAATTATACTCCCATTTTATGGGATGTATGAAGATGTGTTCTCACACTCATTTGATAAATATATATGCAATGCCCACTGTGTGCTTGGAATCATACTGGGTGCTGGGGAAAGCCAGCCATATTCCTGCACTGGAAGGGTCCCTGCTGAGCTGGGGAGAGAGCCAGGTGAGAATTATGACAGATCCTGGGAGAGCTCAAAAGGATTAAAAGACCAATCAAATGAGCCAAGCTGTTCATCTTTACTGGGTTAAGAGGTCCATAATTAAAAGGATAAGATGCCACTTTTTACCTCTTGGACTGAGAAAGAACTGTCTGGAGCTGCTATGTTCAACACAGTAGCCACAAGCCACGTGTGGCTCCTTAAGGGCTGAAACGTGGCAAGAATTTGAAAGGTTTACAATCCGATATTGGCAGTGGTGTAAGAAAATGGGCATGCTGGTGCATGGTTGGACAGAATCTTTTTGTGATCTCTTTTTGGAGGAAAACATGGTAATAACGATCAAAATTTAAAGGTACATTTACTTCTTGACTCTGCAATTCCACAACTAGGAATATTATCTCAAGAAGTATTTGCACATATGACCAAACAATGTCAAAACTGTAAACTGCAATGTTCACCAAGAGGAAAGGATTAAAATAAATTCCTGTTCATCAAAATGAAGGAATACCACAGCTGCTAAAAATAGTGAAGTGGTTCTCCCTATGAACATGGTGGGATGGGGAGAAGGGAAGTGTCTGGGTTGTTTTTATATGAATGGGTAGAATAGAAAGAAAGAGCTTGTTAAAATGACTACTTGCTGGGAATGAAATAAGATACCAGTGGGGATTGAGATTTATATTCTGGTTTATGCACTTTTAAATCATTTGAATTTTTACCAGGAAATATTACTTTGTAATTTACAACCAACATGTACCTTCTTTTTTAAAGATGATCTAGAATATAAACAGATACAAGGTGGAATTTCTTCTGCTTATTTGTCCCTTACTAGGTTTCTACTTAATTACACTTACTTACTCTGTAAAAATATTTGTCTGTATTACTCACACACAGGACTGTTCATAAAAACCTGTAAAATACAAACCTTATCTGGTAGTATGGATAAATCTGTGTATACCTATCACTAATATTTGACCTCTGGTTTGTGGAGGTTTTAGTGAAATGTGCCTATGAGTCTAAAATACACACCAGATTTCAAAGATTTAGTGAGAAAAAAATGAATGTGAAATGTCTCATTAACATTTTATATTGATTACATGTTTAAGTGACATTATCTTGGATATGTTATGATAAATATATTATCAACATATTTTATTAATATGTTAGCATTAATTTCACCTTTTTCAATGTGGCTACTAGAACAGTTAAATTACATACATGGTTTGTATCATATTTCTACTGGGTAATGCTGGTCTGGAGTCTCAAGTAGCATTTTTAGAAGACACCAGAAGATAAGGCAGTACCTGTTCCACAGGTCGTCATCTTCTCCACCCCAGCCCCAGAAAGCATTGGGAAAGCCATTAATTTTTTGAAACTGTTCCACTGTTAAGCCGCTCACTCCGCCGAAGAACTCGGTATAAGGAAGCCTAAGAAAAGATGTATAGATCAATCATCTGTGCATTAAAGGGTGATTTTTTTTCCCCAGAACAGACCATCCAACTGGAGAGTGAAGTCGTAAGTAAAACAATACTCTCTGTGCTATTGCCCTGAACCACCTGAAATGGTTTCCTAGTGCTGAGATACATCAACCGGAGTAGTTAATTGATTTTTTCATAACAACTTTTGAGCCATAATGGACATACCATGGAACTCACCCATTTAAAGTATATAACCCAATGGGTTTTTTATTGACAAGTTGTGTAACCATGACTACGATCAACTTCAATACATTTCACCACCCGAAAAAGAAGCCTTGTATCCATTAGCTGTCATTCCTCCTTTACCCCTATTCCCCTCAAACCTGTAACCATGATTCCCTTTTCTTCCCTAAAGATTTGCCTATTCTGGACATTTCATATATGGAATCATACAATATGTGGTCTTTTGTAATCAGTTTCTTTCACATTTAGCATGTTTCCATGGTTCACCCGTGTTGTCACATGTCTCGGTATGTCATTCCTTTCTATTGATAAGCTGAATTCCCTTGTTATGGATGTACCACCCTTGTTCATTAGCTGGTGGACCTTTGGGTTGGAGCTAATCGGGTTTTGCCATCTTTCCATCTCTCACCAGTCTTTTAGATTCAACCTCTTTAATTAAGAGGAAATGAGACTCACAGATACATATACTTGTCCAATTTAGTCGCAAAGTGCCTTGGCATCTGTCCACACCCATAGTAGTTACGATCATTTTCTGGTATATGATCCACGTCATGAAAAATAAGACAGTCCCAGTCCAAGTCCTTCATTGCTTCTTGAAAACCGACGTTGAAAAGCATGGCTCGATTAAAGGGTTGGGTGCCAACCTACAAGAAGCAGAACTTTATAAAAGGACTCGAAGCAAAATCTTGGCTGCCTCAGCCTGCCTAAGGGAGAGCATATAGAAACCCAGCCAGAGAGACCCCTGGGCCAGAAGCTGAGCAGCTCAGCACCACTCATCAGGACTCACATGTAACTTGCCTCTGACCCCCAGTTCCTTAGAAATGAAAGGGATGATGATCATAAATCCACACTCCTCTCTCCTGAGACTGTTGGTAAGGGCAGACATTCAACCACGTAACAGCATTTGGAAGAGGACCCAGCTCCATAAAGGGAACAGAGAACAAAACTGCTACTCTTACTTGTGGTTCCTTATCTTTCCTGGGTCTGGAGCCTGAAAACACCACCCAGAGCAGCACTAGCAAAATTACCAAACAAGAGGCCTTTGTTCAAGGGTAAAACCTTCTCACCTATGAATGAATGACTCAGTCTTTAAGATTTCAGTTTCATTGGCTCTTTGCACCAAACATGGATTAGCTTGAAGCATTCTAAATTGATGTGTCAGGAGAGAAAGAATAGAAAAGAAAGAACACTCACTTGTTCAACCACATAAAATGCAAACCACAGGCGCTGGCGTTGAAGCATGGGAATCAGGTGTCTGAGCAGGACTGGGAGGTGCTCATGGCGGTTCCGGAAGGGGATAAGGATCGCCACCTGGAGTGGGTCACAGCAAAAGGAAGTTGCCCTTTAGTCCCCCTCAACTTCTGCTTTGTAGGACACTCTGCAGAATCGGTAACCAACTCTCAGGGAGTTTGGGGAGGCTGCCTTGTCCCCAACCTCCTCTAAATGAAAACTCACGTTGGCCAGTTAACTCTCTTGGGAGTAAGTGGACCTTGTTCTTACACTTGCCATAATGTGTACAGAGTGGGCCTGTTGAATGAATGAAATTCTGGACCACATCCTGGAGGAAGTCATATATTCTACACAGTGACCCAGTACACAAATCTATCCAGATATATAAACATGCAACTGAAATACACTTCACAAAGTTACTTTTCCTTACAATGTGTGATGCACTTTATATATATGTGCTTGTGTATACACTTTAAAAAAAAATGCTGGTCATTAAATTGATTTACACCCCTAGTGATGGGTTTTAAGCACTGCTCTGTCCCAGACCTGCATCAGTTACTGCACCACAGTAGCTCACAGGGCTGGTACACAGTAAATGCTTTAATGCTTGTTGGAGAATGGCCTTAAGCTGGTGTCATAACTTTGATCCTCACTACTGATGTCTCCTGACTATAGTTGTGCAGAGAAACACCAAGCACTTGCCAGTGTCAATCTAGTTTAAGTCCACTTTTTATTCCAATAAAACTCAACAGTAATGCCAAATAAGGCATGAAGCACTGAATTTGTGAAGATGGCTTCTGCAAAAGTGTCCCAAGAGACCTACCAACCCTCCCCCTTGCTTAGCCAACAGTCTTGTAAAGGAGACAAAAGGGTCCTGGCTTGGTCATCAGAACAATGCAAATTCTACAGCTACAGAAAAGTCCTCAGGGAAACCTATTCCTCCAAAATGTTTCCATCAACTGCAAACACTTGGTTTGGGTGGTAGGGCACAAAATTACGAAATGTCATAGTCAGCAAATCCCGTGGTTATTTGGAACACTGGCATGTCCAGTAGGGTCTGACTTCACACCCTACCTTCCATCGAGGCATGCAATCCGAAGGCTTCCAGTGACCTCCGAGCTTGATGGCTGGGTCTTTGGAGAAGAGTTCATGAATGTCATCCATTCCAATTTCACTCATGTTTATGTCTATTGGGCCCTCTGAACAGACAGTGGGGAGGGAGAATTAAGAGGCCAGAAAACAAAAGATTCTTTCTCCCTATGTTCAGGGTATGATTCTCTGGAAAAGTTCAATGCCTTTTTCAGCTGATTTTGCTTTTAACAGCAATGGGAGACCCTTCTCTGCTTCTCTACTCACTGCATTTCAATTGCTCACTCTTCCTGGGAAAAGCAGCAAATTAAGAAATGAAGACTTGAGAGTTCTGCTTCTGCCAAGGGCACAGAAAGAAATCAAGACTAAGTAAAGCGGCAGCTGAACTCAAAGACAAAGGAGAAATGACTGAGCTTGGAGCCAACCCTGCATGCTCCTGGGACAAGTATAGACACACTGTCCCACTCCATTTTTCAGTGACCCTGACTGGTGACATCCAAACTCAACACTCATCATCTCTGACTTAAGTCAAGAAGCAGAACTGCCTGAGAAGCCCAAAAGGGCAGGAAAAGGCTAACACTTCGTTGTCGAATCTTTAGATTACACATGAGATTCCAAGAGAAAAGAGAGAAAGAAAAGATCGATTCAAGAATTTTTTGAACTGGGACTTTAAGAAAGTAACTTCTCTTGTATCGAAGAAGTTACAATCAGTGTGACATTTATAATAGAAGCCCAAGCTGGCTGCTTGTACTTTCTCTAGGATATCTTAATGGACCCCTAGTTACAAAGGAGGTGGCACATGCAAAGAGTGAAAACTGGCAAAAATAGCACCAAGAACACAGGCAACCTTGCAGAAGGGCTGAAGAGGCATCAGGACACAAGTAACTTCCATAATTCCTGTTTCCAATGGCAGGGAAGCATTTGTATTCTCTATATAGGCAGACATACTGGAGGTCAAGAACACGCCCCCTTATATTTTAATCAAATAAAAATACACATCAGTTTTAAAGGCAGAGGAAGATAAGCGAGAGCTCTACTCACTCATGGAAGGGAGCCTTTCAGGGCAAGTATGGTTTGCAAAGTAGGTGAAATCTTCAGGAAGAAAAGTTGTGGTTTGAAGGAAGGTTTCGCTGTGGTTCAAGTCAAGTGGATAATCTAGAAAGGTAAGAAAAAAAGACTGGACCTGTAATCAATTAGACAATTCTTAGATGCATACCAAAGAAACATTTTTCTTTGATATCATCTTTTGTTGAATCAGGACTCTGGATTAGCTCTTCACTGCAGTTAAAAATTTGAACCCATAAAAAAAATATATTAACCAGATACCATTTTACTGGGTGTTTCTGTTCTTATTGTGATTGTAGCTTTTTATGTACTCAGCTGACAATCAACCAAGTCTACAACATAATTTTATAAACAGCACTCCCTCTTCCATGTCTTACTCCCTTAAGGAACTATTTTCACTTCTTTTAGCCACCTGTACATTGGCCTACACAGTCAATCTTGATGTTGCCGTTTCAGGCCTTGTCTGTTGAGGTTCCACTATGGGGGGTGGAGACTGTGCTCCTTCCTCCCCTGCTCACACTACACACATACCTGTCCTGTCCTCCACCTCCCTGCAGCGGGTGGGACCATCATCATCTTCAGTCTTAATATGACCATTCTTTAAATACTATTTAGAGCCGAGAAATGTATGATCACTCTTCCTCTCCTCCTCAGTTACTGTTTTGTTTTCTGTTTGCTCAGTTTTATGTGGCATCATGACTAACCCAACACTAGGCCTTTCCTGCTGTATTTCCTCTTTCGACTCTCACAGGCTCAGGTGTTCTCTCAGCATCATCTCCCCAAAGGGGGTGCAGCACATGTGACCCATTGCACCTGGACTGGCTGTCCTCTGTGCCTAATGTGCAGCTGTTGTCCTCGGACCTCCCCTCCTCAGTGGCAGCGACCTCAAGATCCCCTGCATCTCTCTACAGTGGGTTTTTTTAAAATTAGAGTTTGGTATTCACTTGAACTCACTGAAAGAAGCAAGTGCTGGATAGTCTCTTCTAGTATTATTTTGTTGAAGTGCAGTTGATATACCGTATTATATTGGTTTCAAGTATACAACAGTGATTCAACAGTTAAGTACATTATTAGATGCTCACCCCAACTAATGTAGTTACTATCTGTCAATGTGGAGTGATGTTATAGAATTATGGACTATATATATTCTCTATATGTTCATCCCCATGACTAATTTATATTATGATTGAGATTTTGTGCCTCTTTATCCCCTTTACCTGTTTACCCACTCACTCCAACTCCTAACTCCATGGTAACCATTAGTTTCTTCTTAGTGCATGAGTCTATTTCTGTTTTTTTGGTGTTGAGGTGTATGAGTTATGTATTTTGGATATTAGCCCTTTATCAGATATATCATTGCAAATATATTCTCCCATACAGTAGGCTGCCTTTTTGTTTCATTGATGGATTCTTCTGCTGTACAGAAGTTTTTCAGCTTTTGTTTCCCTTGCCCAGGAAGATGTATCCAGAAAAAATTACTCAAGTTGATATTCAAGAGATTTCTGCCTATGTTTTCTTCTGTAAGTTTTATGGTTTCATGTCTTATATTTAGGTCTTTAGTCCATTTAGAGTTTACTTTTGTGTATAGTGTAAGACAGTGATTCAGTTTCATTCTCTTCCATCCTGTTTTCCCAACACCATTTAATGAAGAGACTGTACTTTCCGCAATGTACATTCTTGCCTCCTTTGTCACATATTGACTATATATGCATGGATTTATTTCTGGACTCTACATTCTGTTCCATTGATCTACATGTGTTTATTCTTTGTCAGTACCATACTGTTTTTATCAGAGTAGTTTTGTAGTATAGCTTGAAATCTCCACAGTATCAATTCTCGTTTTTCCCAAGTTCAACCTCTCCCTTTTTCTTGCTGGAACACATCCTCCATGTGGCTTCCTAAGAAGAGGGAATGGGAAGTGACTCTGAAACCATGAATATATGTTTTTATTCTTCCTCAGTGGATTCACAGACTGGCTGGGTTTACAGAATTCTAGGCTAGCAATAATTTTTCACTAGAGTTATGTAAGTGCCATCCCATTTGCCTTCAGATTCCACAGTGCCTGTAAGTCCAAAGCCATTCTAATTCCTGACCTTTGTAAAAGTTGACCACTAATTTCTTTTTCTTGCAAGTGTAAAGAACTTTCTTTTGGTTCAAGAAATTTCATACCAGTGTGCTGGCTAGGGATATACTGGTTTTCTCTGCTGCCACATTAGCAGTCATTTGGCAGGCCTTTAAAGTCTAGAAATTCATGTCTCCCTGCTCTAGAATTTGGGACAGGGAGAAAATATTATTGTGGTGATCAGTTCCTCCCTTCTGTATTCTGTGCTCTCTTTCTGGAGAAGAGAAAACATGACTTAGATGTTGGACCTCCTGGTCTTCTAATTTTCTCATCTTTTTTCATCCTACTTTCCATTTTGCCATTTTTCTGCTCTACCTCCTAAGAAATTTTACCCAGCCTCCCTTTATTATCATTTCTGCTGTTTTGTGTTTGCAATCCCTTTCCTCTTGCCCTTGATAAGTATGCAGTGGCTGCTTTACATCGTCTTCTCCCAGCATGGTCTGTGTCTTCCAGTTTGCTGCTGCTGGTTTGTTTTGAGCTCTAGCACAGTGACTCTTGGTCATCTGCTAGTATTTTAGAGTGGGCACGAATCAGCTAACTGGAAGGGTTCGGACTGCGGCTCTTCACCGTAGGGTGTTCTGCCTGGAAATCTGGTTTGGAAACCTCCTGCGTCAACATCTAGGGTCTTTCCTCTTGTTCTGGTCAGATTCCCCAGGGAAGTCTCCTAGTCTCCTGCAAGAATGGTGCAGTCCTGGAATTGAGGAAGAGTAAAGGCCTGGGGGCACCCTGAGCTAAGCCAGGTGTCCCCCAGTTGAAGGACCCTCAGTTTTACCATATCTAGAGGTTATCAAGTGTGCAAGTCCTTTGGCAGGATGGGGAAAGGGACCCTCCTTCTGAAATAGCTTCCAACCATTATCTCAGTTGCCACCTTTATTCTTATCTCCAAAAGAATCTGATATTGCTAATTCCTGGGAGGACTGCTAATTCCTAATCCTGGAGGATTCTGGGATATAAAATGGAGTGGTTGCTAGCTTTCTCTGCTGCCAAATTAACAGTCAGTTTTCTTGGATCTGTTAAATCCTTTATCACTGTTCCACCTGTTTTTTCACTTCCAAGATATTTTTGCTGTGGTCTCCTTTCCTATCCTCATTCTTAAGGGTTTAGGCTATCAGACGTGCATGCACGTGTACGTACACACACATACCCCTCTTTGCCGTCTTTCTAAGGGAGGTTTAAAAGTGTGATGCAGATGCTCTTTTCCTAGGAAACTGTAGGAAGGGTGCCCAACTTCTTTTTTTTTTACAGATAAAGAAACTGAGGCACCATATACACAATTCATACGAGGAAACTTGGCTAATGCGTGACAGAAATCCAACTAAACTCTGGGTTAGTGATTTTTCCATTACACTGTACTATTTCTTCAGAGTATTAACATCGCTCTCAATAACCCATTTGGAGTCATGGTGATTCTATGAAAAGTAAAACATCCCATTCAAATTTACTTCACACCCTGGAATTCTAGAATCTTCAACTCATTTCTTTTTTAAAGCACTATGAGAGGTCTTCCAAGAATCAAGTGGCTATTACAGTGTATCCTTTAATACAGGCACATGGCTGCCTACTCTACAATACTCAAAGGACAAAACTCAATGAGAGGCAACTTGAAGAGAATTTTAAGTCTTTCAACAGGGGAAGAAAGAAACAGAGTGCTTTCTGTCCTTTTTAGTTGCAGATTTCCTGAAAAACACTAAGCCTGCATTTCTATAAACACATAAACCAAGCCAGCATGAACCCTAAAAGTAAAATGACATTTACACAGAAATTAGCCCCAAAGTCCTCAGTTCACACATGCAAACCTGTCCTAAACTGATCCTTTTTCTAATGTATTAATAGTTCAAAAAGGTATGTCAAGAGAACCTCCAATACAAACCGCTACTCTGGATGACTCTAATTTTGCTTCTTAACTTTATACAAATATAGACACATACACACCCTAATGTGTTCTTCTAAGGAAAAAAAATCTTAAAGTTTTCATGTGTACTAGAAAATCTTAAGGTTTTCATGTGTACCGTGGGGACGCAGTAGTTATGTTACTGAGTTCTTGTGAGGATTCCACACGACAATGTATATGTACATGATAGGTCTATGTATGTGTGAAGGGAGAAGCTGATTAGAAACAGCATCACAGTAATTACATTTGCCTAGAAGGCAAAGAAATTCCCAGAGGTACTATAATATTATAGCAAACCAACAGAAGAGAAAAATAATTCCAGGCAATGATAAAACCATGCCTTAGGCTACAACCTAAACAGGAAATAAGTTAAAGAAACAAACAAACATGTAGGAGAGGAGACAAGACACTTCCTAACGTTAATGATCCCATTTTGGGGGATTTCAAGACAGATGAATTTCCTTTCTGCTTCCTTTCAACACTAATGTAATAAGCCTGGCAGCAACTAGCATGAAACAAATCAAAACACCATGTATTTTTCCTTCTGACCAGTAACCTAATGATGTCATTAAACACACAATACACAACTCATAAGTAGGAGTCCTCCATAACTGTGCCTTACAATTTGGGAGGAAAAAACCCCCACAAAAGCCCTCACTTATAATTTGAAATTATTCACATAAAATTTTAAATAAAAACTACTTTCTCACCAGCAATAGAAGCCTTTTAAGTAAGTGGAAGAGGGACAGGAAACTAATTGCTCACAAACTGGTAAAACTGTGCACTGTTATCTTTGGGTTCTAGTTCTCTCCAGCTGCCCAGAAAGAGGCACATCATACTACTTGCCTTCCGCAGGGGTTCCACATACGGATTCTTATTTTTCTAAAGCATGTCCCTACTGAATGAGGGAACTACTGAGAGAAAAAAACAAACCTGCTGAATTTCTATGGCCACAAGCTTTGCTTTTTAATTTAAATCTAATCTATTTCAAATCAGGACATGTTCCTCCAGCGAGGGAGGTAGGGTGATGAAGGCAGCTGCTTTTATATTTATTTGCAAAATGGGAAACAACAGGTGTCCTTACTATCTGCAGAATCTAATGGCCTGATTATTCAACCTGGCTTTACACCAGTGGTTCTGCAGTCTTGGTTGTACATTAGAATCATCTAAGAAGCTTTTAAAAACCTAATGGCCAGGCTACACCCCAGACTAATTAAGTAAGAACCACTGGGAGTGACAGTGCAGGCATTAGTATTTTTTTAAGTCCCCCCACCCTGGGGGGTTTCTAGTGTACACCTGGGTTGATTTGGCTACCCCAATACACAACTCTGCTTTCTCCCTTGCATTACCAAATCCAGTTGAGCAGGAATTGGAAAGTGCCGACCTACTGCTTGCAGGAAGAACTACCACTTTCCCCCCACATTTGAGAAAAGACCCAACACTTGCCTCTGCTTGAGAAATGTAGAGGTTTATATATACTAGAAAGACATCAGAACGAGTATCTATGATACAAAGAATTAGCATTCACAGTTAGCAATGCTTAAGGATGACTACACACTGGACAGCAGACATAAAGAAAACTATAGACTGAACATTTAAAAACTAGAGAGAAGGTTAAGAATACTCAGCCCACTGAATATACTGTGAGGTGCCCTGCCAACAACGTCATTCATTTTATTTGCCTTACAGCAACAGACCTGTTTTGAAGGACGTGCATATGACTAGAAGGGGATGGGGCCATGAGTGTGGGGAGGTTTGTGTGCACGTGTGTACAGAGGTAAGACATCTCCCTCTGGCTAAAAGCTACTAGGTAGAATGGCACCCGGAAGTTCATATTTAAGAAAGAGAAACACCAGGCCACCCACCCACTCATCTCATCTATAATGCTAAGTGGCCAAACTGGACGACTCCAGAGAATTCACATCTGATGCCGATACTCCACTGAGCATCTCCCCACCCTGCTCAGAGAGTTTGGCGGGATTCCCGATCTCACGTACCGGTGGCTTTAGTGACAAACAAGAAGCTTCTTCAGGTCATTACTTCAGGCTTATTTCTAGGCTCACAGTCCTGATCCCCATAAGTTCAATCTTATAACACAATCACCACTTTTGCTTTCCAGTATGAAGAAAGCTAGCATTCTCCAACACCACACTAAGCTTTTTGGCTACACTTGGCCTATGAGGACCTCTGAATGTGGGTGTGTGCCACAGCACTCTTTCCAGGGTGGCGCAGTGGAACTCATGGACTCTCTCTTGGTCTGGTCTACTCTTGGCAAGACAGTGTTCCTGGAAGGGAGGCCAGATCAGAAATGATGGTTATCTAGCTATCTACCCAGCAGTTAGGCCCAGAATACCGCTTCTTGACTGTGCTAGGCATACCACTGCTTTGCAATGACTAACAATGGTGGGTTTTCACTGGGTACATTTCCAATGAAACTCTATTTCCTTTTTAATTCTTATTCCCCAAGGACATGCCAGTTAACACAGAAGCCAATCAAAAAAGTAATCTCAGCATTAGGTTACACTTCAATCACACTTTCTTGTTAAATCTCTTCGCTCATACACTCAAAAATCATTTACTGAGTACCTCCTACATGCTAGGTGGTGGGCAAGGTACTAGGGACACAAGGATGATAAAGGCAATGAGTGAGGGGACACGGAGATCAGCAAATCCTCACTCCACTCCTGCACTGAGTCCTATGACCCCTGTGTACTCTGACCTCTTCATCCCTAAAATGGGGACACGGTAGTTATGTTACTGAGTTCTTGTGAGGATTCCACACGACAATGCCAGTAAAGTGTCTAGCCCAAGACAAACCCCCAATGGCGAAGACTTCCAAGTTACAAAGGAAACAAACATAACGCAAAATGGATGATTACTCCAACCAGAGGGCTGGGAAGGAGAGTAATAATGGTCCCCGGATGCCTTCCAAGGGTGCAGTTCACTCTGTGCTCAGTTTTCAAGGACAACAGCCCCTCAGGGAATTAGGGAAAGCCTGTGTTACAAGATGAGCACTTGTAACTATGTTACAAGATATACACCAGGGCTGCTGGATGCCCCTCTAACTTCTGCCTTGCCAAACATAACAGACCACCTCACCAAATGCCCAGACAGAAGTCCTAGCATTGTTTAACTTTGGACAGGCATGAACACTTGGAATGGATAAATGTCCTGACAGCACAAGTGTCCTTTACCCAGAGAGAGATGGGGAAAGAGCTTTGGAATGATAGTCAAAGGACTCCCTAGTTTCATCACACAAGAAGAAGCAGGTCTGAGGCAGAATTTAGGAAAATTACATGACCAAGCCACTTCCAAAACCCCCAAGATTATTTGTACTACATGTGAAAAATAGCAGTAACATAAAATCCTGCCTATGTGACAGGGCCTTATTCAAGTCAAGTGAGACAATGCGTGTGGGAATCATTTGCAAAACTTTAACACCACAGCATGAATTAGGAACCAAAATGTGCTCAGCCTTCTCCCTTTGGGAACTACCGGGATTCCTCCTCGGGGTATGGTTCAGAGCTCAGGCAATTTGTCCAGTGAGACCACAATCTGGCTTTAAAAAAAGCTCTGAAAAGCCAATTACTTACTCTTTCCAAACAAAAAGAAAGGAAGTATCAAAGTGTATCAGTTTGCTAACTTTAGTCCTTTATTGCTGCTTAGTTAGCCAGTAGGGCAGACTGATAAATTAGGATGTGGTCAATTACCTTAAGGATTTAACTTCCTTTTGAGAGGCAGTGCTTTCTCTTGAGATCCCAAGCACCACAGAATAACTCACATCTGTAATGTTTGCAGAGCGATTTCACATTCTGCAGTAAGCTCTAGACAATCTTAGAACTTACTACAGAAGAAAAAAAGACTGATATGAATGAAAGAATATTGTTAAAAATACACATATTTTATAATACTGTACTAGGCTTAAATGAACTCTGTAAGAAGCCAATGGAAAGCACATTAGTCCTCAGTTAAAGAAATGAGGCAAATTGTGAATGCTTAGTCAAATGAAATCTCAGAACTTATTTTTTAAATAAAAACCATCCCTCACCAGACTGGAGAAGCCCCACATGACAGTCCCATTTAACCATCTGGAAATACTTTCTATGTTCAATTTTTGGGAGAGTTAAAAAGAGACATAAAAAAGATAGCTTTCTCTCAAAGGTAAAGAACTTGCCATGTATAGAGTTCTATAAAAATAGTTAAAGTAAAAAACCACGATTCAGGAACAAGTTCTTATAATACAATGTTAGGCAAGTCATCTAACTGCTGTGTTCTTTTATCCTCTTTATATAATTAGTGCTTATAAGATAATAAAAACCTCAGGTAAAACTTCCAAAGATTAAGGCAGCAATGTTCACTCCTGTGTCCATCATTGCTATGTTTAGCTGAATAGTCTGAAAAGCTTTCTTCAAAGCTGAATGAATCTGACCACCAAACTCAGTCATATAGCGATGAAAACCACACCTGAGTGGAGAAGGTAAACCAGGTAACCTATTAAACTTTTCTTCTGGAAGTTGCTTTTTGTAATTTGTGGAAACTGTTCCAGATTACATGAATATTATGAAATGGAAATTTGTTAAGTTTCAATTAAAGCATTCATAAACAACGAGGTAAACAAGCCCTACTACTGGGCTGAACAAATCCAAGTAGAGTCCAGTAGGAGGAACAGAACTGAGGCAACTTTTCCTTTACGGTTACCAGGACCAGATTTGCTTTGAAGATACTATGAACCGTCACCAACACCATCACATATAACTACAACACCAAAACAAACAAATCAACCCCACAATGTTAAGCCATATAATAAGTGTAAGGAAGTCCAACCAAGTTCTGTTTTTCCTTGTTGGTTGTATGGATACACTTTTTGAAATCAAATTATTCCCAGAAACAGCTTTTGGAGCTCCTGTTTTGCTGGTGTCCTAAAAATATACTTAAACTTCCCACTAGGGGCAACTACACTGACAAAAAGGGGTCTTGAAAGATAGTCCTTACCTCCCCCTCTTGGAAAAGTACTAGAAGAGAAATGGGAATCACCCAGTCACCCTTAATACACTGTTAGCAAATGAACAAAGATTCATTTTGCAAGAGCTTCTTTTTTAGGATTAAGGGAAGGCTCAGCCAAATCTTCCCTCTTTTACCATGTACTTTTTTTCCACCAAAAATAATTATTCCAACTGTATTTACCTCTCCTGGAAGGAGACATCCTAATCAGCCCACTTCTTTACTAAAAATATACCTGAGTCATTAACGCTGCTATTCCTCTTGGCATAAGCACTCCGAACCACCTGCTCATACACCTGAGCACCTATTGTTCTCATGTTGTCCCGGATCAGAATACCTTGAGCTTGCATCATGAAGAGGTAGGTGTTCACTGCAGAAAACAGAAGAGAAGGGAAAAGGGTGAATTCAAAAGCACTTATTAAAACTGTTTTGTTTTACAGAATTCACATAACTTTGGGTTTTCCCTTTTTAAACCTCCTTCCAGCTCTAAAACCCTACAAAAGCCATAACTCTACTTTCCATACTGGGTTCTACATTTTTAGGCACTAACATTCCTTGGGTACCTAGTAGGACCTATGGGAATTTCTGTTAATATTCAGCAGTTTTAGAAAAACCATAAATTTAAAAAATTATATTCTAACCAGGTCTTCAAATATGCCATCTGTATTCTAGCACCTGTGATCAGGAAGACCTTAATAGATCAATTACTACATTTTTAAAAGATCTCTGCTCTCTTTGGATCACCTTCTTGATCCAATGGCTGCTCTCAGAGAAGGGAGTCTGATTATTCTGCCCTCTAGGAACACTCAGATCCAACCTTTTTAAAGGGGTGGGCTAAGGCTCCAGCTACTTTTCTATGGGGGATTTGGAGAGAAAAAGAAGATAATGAAAGAATGTCAGCAGTCCTCACCACCCACCCACTCAGCCCCCAAGTCCAAAGCAATGGGAGAAGGGCAGGAGGCTTGGTCCAAGTGTCAATTAAAATATATTCCTTGCGCAATATATACAAATATATGGTACATTGTACAGCTAAAACTAATATACTGTTATAAAACAGTATAGAGTTTTATAGAGTATATATACTCTATAAAAAAAAACAAGGAACAAATTGTTGACAAATTATTATTCAAATTAACTGCTCAATTACCATCAGCCTTGGAGAGTGATCTCCACTTGGGTTTTAAGTCTCTGATGTGAAACCAGGAGATCATAAATACAAGCAAAAATGGTTCCTGTTTTCCCCTTGTACTCTCAAATACTATGCCATCTATTTTCAGGAAGTTGTAAGGTTTAAAAACAGTTTCCTGACCAATCATCCTAATTTACTCACTTTCACCTGGCCATTTGTAAAAGGAGGATGGATGTCTTACAGTGGTGGCTCATTCACAAACCTAAACTCCACTGTGCACTGGAGATCCTCTGAATGCTTGGCTGACCTTCAACAGGCCTCAGTCAGGTACTACCAAGAGCCTGGGCCACTCCTCTAGACACAAAATACATGGCTGCTGGCTGAACTGGCTCTTCACCAAGACATATTTTGTTGACACAGTTTCACCATTACCATCAGTGCCCTGTACGTAATGGGCAGTAAATAATGACTAAATGGATGAAGCACAGAAGTCAGTTTCCTTTATTTCAGGCTACTGTATTTGGTACTTGTGCTGGTGATGGAGGTAGGATTGGGCACAAGCCAACTGGCACATCTGTACATGTGGAAAACCCCAAAAGGCCCACATTAAATGGGGACATACAATCTTTCAAAAGATTCCAATTATCTCTAAGGTATATCCAGAGCCATAAAATAATAAATGAAAGAAGTCAGTGTTCAGAATGCTTTCAGAAATGTGGTAGCTTCAAGTTAGGCCTTGTATTGGCTGGAAGACAACCATACCCTTAACTTTCAGCATCAGCAGAGAACAGATCCTAGACGGTGTTTATTCTCTGTAACATGAAGAAGTTATGGAAAAAAGTAGCATCAAATCCCGAAAAGGTATTAATTCTGTTAAGTCTCTGAAAACAAGAGTTCTATCTGATTTTCTATCTACAGCAGTAGCAGAGTGCCTGGTCATGGTAGGCAGGCTCCATAAATACCTGTTAAACAGAAGATTTAAACTTCATCCAGTATCAAATTTATAATGTGGTTCTGTGGTATTTTTTTGATCATTGGGCTATACAGTATGTATATCATACATATTATATGTAACAGCCCTGAAATCTTCCATCTCCAATATACTTCTAAACCAGTTGTCTTCAATAATATTAAAACCAAGCATTCATTGAACGTTGTGTAAAGCTGTTAGCTGGCAGCAAAAATTGCACTACCGCCCCCCCATTCATCATCTCCTCTGCACTTTTTTTTTTTTGGTATCATTAATCTACAATTACACGAAGGACATTATGTTTACTAAGCTTCCTCTGCACTTTTTATCTTCAGTACTACAAAGGACACTGTTGTTAACGCCTCCTAAATTCTCTCCCTTTCTTAGTTCTCAGAATCCCAAATGTAGGATTCCTCCAGGGCAAATTCAAACTGTCCCCAGGCTATCAGCTGGAGAGCACTTGGAAGACTTTTTCCTAACAATCCCTGTTCCTATCCTTCAGTGTGTCTGAGTGGAGCTCACAGATGATACCAAGGTGGCTGGCTGGTCTTAGGACCACATTTCCAGAACTACTGCTCTAGGGAACTAGCTACATAATAAATAAGTAACATTTAAGGAGCACTTAACTACATAATTCTTTATCTCATTTAATCCTCATGATTATCCTAAGAGCAAGTAATACTATCTAATTTACAGTCAATTCAAGGTTCAGTTTCTCCATGTAGCTTCACAAGGTCAACTGAGGGATGGATCTGATAGGTGTACCTCTGCTCTAACCCACTAAACTATAAACCCTCGCTCATCCCTGTTCTAGCCACAGCCTCTCCCTCAAAGATCTCAAGCACCCACATGGCTTAAATGATTACTCTTACACAGATGGTTCTCAAATCTTTATCTCCTACACAAAGCTGCCAGATTGATCTTTCCTAATTACAGGTTTATCCACACGGCTCCTTCTTAAAAAGCCTTCTATGTTCTCTTGCCCCTTGAGTTTCTGCTGATCTGCAAGGACTTCTGCTCTCCTTCCTGCCATGCAAATCCTATTAATTCCCAAACCCTGGTTTATACATTCTCTAGTTTCCCCCTTCTTAAACTTCCATGGTACTGTTACAGATTACCAAAATTTTGCCTTTTGTTTATATTTTGTCTTAGCTTGTGAACAATTGTCCCATGGGTTACTCTTGTCATTCAATGAACAGACACAAACCACATATTATCAATGCTTTTTCTAATTATCCACAGGAATTAACACAATGCTGAAAAAAATAAAAGGCTGAAGAAATACGTTTTGGCAAACAAAAGAAAATTATTACTAATTCACAGACTCCGGATTGGATGGGGTTTTAGGAACAGTTTTCTCTACCATCTAATGCTTCCACACCACCCAAAAACTACGCCTTCCAAGAACAGAGTCAGTATGTAAAATACAGTCACCTCCAAAGAAAATTCTTCATTGGGTTAGGCCCAGAATGCTTCCCAGTCACTTTTACCCACTGGTTCTCGGTCAGCCCCTTGACAGAACAGTCAAATCCCTTTCCCACACTTCAGATACTGGCAGATAGGCATTTTCAATCTCTCTCACCCTCGCGCCCACCTCTGGCCCACCTAACCTTCCTGTGCCCCCAGGCTGGACAGCCCCACTCCCTGTAGGTGCTCCTTCCCTCCCCATCCTGGCTGCTCTCCTCTGGATGCTGCTGGTTCATTGTCTACACTTGACAGAGGGTGGTGCTCATGCTGGCAGCCGGGTGCAAGTGTAGGCTGATGGGCCCAGAAACAAGGAGAACTAGCAGCGGCCCTGCGGCATCTGTTACCAAGCTGTTGTCTGGAGCTCCCTCTTGGAGACCCACCATACACAATAACCAAGGCCAAAGAAACTACAACCAAGATGTTCAATTATCTAACCTGCCACTTCCCAGACCAGCCCTTACCCCCAGTAATAGCTACTAATATCATACAGAGTGGTTCTGTGCAAAACTCACTTTGGAAAATTGTGTCTTGGTTTATTTATATTAATAGAATTTAAAACTTCCTTTACATGGTAGGTAATCCATAGGTAAGTGCTAAACCTTGGTGGTAAATAGCAGTCACATTATATTACTAGTTTCACATTAAGCTAGCTGGAGGAAAAATCCTCAATCTTTTTAGTATGTTGCAGCCAAGCTGCCCCTCTCCTGTTCTCTGCTCATGCAGCTGGCTGTACAGATCAAACTGTAGGACCTGACAAGTATCTCAACTGAAGCCCTATTATACTAAATTTAGCCAATGGCTCTGGCCTTAACTATGAAATGTATATGCACACACACTGCTTTTGATCTAAATTATCTCATTAAAATTCCTATCTTTGTGAAGTAGGTATCATCTTCATTTCTTATTTTAGATAAGGAAGTCAAGTCCTCCAGAAGTAATTTCCCCAAGGTTAGTGAAGTCAAAAACAGAGATGAGGTTGGGTATTCCACATTTTGATGAACTTTTGGGAAAATGGCACTTTCTGATATTACTGTCCTGATCAATAGTTGCTGAATCACAGCTAAAAAACAATTTAAGTTGGCATAGTTGTTAAATCCTCCATTGTGCCAACAAGTATCTACTGGGCACCTACTTTCCAGTGTACTTTTTACACACATACCAGGCCAGTAGGGGCCAAGGATGAGTAAGCACAGAATAAGGTACAGACACAATTAAACAAGAAATTACAGCACAGTGTGATAAATGCTAAAATAAGATTCACTACAAATTCAGACTTCATAATAACTTTTTTCACACCTTCATGAGGAAGTGTAATCATTATTCAGCCCCAGTATCTAGACTGAGGGATCTCTTATGACTATAATTCAGTTGAAAAAAATCAGCCACATTCAGATTTACACAATCAGAAATTTCCATCCAGATGCCAAAGGATGCAGCCTTGGCCCATGGCTCTCCCTGGAGCGTTTCTGAGAATAAGCACTGGGTCTCCCAACAGAAGACATACTCTCCCCTCGCCACTAGAATTCCAGTCAGCCTCTGCATCCGTATGTATCAGGTATCACGATTTTCACTTGAACACATACATTAATAAATGGCTGACTCATAAAAATTCTTCACAAGATAATGAAATCTGACATTCCAGATCAGGAGCAAAATAATTTGATAAAATGAATCCAAGAGGAAAGACAGTATTACTAGATTCTATATAAAGAATTCGTAATTTTTTTGTCCTTAACACATGAATCTTTAATGTGTTACATTTATCTTGGTAAACTAGAAGAGAGCTAAGTAGAAAAAGAAAACCATGCCTTTCCTGACCACTCTTTAAAATCTGTGTCTGACCCGCAATACTCCAGGCACACATGTGTGCAAACTCCAAACTGTCCTCCTGGGTTTTATTTTTCTGTTGTACGTATTACACATTTTCTTACTTGTCTCATCTATTGTTATCTCCGTCACTAGAATGTGAGCTCTACAAGGGCATGGGGCAACATCCATGAGAGCTACAGGAATGTGTGTGGAACACAGAAGATGCACAATAAATGTTTGGATAAATGAGTACCTAAGTTAGGACAATAAACGATTTTATCTTCTGAACTTGCTGTGCCTGCAGAGGCATGGATATGGGATTCTGAGCCCTCTCTTGTATTAGCTCCCTAGTTTTTTCTGAGAGACACCCAAAATGGCATCAACCAGCTTCACTGAATTAACCTGTTTCTAAGTTCAATTTTACCACTGACCCCAGAGTTGCCAAATAGTTAAGTTTTTCCCAAAAAATGTTCTCTGGTATGCTCACTCTTCACAAAGTTGTTTGGTTTTTTAATGCTCCTTAATATAATAATGCATAATTTTATTCAAAACCATGTGCAACATTATTTTTTATTTAAAAAAAGGGGGGGGAAATCTGTATGTCCTTCCAAAAGAGACTAGTTGAATAACTTATTGTACATCCACACAGATGGGAGTATTGCTGATGCTATAAAAAGGACTGAGGAGGCCAACAGACACATGAAAAGATGCTCCTCATCACTAATCATCAGGGAAATGCAAATTAAAACCACAATGAGATATCACCTCACACCAGGTAAGGATGGCCAGCATCGAAAAGACTAAGAACAAATGCTGGCAAGGATGCAGAGAAAGGGGAACCCTCCCACACTGCTGGTGGGAATGTAAGCTAGTTCAACCATTGTGGAAAGCAATATGGAGGTTCCTCAAAAAACTAAAAATAGAAATACCATTTGACCTGGGAATCCCACTCCTTGGAATCTGACCCAAAGAATACAACTTCTCAGATTCAAAAAGACAGATGCACCCCTATGCTTATCGCAGCACTATTTACAATAGCCAAGATATGGAATCAACCTAAGTGTCCATCTGTAGATGAATGGATAAAGAAGAGGTGGTACATATACACAATGGAATACTATTCAGCCATAAGAAAGAAACAAATCCTACAATTTGCAACAACATGGATGGAGCTGGAGGACATTATGCTCAGTGAAATAAGCCAGGTGGAGAAAGAGAAGTGCCAAATGATTTTCCTCATTTGTGGAGTATAACAATGAAGCAAAACTGAAGGAACAAAATAGCAGCAGACTCAGAGACTCCAAGAATGAACTAGTGGTTACCAAAGGAGAGGGGTCTGGGAGGGTGGGTGGGGAGGGAGGGAGAAGGGGATTGAGGAGTATTACGTTTAGTACACAAGGTGTGGGGGATCACGAGGCGAACAGTGTAGCACAGAAAAGGCAAATAGTGGATCTGTGGCATCTTGCTGCACTGATGGACAGTGACTGCATTGGGGTATGGGTGGGAAATTGATAATATGGGTAAATGTAGTGATCACATTGTTTTTTCATGTGAAACCTTTGTAAGAGTGTATTCAATCATACTTTAATAAAAAAAAAAGGAATGAGGAAAGACTGTATATCAATCATACCTAAAAAAAAAAAAAAGAGTCCAAAACCAGCCACAACTAATGTATGGTGTTAGAAGTCAGGAGACTAGGTATCCTTGGGGTAGGGGACAAGGTGCGGGGGGGTATATGCGGGTGGTAATCTTTTATTTGACCTGGGCAGTGTAGGTTACAGAAGCGTATTAATTTTTTAAGAGATCATCAAGCTGTTCACTTATTTGTGCACATTTTAATATGCATATTATAGTTAAAAAATATTTACCAAAAAAAGGGAAAATCTATGAATTTATTTCCAGGATATATTCTTAACTGAAAAAAAAGCAGAGTAATAGCATGCATATGTGTGTATTATACTACAGATTAAGAAGGCAGGTGACATTTTATACACACACACCTATTTTTATAAAAAGAAACCAGGTAAAACATCCATTATATACTTATTATGTGCCAGGAACTGCCCTCTACTGTTTGGATAAAAAGATAATCATAAATAAGATACAGTCATTGCCATTATCTTTAGTAGAGGAGCCAGACAAGAAATCCCTAACGAGGCAAGCTGGTAAGGGAGCACACGAGAGTGGTCAAAAATCTTATCGCGAGGGCAGGGATCCCGAAAACAGCCTCCGGAAAAAGTGACTCTAAGACATGGTCTTGAAAAAAGAGTAATGAAACAGGAAAGGGAACAGCACAAATGAAGACCAAGGGAGAAGATGCATCTGAGTGACTAAAGGCAGTCTGGTATGGATGGTATGTGTGGCATGAACATGACAGGAGGCTAGAAAAACAGAGAGGACAAGATAAAAAAGGACTTTATGTACATACTTAGGGGCCTGACACTGAAGAAATACTCCAGGATCAGGTTTTGGGTGGGCTAACTAGTAGGTATTAATCAAGACAAGTAAATTTATCCCTACTCAAATTCATGGCTTCAGATACAGAACTGAGCTTTTCTGTATCCAGACCTAAGTTGCTTAAAGGAAGGAATTTATTTAGGTGAACTGAATGAGGTTCTGTACATAGAATCCCATTTGGTTACTAAAAGCTGGGTGTCCAAATCTTTAACAAAGACTGTATTTTCGCTCTACGTGATGCAGGAGGAATACCCTGTCTGTCACATCTTGTGGCAAGCAGATGGAGTGAAGGTGTCAAAATATAAAGCTGGCAACCACCACTACTAACCACAGCCAGGGAGACTGGGGCAGGGGATGGGCACTGACAGTCAGCAGAGGTGCCGCCTGGTGTTCAGGGCAGACCTGCCAGACTAGGTGTTCCTTCTCTGGGTTTACTCACACTGTGCACCTTTGTTCTGAACACCACCTAGAGACCACACAATGTCTGATTTTTAACAGCGCCAAGTACATTCCAAGAAAACACTGGAACAAATCTATGGACCAGGGGTTATACCCCATTATATGCCCATCCTTGAGAAAGGGAGAGAATAAAAAGGGAACAGAAGCAGAAAAGGAATAAACAGAAGAAAACAGCAAGGTTGCTTTTTCTCCCCCACTCCCATATACAAGATACAATAAAAACTTAGGGAAATAAAGAACAGAAATGTGTCACGAATGTTGATGTTTGAGTTCTGCCATGCCAGAAGATCTGCACAAGACTGCACTAGCAGATTTTCTGACTAAATATTGTCTGAGAAAAACCAGAACCTAAAAAATAATTTATTTTTACCCCCCCCAGAGATTATCAGTCTCCACTGCTCTGCACAACAGGTGTTCTGTGAAGAATGAATCTACTTATTCTGCTTATAAGATGGCTTCTTGTAAAAAACAATACATTTATGGAGTCCCTACACATCAGTGCCTTTCCCAATACCTGTATGTGTTAACTCATTTCATCCTACAATAAAATGAGATGTCAGTTATTGTAGGTTTGACGGATGAGGGGTCTGAGGTCTGGATAAGTAACTCCACGACGTGGAACCAAGATTTCACTTGTCTCAAGATTTCAACCCTTGGTCTCCAAACTCCAAGTTTTTAATAAATGTGTTCTGTTGCCTCTCAGGTCCTCAATGCCTAGGAGTCCCTTGAATCCACAGCTCTCACTCCCACACATTGCTTACTGATTCCTTTTATCTGGATCTTAATTGTCAAGAACTTATGTATGACTAGCTTCCTATGTTCCACTTCCGGAGTGGGTGCCAACGCTCTTAATATAGTTTGGGGCATCCCTGAAATTTTACTAAGCTTTATTTTTAAGTTCAAAGCTCTAATGTGAATACCAAATTTTCATTTCAGGTTTACTTAAAATGTTGGATACTCATCCTATATCCTGAAAGGTATTAGGACCCAAGGTTGTAGATGCACAGTGAAGCAACACATATTTAAGAAAGAAAATAACACTTTTTTTTTAAGATGCAAGGAATTTTTTGACAATAAATTCACCTTTGGCACATCTGCTTTAATGTTCAAGAGGAACTGCATGACACTTTTCACACAAAAAGCATTTAAAGAAAACTGGGATGGGGGACATATTAATTAAGATAGTAAGGAATCTCACAAATTATTTTGGTCTAGCTTCCCATTTGAGGCAGAAAAACCACCAAGTCAATCATAGGTTATGTCTTCTACCTTCTCTAGTTATTATTCCTAGCTATTAAAAAAAAAAAAACCAAGTGGTAAAAATTAACAGCTATAAAATACCCCATAAACATTTCCATTTCCACTGACCTGTTAGTCTATTATGTTAAATTATTAAACTACACATGAGGTTAGACATGAAACTGCTGCCTAAACATATTAGTTGGCTGAGTAGCCTAAGGTAATCACTTAAATAATCTAAGCTTCAGCTTTGTTTCCAAAAAATCCTTAACAGCATGATCAATTACCACCCTCCAGGAAGTACACACCCACAAGAGAGGCTCAGCAAACAAGGATGCCCAAATCTTGCACTGTGTAACCTGGATGGAATGGAACCCTGGGTCAGAGAAATCTATAAATTACCTTTCTGGCACTGTTTGCACTGAATGCCTGCACCTACCCTGGCTCTGCCCTGGGAACAAAGTCATAGAGTGAGCAGAGATGTCACAGACAGGAATGTGCTGGAGACACAGACCAGCACAACAACACTGCTCTCTGTGGCTGACTCTAGACAAGGGCTCTGCCCACCTCCTGAGCCTAACCTCTTCCCATTTCCATCCTACTAGCCAGGCAGAACCCTGCTTCCTGCTGCTGCTAACTGTGAATGCACTCTGCTGGCACCTGCTCATACTAAGCTTTAATGGCTCTTTTCTGAGCTTTGCCCCCTGTCATTCCACCCCCAAGATTAGAACTGTCTTGACTCTTTCCCAACTGATATATAAACTGCTACACATGATTCCTATAAATCTGAGCAAGTCTCTTCCTTCCAGCATGTCTCTTTTCAGTGGGCTGTAAACTCCTTAAGAGTGGACTGCCTTACTCTTTTTATCATCTATAATGTCCGATAAATAGTAGACACTTAGCTATTTATTAAGTTAACAAATTACAGTTCAGCACACAGCATGCTGTTACGGCCATTTGGTGGAGGTCTGTTTCTTAAATCAGAAGTATACTGATTTCTCTGCAACCTCACAGAAAGATTCTATAAGCCAGGAAAGAGCAAGGTGAAACCAACACTGACTAACTTTGAGAGCGCAAGTGTAAATCGATTTAAAACCCTTTGGGAAAACAATTTGCAAATTCAACAAAGGGCCATAAAAATGCTCACACCCTCTGATCTAGCAATTTCAAGGAAATTACCCCAAATATGAGGACATTCTATACACAAAGTTTTTTATTAGATTACTTCTAAAAGCAAAAACTTGGGGAACAACTCAAAAGCAACAAAATGACAGATAACTGTGATACATACACTTGATAGTCTTATACAGCTTTGAAAGTAAAAGCTATGAAACCTGTAAACAGAACAAATGTAGAATACCTAGCACAGACTATCACACTAACATGAAAAGGGTCCGTCACATTATGCTAATTACCGCTAAAGAATAAGCACCATGTATATGGTCAAAAAAGGCCAGAAGCAAATTTACCAACATGCTTAGGTGTTAGGGGTTAACAGATACGAATTGTCTCTTTTTCTTTTGTTTTTCCCATTTTTCCCTACAATTTTTAAAATATATAATATGGGAAAAAATAAAGGATTCCTTCAGCCAGACTGAAAAATCTTCCTTCCAAGGCAAAGACATGGGGGTTGGTTGGCCTCCTGAACTGAGGAAGCCAAAAACAGTGGTATGAGTCCTGTCCCGGCTGGCTCTGTGGTCCTCTCCAGACCTTGGCCTCCCATCTGTATGATGGCATTATTGAACTAAATGTGGTTTTCTCATTCTTTTTTACCAAGCCCGGACCCCTATCACTAACACATGAGATCTGCAAACAGAAATGTTTAATTTACACCAAATGTTTCCAAAATATAAAATTACATAATTTCAAATATACTTTTAAAATTACATAAACCCTTGAAAACTCTGATTCTTCTCCCTTCCTTTTGGACCTTGACAATCATTAGACTGTAACTAAAAATCCTACAATTATAAATTCATTGTTTTTTCCTCTCTTCTTTTGGAAAAACCAGCTTACAATCACCTCAGATTTACACGTTTCTGCCTTCTCTCTTCTCCATTTCCACAGGGTGTTACGGTTTGACTACCCTACACTGTTGGCCTTGCTTTCCAAAACAATGAAACTTTAGTCCTCTTCATGATAAAGCTGGGGAGTGGCGCCTTAATTACATGGAAAAGCACATTCCCAAAGCCACCACCTCCTTCTCCACACATATGGGTCAGCAACTTACACAAGCTACCTGGAGGGACAAGGATCATAAATGAGTTTCTATTCTGTTTTTCCTCTCTTTCTCTCTACCATGCTGAAAAATTACATTTTAAGCAACAATTTAAAATAATGCAATTCTACAGCAAACAGTCGAATTTCTTCAACTCTGAAATGCTATCTGCCTACAATTAAATTTCTTCAATCCCTTTGCAAATATGTAACATAAGATTTTAGGATAAAGCCAAAAGTCGCCTGTTTAAATTATTCAAAAGACTGTTAACAATGAATGTTGGTAAGAATGTGGGGAAATAGCTATCCTGTACTTTGTTAAGGAAACATAAACTGGCATAACCCATACAGGGCAACCTGGGAAATGCCCATACTCTTTAACCCAACAATTTCCACTCTGGACAAATAAGTATATTCAAGGGATTTAATCTCAGTATTATTCATAAAAGCAAAACCTCAAATCAACCTTAAACGTGCAACAAAAGAACTAGGGTAAAAACACGGCAAAGTGATACCATAGAAAACTAAGCAATCATTTCATTTAAAAAGTCCTAATGTCAAAAAAAAAAAAGTCATAATGTCATTTTCAAGGATGCAGCCTTGAGAGACCAATATGGTGTTGGGGCCATCTGGACCGAATCTGTAACTGAACCCTGTTCAGGCCTCAATATAATCCATTATAGTGATGCTGGTGGGCAGTTTGGAGATCTATCAGTCTTGCAGCACCCAAGACAAACCTGATAGTGTTTAAGGAATTGTATGTCCTGACTGTTGTAGCTGTAGACTCGTGGACAAAATCTGCTGATGCCTACTGGAATTTGCTGAGCTGACTAGCCCTGGGAGAGACAGGTTCAGCAAGGCTCCAGATGTTAAACCATCAGAAATACAGCAAATAAAGTCTGGCTGGATACAGAAAAACAAAATAATGGAGGATTAAAAATGGCAGTATAAGAGGACAAGATGGAAACCTCCTCCCAAAAACATATAGAAAAGGAAAATACAGCAAATGCAACCAGACCTGAAAATGACCTGAAGACTGCAGAACAGACCCCCCACACTTGAGGAAGAAGAGAGGACTACACAGAAAAGGGTGAGGTGGCAAAGCTGAGATTGAGTGGGACCCAAGTCCTCCCCTTACCCCAGCCTAAAGGCAGGAGAAAGAGGAATGAAGCAGGGAGCAGGTAGGAGTCCGGAGCACTGCACACCTAACCCTGGAAATCTGCTCCGGGAGCACAAGCCCACATTACATTGGGTTCTGGTAATTAGCAGGGCTGGACACCAGGGGCAGGTGGAACACTCCGGGAGGCTGAGACTCCAGCCAGTGTGGAGGATAGGCATGCTCCACCAGTCCTGAGATCCAAAGCAGAGGCAGCAGCAATTCAAAAGACTTGCCAACAGTGGGAGGGATATCAGAGGGGACAAGGGTTGGACAGAACTCTCTCCTCAGGAGAAGGGGCAGGTGGAGGACATATCCCCAGCCCTTTCTCAGCCCAACAGATCAGGAACTCTCAGGAGCCCCAGATGTTCCATCTCCCTTTGCTAGCAACACAAACCCAAGGATCCTTCCTGCATGTGCTGCTGGAAGCCAATCCACCTGGCCCAGAGGCAGCATCAGACTTTGCTGCCTGGCAGGCCGAAGGAGATTCTCCCTGCTTCCTTGGCTCCGTTTCAGCCCAACCAAAGAGGTGCCTGCAGGAGCCAACCCCAAGAGTTCCTTCATCCCTGCAGGTGTCCAAACCTGGTGCTGCAGTTCCAGCTGAGGCAGAGCCACACAGACATTGTCCCACCCTCCCCATTAACCCTGCAGCCACACCATTGCTGCAGGCCAGGCAGAGGGCAGCCCTGTGCACAGTGAGCTCAGAAGATTCCTGAGCTGATCAGAAGGCAATGTGGAAGCAAACTGCCTGTCCAGACTGAGACTACTACAGAAGCCAGACAGAAAGGCAGGCCTGCCCAGAGCATGCCCACAGCTGGGGTCCCTGCAGAATAGACCATGCACTAGAGAGTAAAGGATCTTGGGCTTCTGGGCACCATAGTACACCTTCTTCATAAAGCTATCACTCTATAGTCTAGGAAACATAGCAGTGACATCTAATACAAAGGAAGAAACACAGAAACCCTGACAGAATGAGTAGGCAGAGGTATTCGATCCAAACAAAACTCCAAGACAGAATCCCAGAAAGAGGGCTAAGTGAAAGAAAGCTCACCAATCTTCTTGATAAAGATTTCAAAATAAAAGTCATAAACATGCTCACAGATTTACAGAAAAGTATTCAAGATCTCAGGGAGGACTTCAACAAAAGACAGAAAACCTGAGAAAGAGCTGAAGAATACAGTATCTGAAATGAAACATACAATGGAAGGATTTAAGAGACTAGAACATGTAGAGGAGATGGTAAATTAAACAGAAATTAGAGAAGAGGAAAAATAAGCTGAGGAACAGAAAGAAAAATGGATCTCTAGGAGTGAAAGAATGATAAGAGAGCTATTTGACCAATCAAAACAGAACAATATTTACATAATAGGGGTATGAGAAGGAGAAGAGAAAGACAAAGGGAAAGTCTCTTTAAGGAAATAATTGTTGAAAATTTCCCCAGTCTGGGGAAGGAAATAGACACGCAGGTCAAGGAAGCACGGAGACCCCCTAAGAAAAGGAATCCCAGGAAGACAACACCAAGATGTATAACAATTAAAATGGCAAAGACTAAGGATAAGGGGAGAGTGTTGAAAGCAGCCAGAGAGAGGACAAAGATTATTTATAAAGGAAATCATCCCATCAGGCTAGCAACAGACCTCTCAACAGAAACTCTGCAGGCCAGAAGGGAGTGGCATGATATATTTAATGTACTGAAACAGAAGGACCTCTAACCAAGAAACCTCTACCCAGCAAGATTATCATTTAAATTTGAAGTACGTATTAAACAATTTCCAGATAAACAAAAGTTGAAGGAATTCGCCACAACTAAGCCAGCCTTACAGGGTATGTTAAAGGGACTGCTATAGATGGAAATGACACCAGTGAAAATAAACCCACAGTAAAGGTAGTAGACCAACTAATTACCAAGCAAGCATGAAATTAAACCAAAAGACACAAAATCAACTATACACAAAATCAAAGGATACACAAAAAGTGCAGATTATGACATCTAATACAAAAAAATGTGAGGAAGAAGGAAAAAACACCTTTAGATTGTTTTTGAAATAGAGCAATCAGCAATTTAAGGTAGACAATTATACAGCAAGGAAGCTATCCTCGAACCTTTGGTAACCACAAAACTAAAGCCTACAGTAAATACACATACACAAAAATAAACTAATTAAAAAAAGAAGAGGGAAATCCAGTTACAACACTAAAGAAAGCCATCAGTAACAGAAGAGTATAAGAGACGATGAAAGGAACAGAGAGGAGCTATAAAAGACAGCCAGAAAGCAATTAATAAAATGGCAATAAGTACATATCAATAATCACCTTAAATGTAAATGTACTGAATGCACCAATCAAAAGACACAGAGTGGCAGAATGGATAAGGAAACAAGACCCATCTATACGCTGCCTACAATAGACTCATTTCAAACCCAAAGACACAGACTAAAAGTGAAGGGATGGAAAAAGATACTCCATGTAAATAATAGGGAGAAAAAAACAGGATTAGCAGTACTTATATCAGACAAAATTGATTTCAAAACAAAGAAAATAACAAGAGACAAAGAAGGACATTACATAATGATAAAGGGATCAGTACAACAAGAGGATATAACCATTATGAATATCTTATGCATCCAACACTGGAGCACCTAAATATGTAAAACAAATACTAACAGAATTAAAGGGGGCAACAGATTGTAACAGATTCATTTTAGGAGACTTTAACACACCACTCACAACAACAGATTAACCACACAGAAAATAAAGAAAGAAACAGAGGCACTGAACAACACATTAGATCAAATGGACTTAACAGATTATCTACAGAAACTCCAGCTAAAAGCAGCAAGATATACATTTTTCTCAAGTGTACATGGAACGTTCTCCAGAACAGATCACATGCTAGGCCACAAAAAGAGCCTCAATAAATTGAAAGGTCAAAATTGTATCAATCAACTTCTCAGACTACAATGGTATGAAACTACAAATAAATTAAACAAAATAAGTAAGAAGACCTACAAACACATGGAGGCTAAACAACATGTTTCTAAATAATCAATGGATCAATGAATAAACTAAAATAGAAGTCAAGCAATATATGGAGACAAATGAAAACAAAAATACAACAGCCCAAAATCTGTGTGAGGCAGCAAAAGCAGTTCTAAGAGGAAAGTACACAGCAACACAGGCTTACCTCAAGAAACAAGAACAATCCCAAATAAACAGTCTAAAATTACAACTAAAGAAACTAGAAAAAGAAGAACAAATGAAGCCCAAAGTCAGTAGAAGGAGGGACATAATAAAGATCAGAGCAGAAATAAATAGAACAGAGAAGAGTAAAATAATAGAAAGAAATAAAAGAAACCAGTAGCTGGTTCTTTGAGACAATAAACAAAATAGATAAACCCCTAGTCAGACTTATCAAGAAAAAAAGACAATGTACATAAACAGAATCAGAATTGAAGAAGGAATAATCACAGCAGATAACACAGAAATAAAAGCTGTACACTGAACATTGCATACAAGATATATCACATTTGTGTTATAGAAAAACAGAGGAAAATATATGCAGAAAACAATTTTAGGAATTGTGTATCATGATGTTCAGTGTCATCTCTGCTTAACAGAATTTTGAGTCATCTGCACTTTCTTCTTTGTTACAATGCAGTATTTCCATGACCATCAGAAAAACCCTTGTATGATAGAGGTTCTCTGTTCCACCAGTGAAAATTCTTGCAGTAGCCGATTTTGTTCAAATTGACAAAAAACTTCAGTTTCCAGAGTTACTGAAAGTGCCTTTTTCACACAGCACCTACTGATTATGAACACACTGTAGGAATACTGCATTAGGGCATGGTCCTTCTTCTTTCTTCTCATTTTTTTAAACAATGATCATACATTTTTACGGGTGGGTGGGAAGGGGAGCACACATACAGGCTTTTTGCTTATGAAGGCTTCCCCCGCTACTGCTCCAGACCGAAACTTCCCCAATCCCAAGCCATTATTCTACCTTCTCCTACCCTCAAATGATCACAATTATCCTAAAACTTCTTTCTGGTGCTTCTAGTTACATCTTCGCCAGGCAAGTTTCCTTCTCTAGCCTACAATCCCACAGTGTTCTTTCCACAGACAGTTCTTTCATCTCCCTCTTCATCCTCTGTTGGAAAGGAGATTATTCTCCATATCCTATGGGGATAATGTATTATAATCATATTATTGTTAGCCTGGAAGGTTTTAATATAACTAATAGGGTTATCTACTCTGCAAATTTAAGTGTTTCCAGAAGGCATAATAGCTGATACTAACACCCAAATTATCAAACACACGAAATCAGAGCCATGATTTCCACAGAAAGGCAAAAATTATGAGAGAAAGCACTTGAAAATGTCTTGACTTTAAGCCATAGCAAACTTAGGAAAACAAGGTCTTCCATTTTGGTCCTATGGTTATGAAACCCTTCCTCCAGATCAGATGGCTTGTCTTTAGCAAACATCAAATTGTAGTCCTCGAAAGGGGTCCTCTGAGCTATGCAGAATGCTGGACTCATGTTCTGTGATCTATTTATAGAGTTCTGTGTTTCACTTGATCCAGAATGATCAGGTATTGACTTTTCCTTCTTTAGATGAGTGATACTCATGTTAAAGCAATGCACGACCCACTAAGTCCACAGAAACAGAAGGGTCAACTCTGTTTGGCCTTACGTACTCTGTAAGGCAATGTTGGAAAGCGTAACACACAGTCAAAACTTGTAAGACTGCCCTGGGACACTAAAAACAAATTCTTCCTATTGATTACCTGATTGCAAAGAAGAAAATATACATTACACTGGAAAGTTCAGACAAGCACCACTTGGCCAAGACAGTAACTCTGAAACAAGCTAACACTACCTTTAGAGTATTGGTGCCAAAAACTTTTAACCTAGATTTAAACAAAATTTACAAAACTTTGGGGAATTAAGGAGCACATCAAACTGACGCCAGGCAATTCCAGAATGTAGGACATTCTATAAAACAACAGGCCTGTACTCTTCACAAAGTTACTATAAGGGGAAGGGTTGGGGAGTGAGGGGGCAGTAGCTATTGACTAAGAAACCAAAGGGACATAATAAATATGTGCTTTGGGGGAGGGCAGCTATAAATAACATTATGAGCACTAGTGAGGAAATTTGGATATGGACTAGATATTAAAAGACATTGTCAGTCTTCTTCTTCTTAGTTGTAACAGTATTATTGTGATTATTTAGGAAATACCCTTATTTTTTAAAAAGACACATGCTGAGGTATTTTGGAGGTTAAAAAACCTTGATATATCTATCTACAATTTAATTTCAGGGAAAAGAAGAAAGCCAAAATTGAACAAAGCATAATGGTAATAATTGTTGACTCAAGGTGGAGGGTAATGTGTTCACTGTTATTCTTTTAACTTTCCTGTATGTTTTAATTTTTTAATAATAAAAATTGGGGGAAGAAATTTGATTTTGGATGTTTCTAAATTAAAGTATACTAATACTACACTAAGAATACTATAAATGGGTCAAAAATTAATGTACCTTAGTAATGTGCTCCTAAGAACTGAAAGCATTTAGTGTCTACTCTATCACAAAAAAAATAAATTCTTTACTTTTGGAACCAAGAATTACACTTACTCTTTACATACAATTTCATAGGAGAGATTAAGAGAAATTGTAAATAAATCTGTTGCTCCTTCACTTTTATCTTTGAATGGCTTTCCAATGCCTTCGAGGTCAAGTTCAAATTCCTCATGGTCAGCATACAGAAGAGTCCCCCAAACCAGACCCCTCTCTTATCTCTGCTGTTTCAGCTCCTGCCACTCCCCAGTTCCAGCCACAGGGATATCAGCAATTCTCTGGAACCAGCCAAGATCTCAGGCAACATTGTTCCTATTGCCTGGAACTTAAAGACACAAAACCCAAAAAGAAGACAAGGAAAAAGTCTCAGAAAAATCACTTATCATAACAAAAGCTAGGGATGAAAATGGAAGGGAGAGGAAAAGATTTCCGGGAAGAACAAGCCCAGCTGCACTTCTCCCTTTTACGTAGCATTCCTATGGTTGGCTTCTTTGGGGCTCTTCGATTACATTCGTAAATTCACCAAAAGAAAATTACGAATTCCTGAGACTGGTCTTACTCTCAAACAAAATTCAATTTCTAGGCCTGTATACCCCAAATTAAAAAACTGCAGAGGTTAAGAGTTTCTTAAAACTTCTTACACCCAAAGACCTTATGATACTGACCCTCTGCTGGCAACCATACAGCACTGAAATGTCACAAAAATTAAATTACGGTGCTTTATAATAGATTTAGCACTTTATTTTTATTTATTAACAAGACTGCCAGAGGGAGTAAGTTTATCAAGGGATAAGAATCCTAGCAGTACTCCTAGTTCACTCAGAGGCCAATTAACATTTCCCACTGTGCCCAACAACTACACTCTCTCAGGGTTCCAAGTTGCTTATGACCCTGAGGGTTTGTCAGCAGAGGCCTCTGACCAATAACCTACTGCACTCAATGCACTAGGGGCTAGGTGTACAGGGAGGCAAAACCTGAACTATTTTAACTACCTCAGCAAATTTTGTATAGTATGCCTGTAGTTTTGTTTTCTGTTGTTGTCTGAAGATAAAACCTAATGTGGCTGTTTGATTTTTTTTGTCTCTCTTCTCACCTTGGTTTTCTCTTCTCACAGTTATTTTTAAAATCAGCAAATGCCTACTAACATTCATAAACTGTCAGTAGCCATCTGTGCTTTTCACAATTAGATCACTGTTTGAATAGAGCAAAATTTTCAGCTCTAGACTACTTCAACAATCTGGCAAATCATTAAACGGATGAGTGAGTGACTTTAGAGCAGGGTCACTGCATGATGGCCACCCTATAATAAACCTAATTTTTAAGCAACTGTAGGCCCTGAATCCAGGTTACAGAGTTTTATTACTGCTGTTCCCCTACCCCAACTCCAGCTCCTCCCAAAAAACTTGGTACTTTCTGGATCCCTCCTCATAAAATGACTAAAATCCACAGATGGGTAACTGGCAGATTTTTAAGGGATTAAAAGATAATCAGGCAAATCAAAATGCCAACAGCATTCTTCAAAGCAAACTAGAGCAAATAGTTCTAAAATTCATATGGAACTACAAAAGACCCCAAACAGCCAAAAAAATCCTGAGAAGGAAGAATAAAGTGGGGGGGATTATGCTCCCTAACTTCAAGCTCTACTGCAAAGCCACAGTAATCAAGACAATTTGGTACTGGTACAAGAACAGACCCATAGACCAATGGAACAGACTAGAGAGCCCAGATATAAACCCAAGCATATGGTCAATTAATATACAATAAAGGAGCCATGGATATACAATGGGGAAATGACAGCCTCTTCAACAGCTGGTGTTGGCAAAACTGGACAGCTACATGCAAGAGAATGAAACTGGATTATTGTCTAAGCCCATACACAAAAGTAAACTCAAAATGGATCAAAGACCTCAATAAGTCATGAAACCATAAAACTCTTAGAAAAAAAACATGGGCAAAAATCTCTTGAATATAAACATGAGCAACTTTTTCCTGAACGCATCTCCTCGGGCAAGGGAAGCAAAATAAAAAATGAACAAATGGGACTACATCAAGCTAAAAAATTTCTATACAGCAAGGACACCATCAGCAGAACAAAAAGGCATCCTACAGTATGGGAGAATATATATGTAAATGACATATCCAATAAGGGTTTAACATCCAAAATATATAAAGAACTCACATGCCTCAACACCCAAAAAGCAAATAACCTTATTAAAAAATGGGCAGAGGATATGAACAGACACTTCTCCAAAGAAGAAATTCAGATGGCCAACAGGCACATGAAAAGGTGTTCCACATCGCTAATTATCAGAGAAATGCAAATTAAAACCACAATGAGATATCACCTCACACCAGTTAGGATGGTCAACATAGAAAAGACTAGGAACAACAAATGTTGGCGAGGATGCGGAGAAAGGGGAACCCTCCTACACTGCTGGTGGGAATGTAAGCTAGTTCAACCATTGTGGAAAGCAATATGGAGGTTCTCAAAAAACTAAAAATACAAATACCATTTGACCCAAGTAAAATATACATAATGGAATACTATAAAAACACATACACAATGGAATACTATTCAGCCATAAGAAAGAAACAAATCCTACCATTTGCAACAACATGGATGGAGCTAGACAGTATTATGCTCAGTGAAATAAGTCAGGCAGAGAAAGACAAATACTAAATGATTTCCCTCATTTGTGGAGTATAACAACAACACTAAACTAAAGGAACAAATTGGGCTGGGGTGGGGGAGGGTGGGGTGGGAAGGAGGGAGAAGGGGATTGTGAGGTATCATGTTTGGTACACATGATGTGTGGGGGGTCATGGGGAAGACAGTATAGCTCAGAGAAGACAAATAGGGACTCTGTGGCATCTTACTACACTGATGGACAGTGACTACAACAGGTTATGGGGAGGGAATCGATAATAAGGGTGAATGTAATAATCATTGTTTTTCTTGTGAAACTTTCCTAAGAGTGTATATCAATGATACCTTAATAAAAAAAAAACACAAAAGATAATCAGGCAAAAGGTGAATTTTTTAAAATGTATTTATCATTCTAGGAAAGCTGTCAACTTTTATTGTGTAACAATAAAAAGAAAATTCCCTAAAAGGAAAAAAAATGATCAGACAGCGCTAACTACAACCTTCTACCCTAAGGGCCCCTCTAAATGGATCCACCAAAAGGTTTTCTTCAAGTGTCTTTTGCTAATTTGTGGTTAGATTACAACACACAATACTCAAGATGATGCTCACAGCAGGACACTAATACTAAGTAATTTTATGAGATTATGCCTGCATTTGTGCTAAATAATTTATGCTGGGAGCAATGATAAAAGCAGAGATGAAGTTAAACTATTGATTGAAGACTGTACCAACCTTGTCCAAAAAGAGAAGGATGATGAGGACTTTCAAGAGTCAGCGCCAACATCCCTGCCACTTGATCTCTTCCTTCTTGAGAAAAGCCCTGCTGCTCTTACGGGCAACGAGTTTTGTAATCAGCAGCTATGCAGTGGCTGTGGTGAAGTAGTGAAGATCTCATGGTACTAGGACTAGAGCAGGCACATATGAAATACTAGGAAGCCTGTTGAAGTGAGGAGAGGCCCAGCAAGGTTGAAGACAGTGAAAGGCCTGGCCTGGCCCATCTAGAGGGATGGAGACAGGGAAAACTACACAGCAATGGTTTTCACTCCTCAAAAGAACAAGTTTAAATGGCATTAACGCTCCAGGTTTAAGGTGACTCGGACATGCTTCTCTCCGGTGAGTAATGATGGGCAGGCATCCTGAGAAGCAGGGAATTACTTCTGTATTCCTCAACCCAAAGGCATAATCATTCCAAAATTACAGGACTGGTACATTCCAATACCACCCTAAGAGGTATGTATCCCTAGCTTTTAAAAAGACGTAGAGTTGCTGACTTCTTTATTCCCTGGGGATATCTATGCAGCCTTTTCAGAAGAATCTTAGAGGACAAGCAGGTGAGCACTGTAACTTTCTAATGTCATCTGGTGGGCACAGGCTAGAGAGGAACCCCAGGGCTTCAGAGTCAGCCATAACCAAACCACCTATTGCAAGAATGACCCACACTCAACTAAAGTGCAAGTTCATCCTGAGAGTGAGAAGTCTTAAAGTGATCTGCCTCTATAAATCTGGCCCTAAAATAACTCCAAAGATTCTAAATCTGGTAAAATGCTCATAATCTCCTCCTACCTCCTGGTCTTCACCTCAGCTCCACACCAGTGCTCCAGTTTCCCCCAAAACAGCATTTCCAGGACAGCACTATTCTTTAATCCACTGACAACTTCAACACTGGCTAAAGTATACTCTTCTATTTTTTAGCCTCTTTCACACCATTTAGACTGTGTAAACACACCCATCTCTGATCCCAAATGCTGGGTGCAAATACTTAGTAATTGTGTTAAAGTAAGGCTTTGATTCTATTCGGTCTATTTCCGATTTCTGAGCTGGAACTGTCTGCAAGGGAAGAGTGGAAATTGCCTTTTTTAAAAAAATTATGCAGCTGAATGGCTAAGACAAAAATTAAATATAACCAGAATGTAATACAAAATAAGAGTCATACCCTCTAAATTACACATGGATTTGACTAATGTGATAGGTGAAATATCTTTTGTTCAGTGAAGTATTCCTACAGCCTTTACAAAAGAACCTAGCATGTGCTCTAAAAGACATTTCTACCTTAGGATGGAATAAACAAATTGTGTTCCTACAGAGCAGAGAAAGGCAAGGTAGAGAGAATCAGACACTGGAAGTGAGCCTAGATCTCACCCCTCCTGATATGCTAGTAAGATACAGCTTGGGGCTCCTGAGCTAAATTAAAAAATGAAGGTTAACTTGTTTCCTAATTTTCCAGAGACAGCCCAAGGGAATTAAGATAGAAAAGCAGAACCAACACTGGAACTCAAATAGGATTAAATAATGCATGTCACATCATTATAGTCCGGGACAGGTGGGTAATAATTTGGCTGGACAAGAGTTGAGGCCCTTTCATGAGTTTACGTAATCTACTGTTCAGAGAGTGCAGATGCCTTCCCACTGCAGCCACAGGACAGGCACCAGCCACGGATGCCTACATGGACACACCCACGAGTATAGGTGCTGCCTTTGAAGAGCAACACTTACAGTCAGCTGGCTACGAGGTCTTGAAAAGAGCCTAACAATGCATGCTTGATAAGATACATTATCACTGAACCCTGGAAGCCATCCAGGACACAGGGTCTTGGGGAGGACTAATTAAAACAGAAATATAACAAGGACACACTCCTCTCCAACTTCCTCCTTGCACAAGCCTTAATCAAGAAGAAAACTAAGAGTTTAGGAATTTCGTTTAATGTTGATGAAGTATCATTATTTCCATTTTATATATGTAGGCTGAGAGTCATCATTGCTTTGATCTGGCTGAGAAGCTCCCACTAAGCTTGCTATGAAGACCTCAGAGATCCTTGTCCTCTGTATGTACTTCAATACAGTTACTGCTGTTACTGCTAACAGGGTAACTGAGAGGTTCTCAGGGTTCCTGGAGCCCAAAGCAAAGTTCCCTTCCATTCTCCCAGATATAACCCCTTCCCTACAATTAATTACATAAAAAAAGAAAAAAGAGAAACTTTAAAGCCTAGGGCCAAGACCCAAAGGGAGCCACAATTTAAAAAGAGAGAACAAGGGATACTTTGATCTTTCTTTTCAACTTTTGTTATAGCTGATTGTTTCCAGCACTGTTGGGATGACTCAATGACTTATGGGAAATGACCTGAAAGGTCTGCTGAAACACCAAACTGGGGCTGTGTCTTGAAAAAAACCTCTGGCCTCTTATTTTCTTCTCAGTTTTTTTTTTAACTAACAATGGTTGGGGGTTTTTTTGTTTTTGTTTTGTTTTGTTTTGCAATTGCTGGTCCTGAAGTGAAGCTAAAAATTAATTTTCATTCTATCCTTCATCATTTTCTGCTGCCACAGTCAAGAACGTTACTGAGCCTTGCCTAAGACCAAGTGTTGGTTAAACAAACAATGCCTTGTGCACATGTCAACTGAGCTTTTGGTGGTTTTAACTCCTGAACCCAGGAGAGCCAGGTTTCCTTCAATGCCTCATTGCCACTGGCATAGCTATTCTCAAGCTGAGAGTAAAGAGGTTATTTAGGAGATATGGCAAACAACAACACAAATGCAAGAGGCAAACATTACAGGGCCAAGCTCAGCAATTCATCAAATGAGCAAGCTTACTGTAAAGTTACACTCTTCAAAATACCTCTCATTCCATTTCCAGAAGGATATATTCTGAGTTGATTGCTACCTTTAGGCAGTCACTTTTCCAGGTTTTCCATTTCAAATGAGACAAGCTTATCCTTTGATTAAAAATGCCATATAATATAAATAAATCCATCAAATCCCATGCTAGCTTGAGAGTAAACCACTGGCTACTTAATGTCATTTCATTACTTAACTAGTTGGCACAAGTAAGAAAGAAGGCTGCAGAGGCACATCCATAAGCACTGATGGCTTTCCAGACACACAAACCATGAGTACTTTGAAATGCAAGGCTGAGTTATCATTTCTCTGTAGCAAAGAATTCCTCTTAAAAAGAAGACTCAATACAAGAGCTTTATATTAATTATTCAACGAGGTTTTAAAAAATATATAAAAGCACTGACACCTGCTACAATGTGGATGAAACCTTAAAAACATGACTCCAAGTGAAATAAGCCAGGCAGAAAAGCACAAATATTTTATGATCTCACTTAGGTACACAGAATAGGCAAATTCAGAGAGACAGGAAGTAGAAGTGTGTTTATAAGGGATCAGGAGAAAGAGGAACTGGGGAACTGTTTAATTGGTGCAGAGTCTCTGTTTGGCATGATGAAGTTCTGGAAATGGACAGTGGTGATGGTTGCATAATAATGAATACTTGATAGCACTAGATTGAACACTTAACATGATTACAATGGTACATTTCATGTTGTGCATCTTTTACCACAATTTTAAAAAGCTGCATGTAAAAACTATAATTATAACTTAATAAAATTATAGGTAGTAAATAATAAACCTAACCCAGAGGGCATAAGGATCCTGTACTTAAAATCCACTTAAAGAGTCAGAAGATTTAACACTCCCAAAGCACCAAAACAGTCCAGACAAAGCTACATCACTCACTCTTCTCTCATCCAGTCTCCTGATTTTAAGTATCATATGTGTGCTGAAGATGCAAAGATTTTTAAGCCCAGCCTTGATTTCTACCCTGAGTGCTCAGTCTGTAGTCTTCACTTGGACGTCTAACAGTCCTCCCACACTTAACTTGTCCAAAACCAAACCACTGAATTAACTGCCAGAAAAACAGTCTGGTGGTTAAGAGCATTAACTTTGGAGGGAAACTACCTAGGGTTAAATCCTAGTCAACTGAATGACTTTGGGCAAACTAGTTAACTATTCTGTGCCTCCGTTTCTTCATCCATAAAATGAGGATAATATCCCCACCTCATTAAGGATTAAGTTCGTATTTGTAAAACACTAGGAAAAAATCCTGGAACATAATAAGGACTATAAGTTTATTTAAATTTTGCAATTATTATTATTATTATGCACATAAAGACCCAGATGTCTAGTTTCTCTTGAAATCTTGTAAGATCTAGCAAAAATGAGCATGTAAGTCCCAGGTTATGCAATTATCAGGTGCTGTGTAGCCTAGTGGCTCTCTCTTTTTAAGAGAACACTATTTTTTTCAGTTGACTCAACTCCTAAGGGCCTGCCTAGGTCCTTACAATTATAACATTTGAGCTTATGCTCTCTGCTCTAACCTGAAAAAGGAAAATACTTGATAAAATAAGAATTTCATTGCTTCTACCCTCCAAGGAGTTACTTTTACATTCATTAATTTATTAATCTAACCATCCATCAACATCTGAGTGTCTACTATGAAGCAATGGGGATCCAAAGACATTAAAATGGGACTACAGCTTACTGGTTAAGAGCCTGTCCCTGGAATAAGGCCATCTGGACTTGGGTGATGGCTTTGTCACATATTAAGTGTGTAACCTTGAACAAGTTCCTTAGACTCTGTTCCTCAATTTTCTCACCTATGAAACAAGGAAATAAATCACCTACCTCGCTGGGTTAGGAACATAAACAACACAGACAAAGCTCTAAGACCAGGACCTGGTATACGGTTAACACTCTCATATTAGTTCAGAACTTATTTTAATTTAATAAAAATGAAAAAAATTGGTCCCTGAACTGACAGAAGCCACATACCAAGAACACAAGCATGCAAATCAGTTAAGTGCCACATGATGGTATTAGTGCTCTAACAGAAAGAAAGCATATATGTAGTTAAATGACACACTGAAAAGCCACTTGTTCAAATGATTCTATTCCCACTCCCCAGTGAACAGAGGGGACAAGAAATGGGGTAGGATTAATGTTTCACAGAGAGCAGACCAAGGTCTGTTGATCTGGACCCTGTTCAGCTGTGTGGTCTTGAGCTCGTAACTGAACTTCTTGTAAGGGTCAGAAATAACAAATGTCAGACCGAGAAGTCAGTGATTAAAACAGAGTGCCTTCAGTAAGTCACAGTTATTACTTTAAAGGCTTCCACTGAGAATAATTTCACATTTATAGAAAAATTGTGAAGCTATTACAAAGAGTTCCCATACAATTATTATTTTTATCCATATTGTTATTCTGATTGTGAAGAGAGAGAAGTAACTTTCAAGCTGTCTTTAAAACCCATGACAACAATGAGACTGTCACTCCGGGAAAATCCTGATTCAAGCACTCAAACACACCACACCACATTAGTGAACTGATTTAACAAGTCTGTTAAGATGTGTCATAGTTTAAAAGCAGACATGAGTAAGAGGCCACAGTTAGCACCATCAACTTAGCAATACCTTCCCCATGTTGCCGTCTCCACCAGGAGTTTCGGGTGTGGTGGGTATCCACTGCCTCAGCTCATACCACAAATCCAACGGCTTCAAATTTTCTTTTCGGTCCAGGGCTGAACCTAACACAGTATTTCCTAACCAACCAGAAAGTGAAAAACTCTGTGGCCCAGGGGGACCTGCATTTCAAAGCAACAGGGAGAGCAGCTGCCCAGCTCTGGAAGGTCAGACTCTGAGTGGCCATCCAGAATGCTGTGGGCTGGCAATGGTGGGGGAGAAAAATGCTGGATCCAAGCCTGGATCCTAGCTCACCAAACGATTTGATCACCTGTCCCATTCTCTCATCTCTGTTTATGGGCAGCAACAGCCTATTATAAAGGTAATGTGAAAATATCTTTTTAAATTCTACAAAAGAGAAATCAGGGGCTCAGAAGAGACATATGCAGACAACAGCTAGAAAAGTGGGCAAATCACAGCTGTACTCCCAAAAAACGAATGCAATTCACATGAACACTAAACCAATTTTTCTTCCCTTTTTTGAACCCTCTTTCAAGAGCTCTTAAATAACTCATGTCATAGACATTTCTGGATAGTTTTTAAAGCCTTATTCTTTAAGAATAATAAGAATGCATCCTCTGAATGAAAGCTTTAGAGTAATTAGGTGAAAAGCTTGCTACAAGATACATGTGCAAGAAAAACAGCAGCATTTGAGCATTGCAGAGGGATTTCTCCTCTTCGGTGCTGCTGAGCCGCTACTGTTAGACTCTTCTCTGACTCAGCACCTAAAAGGCACGATGGGAAGGGAGTACCATAAAAAAGCCATGCATTATTAATAAGAACCTTGGCATCAAAGCAGAATGATCTGGAAAACATGAAAATGTCTGCAGAGTAAGAGAGTAGCAAACAGCTTAAATCATTTCGGGCAGTGTCATAGCATTCATGAATGTCCACTCTAAGTCATTTTTCTTCTAAGTGGTCTTTTTCTCTTTTAACCCTTAGTTTTAGCCCTGATTCTGATCTCCTTCTGGCCTTGCTATCTTAAATTACATATGGCTGTTTACACTGTCTGAGTGGATCTGTGTTAATCTGCTCTTGTCACCCTGAAGACAGTGCATGTATTAGATCACAGTGAAGGCACACTACCACAGCACTCCACAGGAGCCCAGGCAGAGCACACACAGGCTAGAACAGCTCCACCACCACCCAGACACCAGAGTCTTCTCAACCCTACACCAAGCAAACAAGGGACCTAAGCTCCCAATTCACAGCAGGCAAGCTAATGGTGAAAAAAACCCCAATGACTCTTCATACGATTTTAGGGCCCCAGTGTCTACCAATGATCAGGCAAGAATGAAGCTGTAAAACACTCCAATGGTGAAAGACAATCCTGAGTAACTGAGAATTTCACTTTTCAGGTAATGTGTCAAATAAGAAAACCAACTAACCCCTCCTCTTAGGCCTGTGTTTATCAACCACAGGGTGATTTTGCTCCCCAGGGGACATCTGTCAAAAACTGGAGACATTTTCAGTTGTCACAGCTGAGGGACAGGGATGCTATCAGGTCCTAAAAGGCCAGGGATGCTGCTAAACACCCTACAGTGCACACACAGGACGCCCCCAACCCCCTCCAACAACAGAGGATTTATCCAGCCCAAAATGTCACTACTGCTGGGATCAAGAAATCCTGCCTTAGGCAAATCATTTAACTTCTTTATGCTAATACTTACTTTTAAATTGACTATTTATACTGCTAGACAAAAGCACAGTGGTAATGTGTACGTAAGTTTATACTGGCCGGTTCATTTTTAATCAACATGATATTCTTTTCAATTTCCTTTGAACTGAACATGTCGTCTTCCTTAATAAATGTAGCATAAACTAATATAATATCTTTCCTACAACATAAGAAATAAAACACATGAACAAGATTTATACAAAGTAACTCCTGCTTCTGAATATTGAGTAGCTTGCTGTAGACAGGATCCCTTAGAGAACAACTAGAGAATCTAGACAAAATACCCAAAAAAAGCTTCAAGACTTTGAGAGAGCAGCGGAGGCAACCAGGGCTTGAAAGGACAAAATCCTGGAGAAGAGTGAAACCCAGAATGTGAGCCAGCACACTGCAGCTGGTTTGTCCCTCAGGGCATCTGTCAACTCAGGGTACCAGAAGCAAGGCTGAGGAAGCAGGCAGGCAGTCTGGACACAGGATTGGAGCCACTACTAAGAGGCAGAGAGACCGGCAGAACTTTTGGCAGTATCTCAGGCCTGAGAAAAACACAGACTTAAGGGGCCAGGATCCTGGTGAAAAGAATTGAGCCTGTTTTTCCCTTAAGAGATTTGTAGAATCCCTAAGTTTCATAGGTCAGGAGGCTAAGAAAACAAGGAGAAAGCCTCTGAAGAGCACAGGAGAGTTGTCATCCACTCTATGTGCTGAGAGGACAAAGATTAAAGTTCAGAACACAGCATGAGAGAAAGGCTGTGATGAACACCCCATGTCTTCAGCTGGAACTCCCGTAGGGCTACTCCCTAAGTGTGGGCAAACAAGAAGTTAACAGAGCTTTACCAAAACCACATCCTAGCTTTGAGCAGCTCAATCCTGACAGGATAAATGGGATTAGTCCCCATGCCATTTGCCAAGCAAATGGAGTGAGCCCTCTCTAGAGTAGCATGAACCATCTAAGGCCTCTTTTTTTTCATACACAACATCCAGTTTTCAATCAAAATTACCAGACGTGCCAAGAGACAGGACCAAATACTGAATATCTGAAGATGAACCAGACAACAGGAAAAGTGTCTGCAGATATTGGAGTTGTCACTCATGGGATTTAAAAGTAACTATCAAGACAGAGGTTAAAAATAAAGAAAAAAGATGGGGAGAAAGGGAATGTATAAAAAGTATTAGATAAACACTCTAGAACTGAGAAAAACATTAACTGAAATTAAGAACTTAACAAATGAGTTTAATATTGGATGACATACTGCAGAAAGGAGAATTAGTGAACTAGAAGTCAAGACAACAGAATATAACCAGACTGAAGTTGGAAGAGTAGGGGAGGAAAACAGAAAAATACAGATTTGTATTCTAGCCTTAGAAAGTGCCCTGGCAAAACAGTGCTTACGTATGCATTGGATATTGTATGTAGAAGTAAATACAGGTGCTACCTCTTTAACAACTATACAGAGCTTATGATACTTATCTCCAGGATAGTAAATAATCAGAAAAATAACCTTTGGACTCAACGAGAAAGACAGTGAGACATCCTTAACACATGAAGAAGATAAAGAATCCAACAATTATTAGCTCTTTATTAGTCTCAAAGTTAAAATAATCAAGGCAGTGGTCAGATTCATAATGGCTGCATTTCTGATAACTAGAACATTAAAGGTACTAATTTGGCTTTTTTGTAAGCCAACATTTTATTATGACAAATTTCAAACATACAGCAAAGTTCAAAGAATTTTACAGTTAACACCCATATACTCATTATCTTGATTCTACTCTTAACTTTATCACAAATATAACCATCTATCCATTCATCAACTCATCTTATATTTTCATACATTTCCAAGTAAACTGCAAAAACCAATATACCACTCCCTAAATACTTCAGCATATATATTATTAATAAGAGATCAGTATTTGCAAAAACTTACCCTTTTGGTGCAGAATTTCATAAAATGAGTAATAGTGTATTTCCTGAGTTTTGACAAAAATACACAGCTATGTGATCCAAATCCTCAGTAAAACATGAAACATTACCATCATCCCTGAAAGTCTCCCCAAGCCCCTTCCCAGTCAATTTCATGTTCATTTCCCCTTCCCAGAACAAGTATTATTTTTCAGAACTGCATTTTGAACAATCTTCAAGTCTATAGCATGAAAAGTCAATCTTTTAAAAATGTTTAAAAAGGTCAATAATTTAAATTATGAAATACTAAATGAAAGCACATTCCTTAAGTTTACTTAATATGCTTATATATAAAGTAGGAAAAAAAAGTGACACCTTTAAATTCCTATAAACCACTTTAAGTGATATTAATGTCGTATCTAATTTACTGCCATTATCTTTCAATGAAATAGTATTTAACTCCAAAGAAGGCACACCGATGGTATGTCCAACTATATATATATAACCTTTATTTAACAACTGTTCTTATTTCCTGAAATTTTTTTTTTTTTTATGGAAGCACAAAATATTCTAGGGAAGAATCCTCACCCAAGGTTCTCAATTTTATCTATAATTTACCTTAATTATATATAATTTATATTCCTTGACTACTTGGTTTTCTTTTTTGCGTATGATGAAAACGAACCTCTCTCGGCAAGAATGGATTGCTCTCTCTACTGTGAACTGTAGTGACCTGGGTTTAATCTGGTTAAATTAACCAGCTAATTTAACATAAATACAGATTATGCCTGTGCTCTGGTCCTAGAATATTATTTAACAGGAGATAAGAGCTGTAAATGATCAAAATGGTGTTTGCTGAACCAGGCAAAATATCCTTGAGGATTAATTTATTATTATTTTCATTTCTGATACTACACAGATGGGAAAATATGAGTCATTCTGATAAAACCAAAGGTGCAGCACAATCAGCCTGCTTTAGATGTTACTATGATATAAAATGCACACCAGATAATGTTCTTCTACGGCATATGGTAAAGTGCACATTTTTTTATAGGACTGAAAACCTGATAGTCACTTTGTCTCTAGATTGTACTTTAGCATTATATTGGAATATAAAACTGTACATATAATGTGAGCTCAACTATGTTTTTGAAAAATTATACACATATGAAACAAAATCACTAAAATGTTCATGTAGATTTTAGGCTAATCTTTATTTTCTTTATGCTTTGCTGTATTTTCCAAATTTTAATACATTGAATACATTACTTTTATAATCCAAAATAAATAGGAATCTCTTGGAGGAAAAAAACAGAACCCTAGCAGTAACTGAACTGTAATGATGCTCATCACACTCTGATTATGGAACTACGATGCCTTTTGTACCTGTTGATCCTTACTGCCTGCCCCAAAGATGCATATAACCTGCTTGTCCCATCAACAGAACACCTTGGCATCCCACTTACCCAACATGTATAAGGACAGCAGACAGTATTTTAACTGTTTTAAACCTATAACCCTACAATCATGCTTTCTCACCATCTTTGGTGTATTCCTAGCTGCCAAGTTTTTTTGAAGCTTATTCACTGCAGTCTGCATTATAAAAACAATAAGTATGTTGAATGTGCTTTTTCTATTTATACACAAGCCTCTTTGTGCCTTGCCCTCAACCAAAAAGAAAAAACCTGGTATCAACATTATCATCATGACCACCACCATCCAATGCCAACTTTATGAAAATCCTTGGTTTAACAACTAGATTGGGAATGAGTTCTAGTCTTGGTATTTCCTGGGAGACTGAGTAAATCCTTTACCATCTATAAGATTCTATTTCCCCATCTGTAAAATACAGAGGTTGTTTCAATAGTACTGAATAGCCTATTCTACTCTTTTAGGTTGTAATTCTTCAGATCCTGTTAAATCCTGTATATATGAATAAATTAGTCCCCAAAACATATCTAAAATTACAATCTCCAAATAGGTGGAATATCAAACATAGTAGCAGCTAACATTTTATTGGGTATGCTCACCATTACCAGGGACCTTGCTAAGCACGTCATTCATACCTCATGAAGAAACTGAAGGAGTAACAGAATGGTTCAGTAACTTGCCCCAAGTCACAAAATCAGCAAACTGCAGAGCTGGGACATGAGGTCAGAGGTATGGCTCCAGAGCTCACTGTGGTTTCTATCTTCCAGGTACAGGTGAATTTCCTTTGTCTTAAACACAACATGACACAATACTGTATAACTTAGATGTTTCTAATGGCTGTAAACCAGATGATGGACTGATAGATCAATCGACAGATAAAAGAGACAGACAAAGAGGTTGGGGGAAGCAAGCAAGATAGCTAGGTTTCTTCTACACCTCTGATTTCTTGGGAGTCTAGGTATGAAATATAACTATCCTGTTCTCATAGAAATTTAAATAAATATATAAAAATATATTTATATCTATATAAATAAACTATTCTCATGGTTATAAATCATCAATAAACAAGCTGACTTTCCTCACCACTTTCAAAAAGCCTGGCTGACAGTATGCTTATGCTCAGATATGATGAGCTCAGCTCCATGGTTAGAGAGCAGAGCAAAAGGTTACAGTGCCAATTTACCTCCAGAGCAGTCCTGCAGTTCTGCATAAAGAACAACTCTGTGCATTTGAAGTAGCCTGCCCCAATCCCAGAGAGCCACTTCGCAAATGCCTAACACCAGTCACAAGGGGCAGCTGCTGTGAAGGGGGGAAAAGGCACAAAACTATTAATCTCTGCACTGGAAAACAACTCAAAACCACGTGATGGTCAACCATTTTAAACTAAAAATTAGCCGCATCACTCCACTTGCAAAAAAAAAAAGAGAGAGAGAGAGAGAGAGAGAGAGAGAGAACTGAGATAGATGGGTTGATAGTAAGCTCAGCAAAAGTCTAAGCTGCTCTTTCTTAAAAAGCATCAAAGAGCTTAAGTACTTTTTTAAACCTTAATTTTCATATTAGTTTCCAAAGAGAAGTTAGAAAAGTTTTTATCCTCATGCTTCAAAGTGCCCTTTATGAATAGAAGAGGAATTGTGCCCATATCAGAAAAGAAACAGGCTTATCTTGGCTTCCCAGCTACCACTCCTTTGGGCCCATTCCAGTAACATAGCCATTTAAGTGTGTTTCCAGGTAACTAATTAGCATCTATTTTTCTTCTTCCAACTATAACTTTTAAGAGTTTATTCTTCCTCTTCCTAAATCACATGGAATCAAAAACAGTGGCTGAAAAACTCAATATTATCAAATTTTTCCTAAACCCATAGAGGCAGCATAGACTTGTTCAAGGGCATAGGCTCTAGAAAATAAGCAGGCTTGGACTCAAATTACGTCTCCACCCCCTTATATGTTATGTGACATTGAACAAATTATTTGGTGTCCTCATCTGTAAAACACCTACATCTCACAAAGCTAGAGCTTTAATTAATAGGATCATACATACACATCGCCTACAGAAAGGCCTCAACAAATGGAAGTGGCACCTGCTGCCACTACCATGTTGGGACACAGAGGAAGATGGACTGATTACCAGCCAGAACAGGAGGGAGAGAAATACAAACTACTGACCAAGATAGTCACTTCTGGGAAATAGGGACTGTGGAGTTTGAGAAAGCCTAAGTCCCAGAAAAGACTGAAGGGGCGGGGGGGGGGGCTAGTACGGGGGAGGGGTGCTCATAATATCGGGGTTAAATGTTTCACTGTGTCAACCTCTGGTTAGCTAAAAATGTGCAGTCTATAGGAAGAAAGCAATTATTTCAATTATTAAATCAATCATTTCAGCTTAGCAATTCCCAAGGTACAAATGTTTCAAATATCTGTGTGTAAAAGATGAGAAAGAAACAAAGAAATGAAAATATTTGTGGTGAAAAGATAATTATGAATAAATTGTTGTAATTTCCTTTTATTGTTCTTAAATTTAATAGTTTAAAAATATTGTTCAACAGAACAATGGTGGTTAACATTTGTTAGATCCTAATTAAGCATGATTCATTCTGGAATGTTTCTTATGACACAAACTTATATAAAACTACTGCTAAGTTTGTTCAAATACCACAATGAAGAGAGTCAGTTTTCACACATACAATACCACCTGAAACTACAGCTTCGACCTATGCAAATTCTTTTACTATTTTAATTATAGAACTATTAAATTACCAGAACTGATAATGCTACAATTAAATCAGTGGTGTGGTGTTTATTTTGTGGTTACTGGGTAATGTCACTAAACACAACCACAAGATGTGTGCCAAAACAAGTCCTAAAAGAGGTATTTTTGCCCTTCTTCCATTCCCCTTAAAAGCTTTGGCTTTGGTCATTTTTGACCAAATAGCTCCATAAATTAGCAATATACTGTCAGGAAAAAAGGCCAAGGGAACCAAAAGAACACAGGTGGTACACACGCTGACTGCCAGGTAATCACCTGCTGCCAGGGTGCCTCAGAGACTTCAGCTTCCTCGGCCACCGCATCTGCTCCTCAAGTTCAGCAGAGCCTTCGAGGTAACACCACAGCATGGAAAGGCTTAGCCTTTGCAAATGTGCTGACCCTTGTTCTTCCCACTCTAAATTTCAAGGGTTTAAATGAAGGACAGGGTAATGAAAAAAAATCAAATTCTCTGGAAGCTTCACAGTTATCAATTATTCCCACCCTGCCTTTCTACACTACTGGTCCGGTGGAGCTGGTAGGAAGTTTCCTTCTTTCCCTTCCTGCCCTCTCTGCTCCCACTGAGCCCTGTGATTAAGGGATTTCAAAAGGGGAAGGGAACATTGATCTGTTGAATACCTAACTAGTACCAAGACTTGCAAATATCTGACAAAGAGTCTCTCCTTTAATCCCCACAATTATCCTGTGTTTACAGACTGTTTGTCTTCCCTTTTTACATATTAAGAAACACTTATTTAGGTAACTGGATCAGCAAGACATCTAAAAAAAAAGAAATATAATTATCCAAAAGCTTTAAAAATCTAGATTATTAATTAGCCTAAGCTTTACTTTGGGTTTTGTTTATTTTTTGGAGGGAGGTATCTTTGCCCTTTTCACCTTTATATTTTCATAAATATAAATTTATTTTTCATAGAGATCACATCAAAAAATTACCTTTGTTCTAAAATTCACATAGAACCACAAAGGACCCTGAATAGCCAAAGCAATCCTGAGAAAGAACAAAGCTAGGGGGATTACATTCCCTGACTTTAAAGCTCTACTACAAAGCCATAGTAATCAAAACAAATTTGGTACTGGTACAACATACCCATAGATCAATGGAACAGAATAGAGAGCCCAGATATAAACCCATAGGTATATGGTCAATTAATATATGATAATGGAGCCATGAATATACAATGGGAAAAAGCCTTTTCAACAACTGGTGTCTAGAAAAATGGACAACTACATGTAAGAGAATGAAACTGGATTAGTCTAACTCCATACACAAAAGTATACTCAAAATGGATCAAAGACCTGAATGTAAGTCATGAAACTATAAAACTCTTAGAAGAAAACATAGGCAAAAATCTCTTGAATATAAACAGGAACAACTTTTTCCTGAACCCATCCACTTGGGCAAGGGAAACAAAATAAAAAATGAACAAGTGGGACTACATCAAACCAAAAAGCTTCTGTACAGCAAAGGACACCATAAGCAGAACAAAAAGGCATCCTACTACAGTATGGGAGAATATATTCATAAAAGATTTATCTGTTAAGGGGTTAACATCCAAAATATGTAAAGAACTTACAAGCCTCAACACCCAAAAACCAAATAACCCAATTAAAAAATGGAAGGAGGACCTAAACAGACTTCTCCAAAGAAGAAATACAGATGGCTAACAGGCACATGAAAAGATGCTCCACAACACTAATCATCAGGGAAATGCAAATTAAAACCACAATGAGATATGACCTCACACCAGTTAGGATAGCCACTATCCAAAAGACAAGAAATAACAAATTCTGACGAGGATGCAGAGAAAGGGGAACCTTCCTACCCTGTTAGTGGAAATGTAAATTGGTGCAACTGTGGAAAGCAATATGGGGGTTCCTCAAAAAATTAAAACAGAAATACCATTTGACCCAGGAATTCCACTCCTAGGAATTTACCTAAAGAAAACAAGATCCCTGATTCAAAAAGACAAATGCATCCTTATGTTTATCACTGCACTATTTACAATAGCCAAGATATGGAAGCAACCTAAGTGTCCATCGATAGATGAATGGATAAAGAAGATGTGGTAATATATACAATGGAATATTATTCAGCCATCAAAAGAAAAGAAATCCTCCCATTTGCAACAACATGGATGGACCTAGAGGGTTTTATGCTCAGTGAAATAAGCCAGGCAAAGAAAGACAAATACCAAATGATTTCGCTTATTTGTGGAGTGTAAAAACAAAGCAAAACAGAAGGAACAAAACAGTAGACTCATAGACAATGAGAAGAGACTAGTAGTTACCAAAAGAGGGGGTTGGAGACATGGGGGAGAGGGGTGAGGGGATTAAGGGGCACAGTAATTTGCAATCACAATGCAGATTGGTAATGGGGACAGTAGTACAGCACAGAGAATGCAAATAATGATTCTGTAACATCTTACTATGTTGATGGACAGTGACCACACTGGAGGGGGTGTAATATAAATGCTGAACCACTGTGTTGTTTACTTGAAACCAACGTAAGATTGTGTATCAATGATGCTTTAATAAAAAAAAAATTACCTTTGTTCATAAGGACCCATTACACTATTCACTCTACTTTTGTATTTATTTGGAATTTTCAATAATAAACTAAGGAAAAAAAATTTTCTTAAAGCAAACCAAAGAAGTAGCTCTTACCTAAAGTTAATTTCTTCTAGTGCCTAATGAAATTCAAATAAATCCAAATCTTCTAATTCACACAAATCTTAAAGATTTCTGAATACTTAAAACCAGAATGAGAAAGCCAGGCATGCCAAGTCAACAATGAAATAGAAAAACAAGCCAATCCCCAAACCAAAACATTTCACTTGCTCACACTCTCACATTCAGACACACACACAGTGCAATGAAGGATTACAGTTGTCCCTTACAGACAAAGCAACTGATGGGTGCTGGCCTAAAGCTCAAGCTTCTTCTGAAAAAATGATCTTTGCAATAGAAGCAAGGTTATTTCCACCTTCCATCCAATAGCATGAGCTCAAGAGACTAGCTGTTTATGAATAACAGTCTTACTTTTCACACCATCCATATGGACTTCCAATTTCAGAAAGGATTTTTTCCTCATCTCTCCTTGGAAGAAAGTAAAATATAAAACAATTTCAAATTTTCTAGACAAAAATTATCTCTCAAATTAAAGACTGGCAAGCACATTAAGAAATAAAGGTATAACTTTTATCATAAATTTGAAAACAATAAGCCATTAACCTAAATACTTATATAATTAAAAATCAAAAATTAGAAACAATGTTCTTATAGCAATATATAGCAATTATTGTATATGCCTCATCCTAAATCAGGACTGACTGATTTCCTATGTTTATCAATTTTTTTCATCTAGATGTCAAGTTTAGATACCAGACAAACCACCAATATATCCATTTGTACTTTGCAGGACCTCAGATCTGTCCACTTCCACTTTATTTCACTGACACCAAGTATTTGAGTACCTATTGTATGCCAAAACAATGTTCTAGGCAGGGACACAACAGTGAACAAGAACTGTAAAGCCCATGCATTTAACACTGAATTCCAGGTCTGGGGGTGGGCAGGAGTACAGGAGTTAGCCAATGAAAACAGTAAGGAAAGGGGGCAGTCTCTGCTGGAAACCAAGTAGAGACAAATAGAGGAGTGGAGAGGGAGGCAGAGGCCAGATCACGAAAACGCTTTTAGGCTACAATAAGGATTCTGAACTTTATCCTATGGGCAATGAAAGCCACTGAAGAGGAGGAGACAGATTCATCATATCTAACAAATGCTCCACAGCACTACTCAGGGCCAGATTTCTATGCGAAGTATGGTACTCTTCAAAGTGGAAAGGAGGCCTCAGCATATGAATGCATCCTTCCTCCACTGGTCCAAAAAGCATCTGTGTTATTAAGAAACACAGTCATTGTTCACCACAATCACCATGACTCTGTTGAACAGCAGAAACAGTTCCTGTAAATATGATCACCATCACCAACTGGCACAATCAATAGGGCTTAATGGGGTAAGAAATTAAACTAAATGACTTCCCAAGAATTGCTTAAAATATTTTTGTGGTTTTCAACATCTACAATTAAAATGTATTTACTATAAGCCAGGCAGAGAAAGACAAGTATCAAATGATTTCACTCATCTGTGGAGTATAAGAACAAAGACAAAACTGAAGGAACAAAACAGCAGCAGACTCACAGAACCCAAGAATGGACTAACAGTTACCAAAGGGAAAGGGACTGGGGAGGATGGGTGGGAAGGGAGGGATAAGGGGGAAAAGGGGGCATTATGATTAGCATGTATAATGTAGGGGGGGACACGGGGAAGGCAGTATAACACAGAGAAGGCAAGTAGTGATTCTATAGCATCTTACTATGCTGATGGACAGTGACTGTAAAGGGGTATGTGATGGGGACTTGATAATAGGGGGAGTCTAGTAACAATAATGTTGTTCATGTAATTGTACATTAATGATATAAATAAATAAACAAACAAATAAATAAATAAAATAAAATGTATTTACTATTATTCCTGGCAATTAAGGAATGAAGAATTAAAGAACTGAACACCAGTTGAACTGACCCTCAACTGAACACCTTCATCCAGGAATACAAAATCATTGAAAACTGACAATCTCTAACTCAAGTGAAGCTGTGTTCCCTAACAGAAGACTTAAAAGAGTAACAGAGCTACAGCGCCTGCTTCACTCATCCCTGCATCCTAAGCCTAGCACACTGCAGGGGTGGATGTAACTCAGAGAACTTAATGAAATTAGCTCACCCAATCAGACAAAGGCAAAGCCAAGTTTGTAATTTTTTTCTTTTATCACAGGCCCCGAAACATAAAAATTTTCTAACTGCCACCTGTCTTTAATCACTACCACTGTCACTCACATTTAGATAAATACACTGCAGCTCGGCTGATACCAGGAAAAGAAAAAATCGAATTGCCAAATTTTACCATGTCAGAGTTGGGGGAATCAAGCAGATTTTACATGTTAGATTTTTCTATTTCTTCATTCGTTAGTACTATTCATTTTCTGACAATGTTATGAAGAAAACAGGAAAAAAAATACTGTGCTAACATCACACACCTCCTAGTCATCCAGCGAACATCCCAGTCGCCTGTCTCTCACCACCACCTGCCATCCTGTGCCTGGGTCATGGACTGGGCAGGGATTCACCAGAGAATACTCTGGTGGAAAAAGAATTAGCAGTTTTCAAAGAAGACCAAAAAACCCAAAACAAAACACTTAATATCAAACTCCAAAGTCATGCCTCTGGGCCTACATTCTATTATTATTAAATAACAAAATATAAAAGGTACTGGTTAATGGAAATTTGGGGTCAAAAAAAGCAAGCAGAATTTACTTTTCCCTACATTCAAAACCATCAGGTTCTTCCATTTCTGTATGGAAAAAAATGAGCCAGTGCTTCATTAACTATATTCACCAATCCTTAAAATTTTCCAAATTTTTCTTCTTTTTCATATGTTTAATTGGTAAACTCTACTGCCTCCAACACCAAAAATGTGGTGTCCCAACATCTGGCCCTACCTTATGTGGACTTTCAGAGAACTGCAATTAGAAGCAGAAAACGTTGAGCTTAAATTTCAGTCCCACTGAACAAAATCATCAACAAACAAGAAACATCAAGTAAGAAATGCATAGTCCCCTTTCATCAGTAAAGGTCACAGAACTCTTCAAGTTAAACCAAAAAAACCTTGACTCCTGTTTTCTGAATAGCAGATCAGTACTAGCTCAAATAAGACATGCCTATGTATCAGTAACTCAGACTTTAGAAATCTCTATCAGAACTTCACAGGCAGAAAAGGGAATCTGCACACTATAGGAAGCAGAAGTTAAGTGATAATATTTACAAATTAGAGTTTTAAAAGTACAAACAAAAGATAAATTGGACCTCATTAAAATTAAAAACTTTTGAACATCAAAAGACACTATCAAGAGAGTGAAAAGACAACTCACAGAATGGCAGAAAATATTTGCAAATCATCTGTCTGGTAACAGGTTAACATTCAGAATATACAAAGAACTAACAGCTCAACAGACAATCCAGTTTAAAAATGGACAAAAGAGCAGAATAGACATTTTTCTAAATAAAATATACAAATGCCCAATAAACACATGAAAAGACAACAACTTATCACTCAGTCATTAAGGAAATACAAAGCAAAACCACAATGAGCTAACATTTCACACCTTCCAGGAAGCCTATACTTCAGAAAACAAAAACAAACAAAAAGCCCCTCAAAATAACAAGTGTTGGCCAGGATATGAACAAATCGAAGCCTCATATATTTCTGGTGGGAATGTGAACTGGTGCAGTTTCTGTGGAAAATTATGGCAGTTCCTCAAAAAATTAAATAGTTACCATTTGACACAACAATTCCACTCGTAGGTATATACTCCTAAGTATATACCCAAAAGAATTAAAAACATGGATTCATATACATATTGTAAACTAATATTCACAGCAGCATTATTCACATACCAAAAGGTAGAAATAATTCAAGTGTTCATTAAAGATGAACAAAATGTGGTATATTCATACAATGGAATATTATTCAGCCATAAAAAGAATAAACTTCTGATACTTGCTATCAGTTGGAGGAATCTTAAGAGCAAATGTTAAGTGAAATAAGCCAAACTTACTTTGTTTATGTATGATATGAAATACCTAGAAAAGGCAAATTCATAGGAACAGAAAGTAATTAGAAGTTACCAGGGGCTGGGAGAGAAGGAAATCGGGAGTCATTGCTTCACAGAAACAGTTTCAGTTAGATGTGATGAAAAATTTTGGAAATAGTGGTAATGGTTACATAACACTGAATGTAACTAAAGCCACTTAATTACACACTAAATTACCAAATTACATGCCAAACTTTGTTACATACATTTCTCCCCAAAGAAATAGTAAACAAAAAAAAGTACAAAGTCAAGTGGCTGCAAAATCAGGACTAATAGGAAAAACAATCCTTCACCAGAGTAAATGCAAACCAAAAATGAAGAGGCTAGATTGCCCAGACAAGAGTCCTTCATTCATTTCATTAAATAGTTAAGTGCATACTATGTGCTAGACATTGTTCCAGACACAAGGAAATTACAATCCAGAAAACTTCACTATCATTACTCTGTAAGTTCTGAGGATATGAATAAAATGAGTTTTTCTTAAAAAGTGAAAATATTAAATGCTTTTATATGAAATACACAGATTCATAAGTACATCAAGAATCCTAAAGCCAGTCTACTATCATCTTGTCCACCTAGTTTAACTTCCTTAAATTGGCAATTTTGTCATTTTTCAGAACTGGAATAAAGGACTTTTCTTTTTTTAACTGCACAACACAGCATTTGGGAAAATACCATTTTCTGACCTTCAGAAGCCTATGCCTACCAGTCATAAAATATATACATCACAATCATGTGTATAATTTAAGTTTGATGCTAAAAGCAGAACTCCTCAAAATGGGGTAACTAGTGATTCCATGAGGAAAAAATATTCCTGTTTTCCCATCTTTCCAAGTGTATGATTTTTCAACATATGAGAATGAAACAAAAGGTTTAAATGTCTATTTATCATAATTTTAGGACCAACTGAAGGATGAAAAAACAGTTCCCTCTTTACCGATATATAAATGTTTTATAGCTCTTCAATAAAAACACTGTCCTCACTAGTATACCCTAGATTAACCTGTTTAAAACACAACACTGAGCTCTCTACAATCTACACTTTCCTGTACCTGATACTCCACAACATTTTTCATCATCATAATTAGGCCACTAATCACCTGAGAGAACTGTTCATAATTGATGAGGGTAACTCAGAAACAATGCCCAGGTTCCCTTCTGGTTACTGCAAAGTCCCTGAGCATCTGTAACCTGGGAAGGAGGAGGAACAACACCTGGAGTCTAACAACTGCTTACATTTAATAGGGTGGGGGGAGAGGGAATCCGAGAAGACAGCACTTTAAATTATTCAGTGTGATTCCCATGCCTGGGAAAACACTGAATTCATGGGATCAGCAGGAGGTACGAATGTTCTTCACTAAAGCCACAACATAGAAAGAGTCACTGGGTCAAAATGGAATATTTAATATTCATTTTCATTTAACATTCAATTACCTAGAGGCCTGAGGATAGGACAGGAGCTAATGAGTCCAGGGTGCTATTTCATGCTTAAAAAGCAAAAGTGACTAGAGGAAAGAACTGATTAAGCAGATTAAAATTTAAAAGGATAACCCAGAGGACAAAAAAGGGCAAAATAAAAAAAGGTCTTAACAACCCAGAGATATTCCTATAAAACTCTTTCCTTTGTCCAAGACAACATAGTTTTTTTTTCCTTTTGTCACAGTGATTTCAAAAACAGACTTCAAATTAGAAATTTTAAGTCTTCTTTTTAGGGCAAATAGCCCTAAAACAATAGCACTACACAGTGTGAACCTCTCCATTCACTGGAAGAGTGAAACTCAAGTCTGATGGCTACATGCAAACACTTCCCCAGTTCCGCAGCACCACAGAATCTATGGCTCAGTGTTCCATTACCAGTGGGAGGCTAAACAAAGGAGAAATACGAATTTTTTAAATGGAGTTTCTTTACCTGTGTAAGCCATTATTCCTTCTTCTATGTCAAGAATCACACCTGATCAGAATCGTGTAACTTCAGGTCTGAAAGGGACCCTGGAATCTGTACTATTGTCCATTTCCTCAGCTTATGGATGAGAAAACTGAAAGGTTCTTATCTCATTATTGTTAAAGTCCAACTGAAGCCCAATTCTGCTATTTCCTGCTAGCATTAGACCAAGAGGACATCTCCTATGGTTACAAATAAGCATTATAAATATATGGGACTTTACATCAAGCTCTGTGCTAAGCCCTTTCACATGCACATTCTACTTAATTCTCACAACAACCCCGAGAAAGATAATATCTTCTGTATCTCACAGGTGAAAAACTTGAAAATAATTTGCCCCCTCAGTCAGGGTTGATTCAAACCCAGCTCTGGCTGATTGCTAAGCTAATGTTCACTCCTGTTCTACATCCTACCATGGTCCACAGGGTCCCGCATGGCCCGACCCCTCCTACCTTTCTGAACTAATCTATCACTCTCCCATCACTACAAAAATCCAGTCAACCTTCACCAAGCTCATCCCAGCCTCAGGGCCTTTGCATGTGCTGGGTGCCCCCCATTCCCATCAAACCCCAATCCCCAGATCTGAGTATGGTTCTACCCTCCAGGTCAAATACCACCTCTTCAATGAGGCTTTCCCTAACCACTCAATTTAAACAGATCCTCAATCACCCCTACCACTATCTGAAATTATGTTGTACATTGGCTGTCTCCCCATTAGAATAGGAGCAGCACAAAACGTCCCTCTAAAATGAAAGCACCACAAAAACGTCCCACTAAAATGAAAGCACCATAATGGCAGAAATGTTCTGCCTTATTCATTTCTAGACTGCCCAAAAGCTGAAAAGGTATATGACAAGAAGAGGTACTCTAAAAAACTATCTGTTGAATAAAGGAATGAATGCCTGTGTCTGAACTTCCATCTCATTAAGGGCCAGCATCATGTAATTTAACAGTTGATTATATACTATCTTCTGTATTTCTTTAGTTGTTTATTGTAATTAATCTTGTCTTTACAACCAGAGTGTATGTGCCTCAAAGATGTAACTGTCAACTTTGGGCAACTAATGACTCAACCTGGGCTTATGTGATTATCTATAAAATGAAAGCAGCAGTTAAAAATATACTATTCAAGTATCTCCCATAACCAGTAATAAGACAGGGAGGCACTCAAATACTGGATTATTATTGACCTACACAACTCAAGTCTCTTTAGTTCTCTCACAACTTTCAGTAAGAATACACCTCATGTGCAAAGGCAGACATACCTTCATTTGGCTAGTATTAGAAGCTAAAAAAGTGCATCAATAGTACACGCAGGCCTGCCTCTTCTCATGACAGTTCCATTAACCTCTTTCAAGCCAACACCCAATCTGTTTGCTTCTGATATCTTTATCTTGACCAATGTTAACCTCCAGTTTTCTCTATTTCTTTGGACAGGCCTCAGCAGCATCACATTCCTTACTTCTTGCTTGCTAAACTTCTATTTGCTTTATACAGTTGGATGTGTCCAACATATCTTCCATGACTAAAAAGTTGATCAGCAGCATTTTGGCTTCTCCTGTTTGGAATTTCCACTGTCTTGAAGAGCTCTAAAGAGTCATGGCAACACAAAGGGACCCTCTCTCTCTCCTAGTGATTTATTATATGCTGCTCCCACTAGCCAGTCACACTTGGGGGGAAATGTCAGGACTGGAGCAGAATCATCTACTGGCTGGAGTATTGATGGCCTGCAACTGGAACTGATACTCTTTGGATGGCTGCCTCCAAAGATTGTCCAAGACTAGCATATTTTCACTGTTAAAGACACTTCAACTCCAAACCCAAGACCTTGTTTCCAACATAGCAAAATTATGCACAGGAAAGAAGAACACAGAGCATCATCAAAGTCCTGGTCAAAAGTGGTGCTGTTTCATTTTGTAACTTCAACCTGCTCTCCAAATAAGGTTTCCTTCTAAGAAGACAGACACCACAGAATACTCAAAGGAAATATTTCAGTGAGTGTGTACAGAACACACTGTGGGGGGCCAGGGGTGGCAGATGTCTTTAACAGGGTGAGGCTTTTTAATTTTCTAAAATAAAATAACCTACACTTCACCACATGTATTTCATTTCAGAAAAGCTCAGGAACTAAGTGCACTCAGGCAATTATAAGGCATTTTCATGTGAGGAACAGCAACAACAAAAGGCTATTTTCATAATGTAATTAACTGAAAGGAATCTAAAATTTTCATGTGGTTATTAGAACATATTGCCTTTGATTATATAAAACCTATTTTATCTAAAATCTTAGGTTCAATGTATGTATGCAACATGAATGAATTAACAATTTTCCATGTGTAAAACCATCTCATTAGAAGTTTGGTTAAGATGCAGTTTTAGTTTTCAAGCATCTCTCTTTTTTTTTTTTAGCCAAACATATGATCAGAGAATCAAGTGTCTTGCTCAAGGTCATTTGGTCAAATTAGGTGGGACCAGAATGACTGGTTCCTACCATAAATCAAACTTTTCTTGGAACTAAGCAGGCCAAAAGAGAAATACCATTCCCCATTTCCTCTCCTCAATAATCTAAGGACAAAAGAAAAATCAGTTTAAATGACAGAACTTCAATCAAATTTCATCAATGCAGTGACTATTACCTCTAACCATGCACCAGCACCTCTCTCAAAATTGGTACCTTTTTTAACAATTTGCAAAGGTCAGTAACCTCCATACAACCTTCCATTATGACAGCACCATAAACTTACTAAGATGTTTTTAAATCAGCACTTTATAGATGTACAATCTATAAATAGTTCACTTCTCTTATCTTAGAAAAGACCTGGTCAGACTGGAAGGTAGATGTACTGAGCTCTTAGATTTTTTTTTTTAAGTTAAAGGATCATAAGTCAGTTCAAAGTTTTCTTCAGAACCCTGAAATAATACTTCACCAGTGCAGATGAAACAAGTGATCAAGTTAAGGAGAATCACTCAGGCTGTGGGGAGGAGGCTACAGAAAATGTATGCATTTTTATCATTATCAACTTCCTCTTCTTTTTTCTAATCCACCACCTCCTTCACATTTTTTGCCCCCATCCTTTTCATTTCCACTTTTAAACTGGTAAGACATGCTTCTGAATGAATAACGAAGACATAATGTCCAATGAAGCCATATTTAAAAATTACTAACTAAATGGGGATATTAAAGTAACTAAGAGCACTCTGTATATAGTCATATTTAGTAATATTCCACACAACCAATTTTCAAGGTTAAATGATACCATTACCCTCATTTCAGATGACCCTTAAGTCCAAGAAAATTTCCCTTTGCTCTCAAGACTATGGGTCACTAATATTAAAAGCTGGCACAGATCTCAAAAATACTAAGTTAACGGTTAGGCTAAAATTGTGGCTGTGTTACAGTGTACATGAACAACTATAAAACATTTTTAACTAATATGACTTTAACCTCAAACTCAAGTCTACCTATTTCTGAATATAGTTGTAACACTTTCTTGGAGGGATGATTTCTCTTTAGACCTTGAACAAAACATGGTCATAGGGTATACAAAACAAATCAAAGCCAGACTGGAAAAAAATTAAACCTGGAAGGAAATACAGGTCTGACACTTTCCATTATGCCAGAAAACAGAACTGTCATTATCTGGAAATGTATTAGGTCGACCTAAATATACAACTGTTTTGACCTGCAAAAATGGAAACTTCATATGGTTCAACCTAGTATTGTTTTCTAAGCTCATTTTAATAATTGTCTCATGGACGGTCTTATCCCAAGGCAAATAAAACCTTGTATTTCTGTAGACTACCTTAACCTTTTGAGATTTACTACCCCACTGTCCAAAGCTGGTCATTTGAAAAACTAAATTCATTAACAGAAAAGTCAAGATAAACAAAACCACCAAAATGCTCAATGTAACTAGGCTTCAAGAGCCCTAAAACCACTACACATCCTTTTTACTGTTCCCCTTTTTCACTAACAGAATTTGAATCCTAAAATACCTTTTTGACGGTATTTTCACTTCTGGATAAACTAGTGAAAATATAAGCACTTTGCATCTTTTTCAGTTATCAGTGACAGGAATCTAAGCATGGGAGCAGCCCCATCACTTGACACTGGGGTTCCACTGACCAAAAAATCTACTGTTGAGAAATTTTAATGAAGTTGATAAATTCCATTTTTGTTGGAGAATCTGGCTTCTAACTTTTCTAAGCAAAAGGGTGCTTACCATCCCAGTGGGATATATTTTGCTGTTTAGATATGGCTATTTATTCACCCGCACCAGAAATAATCTGTCAGTTTCACAAGAGGGGTATGGCTCCAAGACTGCCTCTAGGTCCAAATCCATCATTTCACACTCATTTTTATTAAGAGTTGAATATCAAATATACTAATGAACTCTTTTCTAAATTAATTCCACTAATAACTCACTTGTTCTTATTCTGCCAAAATTCCTACCTCCTCATCTGATCCATTAGACCACACATACTGTACCTTTGTAGGACGATGCTTTTCCCAAGACAGTTTAGAAACTGTTAGGGCAATCTGATGTTGCTTGTTCTATTTTCCTAAACCTAGCTTCTAGAATAAATAATCAATATTAAGCATCAAATGATAGGCTTAAAAAAAAATCAGTAGAGAATCTCCTGCTCTATCTGGAAATCTCTGTATTCAGCTGGCTCAGTGTTGACAGGTCGAGAGAATGGCACCAGTCATCACTACCATCCTAAGGGGCACTCATCCATAGTCAAACCATCGACTCTTTCTTAACATCTGAACAACCTAGACTTTTTATAGCAGAATTATTTTCCTTGCCCCACCTGCAACAGTATCTTCTGATCATTTTTCACCATAAACTGAAGTTCTCTCTAGAGCCCTGTGGTGATGCCAAGTCAGGTAAACACATTCCTTAAACCTTCTACCTACTCCTTTCTTTCTCTAAAGTTACCTATAACTGTTTTTCTTTAATTCTCTATGCATCCGATACAGTGATAAGTGCTTTAAAAGGTAATCTATCTATTCCCATCCTTAAAACCCTGAGATTAGGATTAGTACCCCCATTTTACAGAGCAGAAAAGGTGAGACTTAGTAACTTGCCCAAGGTCATACAGGATGGGGATTTGAATACAAGTGTGACCTCAATGTCCTCTGACTTTAACTCTCATGCTGTATCTCCTACTAATCTCCTTCTTCATCCTAAATGTCTGCTCTGTGGTCTTATAAAGTCTATGTTTGGGCAGGGTTCAGTTTTTCCATCGGCCGTCTTTCCTTTAAAGGACATGCCTTTGAGAAGAGTTAAGTACCCATTTCATCTTTTCTCCATGCTCCTCCTTCCCACCTGGCACCATTTCCCCAAGGCCCTTATCATATCTCCTCCTCTAGGGCCAATTTAAAAGTCCCTCTGTCCCCAGAGCAGGAACCATAGGATACGAAGGGCCACCTTTTGCCCTCAAGGCTAGAAAAGGGACGAAATGAAATAAAGGAACAGCCCAGACAGCACCCCTTCCCAAGTCTTCATTCAGGAGGAAACTGGCTGAGGACCCGAGGCGGGGCCGATTTGGGGAAGGGTAATTAGTACGGGGGCGGCGGTGACAAGGGTGTGCCCTTGGGGGTAGGCGGGGCGGGGAGGCAGCGAGGGACGTCAGGGGTTAGAAGGGGTTAGTAGACCGAATGGGGGGTGGGCAGGGCCCCCGGCGAGGAAAGGGATCCGGCCGCTTGCAGGAGAACGTGTGAGCTGGGGAGCAGGACCTGGAGGTGGACATAACAGGGCAAAGTGGAGGGAAGGAAGGGTAGGTTAGGGGAGCAGGAAACGGTGGAGTCGCCCTGGCAGCAGGGCAAGGATGGAGGGGACCCGGGAAGGTGGGGCGCCTCGAGACCCGGTCCGAGGGCCGACCAAACAGGGGTGGGCGGGCGGCGGGGGTCGGGTCCGCGGAATGCCGGGAACCGGGCTTGAGGAGACCCCGGGGGAGGAGGAGCGGGAGTTCTCCGGCCGGGGAGCGGGAAGCGGGGGTTCCAAGGAGGCAACGGCGGTTAAGGGGCGTCCTGGCTCGAAGCGGGGGTGTGTGAGGAAGGCACCGTCGGGTTCGCGGGGAGTGAGGTTAGGAGGGCAGGGCGGGGGCGGGAGGCCGGCCGGCGTAGGTGGGTTCCGGAGCCTGGCCGGGGTGCTGAGGGCGGGAATATCCTAGCGTCCCCCGAGGGCCAGGCGTGGGGGCTCCCGAGGCTCGGGCCGGGAACCCGGGGGTCTGCTGAGGGCCAGGATCGGGGTCGCCACCCGGCGGAGGGCTTCCGAGGGCTGAGGTCCCCTCAGGGCGGGGCAGAGATTCCCGGGCCGCCCCTGCGGCCAGAGCAGCATCTCCCCGGGGGCCCAGACCCCCTTCCTACCTATGCCGGGCGCCACATAGACGAAGTAGAGCAGCGAGGACGACAGCGAGAAGAAGAAGAGCGCGGCGAGCAGTGAGCGGCGCGGCAGCCGCAGCAGCCCCCGGCGGACGCGCATGCTGCAGCCAGGAGGCCGCTCGAGGGCCGGGCCGGGCCTGCTCCCCGTCCGCCGCCTCCTGGGCCGCCGCCGCTGCCTGGGCCTCGGCCACCACCTCCCGGGCCTCGCCGGCCGCCGCCGCCTCGCCGCTCCCAGCCGCCGGCCACCGCGGGCCCGGCCACATGAAGCGGGCGGGGGGCCTGAGCGGCCCGGAGCGAGCGCAGCGGCGAGGGCGGGGCGGACCGGGCCGCGGGGGCGGGAGGGGGCGGGGCCAGCCCCGCCGGGCACCGTCGCAAAAAACCAGCGCGCACGCCCGCCGCCCGACCCCCTGTCCGGCCCCCGCGGCGGCGCGGCAGCCCGCAGGGAACGTCGACAAATGGCGACAGCCCCTCTCCCGGCGCGGCCACCGCCCAGGCTTTCCGCGAGCGTCGCTCTAGTGCTGGTTGGTTCCGCGCAAGGGCGCCCCCAACCCGGCAGAAACGGCGGTCTGTAACATGTGACGCTGCCAGTAGCCCACTGCGACATGAGAGCGAGGAGTGAAAGCATAGGGGCTCCGTATACACCTTCATTCATTCATTTATTCATTCAACTCACTATTTATTCAAAGCCAGACATATGTCAGACACTGTTCTTAGTGCTGGGGATGCTACAGAGAACAAAACAAAATCTCTTCTTGAACTTATGCTCAAATGAGAGGAGAAAAAGAAACATCAATTCATAATATCAGGTACTGATAAGTGAAGACAATAAAACAGAAGAATGTGTGGGGAGGCAGGCTAGGGTAATCAAGGAAGGCCTCACTGAGCAGGTGACATGAAAGGGTGAATATCAGGTGCAAAGGTCCTGAGGTTAAAGACCTGGTCTGTCCCTAGGTTGACCCCAAAAGCAGCATGGATAAAATCTTGTGAGGCAAAGAGAGTGTCAGGGTTGACGTTGGAGCTCAGGGTGCACATAAAGAGCATAATGATAACAGCTATGAATGAGAAGACTCTTCGAGATACATTGAGCTTTGCTTATCTAATGAATGCCCTCTACAGCCCTGAGATGTGTACTCTTGTTCCTATCACACAAATGAGGAAACTAAAGCTATTAGATGGGGAAGCAATTCACCCAAGTCCTGCAGTGAGGGTTCAAAAATAATTCTCCCAAGGCAAACCCTTGACCAGTAAATTGCAACTGCCTCAGCATTCCATTTGGCCCCTAATTCTCATCCTGAAGGCAAATTGGTATCCCACTCAATAGGATAATCAGAGACCACATCCAAAACAATGCTTTAAGATCCGCCCCAGGCTAGAAGACCTCCAAAGGCCATAAGCAGTCAATAAAGACTCCTGGTGAGGGCCATGAGAGACAGCCCTAGCTTCCAGAAGCTACCCTCTGAATTGGGGAAGCAAATGACCTCTGTGCAGATATATCTGAACCTGGGGCACTATCTTGGAATTTCAGAAGCAGTCAGGAGAGAGGACTTTGCAGGTATTCAGTGAAAACCGACAGTAATCCTTTTTTATGATCCTTAGGTGATTTATATTAACAATTAAATGAAAAAGCTCATGGTGTTTCATTGGCCCTTATAGTGAGGGTTCTAGATCCAGACTACCCAGGTTCCCTGACTCCCATCTCTTCTATTCTTAGCTGAGTGGCCTTGGGCAAGTTACTTAACCTCTCTGTGCCTCACAGTAAAAATGGGAGGTATTATTAGTTACCACTTCATCAGTTTATTGTGAGAATTTGAGTAATACAAACAAACCCTGGCACATAGTTAATGCACGTAGCTCTCACCTCACCAAAAATGTGAGAAATGGGATGGGAGAAAACAGGCTTAAACAACAAAAAAGAAAAGCAGAGAATTTTGACTCAAACAGATGTGGGTTCAAATCTTAGCTTGGTCTCAACTGGCTATGTGCCCCTGGGCAAGTCACTTACCCCTATGAATTTCTATTCATTACCTGTGAAATGGGCCCAGTATTGCTTAACTCTCAGGAATGTGGCTGGTAAGTGAGATAGCAGAGATGAGGCCTAAACCAGAAATCCCAAACGAGCTGGAATAATCTGACCTGCAGCTGCTTTTCATTTGGCCCACACAATGGCCCCTCCCCCATCGTGTCTTTAATGAACATTTTCAAACATACAGAAAAGATGAAAGAATAGAACAAGGGACACCTGTACACTTTCCCCCTAGATTTGACAATTTGTCAGGTTTTTCTACTTATATTTGTACAGTGTTTTGGTTTTTTTTAATTATTTAGAAGTAAATTGCTGCCTTCTGGGTACTTCATGTCTCAGCACTTCAGGAGAAACTCAAAGAAAGTTCCATTCTCCTAGATAACCATAATAATATCATCACACCCAAGAAAATGAACAGTCACACATAATATCCTATAATATGCAGTCCATTCCTCAATTTCCCTATTTATTTAAAGAATGTCTTTCATAGCTGGTTTTTTTTTTAAAAAAAAAAAACAGTATCAAATCAACCCTTACACATTACATTTGGAATAATTTCCATAGTGTTTGTGTATTTCCCATAACCCCACTACTTTTTTTTTGCACTTTCTCCTAATATTTTATTTAAAATATTTTTAAACCTATAGGGAAGTTGAAAGAATGGACCGGCACACCTACAGGCCAGGCAATGTTTTGTTTAATTGAACTTGTGCTAGGTCAGTTGGATTTCCAAGTGGGGAAAAAAAAAACAAGACTTCACTCCTACCTCACACTATCCACAAAATCAATTCAAGATGGACTGTAAATCTAAATGTGAACAATTAAATGAAAAAGCTTTAAATGAAACAGAAAAATATCTTATGTCCTTGGGGTAGGTGAAGATTTGTTAAAGAGAACACAAACACCAACCGAAAGAGACAATGTTGATAAATTGGGCAACCTTAAAAGAAGAATTTCTCTTCATTAAAAGGGGAACGGGGGAATCCCTTGCCCATCGAGACTAGGGTAGAAGTGGTGGTAAGGGAATCCAACTGTAGAGGACTTTGTAGTTTTGTCACTCTGCCAAGGAGCTGGGGAAACAAGAGGCAAAGCCAAGGGAAAAAATGCCACTGCCCTGGTGAATTGGTCAAAGGTGGCCCCTAACTGGCCTTGGATGAATCTTTTGGGACCCCTCACTCCATCATTCCCCATCTGTAGGATGGACTTCCTCCTGACCATGCTGGGACAGAGGCAAAGAGGATCTAGCCCCTTTAGTTGACACAAAATGGACCCAATTAGGAACGGGGTGGTGGGGATCTAGCAGACTCAAAGCAGGAAATGTCCTCTACAACTGGATTCCCCTACCACCCACTTCTACCCTAGTCTAGATGGACAAGGAATTCCCCTGTTCCCTTGTAAAAAAAGACAGGAGGACTTTCTACATCTGGACTGTATACTGATAACTAATCTCTACTCATGTCCCATCTGAAATAAGGCATTGAAAATGACTGGTTATTTTTTTAAATGGAAGGGGGAATAAAGATAGATGTCAGAAGGTCCCTACTTCAAATTCCTCCCTTCACACTGTCTTTTCCTTTCCAGATGAGGTTTCTGACTCACTCAGCACGCATTCATTCATTCATTTATTCACTCTTCAGTTGCTCAGTCAAAGAAGCTCACTGCATTCTGGTCTCTGCTCAAATGTTACCTCCTCTCAGATACATTTTCTCTAAAATATCTTCCTTCTCCCCACCCCAGAACTCTCTATCACCTTACCCAGCTTTATTTTTCTTCATTGCACTTTTCATCCCCTGACATTATATTATACATAATAGATAATTTGTTTATTTCTTTGTTTTCTGTCTCCCGTATCAGAACATATGCTCCGTGAGATCAGGATTTTACTTCATTCCCTGCTGTATCCTTGCCTGTAACATGGTGCCTGGAGCCCAGCAGCTACACAATAACTGCTGAAGGAATGCTGAAAGAATAGCAACTGTACACTAAGCACATGCTGGGCATGGCAGTTACAGAGGGGGATGTTCTCAAAGCCCTGTGGCAGGACCAACAGGGAAGTGGGGAACTGTGATACAATGCGATGAGCATGGTGGAGTGCATGGGGCCAGCAGTCAGGGTGGGCATCCTGAGGGATTCTAGGTGGTCTTTGAAGGGCAGTTGAGACAGGCTTGCTCTAGGGGCAGTGAGAGGCAGCCTGCCTGGCTAGAGCAGCTGGTCCCTCCAAGGAAAAGGAAAAGGGAAGGGGTGAGGTGGAGGGGGCCTGACCCTGCGGCTCAGCAGGGTCTCTGGAGTCAGAGTTGGTCTGGTGACCAACCAGTCAGGCCTCTTCCTCACCCTCACTCTGTGATCTTAGCAAGTCATTTCACCTCTCTGAGCCACCATTTTCACATCTGTAAAATGGGGATCATTTGGTTCCTTCTTCCTGGGGTTGCTGTGAGGAGTTGAGAGAGTATCTATAAAGTGTCTGGCAGGTAGCAGGTGCTCAATCAATGGGAGCTGCCATTACGCTCACACGTTTTCCTATGGGCCATGGGAAGCCCTTGAAAATTTAAGAGGAGGGAAGTGACCTAAAGAAAGGGAGGTCCCTGGAGAAATCCCAGGACAGCACAAGTTGGGCCTCATGTGCTTGTCAACACCCATTTACAAGCTTGCTCAAATCAAACACATAAAGAAAAGCATCAACAGCTTAAGGTTGAAGGTCACAAGTAACATCATGCCTTCCCACCCCCCAAACTGTACTGGAGAAGGTTCCAGGCACCAGTTCTGAGGAAGCCACTGCATAATCTATAAACACTAATCACCAGTAGTGTGATAACATCACAGAGAAAGGACTATCTCAGAGGCATGAGCAGATAATATAGAAAGGACTGTCTCAGATGCAATGTAATATCATTGACATGTGCATAACTGCTCTGCAGCCAGGAGCTTCAGCACTGAGTGCTCCAGTGCCAGGAATGCCTAGCTGGCTGACCACTGACTATAAGGTTCAGCCTAGTAACTTCTAGTCTGGCAGTGACTAATCAGCTCACTTCAGAGGAAACTGAGGCTCAACGCGAAAGTGGCAGGTATCACTTCCGCCAGCAGCTTTAAAAGCCGGTACGTCTTTTGCTATTCTTTTCTATCTCCATAACCATTAATGTTCCACAGAACAGCTGCCCCATCAGTGGAGTTACAAAGTAAAGAGGAAACTCCCTCAACCCCATCTGGGCAGTGATAAACCTGTAGCGTGACCAAGAAAGAAAACTTTGTTTTAAGCCTCTGAGATACAGCAGCTATCTGTTACTACAGCACAACCTGGCTTATATTAACTGATCATGAGTATACTCTTCTACAGCTTGCTTTTTCTCAATGTTATTTTTATAAGTTATAACCATAATGAAACATAGCTCAAGTTTTTCATTTTTACTGCTGTATAGTATTTCACCATGTAACTAGGCCACACTGTTTAAAGTCGTTTTCTTGATGATGTCTATTTAGGTTGTTCCCATTTTTTTTTTTATATTTCTGATCCATAGAGCCTTAACCACATCAAAATCTAAAATAAATCTAAAACCTAAAAGTTTTTTCATAATGTATTTGGCAGCAAAACCTGACCTTACCTGAAATTCTTTAGTGGCAAAAACGTTAGTGCTTAGAAGCTTCTCCAGTAGAGTTTGAGGGGGTGGAAAGGGCACTGTGTCACTTGTGACCTTTGGCTGTTATGACTTAACCCTGTTGATCCTTTAGTGGCAAAACCTGACCTCAATAAACAGAAAGTTATCTATAATCTTTATCCTACATTATGTGAATATTCATATGTTCCCCTGAGGAAATATTTAGATGCCTGCTTACAGGAAGACCTCTCCCTCTTAAAGGACATTATATGCATATTCAGTGTATATACCATATTACCTTTCAAAATTCTGAGATTTTCTAAATTGCAAAACATATCTGGCCTCAGGGAGTTTGGATAAGGTATGGTAGCCTAGTACAAACACTGCTGCAATGAACATCTGTGGTGGAATGTATTTTCCAAAGATAATATTTCCTCGACAGTATTTCCCGTCCCCAGGCTCTTCTAGAACATCTTTTAATTCCCCTCCCTTTGCATCTAGGTGGGATTGTGAATCCTTTATAGCCAATTTAAAAAAAATGTGGAAATGACACTGCACAACTTTTGGTAATGCTGCTTCTGACATGTTGGTTAGAACACCCACGTTTGGAGCCTTTAGTCCCCCATGCTGTAAGGAAGCCCAGGCCACATGGATAGGCCACATACAGGTTCTCTGGTCAAGGGTCCCAGCAGAGGTCCCAGCTGATAGCATCAATAACCAGACATGTGAGAACAAACCTTTGATACCTTACCTTCAAGTCTTCTGAACTGAACCTCCAGACAAGCAGTCCCCATCATGACCTTTCCAAATCCGTGAGCATAATAAAATGGTTGTTTGTACCACCAATTTTGGGGTGGTTTGTGACATAGCAATAGTAACTATATCAGCACCTTTATGCTGTATCCTGTGAACCAGGGCAAGAGTTTCTCCAGAGCACATACATACAAGAGTGGACTTGCCGAGCAATAGAATGTGCCATCTTCTGCTTAACTATTTCCAAATTGTTCTCCAAAATGGGGTGCCAATTTACACTCCCTGAAGCAGTGAACAAGGGTTCCCATGACTTCCTGTCTCACCACAGTTGCCACAATCAGACTTTTCCAGGACTCTATACTTATGTCACAAAACCCCTCTGAAGAGAGTTAGAAATGAACTGGTATAAAAAAAGAGTTAGCAAAAGCCCTCTAGGAACATTGATTCTATAAAGGGATAAGTCTTTGCAGTCAAAAGACTGATTTACTTCCCTTTTGTAAACTCTGCCACTGTCTTTTCTATCCTGGATGGGAAGGCCTACTGAGTGACAAGGGTGTTCCTGGGGAGTATTAACACACATACAGAAAAATATACATATCACAAGTGTATCACTTGCTGAATTTTTAAAACCAAATATACCCATTTAACAAACACACAGATCAAGAAATAGAGCACTCACTTTATATCAATGCAGTCATAGAGTATATACAGTTATGTCTCACTTACTTTGCTCAGCCTTATGTTTATGAGATTTATTCACATTGATGAGTGAGGCTGGAAGTCATTCGTTTTAATTGCTGAATAGTATTCCATTGTATGACTATACCACAGTTCATTATCCAGTCAACTATCATCAACATTTGGATAGTTTCTAGTTGGAGGCTGCCATGAATAATGCTGCTATAAACTCTCTAGTACAGTGGCTTCATACTAGTAAACTACTCTCTTGATATATTGTATTAGGACTTTCAGTGCAAACTGGCTTAAGCAAAAAGGCAATGTGTTAGCTCAAATGACTACAGTAATGACCTAAAGCAGGGCTACATGACTTCAGGCATAGCTGGATCCTGGGGCTCATGTGATACCTACCATCAGCACTCAATTTCTCTCCATATCTTAGCTCTGCTTTCCTCTGGTTTGGCTTCATTGGATTCACCTGCTCCCCCTGACCAGGTGGTCCCCACAGCTACGGAATCCCTAGCCAAAAACAACTTTTATAATCAAGTCTCACTGGTCTGGCTTCAGTCATATGTCTATCCCTGAACCAATCACTGTGAATAAGGGGATGGAATATACTGATTAGCCAGACCTGGTCACATGCCCACAACCTTGAACCAAGGGACAAGATCAACTTCACATAGTGGGGAGGGGTAACTCCTCAAAGGGAAATCAACATGTAGTTACTGCAGTAAAATAGATTCTAGGCAAGCAAAAACAACAGATATATGTGGACCATACCAAGTTTTTTTTTATGCCTTCATGACTTTACATACTCTGTTTCTGCTACCCTGTGTTCTCATTTCTCCCCATTCTATAAGACTCAGCTCAAATATTTTTCCCAATCATGAAATCTCACAGAATTCTTGGAAGTATGCTCTGAACCTCCATTTCACTCTCTTTCTATTGGAAGAGGCTCAATAGCTTAAAACGACATTCCCCAGACTCCCTTGCAGCTAGGAGGCCAGTGGTAAATTAAGTTCTGTCAATTAGATGCATTTGCAGATCTGGAGGGTGGGAGGGAGACATGGTTCTCCTCCTGTGGCTGTGGCAGCTGACCAGCTGGTTCTGGGTTTGGGAGAAACATGTGCAGTAGACACTACCATCTAGCCCCCAGTTTGGAGCATGTGAGGCAGTAGAATGTGGCAGTGGTGATGGCAGGAGTGGCAGTGGTTTGATGGAGCATCGCCATGGTGGAGGAACTTTAAAATCAAAAGCATAAAATGGTCACCCCAACCACTTTCTCAGCCCTTCTGATGATTTTGTAACACCTAAGTCCCTCGATTAAATCCTTTCTTGCCTAAAATACCTGAAGTGGTTACTATTTCCTGAACTATATCCTGACAGATAAAATTCTCCTATGTTATAGGGACTGTAGACACCTCTTTTAGAGCACTACTCACATTGTTTTACATGTACATCCATACATGTGGATGTATGTTTATGTTGTATGTATATAATCCAACAAGCCCTGAAATAACACTTACTCTGTGTCAGGCTGTTCTAAACACTTTATAAATACTAACTTACTTAATCTTTACAACATCTTGAAATAGTACATCACCACCCTCATTTAAAGATGAGGAAACTGAAGTCTAGAAGGATTAAGGAAATTACCCAAGGTCACACAGCTGGTTTCTCATAAAATATGTCAGTTGTGGGTAGATTACACATTTCCTTAAGAGCAAGGGTTGTCTCTTTTTTATCTTTACACCCCCAATACCTACAACAGGACCTGGAACATGCTAGATCTTAATAAATAGGTGTTGAATGAATGAATGAATGAATGAATGAATGAAACTGTTTATAAATTCAACTTATCTGCTGTGAGAAAAAAAGAATCCAAACATTAAAATATTTTTCAGGGTATTTCTGCCTCACTAGGGCAGGGGTAAGCAAACTTCTTTTGTAAAGGGCCAGATAGTAAATATTTTTGGTTTTGCAGGCCATACAGTCTCTTTCACAACCACTTAATTCTGCTGTTATAGTACAAAAGCAGTTACAAACATGTGTCTTTGTTCCAATAAAACTTTATTTTCAAAGACAGGCAGTGGGCCAGATTGTAGTTTGCTGACCCCCCAGCACTAGAGAATGAGTATTTTATCAAAGTATTAACTACAGATTACTGCAGTTGATAAAGCCAATCAATATCTCAATTTTTGTTCTGTTTTAAAGAAATATTTTTTAAAGTCACCATTCTTCAATTTATCCCATTTACATCCTTCACTATATTAAGATTCCTAGGACATAATTCTGATCATGTTACTCTTCTGCCTCCCAAAATTTGGTGGCTCCCAAAGGCTTTATAGATTAAAGCCTAATCTTCACTTGACCTTTAAGACCTTTCATGACCTGGCCAGAACCCTTTGCATCTCTTCTCTCCAACATGTAAGTTGGGATGTAAACATTTCAGGTTTTATACTGAGGAGTATGCTTAGTATCATTCTATGATTCTATACTGTAGGAGGCTCAGTCAATATTCCATGATTCTACACAGAAGTGTGTTCAACTAACATTCCTTGAGGCCATACAGATGACAAAGCTCTGTAGACATTCCATAATGATAAGTAAAACGGCTCTGTAAGCATTCAATGGTTTTATAGAGGTGGGTGTTCTACAAACAGTATAAGATTCAAACCATAAGAAGGGCCTCTGCAAACATTCCATGATTCTATATACACAAGGTATTCCTCAAAAATAGCTGATAATTTTATATACAGAAAGGAAAAGTTGCTCAAACATCCCAAAGTTCTTTTTTTTAATTATCATTAATGTTTTTTATGCCCATCAACAGGAATTGAAATGTATTATCAAAACTCATTATAATTCCTGTTACTCCAAAGAGACAAATCATTTTTATTATTTAGTGTTCTCTCTACTGGCCTCGGTAAGGTTTATATATAGTAAATATTCATACCTGGTCAAAAAATAAACCGGGTTGTAAAAGTTTAGAGAATTTCCCCATCTGAACACAAACCCAGTGCAAACACCCCAAGATTCTATACACAGGAGTGCTCTGTCAACATTTAATGATTTTATACCTAGGAGGAAACTTTACAAATATTACATAATTCTATGGATAGAAAAGGGCTCTGTAGATCTTGCTTGATTTTCCAATGTGCCTTCTAAACACTTGGTGATCCTGGAGAGACCTCTGCAAACAATTAATTATTCTGCTCAGGGAAGGGTATTAATTTCCCAGATTCTACCTAGAACAGAGGTGCCCTGTAAAGATTCATGGTACTAGGCAGGAGACTCTACATGTACTTAGTGATGCTACAGATAGGAGAATGTTCTGCAAATATTTCTAGATTTCACACAGAGGAGGGGGCAGTGCAAACAGGCCATGACTGTACACACAAGATGGCATTCTGCAAAGATCTCACGATGTTATATGTGGGAGAGGGGTTAGAAGGAATTCCAAGATCTTACACTGATGAAGGGGGTCCCAAAAATACTCCTCGATTCTGTTGAGAGGACAAAGAATCTCTCCAAATACCTCTCATTATTACACACAGGAGGAAGATTTGGAAGCAGTTCATGACTTAATACACAGAAATGTGCTTGACAAATGCTTGGGGATTCTGTGGGCCATAATGGGCTTAGCAAATCCGGTCTTATGAAGAAAAGCTGGGCAATTTTACCAATGGACACCACAGGCCAAAGGCCAGAGTCTCCAAATATTTCTGTGCACATAAAGAAGTTTGAGACCTGAAAACATTATTGACTCCAAAATATAAAAAGGAAGATGTAAAAACATTGAAATTAATCAATGTTTAACTAAAATGTCTAGAAAATATAATATTATGTCAACTAGTCAACTGCCTCTGAATTCACATGATTACGCTCAATTGTCTCTAGTGGACCATGGGTGCATTTTCTTATGTTTAAGAGGATGTGGATGGGGTCTTAAAATTAACAATGTCAGGAGCCCAGGAAGATCCTAAAATGGACCCTGATAGGGAAGTTGCTGGTAAGTTCCCATGAGAAGGTCAGAGGACTCCCATCTCCAAGCCACAGCTGCCCCTGTCCAGCCCAGCTCCTGAACAGAATGCCGACGTACCGAAGCTGGGCTTGGTTCATTCACTGCTGGGGTGAGGAAATATCCCAACTCCCAAGAGATGGACTGGGCTCCAAACATCACCCACCAGTTGGGGGAAAGGCTGCCGCACTGGCAACACATTAAACCAGTTAGCCAAGGACATTATGCTGTGGCAGGTGTCTGGAGGAATCAGATATTGTCATGGTCTCAGGAAGGAGAAACAGCTGTTTCTGACTCTCCTCCCGCTCCCCCTTTCGCTTCCCCAGAGGCCCAGGGGAGGGCTTTGAGGCAGCAGCGTTGCTTGGAGGAGAGTAATGGGGGCCAGAGTGGGGAGCTGTGGCCACAGCTAAGCCTCAGGGTCACAGGCAGGAGTGAGGAGTGTTATCAAAGGCAGTGAGAGAAAATGCGAGTTTAGGGTCTTACCGTCCCAGAGCTTGGCCATAGTAAATCAACCCAAATAACAGCAAATGTAATACTGCCCTGAGTGAGAGGCCACAGGATGGACAGAAGTTCTAGCTGTTGCTCGATTTTCTTAACCCATAATACCCCCTTGCAATGAGCATAAAAGCATCTCAGTCTCCTTTAGCATCATTTTAGATTTCAAAAAAGAATTGCTTTCAAAGACTCTAAAATGATTAAAGGAACATATAGAAGGATAGCTTTATGACCTTGGAGAGAAAGGGATTTCCTAAACCAGTCACCACAAACATGAGCTATAAAGGAAAAGATTAGTATATTGGAGTGTCTCCAAAATGAATATTCCTTTGTGATGAAAGACCTCACAGAGGGAAAAAACAAGTGACACGCCAGGAGAAGATGCTCACGGTCAATATATCAAAGGAATTATATCAAATATTTATAAAGAGCTCTTATAAGTCAGTAAGAAAGGGCAACCATGCCAGTGAAAAAGGACTTTAAGATTTGAAAAGGCATTTCAGTGAGAAGAAACCCAGTGGGCCCATAAACATAGAAAATGATGCTTAGTCCCAAGGTTAATGAGGGAAATGCACATTAAAATCAGAATCAGCTACCATCCAAAAGACAAACAACAACAAATGTTGGCGAGGTTGTGGAGAAAGGGGAACCCTCCTACACTGCTGGTGGGAATGTAAATTAGTTCAACCATTGTGGAAAGCAGTATGGAATTTCCTCAAAATGCTCAAAATAGAAATACCATTTGACCCAGGAATTCCACTTCTAGGAATTTACCCTAAGAATGTAGCAGCCCAGTTTGAAAAAGACAGATGCACCCCTATGTTTATCGCAGCACTATTTATAATAGCCAAGAAATGGAAACAACCTAAATGTCCATCAGTAGATGAATAGATAAAGAAGATGTGGTACATATACACAATGGAATATTATTCAGCCATAAGAAGAAAATAAATTCTACCATTTGCAACAACATGGATGGAGCTACAGGGTATTATGCTCAGTGAAATAAGCCAGGCAGAGAAAGACAAGTACCAAATGACTTCACTCATATGTGGAGTACAAGAACAAAGAAAAACTGAAGGAACAAAACAGCAGCAGAATCACAGAACCCAAGAATGGACTAACAGTTACCAAAGGGAAAGGGACTGGGGAGGATGGGTGGGAAGGGAGGGATAAGGGTGGGGAAAAAGAAAAGGGGCATTAGGATTAGCATGTATAGTGTTGGTGGGGGGCACAGGGAGGGCTGTGCAACACAGAGAAGACAGGTGATGATTATACAGCATCTTGCTACGCTGATGGACTGTAGTGACTGTAGTGGGGTGTGGGGGGGGGGACTTGGTGAGGTGGGGAGCCTGGTAAACATAGTGTTCTTCATGTAATTGTAAATTAATGATACCAAAAAAATAAAGAAAGAAAGAAAGAAAGAAAAAAAAATCAGAATCAGATACTCTTCTACATTGTATTTGAGAGATTGACAGAAATTCTACTTCTAGATATGTGCTCCAAAGAAATTCTGGCAATTGAATATAAGGAAATATATACAGGGGTGTTCAGTGCAGTGTTGAGTGTAGCAGTGAAAAAGTGCAAGCAACCAATATCCCACTATTAGGGAAATGGATGAATAAAGTGTGGTTTTATCAAGTAATGACTCTATAACACCTTACTATGCTGATGGACAGTGACTATACTGGAGGGGGAGAGGACTTGATAATACAGGTGAATGTTGAAACCACAGTGTTGTTTATGTGAAACCATGATAAGATTTTATATCAATGATCCTTTAATAAAAAAATAGTAAAATAAAATAAAAAGAGCAATTATGATATACTGTAAAAAAATGTGGTTTTATTAGTCACCTGGTGGCACACTATGCAGCAGATAAAATGAATGAACTACGGCTTTTCTCTATGATCAATAAAAATATGGGAAAACAGCAAGCTACAGAATGAGACAGAAAGGATAAATTTGGCTGAATTATAAACTATAGATATTATAGTTTTATATTATAAAGCATAAATTTTATATTATAAATTATAAACTATAGATATTAGAAAATGTGAAAGAAGCCTTTCTAACTATGATTTGATGTCCAGGTGCCATAAAAGAAAATATTGTTGAGTTTGACTACATTAAATAAAAAAAGTTTATGGCAAAAAGAAAGAGAGGGAGCAAAAAACAGCATAGGAAAAGTCAAAACAAAACTGACAAGCCAGGGAAAATTTCTTGCAACTCACACCACAAAGAGCTACTCTCCCTCAGGTAAGAAGAGCACTTGGAAACAGATAAAACAAAAAAATAGACAACAACCCAACAGAAAAATGAACAAAGGATGTAAACAGACAGTTCATAGAGAAGGAAATTCAAGTGACTGTTAAACATATGAAAAGCTTCCCAGCTTCTCCCATTCTAAGAAATGCAAATGAAAAATCACAGGAACCACCATATTCCATCTATCACATTGGCAAATTCCAGAAGCTTGATAACAAGCTGGGAGGTAAGAGTTTGAGGCAACAGGTAACTTCATCACTCCTCGTGGGGCATAAATAGGCCCAGCCTCTCTGAAGGGCAATTTGGCAAAAAATCTATCAAAATGATAAGTGTATCTACCTTTATTTGATCCACCAATTCCATTTCTGGGAATTTATCCTACAAATAATTCTGCATATGTGTGAGATGACATTTGTATGGATTTATCAAAAGTATGGGCTTTGTAACAGCAAAAAAAAAAAATTGAAAACAACCCATTAAGAGGAGATGGGATGGGTGGCCCTATCCAGGACAAGAAATAATGAATGCTGGAGAGGGTGTGGAGAAACAGGACCCCTTCTGCACTGTTGGTGGGACTGCAAATTGGTGCAACCACTATGGAAAGCAGTATGGAGGTTCCTCAAAAAACTAAAAATAGAAATGCCATTAGACCCAGTAATTCTACTCCTAGGAATTTACCTGAAGAAAACAAAATCCCTGACTCAAAAAGATATATGCACCCCTATGTTTATCGCAGCACTGTTTGCAATAGCCAAGATATGGAAGCAACCTAAGCATCCATCAATAGATGAATGGATAAAGAAGAGGTGGTATATATATATATATATACACAGTGGAATATTATTCAGCCATCAAAAGAAAAGAAATCCTCCCGTTTGCAACAACATGGATGGATCTAGAGGGTATTATGCTCATGAAATAAGCCAGGCAGAGGAAGACAAATAACAAATAATTTCACTTATTTGTGGGCTATAAAAACAAAGCAAAGCAGAAGGAACAAAATAGCAATAGACACTGAGAAGTGACTAGTGGTTACCAAGGGGAAGAGGAGGGGAGTGGGTGGGAGTTGGGGGAGGGGGACTGTTGAACCACTGTGATGTACATTTGATGAAATTAAAACATTAAGTTAAAAAGGGGAGTTGGGTAGAATAATTGTGATTAATCAAATCATAGAATACTATGCAGCAGTAACAAAAGAATGATGACATGCCCTACATACTGATATGGAAAAGTCTGTGATATGTTGTTATGCAGAAAAGCTGGTATGATAGTGTCTTCCTTGTATAAAAACAGTCAAGAACAAGAATGTGTGTTTTTGTTTCTGTATGCAAAAAAAAACTCTCAATGAACACCATAAGAAAATAAAATAGTAGTTACCTGTTGCAGAGAGGGAGAACCATATGAATTATTACCCGTTTAGGGATTAAATTTAAAAACAATGAAAACATACATTTGCACATGCAAATCAGTTGCTGTTTCTTCCCTGCTTAAAAGCCTCTGAGAGTCGCCCCCCCCGAAATCACAATAATCCACACTTCACTGAGGCCTACAGGCCCTGCATGATCAGCTACCAGCCTTTCTTTTCAGCCTCTTCTGGTCCTACTTATCCCTACCTTTGTTCAGCTCTTTTTCTACATATCCTGCATACAGTTGTGTAACTCAAAAAACAACACACATGAAAAGTATCAAAAAATCAACCCGCAAACACTGCTGGTGGGAATGTAAAGTGAAGTAGCCACTCTGGGAAACAGTCTGGCAGTTCCTTGAATGATTAAACTCAGAGTCACCATGTGACCAGAAATTTCACTCCTAGGCTATATACCCAAAAGAATTGAAAATATGTGTCCATACAAAAACTTGTACACAGATGTTCATAGCATTAGTCATAAGAGCTAAAAGTAGAAACTTAAATGCACATTACTAAGTGAAAGAAGCCAATTTGAAAGGGCTGCAATGCTGTATGATTCCAATTATACAACAGTCTGGAAAAGGCAAAAACTATGGAGGCAATATAAAGATCAGTTGCCAGGGGTAGAGGTGGGAGTTGGTGGGGGAAGATAAATAGGCAGAGCACAGAGGAATTTTAGGACAGTGAAAATACTCTGTATGATATTATTATAATGGATATATGTTGTAATTTTTGTCCAGACCCATAGAATGTATACCACCAAGGGTGAATGTACAACCCTAAGGTAAACCATAGACTTTGGGTGATTATGATGTGTCACTATAGGTTCATCTTTGGTAAAAAATGTACCCTCTGGTGGGGGATGTTGATAATAGGGTAGGCTGTGCATGTGGGGAGGCAGGAGGCATAGGGAAATCTCTGTACCTCCCTCTCAATTTTGCTGTGAACCTCAAACTTTTCAAAGAAATTAAATCTTAAACACACACACATACTCAGCTCAAGATGGAAAAAGACGTAATTTTTAAAACTTGTATTAAATGAGTTAGTGATGGAGGTGGGACTGAGGGTCACCTGTAGCCCAGATGGATGTCAAGCCATGGCCTCCTGGGAAGATCAGTGGGCTGAGGAAAAGAAAATCCAAATACGTCCTTGCTCAGAACTCTTCCGTAGCAATCCTCTGGCATCAAGAAAAAATCCAAATACCCTTACACATTTGCCAGGCCCCATACCAATGCTCTCTGCCCACCTCTCTCACTCCTCTTCACCATTTTCCACTCTGTTTCTTTTCTCAGCAACGTGGACCTCACTAGTTTTCTTTATGTCCCTTGAAGGAGCCATTCTCTGTTCCTCTGCCTCTGCGACACCTTTCCCCTGGAACCAGTCAGAATTAATCTCTTCTTGGTCTAGGCACCCTGAACACATGTACGGATTGCTTTAAACAAGCAAAGCCTTTATTCCTTCTGTTTTGCGTTCTTGCTGACTATGAGCGACAGAGACTAAAACAAGGATTAAGGCCAAGGCTCTGGAGGTGGGCTCTGGGTTGAAGACCAGCCTCTCCACCTAATAATTGGGTGTTATTTAGTTTCTAGGAACCTCAGGTTTTTTGTCTGTAAAATGAGGTTGATAAACTGTACCAACCTCCATAGAGTTGTTGAGAGGCTAATAAAAGCTTAATCCATGTAAAGAGTGTCTGGAGCATGGTCAGTGCTCAATAAATATTAGCTATTATTACCAAGTGTCACCTGCACTACTGTAACAGAAATTTCTCAGGAACTTCGTGTTGATTTCACCCCAGTACATGGAGGCAGCCCTCAGGCAAGTTTGGTGGACATTGAAGCCTCCCCCGACTGGGGGAAATCTCTTCCTATCCCTCCTCTCCCTCCTCCTCCTCCTCCTCCTCCTTCTTGATTTGTTGTGATCTTAGAACAGGTTCCTTAGGAGTTTTTACATATTACCACTTCCAAAGGACTCCAGTGATCCATGGGCTTCCTGGACAGGTGGAGAGACCCATGGAAGCGCCCAACCGCAGGACGCGGAAGCTGGCGGGGCCTGAGAGCCCTTGTCTGAAGCATACTGAGATAAAGAAATGGGGGACCAGAAAGCTTAAGCCAGTAGACACAGGATGCTCTCATTAGGGACGGAATCAGGGCGGGAACCTGGGATTCCTCTCTCCAGGGCTGAGGTACTTTATAAGTTTTTAATTACACAAGTAAGGTGGTCTCCTCATCTTTAAAAAATGCAGGTAGGTATAAAAAATGTCTTTAATGATCCCCCTATGCCATCTCCCAACATTATTTATTCACACCCCTTACTCTATTTTTCACTAAAGCACCCATTTCCGCTTGATATACCACCCACTGGAATGAAAACTCCAGGAGAGCAGGGGGTTGGGTCTGTTCTATTCATTGCTGTGGCACCAATTAAATGCTCAATAAACATCTGTTAAAAGAATAAATGATGCCCTGCAACCCATAGGGAAGGATCATTAGATAGATAATTGCTCTTCTCAGTTTGGCTTTTTTACCCATCCAGACCAGCACCATCCAAGAGAATGTTCTGCAAGGATGAAGATATTCTGTATCTGGACTGTCAGATACACTAGCCATTAGCCACGTGGGGCTATTGAAAACTTGTAGTGTGACCGATGCCAATGAGGAACTGAATTTTAATTTTAATGGATTTATATTTTAATGTAAATAGTTATATATAGCTAGTGACAGTCCTATGAGATGCTGCTGCTCTTGACTTCTTCCTGTGCATTTACATATGTAGGTTCCTCATGGGCTGTTTTACATTTTTGTGTTTTACATAAATTTTCATGCTCTGTATATCCTTCTTCCTGCTTTTTTTCTCTAAACTTTACATTTTGGAAGTCTTTTCCAATCAGGCCATATAGATCTGCCCCATTCTTTTTAAATGCTGTCCAGAATCACATAGTGTAGATGCACCACCACATTTGTTTACCATTTCCTGTTGAACGCTATTTGGATGGTTTTCAATCTGCCACTATTGAAAGTAGTGCTGCAATGAATATTACTGTTCATATCTACTTGGGCACAAATATGACCTTTTCTTTCCGGTGAATATCAATAAATATTATTTATTATAACAACAATAATAATAATCGCTGTACTTATTGAAACTTTATTTATGTGCCAGCCATTGACTAAGCCCTTTACATGTGTTAAATGTTCAATTCTTACTAATCTAATTGGGAGAAGGGAGTTATGATTATGTGCATAGTACAGATGTGGAAACTGAAACACAGGGAGATTCAGTAATTTGCCCAAAGTCACACAGCCAGCCAGTAAGTGGAAGAGTCAGAATTTGAACTCAGGCAGTTACTTCCAGAGTTGCATGTCCAATTTCAGTTTTCCTAGCTCTTGCCAAACTACCCTGCAGAGGGAAGAGGGGCTGTGCCAGTGGATACACACACATGGGTCCTTTAGCCATAGGGCTGAACTGCCACCCCAGGGACCTCTTTTCAGGGCTAGAACCCTGGGCTCCTCTCTCTGGGGTAAAACACATCTCCCTGGAACCTTTGGGACTGGGCCAAGCTGCTCTTCGGCTCTCTCTGGGCAGCAATAAACTCCTGCTGACGTGCCTTCCCCCTCCAAGTTCCATGGCTTCCTCCCTGGCCAGCGATGAGCTCAGAGTGGTATGGAGATGACACCAAGGGTCAGAAAGAATGGCAGGCGTGGACTTATGCAACCTGGTAGAAAGTGATACAGGCTGACTTGCTTATTGGAAACAAACAGGAAAGGAGTCAGGCAGAGCTTCCCGGAATCCAGTTCTAGCAGCTGCCAGAAACAGACCTCCTCTCTTAGGAACAATTGAATGTCACTGGGGTAACTGAACCTGCTGGCGAGAGAGGCCTCGTACCCGCAGCCTCACAGAGCCGCCTGTGTAAGCTAGGCCAGGCTCCAGAGGAAAAATGGGCCTGGCAAGGTGCCCTGTGAGGCCATTAGAGGAGACTGCAGTCTCTCACGCTGGACCTGGCCTAAACTATAACTGGGCCGATGGGCCGTGAGCTTGGGGATTCCCAGCGTGAGTCTCAAGCCCAGAGACCGCTTGTGAGGAGGGTTCCAGGCCAGTAGCTGGTCCTGAACTCAGAAGCCAGGATACCTGGGTTCCAGGTGAGCTTTTCCAGCTGTGTGACCCTCGGTGTAGCATGACCTTTCAGTTGTCTCATTAGTAAAAAGGGAATAAACTGGGATAGTAGACAGAAATAGGATTGGTACCAAGGGGATACAAAGGTTGTAAGAATAGAGTAAGACAGAGATCTGCAAATCTTTGAGGTAAAAGCAACTTAGTAAATATCTTAGGCTTTGCTTATGGTCTCTAGTACATCTCCTCAGCTCTGCCACTGTGGGCCAAAGTAGACGTAGGCAATAAGAAAACAAATGGGTGTAGTTGTGTGCCAGGAAAATAAGAAAACAAATGGGTATAGTTGTGTGCCAGGAAAACTTTATTTTTGTACATCAAAATTTGAATTTCATATAATTTTCATGTGTCACCCATATTGCCCCTCTTAAGATTTTTTAAAAGCATTAAAAAATGTAAAAAATGTCTGAGCTCAAGCGCCATATAAAAACAAGCAATGACTACCCAAAGAACCTGGCTTTGGTGTGCAAACAGGCCTCCCATTTATGTTCAACTGTAAATATGTCACTGGAAAAATAAAATATGAACCTCTCATCTAGGAAACAAACAAATAGGTGGTGGGCAGAACCTATGCCAGGAGCCAAGAATTTGTTTCCTTGGGACAGGACCCATCCTTGCCTCTGGGGAAGGGCTGAGGCTTTTTGGGAGGTCTGGGTAGAGCTTTGTAGGGCCTGGGGGAGTATATAATCAAAACAAGGTCAGGAAGACCTCATTCCACCAAGAGGCCACAAGATCACCTATGGGAAATAACAATCATGATAAGACATAAAATAATGCTAATGGTATTCCTTATCCAATGCTATGACCAGGCATCATTCTAGATATTTTAAACGTGTAACATTTTTCATCTTCTCAATGATACACTGAAGTAGGTACTTATTATCTTCATTTAAAGAACATTTGTTGAACATTAACAGATCACTTACCCCACTTATTCATTTAGCCATTCATTCACTCTCTAAAAATATTTAATGAACACTGACTGTATGCCAAACTTGTATGTGCTGGATGTTGGGACCACAGCAGGGAGCAAAAATGATACTGCCCTCATGAAGGTTACAGTCAAATGTTGGAGGATCCGAAAGAGAAGCGGATGTTAATTAGGCAAAAAGAGAAGGGAAAAGCATGCCAGGTAGAGGGAAAAGCATGTGCTCAGGCCCTGAGAGGGCAGGAGCGTGTCAAGCAAGGAACAATGCAGCTAGACTAATGATGAGCCAGGTAGACAGAGAACCAAGCAATGTACATCTGCTGACTCACTGAACCCTGCCAATAATCCAGTGAGATAGTTACTGTTTTTAGTATCATTTTGCAGATGAGGAAATTAAGGCACTGAGAAGGTAAGTAACTTGTCTAAAGACATGTAGCTCCATCAGCAGTAGTAGAACTGGGGTTAGAACCCAGGCCTCTCTGGCCAAGTCCCAAGCAGCTCTAATCCTCAGATAAAGAAAGGCAAGAGGAATTCATCCATCTGGGGCAGGTGTGTAGTTCAGGACCATCCAGGACTATTTTCACTTGCAGCTATAGCCACAGGCTTTGTGGTTTTCATAACAGAGAGGAGAAGAATGCACACAGTCTTTCCCAGCCACAGACAGGAATACTTTCAGGCAGTTAATGATGATCAGCCACAGTGAGTCACACAGAGGATTCAGCTGAGGGAGAAGCAGGCAAGAAGACAAGCATTTATCCTGGAGGAACTCATTTCCCCTTCCATTAGGAGGGAGCCTGTTCAAATAGAAGGAGCCTGCTCTCTGAGGCCAGGCCAACCTCCTTTCAAATGGCAGCTCTGTCACCCACTTGCTGTGTGACCTTAGGCAAGTTACATCTGAGCCTCCATTTCCTTGTTCAAACAAAATAAAAGTATCCAGAAAAAGTAAGTCTCTCAGTGTCTCTCCTACTCCCATCTCACTCACTGCTCCTCGTCTCCCAGCCCCAGAATTCAGGCACTATTGCTAGGTTCATACCTCACCCCCCAAGTAAATTTTAGAAAAGATAGATGACAAATATATATATAACATATATACACACACATATATATGTATGTGCATCTTATACCTGGTAGGATGCTTTTGGCTATAAGTACAAAAAAAACAAATCTACAAATATGATTTACTTATCAAGAAGTCTGGAGATAATCAATGCCTGTTTCATGTGTCCAGTAATTGATGTCTAATGGAAATCTCAAATTTAACATGGTCAAAATTGAACTTCTGATTCCTGACCCCCCAAAACCCATATCTCCCTTACTAAACCCCTGGTTGCTCAAGCCCAAAAGCTCTTAGAAACACTCTCAGTTTCTCTCTTTCGCTCACTTTTTATATTCAATCCATCACCCAGTCCTATCTGGCTTTCCTACAAATCTAGAGGCAGATCTCAACGAAGTGAATGAAGCAAAAATTCAGGGCCCTTCAGTTGCACAGCCCTTTTAGTGTAGCCATAGGGTCATGTAATTTTGCAACATCTGCAAAGGTAAAGGTGTTTTAACTGCAATCAGCAAGACCACAGTCTAACTCCCCCACGTTCCTGCCCCAGCATCAGGTGGCATTGGAGAGCCGTGGGCGTTTGGGAGGTATCAGCTAAAGATAAGCCAAATTGGGAATCCATTCAGTTTGAGTTGAGTGGATGTAATCATCAGGCCGCAAACTCCTCTATGCACAGTGAAGATATTTCCTGTTGTCCTGGGAGTGGCTTCTAGGATGCGCCTACTGCCCACATACTGACCCACCCAATATTGGGACACAAAGGTAGAGGGCCAGAGGTCATACTGCTGAGGAGGATGGAGCAGAGAGATGGAAAGAATCTGGATCCCTGATGACATCACTGCTCCCCTAAATGAACCAGCTGTGAAACTCTTCTATGTTCAGACCTCTCATAAGTTTGTCATGCATTTGTAGGTTGGTATTGTTTTGTACTTACAGTCAAAAGCACCTCAATAAATACAATATAAGCTTATATATGGCTCAAGTTTACCAGGAAGGAGAGATGCAAGACTGGTAATGGGGAATGCCTCTCGGGAGGCGGACAGGAGGCAGTGAGAAGGGGAGGTGAGGAGGCTTACTTTTTCTGGATATTTTTCTTCCGTTTGAATTTTGTTTACCTTGGGTCAGCTTTCACTATTTCAGAAGCTGGAAAATAAAACTTCAAAAGTCAGTGGAGTTTTACATTTCTTTTGAAGACACGGAATGAATAAACTTAATCTGGTAAGTTTATTGCCAAAATAGTCTCAGAGAGGCTGTTAGAGTGCAAAAGAAATGTTGACAAATTCAGTTACTAAAAGGTTGGAAGGTGATCTGGGGCTCAGTACCGTGGAGCTCAAGGGACATTCAGAAGCTTTCCTGCCACCTAGCAGCTCAGCCAGCCCAGCCTGATGTTTCAAAGGATTTCCAGAAAACTGGCACTAGCTGCCTACCCCCCCACAGCCTTGAAGTTCTTTTAAATGTCTACTTCAAATGCATCAGCCTGACTCCTCTTCAAAAACGGTAGAGAAAGCTGCTGGCAAGTGAAGGGACCTCAAAGATGAGGTTGTCATCTGTTTTATAAGTCAGGAAGCGGGATTTTATTTCAAGGTCACAGAAAGTCAGTTGATGACAGGGTGGGAGTTGCCAGGAATTCTCCTGTCTGCCTGTATGAACTTAGTTTAGCCACTTTACACTCCTGGTCTGCCCAGGGTTTCTTATCTCCTCCAAGGGGCCTCCCTGGTTCTCAGGGCCCGGCCCTGCATGTTGCTTCTCACCTGAACATAACTGAGTCCTGTTGGCAAGCAGGAAGGGGAATGAAACAATCAGCAGGTCCGCTGCATGGCATCGGTGGTCTCTCAAGTGGGTGCCTTGGCTGTCCTTTTGTGATCCGAACCAAAGAACGACTTGGACTCACAAGGCTGCCTAGAAGCCCAGAGCCCTCAAGATTTATGGTCTAGACCAGGGACCAGACACTGGACACCACCTGTCTCTGCCTGTCTCCCATGTTTGCTCACAGCAACCAGTATTTCTTTGGGGAACTTCCCCTACCCCACTTTCAGTCCCAGTAGTTCAATTCTCTCCCCCAACAGGCATGTGACCAGGCCTGGACAATCAAGCACTGTGTTCCATGAGTAATATGATTGGTTCAGAGATGGACCATGACTTAAGTTAGTCCAATCAGAGTGAATGCTGGAACTTCAGCAGAGTTTCCAGGAAATGATCTTCTCTTTCCCATCAGACTTGGACCTGGCAGGATACAGGCCTGGAGCTACTGGTTGCCGTCTTGTCAAGTGGAGACTGAGAACAGAGCCATATCATTGGAGAGCAAAGCCAAAAGATGGCAAGAGACTATCTGGCAACCTCATTTGAGCTCATGGGTCCAACCAGGCCTAAAGCCAGAGTTCAGTTACTTAAGCCAATCAGTTGCCTTGTTTGCATAAGCCAGTTTCAAATGTGTTTTCTGTTATTTACAAATAAAAGAATCCCAAGTGTCACAACCTTTGGAGAAGCATGTTTGAAAGGGAAATTCCCAAAGATTGTGGCCAGGTCACCTGGGCTGGGGCCTAAGACTCCACTTTAGAACAAGTTCCTTCAGGGCCCCCAAGGCAGGTGGTTGTACAACCACAATCTGAGACTCTGTGACTTGGGGAGAGGGTGGCCTGTTGAACAGGCCTGGGGCTAAAAGAAACCTGAACCTTTCAATCACAAAGAGTAGGGGAAATACCTTTCATTCTTTCCCAATGACTCTGGAGTTGCGGAAATGAAAAGCAATTTCTCAATCAGGTTCTGCCCCAAGTTACCCTTTGGTAACTCTCCTTGCTCCAGAGTTGCTAAAACCACTCCGAACACTCAAGCAAGAGCTACTTCCCAGTCAAACCCAGAGATTGCAAGCCCAGCCACCCCTGGGGGCCAAACAGGGTGGGCAAACCCATGAAGCAATAAGGGGTAGTCCTGCTTGTGGCAAACAGAAGAGCTCATCATGTTCCAGGCAAATAAATGACATTTAAAATTACTAATGCACAGCACTGGAAACAGGGATGCACATAAAGCCATCAGGATCCGATTTCTCTTTTTCATTTCAGCACTGCTGTTTTCTGAGGTGGCTTCATTCTTAGAGAATGTGGGCCCCCAAGCCAATGTCCTAACAGTTTAGAAGCCATCACAGAGAAAGCTTATTATCTTTCTCAATTGTTTCAGCACAAATCTCGGAAGAAGCTGTCATTGGGCTGGCTTGAAGTCACATGGCAATCTGTGAACCAATCACCGTGGCTAAAGCGGTATGTAGATGTGGTTGGTCAGGCCTGAGTCGTGTGCCCATTCCTGGAGTTGGCAGGCAGGGTCAGTCCCACTTTAACCATACACACGGAGACCTGAGAATGGGGAGAATAGTTTCATCCCTTAATGTAGACTCCAAGACAGGATTTGAGATACAAGTAGATTGGGAGATGATCCCCGGCAGCACCACTATGGGACTGAGGAATGAGACAGGGAAGGGAAGGCAGTCAATAGAGGATATATTACTGAGCAAGTTACCACTGTGGGCAGTTGGAGCTTAATCCCATCAGGGAACTCAGAGCCAGTATAGAACACATACCTCAGAGTTATCCAGTTTTAGGGTTGGGGGCACTGAAGGGTTTATCTACCAACTCCTGTGAGTCGTTGTCTGAGAGCTGCTTCCAGGGTTAATTTCCCAGAGCTTTCAGAATGCAAGAACAAAGTGGTCCCTGGTGACCTCAGACAAAGAAATGAGCTGGGGCCAGTGTGAGCTGAAGGATAGGGCAATCGCCAGAGCACTGATAGCATTTGCTGTCTTCTCCAAAGGAAAACTGGGGTGCCGTCATCCGAAGAAGGCACTGGTGTTAGGCAGACCAAACAGATAGTGATCTAAGGAACCGACTGATAGGCATGTCATCTTTGAGTCTATCAAACAAGCAATGGCAGGGTAGCATACAGAGACCTGAGATGGAATTTTGTGTGGACATTTCCAGCTTTGTAACTGTGGGTAGTCCCTTGCCTCTCCAAGATTTGGTTTCCTTATAAAGAATTATAAGGAACTATGATCATAAAATGGAGATCATAATTTTTATCTGCTATAGGTACTGTGAGGATTAAATGGACAAAGGTGCCAAGCATCTGGTATACAAATGGAGCTCAATAAGTAGCAGCTCATTGTATCAGACACGCCCATGACGCCAATCCCTGTTTCTTTTTCATGAGTAATAGAAACCTCAAGTTTAGTTAGGCCCATGGACACCTGGAATAAAGACTACGTTTCCCAGCCTCCCTTGACACTAGATGTGACCATGTGACTACAGTCTAGTCAACAGGATGTAAGATAATGTGTCCAACTTGTAGAATTTGTCCTTAGAGTTGGTAGTGATTCTTCTGACTGCTTGCAGGAATGTGAACATGATGGCAGGAGAGCTAAGGCCACAGGATGAGCACTTCATTCGGAGAATGATGAGAGAGGAGGCTAAAAAGTCCCACGGTGGTTTAAATAGTAACAATGCTTCCACCATTGCCATTTGGTTCAGGGTATATATGCAGTGGGAGACACGGATCTGATAGCTCCTCAGCTGCTCTCACTTCATCTGATCTTATGGTGTGAGCCACATATTTTTATTCAGTATTGCCCTAAAACAAGCCATTCTTCATCCGGAGCTCGACTAATTTTAATGTGTTCCAGTGCTGGCAGTGAGTGACCAGCTTAGCAGTGTTCAGCCATATGGAGAGCCACTATGCATACAAACCCTATTTTGTCATGATTTCAGTTTTTTTAAGGACCATGATTTTCACCTTATGTACATAAGATGGTATATGGATTAAGATACAGGCTTGGCTCCAGTATTAAAGATCCAGCCTTAAAGATTAAAGGCCCAAAATAACTGTAACTTCAAAAAGGAGTGTATTTCTCTATTGCATAATAATGTAAGTTAAACAATCCAGGGCTAAGATGGCTCCACTGTGCCCAGGACTCAGGCTCTCCTGTAGCTGGTTGCTCTGCTGTATTTAACACATGGCTTCCAGCTTTTCAGGATGGCTGCTCCAGTTCCCACCAACATACGCACTTGCCAGCCTGCAGGAATAGGAAAGGCACGCCCTGTTGCTTTAAGGAAATGGTGTGGAAACCGCTTATCATTTTTGTTCACATCCCATTAGCCAGCACACAAGTTAGTGGCTATACCTATCTGCAAGGAGTACTGGGGAATGTTGTCTTTGGCTGTCCAGCTAAATTTTAGGGATTCTGCTAATAAAAGAAGGAGATGGGTTAAGGCTTTGTCTTTATTTTCCAGAGGGAGAGCCTTTCTAATGGACTTCAGCTTATTATATCTTGTTGGCCTAAACTGTGCCTCATGGCCTCCACTGGCCAGAAGGTAGCTAGGAAAATTAAATATTTAGCTTCCTGACCTCTCTAGTAGAGGAAGGCAAGGGGAAAGGAGATTGGAAATGGGCAGCTTGAGCAGGGTGGCCAGACCCCCAGTTTTCTTGGCACTAAGGGGCTTCTGGGGACACAGGACATTTAATACTAAAGCCAACTACAGGATCTTCCACCATCCCCTAACTCCAGTCCAAGGAGTATATCCTCTGTATGGCCTCCTGCTCCTTACAACCTCCTCTTTCCCTTCACCACTTCCTCTTTGGCTAAAAGGTGGCCAGGTCTTCTGCCCTGCCCTGTTTCTGCTCAGACTCTGTCCTCATTGTTGAGCCTTCTTGGCCCTCACTGCACCCTGCCTCCTGGGAACCCCAGAGAACCTCTGCCCAACTCCCAGAATCCCCTATGTCCCTCCCATGATGTCTCTTGATCATCTCACCCCCTCGGAGTCCAAGGCTTGCAGGGCTAGAAAGGAAGGACCCGGGGAGAGAAGGCACTTGCTGGTCTCACAGAAACAAAGTCAGGACTCTGACTCCCAGCCCAGGTTTCTTCCTTTTGCACCCTTCAAAATCCTTAGTGTCTGTCATTCAGCTAACTGGAAATTTCTCCACAGCTGAGATGAGTTCCCTCTAAGACACCCTTGGAGTCAGCAGAAAGCAGAAGGCATGGCATATAGTGGGGTCTCAAGAAACCACTGCAAAATAGTTCTAGGGCCCCCTCTGGCTCCCAAATGATCTCAGGGTCTACTTGACCTGTCCAAAAATGAATTCATCATTTCTACCCCCTCAAACTTGTCCCCCAGCATCCCCTGATAGCTGGGGGTAGCTTTTAGACCCTAATAACAATGACATTCTAATATAAAGTGGGGCTTCTCAACATCATCACTATTACCATTTTGGGCCAAATAATTCTTGGGTAGGGGAGAGGGTCCTGTGCTTTATAGGCTGTTTATCAGCTTCCCAGCCTCTACCTGATAGATACCAGTAGCTTCCCCCACTGTTGCGACAATCAAAACATGACTCCAACATTGCCAAATGTCCCCTAGGAGGCAAACCCCCCACCCTGGATGAGAACCACTGATACAGATGGTTGACATTTTCTTAATATTCTATAAAACGTAGAAATAAGCAACTTAGAAAACACAGTCGTTTCACTGAGCCATAGGCACCATCTGTGTAAACATCTCAAGCTCCTGACACAAACGCACCTTGGAGTAGAGGCCCTGGCAACCCCCGTCAGCCTGGGCTCCTCCCAGTGGGTCACACACAGCGATTCTGGCGCTACTGCCACTCTCGCCAACCCCCTTCACCCAGAACAATGTGGTTCTCTCTGGGTCTCCAATCTTCTCCACACCCCCAACTTAACTCTGTTTTCTTGGACTGGAGGAGACCTTTATGCTGTGGGCAACTGTGTGCTAAGGCAATAGTCTGTCTGCTTGGCCTCCAGCCTCGTGGCACATTAATACATTTACCCAGAGTTTCTCATCCACGGCACAATTAACATTTGGGGCCAGATAATTTTCTGCTGGGGTCTGCCCTGGGCACTGCCAGGTGTTTGGCAGTATCCCTGGCCTCTACCCATGAGAAGCCAGTAGCACCCCTCCCCGAGTTGTGACAACCAAAAATGTCGCTAGATATTGCCACATGTCCTCTGGGGTACAAAAATCACCCCCAGTGGGAAACCATTGTCAAACTATCCTACAAACCTCTGAAATTGGTAATTCATCATCGTTTTATAGACGAGGAGACCAGGCTTTATGGAAGTAGGATGATTTGCCCAGATGATAAAGAGCAAAGTCAGGGTTAGAATTAACCTTCTAAACCAATGATTCCCCAGTTCTGCAGCTGATAAATCCTTAACAGAGGCCCCAGTGTCTGGGGCCCATTGCATCAAACCTTTAGGGGAGGGGCTGGTAGTTTCTGTATACCTACAAGATGACTTCCCAGAGACCAGCAATTCTCAGCACTTCACATCCCACATCTTCTGTCCTCACAGCTTTTCTCTTCATATGCACCCCCAACATTTTGAAATTACCTTGCTCATTGAACAAAGTCTAATTTTAAAGCAATAATTCTTACATCTTCCAAATGGGATTGGCTGGATTCAAATATCAAGTAGTAAAGTAATAGTTACTCATTGAATGTCTATGAAAAGAACAAAGGTGTCCTCATAATAGATAAGCCATTAGTGTTTGTCTAAGAATTGTTACTTTAGCTCCTGCTAAATGTTGGGCCCTATAGCTGGGTTGTTTTGAAGACCCACAGCAAACATCGAAATGTAAGAACCATTCCCATTTTAAAGAATAAACTGAGGCATAAAGAGATTAAGTGACTTGCCCAAAACTACATAGAAAGTGAGAAAAATATCATTACATGCTTTAAGCTGTTTCTGGCAATTATATGTTATAGAGTTATTATAATCCACTTAGGGTATATAAGAATTATGTGTGTGTGTACATGTATGTGAATAGATACACTCACTTGAGCACAGAAAATTGGGACTGGGAAGACACCCAGTCTTCTTCTTAAACAAATGGCCATGCAATGCCTCCCACCCCAACTGAGGTTCTGTAAGCAAAAGGGAAGGGGCAGGATGGTTCTTAGATAGGCAACCGCCAGTGTCTGTCATATTCCTCCTTCATTTTATGTGTGGGAAGGGCCCACGGCATGTTAATTGTCAGGACTGGACCTTGAGCCCAGGGTCTGGGCCAGCGGACTGTCCACACTGTCTGTCACAACTAGGGACTGAAGGGCTGTTTCCTTGGGAATAGCAACCAGCCACTGGCCACAGAGCCACACAGGAGCCCCATGTCCCGACAGCCCACCCCCTGGAGAGCCTTCCCAGAAACCACCTGCTTAAGGAACGGAAGGTGACCCCCTGGTCCCTAGGGGACTCACTCACGCAAAACCCTGTGAATCATTCTCTGAGGCTCCAGCGAAATAGAATTCCCAGAGAGGGGCCCATCCCAGAAAGACATAAAACCTTGGCCCAAGGCCCAGACTTTCAGGGAAACCAGCTGGCCCATTGGGCAGCGGCTGGGGTGGGGGCTGTCACCTTGAATTGTGGTCTCTCTGGACGGAACTATTTTCTTATTCAATCATTCATCAGCTATTTATAATTATGACTTTTAGTCCCTCATTCAACAAATGTTATTGGGAGGGGCAAGGTAACTCACTTTTAGCTATACACTTGACTTGTTTGCACTCCTTATTACAAAAAGCATGTGCTGCTTTTTTTTTGTTAAGTTTTCTTTTAATTCATTTTAATAATGAGTGGGGCATTCTTTTCTTCTTGTAACCACCCACGATGCCGGGTGATTTACACCAAGATGCATGGTGGTATCTTTCCAGAGTTTTTTCGTGCATTTCCATGTGGACCCGTAGAAAAGTTACAGAACTGTTTTGGGTGTATTTGCATATATGCTGTCATGGGTTAGTCTTTTTTTTTCCTTTTTTCTTTTTTTCCAATAGTTTGTCATTTTTAAAAAAGAAATTAAAAGTGAATTTATTGAAGTGTTTTATGTGCCAGGCATGACTAAGTGCTAGAGATAAAGCAGTAAACAAGATACAACTGCTTCTTGTGTCCAGGGGGAGATACAACCAAATAAAGAGATCATTAGAATACAATCCAGTAAGTACAATGAAAGTGGAGGGAAAGGGGCTATGTGAAAGCCCAAAAAGGGGGACCTACCCTAGCCCAGGCATGTATGAGGTCGGGAGTATTAGGTATATTTAAGTTATGACAGAATACTAACTAAACTAGTAAAATAAATAAAGGGGGAGGGGGTGATTTATTGGTTTATAAGAAATCATATTATAAAACTGACCTCAGGCATGACTGGATCCAGAGGATGAAATAATGTAAAAAAATATGTCTCTGTCTCTTTTCATCTCTCTCTTTCTCTCTCCCTCTTTCAGCTCCACATTCCTCTGCTTCGGATTTACTTTCAGATAAGCTTTCTGCACATGGTGGCAGAGACGGCCAGCAGCCAGCCACTGTGTTCTTGTAACCGGCAGCCCCAGCAGAAAGGGAAATCCTTTTTTCCAACAATTCCAGCAAAAGTCCCAGGAATGAGTCTCATCAGCCTTTTGGGAATGACATGCCCATCAAAGCACCAATCACTGTCGCCAAGGGGATAAAATATGTTGACTGGCCAGCTCACCCATAGAGCCAGTGGCCCATACTGGAACCCCAAGGATATGAGTGAGCGAAAGGGTGGTTTCCCCAAAGGAAAATTGATCCTTTGTGTGTTTAGGAAATAAATGTTGCACAAGCAAGAATAAAGATCTCCACTGTAGAAAGTTTCCTGGAGAAGTCGACCTCTATGCTAAAAACTCAAGGCTGAACTAGACTATGCCAGGTGACAGGGAGAAAAGGAACAGAAAGGGTGCTCCTGGCAGAAGCAACAGCATGTGCAGAAGTCTGGAGAGCATTCATTGCTCTAGAAAATGTAAATGATTTAGTCTGACTGGGTACTGTGGGTGGAGGGAGAGGAAGTGATGAAATCAGAGAGAAGTCAGATTGCCTTCAGAGGATTTTGATTTTATCCAGGCGCCCTCCTGCCCTTCCTCCCACCTCCCCACCCCCATTCCAGTCCTGGGACCATGACTCAGTCATGGGGTTTTCACACGCTCCTCCTTCAAGCTTAGCACAGTTTCCATATCTCAGTGAATGTGTCATTTATCAGTAGATCACATCGCCCCGCTGATCCATTCTGTGGGTTCCTGAATGTCAGCTGATCATCACGGAATGGACCACAAATCTTCCAGAGTCTCATATGACACACGAATTCCAGTTTGAAAACCACAGGAGCATCAATACATATGCTGCAGCCAGAGGCACAGGGCACAGGCAAGCTGTGTTCATTTTGAAAGAGGGTAATCACATTACAGCTGGGTCTGTAGCCCCCTCTATTGAGTGTGTCCTGTCTCTAGCAGCTGAGTCTCCTCAGAAGAAGAACCGTACGAGGGAAATGCTTTTACTATCCCCATTTCACAGATGAGAACTGAGGCCCAGAATTTAAGAGATTTGCCCCAAATCTCTTTGTAATCCTCACAACAGTGCACCCCCATTTCAAATACAGGAAAACTAAGGCCCAGATAATTGAAACAACTTGCCAGAGTCACAGAACAAAAGTAAGATGTGTGTGTTGGCTGGTAGGAGGTTGGGGCGGCTCCTACATGGCTGGTGGAAATAAAAAATGGTGCAGCCACTTTGAAACAGTTTGGCAGTTCCTCCAAAGGTTAAACATAGCATTATCATATCATCCAGCAGTCCCACTCCCAGATATACCTCCAAGAATGATAAACATATATCCACGCAAAAGCATGTACATGTAGGTTTATAACAGTGTTATTTATTAAAGCTCAAGACAGAAACAACCCAAATGTTCAACAACTGATGAATGGGTTAATACACTGTGGTATATCCACACAATGGGTGGATTCAGCAGCAAAAAGGATCCCTGAAAACATGTTAAGGGAAAGGAGTACATATGCTATGATCACATTTATGTGAAAAGTCCAGAAGAGGCAAATCTATAGAGGAAGAAAGTAGATTAGTGGTTACCAGGGGCTGGGTGGGGTGGGAAGGGGTTAGAGGGAAATGGAGAGTGATTAGTAATGGGTATGAGGTTTCTATTTAGGGTGATGCAAATGTTTCTAAAATTGTGGAGATGGCTGCATGACTCTGAATATACCCAAACCCATTGAATTGTACACTTTAAATGGGTGGATTATATGGTATGTGGATTATTATCTTAATTTTTTTTAATGTAAAAAAAAGAAAAAACAAAAAACGAAGGGGATGGGGCTGTGGCCATGAAGACACTACAACTGATGTTCGTCCATATACTACTTTGGGCTTAACTAGCCTGAGCCAGTGAAAGGGGGGAAGGAGGCAGAATGTATTAGCTCACCCAGTGGAAAAGTCCATGGGCATTTCAGGCATAGCTGGAACCAGGCCCAGCAATGTCAACGGGGCTTTGTCATGCTCAGATTTGCCTGTGTTCCTTCCTTCTCAAGCAGGTGACAAACATGGCCTTGGCAATTCCAGGCTACCTCTCTCTCACATTCCCACCACTTTGGGAAAAACTTCTTTTTGCATAGTTTTAGTAAAGGTTTGAGGGAGGATTCTCATTGATCTGACTGGGGTCACCTTTGAATTAATCACTGTGGCCAGGAAAATTTATTGCTCTGATGGGTTAGGACTATGACACAACACACCCTAGAACCAAGGAATGTGGCCAGCTCCAACTAATGACAGAGTCTGAAGTAGGGGTGGGTGCATCCCCAAAGGATAACTGGGATTTTGAGCAGGTGCAAGCCACAGATACCACTTGTAAGTCCGGGGAGAAGAAATCCCAGGGCAAAATACCTCTAAAAACAGAAATCAGTCAAAGGGAGAAATAAAGTTTAAAATCCATTTGTTGCTTACAAACTGCAGTCCTGGGCTTTCTCTTTCCTGCTCCAGCAGAAGCAAAACCAGCCCTCCCCCTCATCTACAAACTGCAGTCTGCAGCCATCTCTCTCCTCTGCTCTGGAAGAAGCAATCCAGCAAGCAGGCCAGCCCCCTCCCCTTAACCTCTCAGGTTGACACGCCCTCGGTTGCCTAGGTAAATACCCATTGATATGGAGATGAACTTCTCTCCACTCCTGAGGAATGATGCAAATGACCTAAAGCCATACTTCTCTCCACCCTTGAGCATCTGTTGATATGCAGATGTACTAAAGCCAGGCGAGACATTCTGGAAATATTACAATTTTACCCACACCACTGTAATGGGGGGACAGTGGACCCACTGCGCAGGTTTGACACCTGTTTCTTCCAAGTGCTTGCTGTGGGACTTTGGCAAAGTACTTAACCTTTCCATGTCTCAATGTCTTCATCTGTAAAATGGAGATAGTAATAGTATGTCCCTCAAAAGATTGTTCTGAGGCTTAAGAGATGAATTCAGTAAATGACTTGAAGGGATGCCTAGCACACAATGAACAGTCACTATATTATCTAATATTATCACACACATGTTATAGAGCCGTCATCTGTTACCCATGTCTTACAGGGCAGCAGGAAATCAGGTAATAAAAACATCAGCTGCTGGTCAAATAGGAGTTTGGAGGCAAAGGTGAGGAAAGGAGAAAAGAAACCCCGGACTTGTTCTGTGGCTGGATTGGGGCCCCCACTTCCCCTGCAGAGCAGCTGTCACTGTGCTGTAACTGCTCAGTCCCATCAGACCGCGGGCTCCCTCTTCGACTCTTAATGGTTAGGGTTTTAAAGTTCATGTCATTTTAGAAAAAGAATACAAAACTATAAATACGAAATAGGTAGGAACATGAGTATTTATTGACAAAAACATAACTCATCTCAAATTATTAGACACTTGGGGAGTTAGGACCTTCTTCTTCTGAGATCTCTTTAGGCAATTTATATAGAAATGCTTCCCTGGCTGCCCCTTACCCAGAAACTCTCTAGAATTCCTAAAACCTCCCAGTACTGGTCAATCTGCTTTTGGGCCTAATAAAGATTTTCAATCAACGTCTGTTGAATGACTAATCTGTCAAATAGCTACACCCTGATTAATCTTCACAATGGACAACCCACACCTGCATAGCTAAGAGCCTGATGCTTTTTCTCTCCTTTAAACAATACAAAAGGTTTTGAGAAATCTCTTGTCCATAAAGGCAAAGATCCTGCCCAACTGATTTTGAGGGCTCTGAGATGAGACTGACCTGGGTTCGTTCCTAGTTCTGGGCTCGGTCATGGGTGAATCACCTCCCTTCTTTGAGCCTCAGTTTCCTCCTCCATTGCATTCACAGAGGAGAGGAATAATTGAGAATCATCTCAAGCATGTGAATGACTTCACACAGTGCCTAGAATATGTGTCTAATAAATGAACTTATATATTTCACTTTTTACTGATTTATTTGACTGATTTAAGTGAATAATATATATTTCACTTTGTACTGATTTATTTGACTTGGTAATACTTCTGAAAAGTACAAAAGGGTGAAAAGTGAATCTTCCTCCCTATTCCTTTTCTCACCCATCTCTCCTCCCCAGATGCACCCATAATTACAGGCTGCAATATAGTTTCAAATTTATAGAAATGTTACAAGAATAGTTCAGAGAATTCCAGTGTACTTGTACCTAGATTTACTAGTTTTCAATATTTTGCCATGTTTGTTTTGTCATCCTCTTTTCATGTATATATGTATATCATTATTCATATTTATTTTTCTGAACCATTTGAGAAGAGATTACATAGCATCATGCCCCATTTACTCCTTAATTTTTCAGCATATACTTCCTACAAACAGGATATTACTGTATATAACTAAGCACAGTTACCAAATGCAGAAAATTTACCTTGACACAATACTTCATCTATATTTCTATTTTATCAATTATCACAGTTCATGTCTTTTAGAGCATTTTGTCCCTCTAGTACTGGATGCAGTTCAAAACCACGTTTTACCTTTAGTTATGTCTCTTCAGCTTTCTCTGACATGGAATGATTCCTTAGCTTTTCTTTGTCTTTTATGAAATGAACATTTTTGAAGTACACAGGTCAGTGTTTCAATAGAATGTTCCTCATTTGGAGTTTGTCTGCTTAATACTGCTGTGTAACAAATTACCCCAATTCCTATAGGTTAGGAATTCAGAAAGGGCTTACTGGAGAAGGCTTAAATATGCCTATAGCTGGGACCTCAGCTGGAAAACGCAAAGCCTGGGGGCTGGAGGTATCCGGCTCGTTCACTGATGTATCTGGCAGAAGATGCTGGCCTCTGGCTGGCACTCACCACAGTGCCTGGTAGGTGTTCAATTAATATTTATCACATGAATTAATGAATTAATGAACCGTTTTTGTACCAACCACAAACTTTGCCTAGAGTATACATAGTGGGTACCCCCCAAATTGTTGGAATTAATGAAATGAATAATGGACAGCACCAATCCCACTTCTGAGATCAATTACATGAGGCTGCCATTTACAGACACTTGTTAAGAGTTCCCTGTCTAAACAAGTCTCTCCCAGGAGCTGATAATATGGACAGTCAGTCTGACAGGCATGAGAACCAGACCCAGATGTGTTAATCAGGCCACATCACAAGGGGGAAGGGTAACTTTGAGGCCCAAGGCTCCAGGGGTGGGTGCCAAGTCAAGCATTTGGAAGGGAAGCAATCGCCTGTACCTCGGGCCAAAACAGAAACTATGGTGGTTGGCAGGAAACGATTCTCCAGCCTGTACGCCTTGGCCCCTCAGCCTCTGTTGGCTTCCCAGAGACCACAAATACTTTTTGGAGGAAACTTTTATTGAAGTGTACCATACACACCGAAAAGTGCACACAAAAGGGCGATACGTTTTCACAAGGCAACACATAAGGTAACCAGCTCCTAGATCAAGGAACAGAACATACCCCGTCCCTAAGAAGCCTCCTTCGAGTCTAGTCTGTTCCACCACCCCAATGGTAACCACTCTCTTGATTTCCAACACCAATGTTATGTTTGCAGCAATAGCCTTTTGACCCTGCCTCGTCCTCCATGAGCTCAGAGTGGAAATGGGAACCTAATAGTAACTCACCTTGCTTAACCAGTGCAATGAGCCAGCCATTCCTTGAAGCCTCAGAACCTTTAGTGGGCTGGAACTTTTATCACTCACATTTCACAGATGAGGGCATTGAGAGGTTATAGGAAGTAGAAGAGTCTATATTTGAGCTAGGTTGAAAGCTCATGTTCTTATCCACCATATACATTTCATTTCTTATCAATAAAATCAAGCACTGAGGACTCACTTTGAACAGGACATTGTGCTTGAGCTTTCTGTTCATTGTCTTACTTGATTTTTCCAGCTTCTCCATGAGTAATATACCTTTATATCTGCTTGACAGACGACGAAAGCAGAATTCAGAGAGATTAAATAATCTGTCCAAGGTCACACAGCCTAGGAAGGCTTGAAAATAAAGATTTAAACCCAGTGTATTGATTCAAAGTCCATGCAGGGTGGTACTGGTACTCAGCATTTATGTGCACCTTTCAAAGATACCTACTGGACTTTCCAAAGAAGAGACAACAATAGCAGTTATCTTTTTAGAGCTTCTCTGAGTCAGATATTTTGGGGAAAATTAGGAATGTCTGTCTCTGCCTCCACTCTCTTAGTAAAAGAACACCTGGAAAAGCTCTTCCTCCACATAGCCACAGGACCCACGTCTGTATCCTGCACTTTACAAGGAATCAGTAATGCTCTTCCCTTTATTCATCCCCTGCCTGCTGGCTGGAATGACGGACCTGCTGTTGGGGAGCCATCCTGGACCATGCGGACAAGGATGCCTCTCTAGGGTTGGAGGAGCACCAGGGTGACAGGAGCCTGAGCCGCCACCCCCTGGGGTCATGCTGTCCTGGTCCTGGAGCACTGATGCCCACATAGTTCCAAGAAGAATTTTCCAAAAAATTTTAAAAACTTCTCTCTTCACTGAATTGTATGTTTTTTTAAGTGACTAAACTGTGAATGTTATCTCAGTTTTTAAAACACAAAGTTTTCCTTTGGGAAGCCATGATTATTTGGGGTCTGCAGTTTGTACTCTACTATCGAGCACCTTAGGTTCATAATCTTTCCTTCTCAGATCAGCCTCATCGAGAAGGCGTATGGTCTCTCTTTAATAGCTGAGGGACGAAGGCCCAGAGATGACGGGATTTGCTCTAGATTACGCAGCTAGGAAGTGCCAGAGCCCACTGTCTGTGACACCAACTCTTATGTTCTTCCATTATACCAGGGAAGGCAAACTGGCCCGGTGGCCCTCTAAGGATGGCTTTACATTTTTAAAGAGTTGAAGAAAAGAGGCAGAGGAGGAAGAAGAATATGCAGAGACCATAGGTGATCTGTAAAACCTAAAACATTTACTATTTGACCCTTTACAGAAAAGGTTTGTCAACTTCTGTGTCACACCATTTAAAAAAAAATTTCTGTTTCTCTGCCTGGGAAACGGGGGTTTAAATATTTAACAGATGCAGGAATATATGTGTTAGAGTCACATAGGGTTTGGATCAAGAGAAGGAGCTAGAACTGGGGGACACTAAAGGGTTTGTGTTGGTCAAACAGACCCTATTTATTGCGAGGCCACAGCTCCTGGAGCAGAGATGCTGGGGTAAGACAGACAGGCTGGCTGCTTGCAAACTGAACGACCCGGGCAAGTTCCTTCCCCTCCCTGGGCTGCTGGTTCTCATCTGCACATGGTGGGGTCGGACATCTGCCCTCTTGGTTTTGTCCATTTCATCTATTAATTCCCTATCCTCTCATAACAGCACCCCAATTTCCCTGGGAACTCCCTTCCTTACTCTGTCCCTGTGAAGCATATGGGGCTAACTCCATCCTTGGCTCCAGGGGAGGCCAAATGCCCTCAGCTGGCCAGCAGTGCTTCATTCCTCTGTCCCCAGAGACTGGTTCAGGGATGGGCTGCACCCCAAGCAAACCAATGAGTCAGCCTTGGGTTTGGGAATCACTGACACTGCATTGTTTTCCTTCTGCTGTGCTAGACGAGTGTGATGAGGGCCTGTAGCTCTTGAGAGAGTGAGAGACTCAGCCCCATAACTGATGAATCCCTGAGTCTAGCTGTACCTGAACCACTAGGCTTAGACATGTTATTCTCCAGGAACCAATATGGTTCCTTTTTTGGATTAATTTCCTGTAGCGGACTTCCTCTGCCTGGATGCCCTTGGCACTCACCATTTGACCCTCAACAACCTGATGGCTTCCAATTCCCAGCCCCTGTGCTCTCTGCCTGAGGGCTTTGCCCCCTTACGCATTCAGCACAAACGAGCCTAGGGTGCTCCCAGTTCATCCTCCCATAGGAGGACCATTTAGCCAAGAATTGGCCAGAGTTGGTGGCTAAACACCCTTACTTTCTTGCCCACTGAGTGGACAGTTCTGTTATGTGTTCTATTCTCTTTCCTGGAGTTCCATGGTAGGGCTGAGCCTCAGTTGCCCAGAGTGATCACCTGCTCAGCAGTTCTCTTCATATTGGCTTCTTTCCCTTCCCTGTAGCACTTCCTGCTTCCCCCAGTGGAGCTCCCTGGGATCACTTCCTAGATAGCTAACTGGCACACAAATCTTTGTCTCAGACCTGCTGCTGCAGGTAATCAGCTGAAGCATTTCTTAAGATCAGTTTTCTGTCACTCACAGCCAAACGTGCTCTGGCTGACACACAGTTCAAGAATTCTTTAAGAATATTTGCCTCTCCTACACTGTTAGTGGGAATGTACATTAGTTCAACCATTGTGGAAAGCAGTATGGAGGTTCCTCAAAAAACTAAAAATAGAATTACCATTTGACCCAGGAATTCCACTCTGAGGAATTTACCAGAAGAAAAGACACGTGTATCCCTATGTTTATTGCAGCTCTATTTACAATAGCCAAGATACGGAAGCAACCTAAGTGTCCATCAGTAGATGAATGGATAAAGAAGATGTGGCACATATACACAGTAGAATATTATTCAGCCATAAGAAGAAAACAAATCCTACCATTTGCAACAACATGGATGGAGCTAGAGGGTATTATGCTCAGTGAAATAAGCCAGGCCGAGAAAGACAAGTACCAAATGATTTCACTCATTTGTGGAGTATAACAACAAAGCAAAACTGAAGGAACAAAATAGCAGCAGACTCACAGACTCTAAGAAGAGACTAGAGGTTTCCAAAGGGAAGGGAGTGGGGAGGGAGGGAGGGAGAAGGGGAGATTAAAGGGCATTATGATTAACACATATAATTAAGGGGGTCACGGGGAAGGCAGTATAGCACAGAGAAGACAAGTAGTGACTCTATAGCATCTTACTATGCTGATGGACAGTGACTGTAATGGGGTATGTGGTGGGGACTTGATAATGGGGGGAATCTAGTAACCACAATATTACTCATGTGAAAGCTTCATAAGAGTGTATATCAATAATAACTTAATAAAAGAAATTAGAAAGAAAATAAAAAGTATTCTGACAGGGGAAAAAAAAAGAATATTTGCCTCGTAACTATATTTTCCAACCTGCTTTTCAGCTCGCAGGCAGTGCATGCCCTGGCCTACTGGTGTGCATGGCAGAAAGGGCCCCAACAAGAGAAGGCTGGCCCCGGGACAGCTCAGTGCTCCACTCGCCTGCTCTCTCCTTCACACACATCCACCTTTCCTTGAGCTCATTCAACCCAGGGAACCAGCCAGCAACCCTGCCTGCCCCAGGGGAGAGCCTCAGTTCCTTTCTCGGACTCTTTCATCTGTAAGGCCACAGTGTTCCATCCTGCCAGTGATAAGGCATGCTGCGTCATCTCCCTGTCCCTGACCTTTGAAAGAATGGTACCCATCCAGGGCCTGTGACGTTACTTCTTGGGGATAAAAGCAGTAAGAACAGGGAGGTTCCTAAGAGGTCACCATTCACTCATTCATTCAACAAATATTTATTGAGTGCTTGGGGCAAGCCATTCGGAATTGCAGACAATAAAATCAATTAGAGCCAGCTTAAATAGCAAGGGATTTATTAAAGGTATTAGGTAGCATCGCAGATGTTTAACCACCACACACACTGCAGGCAGGAGCATCACAGCCAGAACTACCTACTTCCCTGCTGAACCAGTCCAACAGAAACATCACTGCTGCACTGCAGCCTCGCCCAGGCCTGAGGAAGCTAAAAACTGGCTGCTGAAACCCTCCTACCGTTCTCTAGAAGAACCAGGTATCTCTACCACTGAGCTTGCCAACGATGCCAGCACTTGGCATCCCACAGCTTGTTACTGCCTCCAAGGCTCACCAGGGGAACCTGGGCCACATGATTCACTCCTGTTGCAAGGAAGTCTGGGAAATGTGTTTTTTCACTTTCTAACCTTAAAGGTATAGGAAACCACACTTGAAGGGGATTGGGATAAGAGAGGCAGGCCTGTAATGCCTGCCATAGGTCCACAATAATGATGAAGTCAGAAAAGTTTCCTGCTTTTCAGGAGCTCATAGTTAAGAGGGGAAAGAAACACCAAAAAAGTGATTCTAAGAAGGATAATAAGCATTAGTTAAGGTAAATGTTAGAAAGTTATGAGAACATAGACCAGGAGGACTTAACCCATTCCAGTGGGACCTCCTGAAAGAAGGATCATTTTATGTGACTCATGAAGGCATTCAGAGGCTAACCAGGTAAAAGAGCAGGAAGGAACAGCATTTCCTGCAAGGGAAACTATCAGGCGCAAAGGCCCAGTGGCAGGGAAGGGGAGGGCTGTGGGAGGAACTGACAAGTCAGTTGACTGGAGAACAGAGAACAAAGGGAAATGGGGTAGAGGGTAGAGGGATGGGAAGCGAACAGATCATAACCTTGTAGTCTGTGCTGAGGCGTTCAAACTGTCTCCTAAGGAAAACAGAGAACTACAAAGACACATCAGAGCAGTGATGTAATAACCACTGCTAATATTTACTGAGCGCTTATTCAGTGCCAAACCTTTCTCTAAGCTCTTACCATGTATCATGTAGTATATATTTGCAATGATCCTGTAAGTTGGGTTCTACAGACCATGAACAAGTTTCTGGGATCCTCAGTGGCTCAGTTTCCACATATGTACAATGAGAGTAATAAGAGGACTCACAAAGGATTATTACAAGGATTATAATGAGTGTGGCACATGGAAAACTGTATATGGGTTAGCTTTTGCAACCATTATGCTATTTGATAAATAAAAAAGCTGAAGCTCAGAGAGATTAATCAACCTGCCTAACAACACACAGGTAATAAGCAATAGAAAGGACAGACAGGGCTGGGTGGGTGGGAGAGCTGGTGAGCATGAAGAAGCCACATCTTTATCCTAGGGGCAATGGGCACCACAGCCCACCCATGGGGACCCATATGTTCAGCCTCAGTTCTCATTGGTTGGTGTCTGTGTCATGCCAGTTTTAAAATATTTCAATACCACCCTTCCTGTTACTATGGATACGTAACATTATATTGTGGCTTTAACATTTACAGAAAAGGTATCATACTAAGAGTTTACTTCTGAAAGTTTCTTTTCTCATTCAACAATAGACATTTAAGACCTATTTAGATCTGGCTTAATCATTTTTACTGCTCATTGGTGTTCCTTTATGGGAGTATGCCACAGTTTATTTACCCACTCACCCACTGACACGTAAGCAATTGATTCCACTTTTGGCCTATCATGGGTGAAGCCACCATACCCACTCTTGTACATGCTAGAGCTCCTCTAGGGTGGCTACCTGGAAGTGGGATTGCTGGACACAGGGTGGGTGCATTTCAGTTGCCAAAGAGCAGTGTACGAGGGTTCCCGTTTCCTGGCTTCTTCACCGGTAATAGTATACCACCATCACACACGGCACTAATTGTATGCCGGGTAGCTTTCTCAGCATTTAACATGAAATAACTCATATAACCCTCCCAAGAAACTCTGATGTAAAGACAATCATCATCCGCATTTGGCAGATAAAGAAATGGAGGCACAAAGAGGTGAAGTAACTAGCCCCAAAGCACTCAGCTAGGAACGGCAGTGTGGTGTGAACCCAGAGAGGCTGGTTCCAGAGTCTGAGCTGTTAAATACTCTTCTATACTTGAGTATTCCTGATTTCCAAAGTGTTGTCAGTCCATGGCTGTGAAAGTCTTCTCTAAGTGCTTTAGCTTGCATGTCCTGCTTTGGAGGGACCTTGAAGATCTTTTCATCCATTTGTTGGACAGTCAGGTGTCCCCTTTGGAAAAATGCTTCTTTATAGCCTTGACTGCCTCTGAATTTCTGACCTTCCAGCAAATGTTCCTCGAGCCAAGAACTTGGAAGGGCCTGGCACAGAGTGGGCACTTGGTAAAAAGTACTAGACAGAACAGCAGCGTCTCTTACTCTCCCTTCCTCCCAGAAGCCTGATGCTGTTTTTTTAACCTGCTTATATTACTGGCCGATCATCTGTGTTCCAGGCACAGGAGCAGCTCCCTAGCCCCAAACCCATTTCCCTCTCTGTGATCTGACTATTTCTCCTTTGACTCTCTCATGCCCTTGTTTCTCATGAACCCCACTAGCCATCCTCCCATCTCTTCAGTCAGCCAACTTCACTCCCACCCCAGGGCCTTTGCACATGCTGTTCCCTGCCTGGAACATTCTTCCCATGGCAGCTCCGTCTCATCCTTCAGGTCTCAGCTCAAATGCCACCTCCACAGAGAGGCTTTCCCGACTTCCCTGTTTAGAGGAAACAGAGGCACGAAGAGATTGAGCATAACTGCTCAATAATTAAACAGCTGGAGCATGGGTAAGATTTATGAATTATGCTATCTTATGTGCCTATGTTTCCAATTTTTTTCTAAAATGGTGATGGATTCCCTACATGATTTTTCTTAACTCAAATTGAAAATTAATTAAGAGCCAACCCTGAGAGAGGACAGATGAGTTTCTGGGGCTCTGTTTCCCAATCCTCCTGCTCAATACTTGAACAGGATTGAGATAATATCCTAGAATTTTACAACCTCCAGGATTTCCTTACTCCCCACTCCCCCTCCCATCCCTTTCCACCTGACCATGGTCTGCCCTTGGCTCTGAATCATAAACCTAAAAGCAAAGCCTCACATGCAAAAGCCTCTCCACTAAGCAGCCTCCTCTCCCCTATGGAAATTTCTGACCTGCAAAATGGGGATAATAAAAGCACTTACTTGGCAGGGTAGTTATGAGGATTCAGCCAGCAGAAGAAAGGCTGCAGCTGTGTGGGAACCATACTGCTAGTGAATCTGGAATCAAACAAATCCTGGACCAAACCAAGCTCACTGTGTGATCTTAGGCAACTCACTTGACCTCTCTGAGCCTCAGTTTTACCATCTGTGAAAAAAACATTTTAAAAATCCATACTGAGTCCTTTTGCAAGAAAGAAGAGCTAATAAAACTCAACCTGGCTTAACCAGAACAGACCACCCTGCCTCCCCTTGCAGGATATCCAGGCCAGGCCAGCTGCAGGCCAACGGGAATCTGATACAGGTAACTCTGCTTTCCTCACATTTGCCTTAGGCCACTTCACTTTTACCAAAGACCAACATTAGTAAGGTAACGGCTTTTTCATAAAAGCAAAAATCCTCTTTGGGTTTCTTTTGGTTAGCAAAAACAGGTCCTAATGTAGGTCTTTTGTAAAAGTGAAGTGGCCCAATGAAACTTGCAGAAAGCATGGGACTCTTTGTTTTACACCACACTGGCTTACAAAAGAATGCTCTGCTTTCAGAGGGCAGAGAAACCTGCATCTCAAGGACCTGAGCTCTTTCCCCCTGTTTTGCTGTCCACGGTAATAGTTTCACCCTAAGGCTGGTTCTCCTCTTAATGGTAGCATGACTGCCAAGAGCTATCCGGGTTACAGTCATCCTCTTTCAGCCCAATAGGAAAACAGGTTCACTTGCCTACCCTCTCCTGGAGGAACGAGGAGGAACGTTTCTGGTGAACATCTCCTCACTTCTCACTGGCCAGATTTGCATCACATGCCCATTTCTGAATCAATCTCTGGCAAAGGGATGCAATTCCTATGATCGACATAGACTAATTGGCTCCCAGGCCCATGACTGGCTGGAATGAATGAATGTCAAGGAGGCAACTACGCTCCTTGTCAAGGAACCAACAGTTTCACCCCCCTCAGTGGGTTGGATGAGAAATGAATGAGATCATGCTTGCAAAGCTTAGCACATTATAGGTGCTCGACAAATAACAGTTCTTATTACTATAATTATCAACATCATCATCATTTGGGGGTCTTGACATCAGATAAATTCCATTAAACAGTTTGTCCCCTTTTTAGCTGTGTGGCCTTAATAAAGTTGCTGACCTTCGGTTCTACTCTGTAAAATGGAAAAGGTAAGTGTTCCTATCCTGTGTCATTATTGTGTGGCAAATACTTAATGTTCAATCTGTGCTGATAATGCCTTTTTAAATTTAATATTTTGCTTTCCCAGTAGCCATTTGGGAGGCCTTCTGGCTTCAAGAGTAGATGCATTATCCACTTGGATTCCTACATCTGCAGGCCAATGGGATTGGTGCAGGGAAAGCATGTGATCCTAACTAGACCAATGGTAGGCTGCTCTAGAACTCAGCTGGTCTTGTCATGGAAAAGGGTGCTTTCTTCTAAGATTGCTGAGCCTAAAGAACAGAAGCTGGCAGCTGCTGGAGACCCTCTTGGTCACCTCATAAGAAGAGGCTGTCTGGGAGTGAAGCCCACAGAAAGGAAAGCAGAGATGGGAAATGGAGAGAGGCAGAGACCTGCTGACACTCTTGAGCTCCTGGATTCAGCCATTCCTGAATGAGTCATACCACTGGACTTTTCTTTATCTGAGCCAATTCTCCTTTAAACTAGTTTGCTGTTCTGTTGCTTGTAATGATGAGTTCAGAGTCCAGCCTGGGCCAGTGGAGGGAGGAACCAGAAAAGGAGGCAGTCCTCTGGGGACAGGGCCATGCCTGCCCAAATTCATGTGGTGTCCTGAGAATTTTGCCCAGGCCAATGCATGGAACAGAATTCCAGAAGTATCTGGAATTAAAAGTGCAAACAGTCTGGTGAGTGACCCTCCAGACTTTTTCTCTATGCTTAAAATAAACAGACATATACACATACACTGAGGAATATTTATACAAAAATGAGATCACACTATACATTCTGAGTTCAAATACTACCTCTTCAGAGAGACCTTCCATGACCACCCCATCTAAGTAGCTCTGCGTCCATCCCACTCTCTTGCATCATAGAGTTTTTCATTATCTCAATTAACTTATTTAGTTTTCTTGTGCACTGTCTTTTTCTTCTTCCAGAATATTAGCTCTAAGAGGGCAGGGATTGTTCCCTGCTTAACATTGCTGTGTCCCCAGTGCCTTGAACAGAGTGGCTAGATATTCAATGTCTATTCGTTGAATAAAGATCATTGTATAATTGGTTCATTTGTTTTAACTGGGGAGTATGATCACAAACACAGAGAAGGATGGGGGGACAGAGAACCCCCTCAGACTTTAACAGGTTCATCCTGATTGGCAGGGAGAGGACTTGAGTAAACATGGGCAGCTTCATGTTCTAGCAAGAATTTTCCAGGAAAAAACAGTCCTCAAACAAACAAAGGTAAGGACAGACAAATAATGCATGCATTGACTGCCTCAACACTGGAGGATGAAATTATTTAGTAAACCCTCCAACCCCAAATGGAATTACCTTAATTTTTTTTCTGATTATAAAAGTAATATTGGCTTATTATTATTTTAAAAATTCAGACAATACAGAAAAGCATGCAGAGTAAAAAACAGTCATAATTTTAGAGCATTTTATAAGTTATCTCATAAATTTTTTCAATGCATACACATATACTTAAATCTTAAAGTAATTTTGTATTATTTTATTATTAGTAGTATTATTATTAAACAGTAATGGCTAAGATTATTGAGTACTTACAATGCATATGCTAGTTGCTTTCTGTGTATTAACTCATTTTGTCCTAACAATAGTACTGTGTGATAAGCACTATTTATTATCAACCCCATTTTACAGATGGGAAAAATGAGACACAGAAAGGTTAAATTATTTTGCCAAGTTCACACAGCTTTGGGTGGCCAAGCTGGGATCCAGACACAGGTAGTCTGGCTTCAAGGCCCCTTGACCTTAACCACTACATTACATCGCCAAGGCAGAGTGCAAGCCCCTTCCAAAATCATCACTGAGTAATCATTTTCAGTATCTGTATTTATTCTTCTATTAATGGATAACTGGGATTTTTTTCCCCTATTAGGAAATAGAGAGGAATTTCCCTTTTGGTCTTTAAATAAGGTAAGATAACTGTGGCTAGATGTCACCACAACTGGTGTTTCTAACCCAGGAGAAGCAATTAAGAGGCTCACACCACTTGGAAGCAATCACCCCTCTGTGCACACAGGTATTGGTCTGGGGGGTTACTTTAACTTGCAAAACATCCACATAATATTTGTTATGTGCCAGGTATGGTTCTAAACACTTCATGAATGTTAACTCATTTAATCAAAAAATAATACTCCGAAATACATACAGAGAAACTGAGGCACTAGGAGTGTAACTCACCCAAGATGACAGAGGTAGTAAGTGGTATTTCTAGGATTCAAACCCTTGATATCTGTCTGCAGTGCCTGGGTTCTTAGCTCCTATTCTAATGGGCCTCTCTGTCTACCCCATGACCCAAGTGAGCCAGCCACCTATGGGCTCCTCAAAGCAAGCCTACCTTCAGCTGGGGACTGAAGGTAGCAAGGTAAATATTTTTTCTTTTAAACAACATCTGGCTTAGAGTTCTTAGGTCCTAAATCCATGCAGGCTGTGCTGTGTTCTATGCTTAGGGTCTCACAGGCTAAAGTCAAGACGGCAGCCTGTTTACATCCTTATCAGGAGGCTCTAGGAAGTACCAGGTTCATTCAGGCTGTCAGAATTCAGTTCCTTGCAGTTGTAGGACTGAGGTCCTAGTTTCCTTACTTGCTGTTGGTGGAGACTTCTCTCTGCATCTAGAGGCCTCACACATTCCTTGTCCCATGGTCCCTTCCACTTTTTATTTAAGGTGACTATCTTGACTGTCCCACAGATTTTTCTTGAATAAAAACCAAAGAGACAAGGGAAAACCCCTTAAAAACAGGTGCTCAATGAGAGTTTTCTTTGTTTCAGTTTTGGTAGGGGCCCCTGTGCTGGTGTGAGATGTCTGTTTCTAGAGAGAGCTGGACCATGCCTGCTGGGCCAGGAAAGGGTAGACTTTCCCAAATTAGCCCACTAACCCTTAGCCTATCACATGCCTTGGGGGGTGCATATGGGGAGACTTGAAGATTACTGATGAAAAAGTGGAGGTTAGAGAGCATTTCCTTAGAAAGGTTTTTTTTGTGCAACTGTGCGCATAGCCATGATAGGTGCTTAATTCATATTTAATGACTTACATGGGCACTATTCTAGGTATTAGAGCTCCTGAGATCTAATAGGGATGACAGAGCATAGGGAAGTAGATTTTACAAAGAAACAGATATTATGCAAAGTGAAAGAAGCCATACAGAACACACCACATATATGATTCCATTTCCATGAGATGTTCAAAACAGGCAAATGTAAAGACAGAAAGTAGATGCGTGCTTGCCAGGGGATGTGGGGGAGGGAAGAATGACTGCTAACTGGTGCAGGGTTTCTTACTAAGGTGGTGGAAATGCTTGCGAATCAGAGTGATAGCTGTACAACATAATAAATATACTAAATGCCATTTAATCATATACTTTTAAAAGGTAAAGTTTATGATATGTGAATCATATCTCAACATTTTACATGGTGATATGTACAATGGAGATAAGAAAGTAAAGTGTTGGAAGTGATAGTAACTGGACAAGAGGGCAGGGAGGTTCCTGGAGGCAGAGGAAGTGACAATTGTAATGGGACCTGAATTATGACTAGGAGGCAGTAATATAAATATCTAGAAGAAGGTAGATGAAGAATCAGCACTTGCAAAGGTCCTGAGGTAGGGAGAGCTTGGCATGTTTAAGGAGCAGATAAGTGAATGTAAGTGGAGCCTGGTGAGTTGGGGTGTACTGGACAAGGTACAAGAGGAGGTCAGAGACCCCTGCAGGGGTAGGAAGCACAGGCCCTGCAGATCACTAAGAGGAGTTTGGGCTTTGTCCACAGTAAAATGGGGAGCCAGGGGATGGTTTGGAGCAGAAGAGTAATGTGATCTGAGAAATGCTTACAAGGGACCACTTGGACTACTGTGTAAAGTCAGTATCAGGTGAGTAAGAACAGAAGCAGAAAATATAAGCAAAGCCCTTTGACACCATGCCTGTGGCTAGCAACATTCAGTAACTGCCAGTTATCTTTCATAAAGTAGAAATATGCCAGTGTGTCATATGTATTTAAAAACAGGAAGTAAAAAGAACATGGTTATTTGACATTTCTGTCTTTGATACTGCCTCACCTCCCTATTCTGAGTCACTAAGCTCCGTCAATTCTTTCTCCCCCGCCCTCCACCCCTTCACCTTTGTATCCGTCCCAATGTCCCCATTTTGAAGCCTGGTGACAGATGGAAACGCTAGTTTCCAGGCTGCCCCTGGCTAACACCTCTTTTCTTTCTCCCTTTAAAAAACATCATATTTTTTCCTCATTTCACATTGTATATCACTTTCAGATAAAAATCACTTAAAGAATAACAAACGATCAAATGGAAAACACAAATATCCATGATCCACAATTCAGACACAACCATTAACAAAATAACATTTTAATATGCATTATTTCTGTCCTTTTTATTTTTGGTTTTAGATTTTATTTGTCCCGAGGTTATGCAGGCACATAAATTAGAGAGTGAAATTTTCTAAAAGCAGAAATCCCATTTCACTCCCTCCCCCGATTTCGTCCTCCCAAACGACGGTTACTTGGACCACTTTTAGCTGACTTTCTGATTTTTAATTCCATGTCTCTAAATAACATGCTTCTAATTTCCCTTCTAAGTGAAAACTCAATTTTCAGTATAATCTGCTTACCCACTCTAGGATTTGAGGGTTCTGCTCTCTTTCCTTCCCCAACTTGGCCCAGCACATAGACACACCCTTCCCATCCCCCCATCCTCTCAAGACAGCTATATGGTAATTTTGGTGAGATCAATATTTACTATTTACATAATTGTGACTATGTAAATGACATTTCTAGCTGAGCTCCATGGTAAACTATGATGTCCTTTGTTTTTCTGCACAGCTTTTTATTTTCCTTTGATTAATAATTATCTTGTTCTCTAACCCCTCCCCATGCCAACCTAATATTCTCAGTATTTGTTGTCAGCTCAACTTCAAACTCTTTGCCAGCGGTTCAAGTGTCCTCTCAACACCTTCAAATGCGTCAGAAATTCTATGCATTTGCCTTCTTGAAGAAATCTCCCTGGAGCCTTAAGACCTGCTGGAGTCTGGACTGGCTACCCCCTCTGGTGCACAGCTGTCATCCTGGGATCTCCAGGGGGTGCACAGCTGTCCCCCTGGGATCTTCTTCCACCATCACCGAGGGATTCTGTTTGCTTCTTTCATGTGCTGGGTTTTTGTTTCCTGGATCATCTGTCTTGTTCTTTCTTACCTGATCGTCACCACCCCCCACCCCCTACCTTTTTTCAGTAGCACAGTCTTCGTGGCTCCCTGAGAAAGGATGTGGGAAATAGACATTTGTTGGCTTTTCATGTCTGAAAACGTTTTTATTTTGTCTCCTTGAAGATTGTTTGGCTGGGTGCAGAATTCTAGGTTGGAAATCATTTCCTTCAGAATTTTGAAGGCATCACTCCATCACCTTCTCGATTCCAAGTTTGAGTGGACAAGTGGTTATTTTGCCTCTTGATGCTTTAAATGTGACCTATCTCTGCCCCTCCCACCCCCACCTCTCTGGAAGTTTGTTCTTGTTTTTTAACAATTTCAGAGGGACGTTTCTTGCACGTTCTATTTTTATCTAATGTGCTGGGCACTCAGTAACTCTTTCAATTTGGAAACACATGCCCCTTTGTTCTGGAGAATTTTAGTGAATTATTTAATCAATGATTTCTCCCCTTCTGTTTCTCTTCTTTCTTGATAAAAATGACTATTTTTCAGATGTGGGACTTTTTAGACTGGCACTTTAAACAACTTACCTTTCTCTCCTATTTTCCATCTTTGTCTTTTCATCCTGCTTTCTGACCCATTTGAGAATTTTTAAAAATTTCTACTGTTATGCTTTTCATTTCTGAGAGCCCCTCTTTGTTCTCAAAATATTCTTTTTTTTTTTAGTATCTTGTTTTGCTTCAAGTTAGCTCTCTGAAAAGTTGCTTTTGTTTTTGTTTTTTTTTCCTCTTTTATTGTCTGTTTGCTCTAGTTATTTTTCTATTTGTTTTAGTCTCAGTTTTTCATATAAAAGGGTATCCTCAGATATCTGCTATTACTTGGTTTTCTGCTCATATATAAGAGCGCAGAACTAAGAAGTTCATCACTGTGTATGTTGGGAAGGGGGCTGTTGACTTAGAGGAGGTCTGTTTTGGGGGGACTCCCTGAATCAACTTTAGGTGATTCTTCTGAGTCTAGAATTTTTCCAGTCTCTGTGATGCAGGTGTCAGTGGGACACAGGCAGATAGAGTTTCGAGGCCCCCGGTAAGTTTCAAGTTGCAGTCAGGAGGGACCTAGGGTCAAGGCTTCACAGTAAACAAGAAGCCACATCCTAGACACCTGGAAAATTCAGCCTGAAAAACAAGGGAGTTTTTCTTTTGATCTCAGCTCGGCCCTAGCAACAACACTCCTCTCCACCATCATATAAATTTCCCTGGACACTGCAGCCTTAACAGCATCCACCTTAGAGCCCCTCCTAATTAACCAGAGTATTTTTCTTTCCTTTACACTCCTAATTAAAAGCTTGGTTGGTTGCTCTGTACCCTTGTCTGCTGGCTTCATTCCTCCTCACATCCAAAACATGATCCCGGAAAGAACAGTAACTCCTCCACTGACAACATACTGCCTGGAATGGAACAGACTGCCTGCCTGGTTCTGGAGTCATGTGGGTAAGACCACAACATACAATTTGCCTGGCCATTTAAATGTGAGCAGTGGCACCAGCCCTGCAGATGTGGGAAAGGACTGGAACAGGGTATCTCAACATGCAGGCCAAAAAAATGGCCCCTGAAACATATCCATGTCAGATCCCTGGAACCTGTGAATGTTACCTCATTTGGAAAAAAAGTTCTTTGCAGCTGTGATTATCTTGAGGAGATAATCCTAGATTATCCAGGTGGGCCCTAACTGCCATCACAAGTGTCCTTTTAAGAGAGAGGCAGAGGGAGATCAGAGACACGGAGGAGAAGATGACATGAGGATGGGGCAGGAAGAGCTACGACCACTAGCCAAGTGATGCCAACAGCCACCGAAAGCTGGAAGAGATAAGGAATGGGTTCTCATCTAGAGCCTCTGGAAGGGCCACGGCCCTGCTGACACTTAAGTGTCAGATTTCTGGCTTCCAGAACCGTGAGAGAATACATTGCTATCGTTTTAAGCCACATAGTTTGGAGTAATTTGTTACAGCAATCCCAGGAAACTAATACAACAAGTGCTCTCTTAATTCTCCTGTTTCAAATTGTACCACAATCCTAAGGTATGCTGGGGTCCCCAAGGCCAGACACACTCTGTCCTACTGCCTCCAAAGAATAAACCTCCAGCCCTTGCCCAGGGTAGGTGCCCAGTTACCTAGAACTGGGTAGGGGCTGGGAAGATACAGAGATCTCACCACTGCTCAGACTCCTAATCAATTTCCTTTCTTTGTCACCCCCCTCTCTGCCACCCACCCTACTCCTCCATTTCAAAGTTACTTTCAGAGGTAGGTAGTGCCACCAATTCCTGAACCTTCTGGAGAAATCTCTGGGGGTAAATCAGGCTGGCCTTGGCTTTCCCCACTGATGCCTAAGGATTGGGTTTTCTCAGCTCTGCTTATTTACCCATTAACCTGTCTGCTTTCTGTTCGGCAAAAGGTTATTATTGTCTCCTCTCCTGGTCTCCAGTCATTGAGGGTTTGCGCTTTTAAAAAATAAAGCCCTTTATTGTCAACCTCGTGGGGCCATGGGTATAGCAAAAGCAGAAGTACATGTCTAGTCTGCCCACTTTTCCCCCAAAGTCTCAATGGGCTGATCTTAAAACGGTGCTCTCTACAGCTCCTGGAATCCCTCTTCCTCCTCCCCTAGGGGTCCATGGCTGACCCATCTCTCCATTCCCCCTCATGCCGAGAATGGGGTCTGCCACAGCGTAAGCAGCGGGATGTTTTTTACCAGTATCATCCTTAACAGTAGTTAGCAATTGTGATCACCCTGAGAAATTATCGAGGGGAGTGTCCTAGTTTGGTTTGCCCAGGTGCAGGAGCAGAGAATTAAGACAGGGAAGAAAGAGAAGTCAGTGTAAGTGTGTTGTCCATTAACTATATCTATATACACATTTATTTTAAATCTGTGAGGAGACCATAAAAAGTCTTAAATTCATGAATTCAGAGTCCTGGAATCTATATGATTATAAACTTGTTCAGAGTTTCATTTATGAACTACTTCCAGCATCCATATTTTTTATTAAAATATAATTAGAAAGAATGTTGTTTTTGGTGTTTTCTATTATACTGAATGTTAATGTTTATCAAAGGTATTGTTTCATTTCCTATGCATTCAAAGTGTGCTATAATCTAAAATACAACAAGGAAGATAGAGTTTAAATAATATACATAAGTTACTAAATAAACATCAATATACTTTAAAAAAAGATAATAAACTTTTCCATTCCTCTCTGTACTTTACAAAAATTATTCATGAGTTGCACAACAAAGTAAATCTCTATGAAGTCAAAAAAAACAAAAAAAATGTTAGTATATATTCCCTGGTAAAATGTAAAAAAATTAGAAATAAATAAAATTTTCATCAACACTCAATAAGTAAGAAATTCTAAATCACTCCCTCAGTGAATCCTGTCTCAAAGAAGAAATTATGAGAGCATCATGGGTCAAAACTCATGAGATACCCTCAAAACAGATTTTCAAAACAAAGTCAGACCCCTGGATATTTTTATCAGCCAAGAAAGAAAGTAAAACAAACAAAAAGGTGTGTTGTCAAGCAGGTCACCATACTGGGCAACTGGACCTTAGCCCCACAGAGGAGGTCTGGGAAACTGTTTAGAACACACCTCAGACTTCTCCTTCGCGAGGGGAGAGGGAGTGGGGATATGTATCCTTCCAGTCACACCCCTCACTGGCTGAGGGCCCCTCTGGGAGTATTCGCTCCCCAGCACAGCTGGCTTGTGCTGTGCTGGGAAGAAGCCCGCAGGCAGCAGTAGGATCCTCCAAGAGGTTATCAGCAGGCACTAGCAGAGCCCACTGTGCGAGAGAGCCAATTAAACACAGATTCCCAGCCACAAACCTGAGATCCAGTAGTTTTGTGATAGGACTGAAATCTGTATTTTTTTCACAAATTCTCTCAGATGTAGCTGTTGCATCTGTGTTAAATCCTACGAGCCCCACCTTTTCACTTCTGTCTAAGAATTCTAGTGCCTTCTTACTAGTGGCCAGGGCCAGATTAAAACATTAAAAAATCTTGCCCAACTCCCCCCCATATGTAAATCCATATGAAACAATAATAAATGGTAAAAATAAGTAAAGGAAAGGCCAACACAGATCTTATTTTTCCTATAGTGTTGTAGGCAGATTAATGACCCCCAAAGATGTCCACATGCTAAGCCCTGAACCCTGTAAGTATGTTATGTTACATGACAGGGGCAATTAAGGTTGCAATCAGTTAACTTTGAAATGGGGAGATCATTCTGGATTATGGAAATAAACAAAAACAAAACAAAAGAAGAGATAAAGGACAGAAGAAAGGCAGGAGAGAGAGACAAGTCCCTCACTTTCAGGGAGCTTATATCCCAGAGGGGGAAATGGATGATAAACACAGGAAGGAAGGAAAGGAGGGCGGAGGGAAGGAGGGAAAAACATATCTGAGTGTGATAAATGCCTCAGAAATACTTATGTTTGAGACTTTAGGCCAGGAGTTGGCAGCCCACAATAGGCCCAGTCCAACCTGTCACCTGCTTTCATATGTCCCATAAGCTAAGAATGGTTTCCACATTTATAAATGGTTGGAAAAAAAATCAAAAGAATATTTTGAAGTGTAAAAATGATAAGAAATTCAAATTTCAATATCCATGAAGTTTTATTGGAGCAGGGCCATGCTGATTTAAATGGTCCATGGCTGCTTTCCCACTGCAGCAGCAGAGCTGGGTGGTGACAGATATCAGAATGCCCACAAAGCCTAAGATATTTACTCTTTGGCTCTTTACACACAGTTTGCTGACCCTTGCTTTAGACTGAGTGGTCAGGAAGGGCCTCCCTGAGGAGGCAGCAGTAAGCTGAGACCTGAGTGGCAAGAAAGGAGACGGAGGGTAGGAGGGCAGAGAGAACAGAACTGAGACAAGAGCTTTCTCTTTAATACTGGTACATCCTTCCAAAGAGGAATTCTGTCAAAAATGATGATGGGGACCTGAGGCTCTGAGGGGGCCTATGGGGTCCCAGAGCCCACAGGTCCCAAGCGGGGGTAGGAAACCAAGACTGCTTGTCCCCATATCCTGTGTGCCCTTTGCCAGACATGGCACAGGGGCCCAGAAACTGCTGTTGAATGGCTTTTTTTGCCTTTCTGGGGGAATGACTAGGAGTTTTAGATTTGTACCTGGAATAAGTAAGAAGGGCCTGGGAATTTGCCCACAGGCCTGAGAGCAGGTGTTTTGTGGCCTCCTGGTCGGCAGGAGGCCCATGACCGCCACAGAGACCAGCTTCGGCCCTGGTAACAAGGGCAGTGGGTGGGATGGCAGGTAGAATGGTGTGCCCTTGGTGGTTCAGGGCCCTCCTTTCATCCTGACTGGCCCACAGCCTGCAGCCTGGTGGAGGGAGGCCTACCTAGCCCTGGGGGGTCCGACTCCAGCCAGGTGGGTTTTCTGGGCCTGAAAGAAGAGTGACAGCCTTGAGCTCTCAGAGAACCCTGCTCCGCATCCGTTCTGTGCTAGTTCATTTCTGCCAGGCTCTGTGCTACTGGAGGAAAGTAGATTGTCAGCCCCATTGTGGGGTCAGAGAAATTAAGGCAGTGAAGAGTGACAGGGGGTGCTGGTTAAAAACAGAGACTCTGTGTCTGAACTTCAGACTCAAAATTTGCCAGCTGTTATGACTTCAGGAAAGTGACTTGACTTCTCTGGGCTTCAGTTTATGGATTATGATAGTATCTGCCTCACAGAAATGTGAGGAATTAAGGAAATGATAACCTAGCACCACACCCACAGGAAGAACTCAATAAATGTTGGCTGGTCACAAACACCTTCTCTCAGTTAGTTTTGACAACAGCCCTAAGAGTCCTGGAGTGGCAGAGAACCCTGGGTGTGAGCCAGACATCTCTTCTCTGCCCAGTTCCTTCGGGGCCAAAACCTTGACATCAACCTTGATACCTCTCTTTCATATGCCACAGTCCATCAGCAAATCCAGCCTTCAATACGCTCTCAGAGTCCAACCGTTCCTGCCATCTCCATGGTATAACCTTTTCCCAAACTGCGATCAACTCTCACCCTGCTAAAGGCCTCCTAGAGGGTCTAAGGGCTTCCATCCTTGCCTCTAACCCCAGCTCTCCACAAGCAGGCAAAGGGATCTTGATAAAAGTCAGGTCCTAGCTCCTCTTTTCTGTTTCTTAACACATCTTTATTTAATCAGTAACAACACTTCCTTATTCAATGATCATTTATTATTGCATACTTACTTCGTGCCAGGTATTGTCCTAGGCACTGGAGATACAACAGGGAACAAAAAAACAAAAACCTCAGCCTTCAGGAAATTTACATTCTTGTGGAAGAAGAAGGACAATAAACAAATATGTAAATAAAACATAATATGTTAGGTGTTATGAAGAAAAATAACTCAGGGAAGGGGAGGGGGCTTGGCTTGAATTTTAAATAGGGTCATCAGGGAAGGTATAATGAACAAGGGAAGGGTTCAACAAAAAGCTGCAAAGTGGGAAAGGTGGGAGTCAGGGAGTAACCTGGGAGCAACTTATTCTGGACAAAAGTACTCAGCAAGTGCAGAGATGGAAGTGTTTCTGGTGTGTTTCAGGCGCACTGAGGAAACCACTGTGACCATCGTGGAAAGTGTGCAGGAGGTGAGAGGGGACCCACTTTAGGGGCTAAAAGGGGAGGCGTCCTGTAGGTTTTCCAAGGTTCTCTTTCTTTGACTGAGACTGGAAACCAGTGGAAGTTTAGCAGTGACTAGTTTTAAAGGGTCACTGACGCCACTGTATGGGGCCATGGCAGAGTCAGAGACGGATAAGGCAGCTATCACAGCTGTTACAAGATATGAAGGCTTGGACCAGGAAGGAGGTAGCCCCAGGGGTGCTATAGAATATAAAGCCCTTACAATAGGGTACCAGCTCTCCTGATGGGGTCCTTCCTACACCTCTAACCTTACCTTGTTCCTTCTTGAATCTCCAACACCATAGATCACCGCTAGGCGCGTATAGGCACTCTGAGTGTTTATTGACTGAATAAATTAATGAATGATCCATCCATCCATCATCATCACCTAGTGACAGGCCTATAGTCAGAACTCAAAAACTGCTCTTATAGATAGAATACTGTACAGTTCTGCAAAGCCCAGGTGGCCGGCCCTCTTTAAAGCTAAGGAAAATGAGGCTCAGGCTGGAGAAGTGGGGGCCTCTGCACAGCCTAGGGTAGAAGCTTCCTTGACAAGTTTCAACAATGGTGAAGTCCTGGACACTGGGTGGAGAGCACTTGCTCTCCGATGAGTCATAGTGATCTCGCAGGAATTTCTCCCCAAACGTCCCCAGTCTTTCGGTGGGGAAAGGCCAGAACCTCGTGCGACCAGAGGGTCACAAGGCCCAGGCCAGACAGAAGTCCTCAAAGTGCCGGGGGCGTTCCTCCCACGCGTCTCCTCCCACTTTCGGGCCACAGAGACTCAGGGACAGAAGGGCCGCCCTCGTGCTCCGAGGCCCCGCCCCCCGCTCGGCCGCCCGCGCCTCCAGCGGAAGCCGGAAGCAAAAACAGGCCTTGCTAGCCCCCAGCTCCGAGCTCGGTGGTCTCGGAGGCTCTGCAAGATGGGGCTGAAGATGGCGGAAGAGGAGTGAGTGGGCTTTTCCTGGGCGGCGGAGGCGGCAGGGCTGGGCCCCAAGCGGGTGACAGCGAGCGCCCCAGGCCGCCCCGCGGACCCGGAACGCGAAACACCTGTGCCGGTTGGCCTGGACTGACCATGCCGGGGCCTGCGAGGAGGGCGGGAGGGACCGGCCTGGGCTCAGCCCGGCCCCGCAGCCTCCTTGAGGTTGGACCTTTGGTCTGGGGATCGGCCGCCCGGCGCAGGCCTCGAAAGCCATCTTGCGGAAACCGCAAACCAAATTTCACTTTCCCAATTTTCGGTCATCTGAGGATTACGGAGCGCTCCGCCGCCCCCACCAGGAAGTGTCCCCTCCCCCTTTAGCTAGTCGCCTCCACTATACCGATCGTGTTTTCTCATTTCTCTCGCCCACTGAGTTTTATTCATTCATTAACTGTTGGTCATCTACTCTATTTCAGGCCCTGGGCACATAGTAGTGAAGGAGGCCCCTTCAGGGAGCTCCCATTCTAGTGGGAAAAGAAGACCATAACTAGACTAGGTGATTTCAGTGCTCTGAAGGAAATGGAATAGTGCTGGGAGACGTCTACTCAGGAAGAAATGAAGTGCGAGCTGAAGCTTCAATGACTAGTAGAACGGATAGGAGCAGGAACAAGCGTAAAAGGCCAGATGCAAGGAAAGCCTTTGAGGGACAGGAAGACAGATGGCTGGAGCGTGGAAAGCAAGAGGGCTAGAGGGCTAGCTGTACAGGATGAGATAGGGTCAGGGGTCCATGACTTCCAGGTATCTCTGGGAAAGGACCATTCAAGTCTATCTCCTGATCTGCTAGGTGCAGTCTGTTTCATGTTACAGATGCCTGGTGTTTGTGGAATATGTAAAAATTAACCTCATGGCTGAAATTTGAGGCCCTCACACAGCAACTTTTCAGATAAATCTTTTGGCTGGGTGGTCATATTGGGTCAGCTTATTTGTTGAGGGCCTTTGCTGTCTAGACACTAAACTGGGCTTCAGCAGCACAAAGCAGAAGGGGTGGTATGGCCCAGTGATTTTAACTTTGGTCTCAAAGCTTGATTGTGCTGCTGACTGAGATACTGGCCAACTTCTGCAACCTCTCTGAGCCTCGATTTTCCTTGGGTAAAAAAGTAGGAAAGTAATAGTACCCACATTAGGCATGTTATGCCTGTTGACCACGGTGGTATGCTACCTAGCCCCTGGAATGAAGCAGCACTCAGTAAACATTAGCTATTATAATCACAAATACAGTGGTCATCATATCAGCATTGCAGTAGTTTATAATCCACCTGAAGGGAGGAGAGAGCTGTGAGGATCATACGTGGTAGGACGGAGTGGGGTATTACAGAGGAGGTTACATCTGAGCCTCTTGAAGTCAGGATTTTGTAAAGCAGGGTAAGGCATTCCAACCAGATCAATAATCGGGAAAATTCAGGTGGCTTTTTCAACTTGTGGATGTAATCCAAGGAAAAGATGTAAACTGGAGAAATAAAGGCACCAAGTAAATAATGTTGGACTTTAGAATGTGATGAAATTCCAGTTTGCCTGTTTATATACCCTATTCGGTACCAAAGAGTAGGCAGCATTTTATTTCTGCAATGGCCTTGATTGCTGCTTGTTCCTGTCCTCTAAGTGGCTTTGTTCAGAGCACCTGAGACCATTGGTACCCTCATGCTGTGGCAGGCAGGAATCTTTTTAATGAATTTATCTCCAAGGCCTTGCAAGGCTTGTGAATCCCATAGTGCTCTGTGCCATGTTCTCTTTCTGGTTTGTGTGTGTGTTGGTACCTCGGGGCCCTTTTTCCTTTATCTAATTCTGCTGCTTTTTATGTCCAACAGGTTCCCCAATACAACTCATGAAGGTTTCAATGTCACCCTCCGCACTACCCTGGTGGTCACTGCGAAACTGGTACTCCCGACCCCTGCCAGGCCCATCCTCCCCGTGCAGACAGGGGAGCAGGCTCAGCAGGAGGAGCAGTCAAGTGGCATGACCATTTTCTTCAGCCTCCTTGTCCTAGGTGAATGCAACAACACCATCTATGATCTTGAGTATCTGTGTGCGCTGTGCATATGGTTAACCCCATGTAAACCACAGTTTACTTTGTCAAGTCTCTTCCCATCTGGTTTTCACTTCAAACACTGAAGAGTCAACGATGAGTTCATAATATTATAACAGAGTACTCCTTTTTCTTTATAAAGTCATTGCACTTAGCAATTCTGAAGAGCCCTTTATGTAGAATCTTAGATGTCCTTTGGAAGAAATAGTTGAAGAATTTTTGACCTAGCAGGAACCTTGAACATCTTCCTGCTCCTAGTTGTGCGGGTGTCAAACTCTGTTCATAAGAGCTTCTGTGTGTATGTAGCAGGTGGTAGGAGGTGGGGGGAGTCAAATGGGGTGACATCCGACTTCCTGGCCAGAGAAGCATTTTATCTCTTTACCTATTTGGCTTCCATGTAAAAATTTTACTGAGTTAAAGGTTTTGCTTCTGAGTAAAAGATCAGATCCCTTTACCCTAGTACACTGTTTTCCTTAACTTCTGTTATTCCCATTAACTATGGCCATGACTTTTGCCATATCTGTGTACTGCCTGTGCTGTTATTTACCTATGTAATATTTTTCTTAAAATGGATTTGCTCTCTCAAATTTCAAATATCCTTGTGTTCAATCTCCTCCTTTAACAAGTGAGGAAAGTTAGGCCCAGAGAGTTTAGCAATTGATACACCTGCTTTTGGGGAGACTACAGACTACTATTCAGTTTGGCAGACATCAGTCAAGAAGTTGGATAACAGGTGGCAACTTAGATACTTCTCAGAGACTACAGACAGTAGACAACTATTTCAGACAAAAAAAATTCAGTTGAAACTGCCTAAGCACTTTGGATTAGCTGACTAAGGAAGAAATAGCTCAGAATTTGACCCAAGTCCAAACTCTGCGTTTGAAAAGTGAAGTTGGCACGTTCACATTTTCTGCTCCTCTTGAATGATACTGAGTCATATTTCTAATTAGATTAGATCTTTTCAGAAGAGTGAAAGGTGCAGCTGGATTGAAAAGTGCAGACTATTTGTCTATTAGAATTTACACATTTATATTCGGTCTCTGGTAATGGTCAAATAATTTTAATAATACAGTGATTTTATGTAAATCCCAGAACTCATCTCTGTCTCTTACAGATTTTTAAAGACTTTCAAACTGAACATTGAAAAAGTATGCACTACAAGTATGCAATATCCCACGTAGATTGAATATGCCCCAGTAATTTTTTACCCTGTAAATGTAGTTGAGGATTCTATTTCTAGGAGTTACTTCAACCACCAAGGATTCTGGTTTTGTTTTGTTTTGTTTTTCTTCTTTGTTTTAGTAGTTGAATACAAAGAAGAAAAGCAGTTCTTTTCTTGATCAGGAAATCTTCAGTACCTGAATCCTTAATCCTGAAGGAAGATTATTAGTCTATTTACATTGTTGTCAGCTTGCTATGTTAGAGAATATAAATGGCAGGCCTGGAAAAGCTTGTTTTGGAATCATTTTTTTCACCGGAGGGTGAAAAGAATAAGTAAGACTTTCAAAGTAACTTTCAGGGTGTGGAGCATTGAAGTTTAGTTTGTTCTAAGACCACAAAACAGTTTTTTCTAATGTGCTTTTTAATCCAGGCAAAATCCTGCCCAGTGTTAATACATCTTTGGGGCCAGAAAGGCCTGAACTGTGTTTAATAGTGCTATATTCTCTTGGGTGGTCTTCTCTTCAGACAGATCATACACCTATACTTTAGAGTCACACTAAGGTGGGTTCCATTTTCATCTAATCAGATTATTGACAATTTATGAGTTGTTATCTCCATGTTTTATGTGTAGGTCAGCATGCATTAGCAGAATGGAGTGCTTTCTTTTTAAGAACATTTGCAGGCATTTTTTTCTTTGCTCTTGTATATTTATTCCTGATTAGATGTCCAAAGCAATGTAAATCTGTTACAGTAAGAAAACAAAAATTTACTGTTAATAGGTAACTTGCGAACTAAATACATTAATTGAGGGAAATTAGTCCATAGTTTATTCTAGACTTTAGGAACTTGTAACCTGGAATGTATTTACCATTTTTGTTTAATATTTTAGTCAAGTCAAATAAAATTTTGACTTTTGTGGCTTATATGCATGTTAAAGGATTATACTGTTTTCCTCTTTTTTTGAGAGGGGAATGCCAAAACTCTAGTTGCTTTTGACTTTCAGAAGCTTGAAATAGTTGACTTACACTTAACCCTGGCTGATCTTCCACTCCACAGAAATAATGGTGAGTCCTTTTGACTTACACTAGAGTTAACAATTAGCATGATTTGACACATGCATTTTATGGGCCTTTAAATTTAATAGTTATTAAAATTGATGTATCTGTGTTTTAATATAGTTTCCATAATAATTACTTCTGGCATGAAAAATTGGAAGCACATTAACTTATGGCATACATATCCTTCATACCACACAGAAGTTTTGGTCTCTGCTCTTTTTTTTCCAAGTATACTTGAAAACATGTATGTGCATATACATATGTACAGTAATAAGCACATACGTACAACCACATACAGCTTGAAGTTTGAATATAGGTGGCGTCCTATAACTTGCTTTTTCATCTCAGAATGTCTTAGAGACCTCTCCATGTCACTGTTTTTTGGGTCTACCTCATCCCTTAAAAAAAAAAAAAAAAAAAAAGAAGGTATATGTGGTAAAATAAACATAACATAAAATGAAAACAATTCATAGACATTAAGTACATTCACAAATGGTGCAGTCACCACCACTATCTAGTTACCTAGTCGTAAAACATTTTCATCACCCCGAAAAGAAACCCAGTACCTATTAAAAGTCACTCCCAATTTCCCCTACCCCCAGTCTCTGGTAAACACTATCTGCTTTCTGTCCTTAGGAATTTGCCTACTCAGAATATTTAATACAAATGAAATCATACAACATGTGGCCTTTTATGTTTGGCTTCTTTCACTTAGCATCATGTCTTCACGGTTCATCCATGTGGTAGCACATGTTAGAATTACAGTTCTGGCTGAAAAATATTCCATTGTATGAATAAACCACGTTTTGTTTATCCATTCATCAGTTGATGGACATTTGGGTTGTTTCCACCTTTTGTTATATAGTGCTGCTATGAACATCTGTATACACGTTTTTGTGTGGACATCCATTTTGTTTTCTCTTGGGTATATGCATCGGAGTGGAATTGCTATGCTTAGAGTTTAATAGTTACTCTATGCATGACTTTCTCAGGACCTGACAAACTTTTCCACAGAGATTGCACCGTTTTATATTCCCAACAGCAATGTAAAGGGTTGTGTTTTCTCTACATCCTCGCCAATACTTGTTATTTTCTGTTTTGTTTCATTTAAGTATAGCCATCTTGGTGTGAAGTTGTATCTCATTGTGGTTTTGATTTACTTTGTTCTGATAACGATATTGAGCATCATCTCGCACTTATGGGGCCTCCTGTATATCTTTAGAGAAATGGCTATCCAGATCCTTTGCCCACTTTTAAATTGTGTTGTCTTTTTGTTGTTGAATTGCAAGAGTTTTTAATATATTCTGGATACTAGATCCTTATCAGATACATGATTTACGTATGTTTTCTCCCATTCTGTGGATCGTCTTTTTGGACCTCGTTCTTTTTAGTGGCCTAACACCGTCCCCTGACATTGATGAGCTCTATATTTAGTTCTCTCCATTGATAGACAGTTTTCCCCTTTGCTCTTAAAGGTGCAAATATTTGATTTATGAGAATAAATTTAACTGATTTTTTCATCCAGCTTGGTGCAAAGCAAGAGCAGAAATGGATTCAATTCCCTACATCTGTTTTCTGTCTACTTTTTGTGCTCATGTGCCTGCCTTTTTAGGCAATAGATCACACTACATGTGATCACTGGTCACATGTAGTGCTTATGCATTGGAAGTTCTTTCTTGCTCTAGTATTTAATGTAGGATTTTTCTAACTAGGTTAAATATTTATAATAAAATAACACCACAGATTGATAGTTTAAAGACAGAATGAAAGGAGGACAAAATTTCTATATTTACAACTGTTCCTTTCTCTGGCCACCTGGTGCTTTTTGGTGGGACTAAAGATACCTAATTTGTTGATTCAGGCTCCAAGGGTGGCCAGTTAACAGCAATGCTGATTGTTTAAACATTTCCTTTTACAAAAAAGAAAAAAGCAACAAAATTATTTTCAGTGTCATTGAGATAACTCTGTGATTGATGAAATGGCATACCACCTAGTACTTAATACAACAAAGAGACATGCACCCTACTCTAACATTTGGACCATGAAATTACATTTAGGAATTATATGAAAGTATGCTTTTTGCAAGGGAGGGGTGTCCAGAAATACTGTTCCTTTAAAATAGATTTATATCCTTTTGCTTTCTTCCCTTTCTTTCATGACAGCACCCCTGTGAGCATTCTTATTTTGGTGATTGAGGAATGAAGACACCGGGGAAGTGGTGGGTGCCTGTGGTTAAGGGCCCAGGGTTCTATTCTAATCAGGCTGAACCCTGCAGCCCCTACCAGTGGTGTGACCTTTTGAAACCTTATTATTTACAGTCAAAGGAATAATGGTAATAATAGCTAGTTAAAAAGGATGTTGGGGGCCAAATGAGCCAGCATTTGGGAAGGGCTCACTGCAGTGCCTGGCTCATGGGGAGCCCTCAATGGGTGGGGGGCCCCCTTACCCTGCTTGGGAGCAGGTGCCCCATCTGATCTCTGATGTTCTTATTTTCAAACCAAACTATTTTCCCCTGTTTGTAAACACCCTGGCTTCCTTTTATGTTGAAGAGAACCAATCACATGGGGGCAAAATACTTTATGTCAGCATATCTATTGAAATAATATTTACATAAAAGCAACTGATTTCATTGACTTCTTCCTCCCCACTTAGAGTCGATTTCCTCCCCATTTTCTCATTGATGATTACCTCAACCAAGTTGAGAACTGTTTCTCAGAATCAGAGATATTTGAATAATTTTAAATAGTTGTATAAGGTTTAACAGCTTAGAAATAAATTAGGTGTCTGTTGCTCTTTCAATAACCACTGGAAAATGAACTAGTTCAGGCATATCAAGAAGTGTGGAGAAAATGTTTTACACACTGTGAGTGTGCCTCCTGGTTAAGAAGAAAGAGATTGAAAATACCACTGAACTTTATTATGTCATTGTCAGTTGTCTATTTCCCTGGCAACCCCCCAGAAGTAACCATTACCTTGCTCTTGGTGTTTATCATTTAAAATGGTGCTGTTTTAACAATGTCTTATTTTTCCCCACAGCTATCTGCATCATACTGGTGCATTTACTAATCCGATACAGATTACATTTCTTGCCGGAAAGCGTAGCTGTTGTTTCTTTAGGTAAGTGCTTATTGGTGATCCTATAATAAAGCAGTAACAATAACTACGATTTTTTTAGTGCCTCCCTAGTACCAGGAAGCACAGAGATGTAATACATAACTGATCTTATTTAATCCTCACTGTAACCTGCCATGAGGGTGTTAGAGTCCCATTTTCCATTTTACAAATGAGGACAAGGTGACTCAAAGAGGATCCAACTCAGCTAAGGCAAGTAATTGACACTTGATTCAAATAGTCATTGGATTTTTCAGCCAGAAAGGACTCTCACTTTATAGTGTAAGAAGGAGAAATGTCACCCTTTGATGTCAGAGCCAGATCTAAAGTCTGCAGAGAGCATGCCATTCTACCTCACTTACATTTATTTCTCTTGTTCCCTGTGGCAATTAACTGTTAAGATAATTAGCCTGTATTTCGAGGGAATGAACTGGTATAATAACATGCATGAGCTAATATGCAAGTTAATTAAAGTGGTTAGTGAAGGAAGAAGCAGGGACCTTTTTAGTAGGTATTAAAATCAAGATTAAAATGTGGGTGGAGATGCTTAAGGCATACATACTTAATAAGGTTTTACTAAGATTAACTAAAGCTTGTATCAGTTTGTAGTAGTTACTTTTACTAGTTTCCACTTGTCTACTGATGATACTTAATTTTTCCTTGTCACCACTGATGCTTTATAAGTGAATTTTCTTGGCCTTCTAGGTCTTGTTTAGGATTATTTAGTAATTCACAAAACAGTGATGGTTCAGGTTAGCTTTGGAAATGAACTTTCAGACACTATTCATTCTCCCTAGCCCATCACTACTTGTGTTCCTATTGGTCTGGTTCAGCCCCTTCTCTGTTTTCTGTGGGCTTCACAGAACTAAGTGCCAGGTTCTGGCCTCTGAGCTTTTACATTGCGACCTCATGGAATCCTCCTAACCTCCTGGTAATGCCATGTTTTAAGGAGGAGGCACCACTGGATAGTACTGATCTTCACTAAAGAGTTGGAAACCAGTTTTATTCAGAGTTCCTTCAGGCTCTTTAGCAGCACATCTGGAGGATTCTAACTGCCTTAGCTAACAAGATAACCATAGAGCCCTAAGATGACAGGATCATTCAGTAACATTCCTTTCCTGCTATTAGGCACTTTGAAAATAACCTACATAGCTAATACCTACTATTCTGGAGTATTCAGTAAAGACTTAAAAAAACACTCCAAGGAATTTACAATTTTATGGTCGGTTTTCATAGTTTCTTAAGAATAAGAAATGCAGTTGGTATATACTTAAATGTTGTGCACATGGAAATTAAAATAATGGTTCTTAAAATTTGGCTTGGATTGTCAAGTTCTTCGCTGTCTTTGAATGTTCGGGTAACTGCAGGCCAGTGAACACCAGTTCTTATATTAGGACTTGGAGCACACATTGTTGGTTGCCTGCCCAAGAGCCATATCTCCCTTCGTTGTTGAAAATAGAACCCTAATTTTGATCAGGTGTCTTGCCCCAATGCACTCAAGAACAATGGGCCCCTCCAAGTCACTGTTGGTCTTCACCATCATGACCATCTTTGCCAAGGATTGGTTGAAAGAGGTAGAGGCACAAGGCCTCACGCAGTTCAGGGAGACCAAGGAAAGGTGTGCGAGGGTGGTATGTTTGTTTTGTTTTTTTAGGGTGGTATGTTTTTGAAAAATTTTTCCTCTTTGATAAAAAGAGAAACGTCCCCTTCCGTTGGTGCTGTTATATGAGGCTGTGATTCCTGGCCCACTGTCAGTCACAGGCAAAAGTGAGAATGCCAAGGATTGCCAAGGGAACAGATGGGAAGCCCAGATTCTTGACTGCATTGTTGTGCTGTTGAATTGATAGCTCTGGAGCTACTGATCTCAGAGTTGCTTTTTATACGAGGTAATAAACATCTATTGTTACGACATTTTTAGTCAAGCATTCTTTTACTTGCAGCTAAAAACATGTAACTGATACAAGAAGCTTTCCATTCAGGGAACAAAAATCAATTCAAATTGATTCAAAGAAAAATTGATGAGGGTGGAATTGCACATGGAACTGAGAATACTACCAGTGGTGCTAGCTTCAGACTTAGCTGGAACACGTCTCCTAGACTCAGTTTTTCTCTCTTTCTCAACAGCACTTCCCTTTGTTCCAACTTAACTCTCAGGCAGGCCTTTACAGACTCAGGCTTTCTATCTTTACTGTAGCAGTCACAGCGGGAGAGATGGCCTCCTCTTCTCCCTGTTTCCACCAGATGTTGTAGGCTGAACTCTGGCCACATGGCCACCCCAGAACTGGGATGGAATGGAATGGTGCTGGGGTCTGCCAGGGCTCTCCTTCCATAAGGTTTGTGTCTTCACTGATGTTGCAGAAATTAACTACAGCCTGTATAGCCAGGTCTTGGAGGGGTGATGGAAAGTAAGTCTCCCTTTCAATACTATTTGCTAACTCAGGTGATTGGAACACTAAGAACACTTCCAGGGGGAGTACTGGGGTCCAGAAAAGATTTTTTATTATATTAGAGGACATTTGGTTAGAATTTAGAAATACCAACAAACCTATCAAAATAGTTCTGTATTTCATAAAGCTATGTCCATTAAAGGAAAACTTTTTTCTCCTACTGGAGCAAAGTGCAACAACATATTGAGATACCCACTATTTCAAGAATTTCTAACTTTTGTGCCAAAAAAGAATCTAGATGAAACTGCCAGCGAAAATGAGGTTTTCATTCTCTCAGGGATACACTCTCCCAGCCTGCCTCTCCTGGCCAGAAGTTACTTTTTAGTCTGCAGTCCTTTAGAGGCATTATTGGCCTTTTGTGTTTTAAACATTTAGAGTTTCTAAGAAATTGTTGGTATAGGGAAGAACTATCTGCATTTTAAAAGCATATTTTCCCCCTTCTATTTTATTGTCTTTTTCAAATGAATCTCCAGACTTTTTTCATTCTTTATGAAAACATAGTATCAACATTAAGTTCTAAAGGTATTTCCTTGGCTCTTGTTCAGAGCTTTCAGATACTTTCTGTACTTAGGGCATCTTGTAGTTTGAGCCTTTTTTAAAAAAAATTAATTCTTTTGCACAGTTAAATACAGAAAAAGAAAAATCCTTTTCATTGACAACTTCAGCTGTTTTTATCATGCTTCATTCTCCTCCAAACCAAGCATAAACATGAACGTATCAATAAGATGACTTGGTTTGAGTTGATGTCATTTTTTTGTGTTCTTTCCTTTTTACTCTTCTTTCCATATATTTAAGTTCACATGTTTGTTTTTTTATTGGCCATCTTGTGCTGATTCACTGTTTATATATATTTTGGGCTGAAATTTATAAGGAATAAAATGAAATAATTATACTGCCCACTATCCTGTGTGGTATATAGCAAAAAAAGGAGGTTTTCTTACTCATAATCATACTTTATGTTAGAGGGAGGAAAGGCCAGAATGGGGTTAAGTAAGGGCTGGAAATTTGACTTTCAAATGCCAAGTTTTAGCCTGAATACTGCTGATAGAAAAACCATGTTTGAACTTGTGATTGGATTTGAGTCATAACCTCCTTAAGTATGTTTGTGCTTATATTGATTCCTTGTTTTGACTCAAGGATTTTTTTTTTTTAAGTAGTGCTCTTTTAATTGATAGGGGTTTTGTGTGGAAGGTGATGAAAAAAATTGCTCATTTCCTGAGTTATCGACTGAAGGTGATTCTGGAAAAAGCAGATACAGCAATTATATTCTAATTGCACTTAAGTTCTAAAAAACAAATTTTTTAAAAGAACACTTGCAGGGAGAATTCTAACTGTAAAAGCTTTCATTGCTTTGTAGACTAGTAGAGTCTAACTAATGCTGACACAGCCTAAAATGTCTTACGGGTAACTCTCCCTGAATCTCCCAAGATGCTTTGATTTTTATTAGAGAAGAAACAGGCACTCGTTTATTGGTAGAAGAGTAGCTGTCTTAGAGGCAGAGGCTAAAATTGGTTGTCAAATTGACAAAATGATCACATTTGGCTAAGGATTTTTCAGGCTGTCACATTCTAGAGTGCTAGCACAGACTTTTAGCCTTCATGTTTCTAGAAACATGGATCAGAGGTGACATTTATTCTTGGAATGTCTTGTTGCTGTTTTGCTGCCATTAGCTAATTGTATGCTCTGTGTGTAATAATTTCCTGCTCTGACTTTCCTTGTTTTATGGTCATCGGCATTTTATCACCTTTAAGTTGTATGTTAGACTCAGGTCTTCCACAGGTGCCATAATGGTGAGGTGTAGTCTAAATTCTAAAAGAAGAAAGGCTGTTAAATAATTGTATTCTGAAGCTTGCTCTATTTGGGCTGATTCATATATGTTTCCTCTTTCACCACATAAATGGTCTGCTCTGAAGATGAGAAAAGAATAACATTCCTTTGAAAAAGTAAGCCGCTTTAACACCAAAACACAGACCCAGGCTTCCTCTAGAAAACAGACAACGCTGAGGTGTTGTCTCCCATCTTACTGCAGGTCTAATTGAAGTATCTTCACTTTAGATTAGGTAGCAGAATCAAGGACTGGATTTTCAAAATCACATTCTAACTTCTATAATTTAGAGCTGACAAAATGTGCTAACAATAAAGTATTTCGGAAAAGACATTCATCGTTAAAAAGTGCTACATAAATAATTATATTCCTTTTTGCCCCAGTACATAGCTGCAGACCTGACTCATCATGATGACAGGGCCACTCATCCCTGCCAGCGTGGTAGGCTCTTTCTAGGCTTGCTGGTCTACCAGCAAAAAAGAGCCCAAAGTGACTGGACAGCAGCCATTGTAACTTACTGTGTGAACCTTGGTGGAAATGTTCCCTCCTGGAAGCCAGGACCTTCTGACCCACCAAGCTTAAAGTATCAGACTAAGGAAGCAGAAGTTCCCCAGGTAGGAACCCCAGCTCTCAAGTGAGTCTTTGCAATAGGTGCTGAATGGGGCCACTCCTACTTGTACCCACTGTGTGCTGTAGCCATGCTTCCCTGCTGGGGCCATACTCCTTATAACGGCCATTGGTTTAAGGAGTAGACAGTATCCTGGAGGAGAGCTCCATTCCTCACAGGATGTCACTTCCAAGCTTGTGCTTCAGCTCCATATTTAAGAGCTTCTTACCATGGTAGCTGGTTGGCAACTTCTGGGTGGTGTGGTGGTTGGTTTAAGACCATGGTCACATGTCCACTGCTAAAGCGAGTCTCTTGATTATGCAGTATCCCACTTTAATGGATCAGACATCCGGGGGCCTTTGGATAGGGATGCTAGACAAAAAATGTATGTGTTAATGTCAGTCAGAATGAATTGCCACACTTTGCAGGATAGAAGGGGTTTGACATAGTCTAGTTGCCATCATGTAGCTGGCTGGTCTTCGTAGGGGATGGAACTGTGTCAGGTGATTAGTGTTGGTCTCTGTGGCTGTCCGGTTACTCATTCAGCAGTGGCAGTAGCCAGAGCAGCCTTGGTGAGAAGGAGTCATGTTGTCAGACCCCTGCATGGCTTCTGTCCCGGCCATCGTGACTGTGGTCGTACTTACATTGCATGTACACGCAAGTGGCCAAGGTCAGAGGCTAGCTGAGTCATCCATGAACCAGACTCGGATTTTTCCTGCTCCATCAGCTGGTGATAAAGCACTCCTAATTAGGCCATATGTAGGAGCTGAGGGAGAGGTGTTGATATAACTGCTGTAGAGGACATGGAGGTTGAGCCACCTGGGTGTGTCACATACTTGGGCCCTCTTGACCTGCACAAGTCTGATCTGTAATGTAACACCTTCATTTAAAGCAAATTGCTGCTGGGCCCCCTGACCTTATGACTTGGAAGGTATGGCAACCCAGCTCATGAAGGACAGTGTGGCCACATAGGCACCTGATGTCACATGCTCTGATGCTGTCTCTTCCAGGGCCCAGTAGCATGTGGGAGCTGTTTGGGTTTATTTCCCCACACGTTTTTTGAATGGTGTATAGTTCTCTGCTGCAAATGGCTTCACTTTGTTCCAGAACCCTAAGGAACTATGCTGAGCAACGCTCTTGTTGGGACTTGCCAGAGATGTCACACACCATCCCTTCCCACCAGATACATCCAGTCCCATGGGGGTTGCCAGGTGGTGGGGCAGAGACAGCAGCAGGAACTGCAGCTGAACCTGCTGCCATGGCCTTTTTTTCTTGGCCTCAGTCTAAACTGTCAGCCTGCCACAAACCCAGTAAATGGGTTGAAGTATTTTTTTTCAGGTGTGGAATATATGGCTTCCAAAACCTGGAAGAGGCCCTCCAGGCCTTTGTGATTCTTTCTCAGTGGTAGGTGGTAGAAGGTGCAAATCTCGTCCTTTACTGGAGGGAATGTTCTGGCATGATCCAGAGCACTTGACCCCTAAAAACTTCACAGATGGGCAGGGCCCTGAAACTTTTTATCCTCTGAAACATATGTGTCTTACCAAGACATCTGCTTCCTTCTGGTGATAGCAGATTAGCATGTAATCAGTGCAGTGGACCAGAGGGCTGTCCTGTGAAATGTCCATATGATCTAGGTCCTTCAGGACTGTATTATGACAGAAAGTAGGGGTTAGCATAAGACACTTTCCTCATTTGGGACTTCTATGTAGTCTTAAAAAGCCTGGGAAGCTCTATATTCCAACAGGGAGGTGGGGCCCACTTCTGTAGGCCCAAAGGTTCCACAAGAGACTGAAGGTCGAAGGTGCTCATGCATCTCCTCCAGATACCCTATCCCATGTCCCAGAGTCCCATGTCTTCCTCATCCGGGCCCTGATGGGAGAAGGCTCAGGAGACGTGCCTTCCTAGGTTCAGCTTTCTCTGAAGAGCCACCACTCTTGCAGGTAAGTCCCATGCTCATCTTCAGCTTTAGAGGCCCTCCAGCTGCGGGAGACGAGGATCTAAGTGCTGCCGCTAGAGGCCCTCTGACTCTCGCACCTTGCTTTAAGTTGGTGATTTTCTGAGCCCGTCATTTTCTCTTTTTAAAGTGTCAGTGGCTTTCAGCAACAATTCCACACAATTCCCTCGCTCTTTCTATTTCCTCCAAACCTGTCCAATACCAGAGACACTGCATGAGCCACTGCCTCCCTGCCATGTCCCGACCCAGTCCACCCACCACAAGTGAGAGTCTTTGCAGTGGTGCCACTGCCCCAGGAGGGACTGTCCGCACTTCCCAGCCAGTGCTGGGGTCCTCACTGCCCACCAGCTGCTGAGTGGTCCAACTGTAGAACCCTGTCCTGTAAGTTTGCTTCCTGCAAACACTCCACTTCCAGATCTAGTTGTCTTAAGTTGGCTCCCTAAAAGCAATCTGAGGCTGGGCTTGGGGACATGTAATTAACTTATTGAGGTGTGCTCTTGGAATAAATCTGTAAGGAAGGGCACAAACCAGACCCTGGAAAGAGAAGGAGACAAAGATGGGGTGTGATATCAGGTCAGCCTAGCTTGACCTCAGCAGGAGGGCTCTGGGGCAAGAACTCTACTCAGTTTGTCCCTCCTTTTAAGCAAGGGGGCTGGTCTCCTGTACCCCGTACCATACCCAGCTAAGAGCTGGGGTAGAGTGGGCACAACTTCCATGATGAGGTGCCCCTGGCCAGCTAAGGGCAGTCTTTTGGAGAAGGGGACAGCTGTGAGCTCTTAGCAGCCAACACTTTCAGCAGCTCCCACAGATGGATGCTGTTGGGGGACTGGGCAGGCCTCACAGCATCTACTCCAGGAGGCTGCTGGGCGCATATTCACAGAATGAAAGATGCCTGTGTGCTTGACCCAGAAATCCCTCTTTCAGGAGAGTCTCTTATGGCTACCCTCACGTGTGGAATGATGTATTTACTCAAACAGGAATGGCAGTGATAGCAAAAGCCTGGGAAATGCCCGAACGCCCGTACTGCTGGATAACCCATTACTGCAGGGGTGTAAACTGCACCATAAGCAAAACCAAAAGTGTGGGGAAAACTGAAAGTGTGGGGAAGCTCTTAATGGACTGATGTGGAATGGTTTCCAAGGTAGAGTGCTAAGTAAAAAAAGAAGAATGTGAATACTATACTACCAATTGTTTTAAAAATTAATGTACAAGCATATGTACATATATGATTTTAAATATATAGAAAACCTCAGAAGAAAAGTAGTTTATAAGACTGGTACCACTGGTGGCCTCTGGGAAGGAGGAAGGAAAAAGGGATGGAAGGAAGACTTAAGGTTCCACTGCATACTCTTCTGTGCCTTTTTAATTTTGTACCATATGCATGTTACACAACCAAAAATAAAATAATTCACTTTTAGAACAATTCTGGATCTACTATTTACTAGTAAATGATGCTAAATCCTTAGCCTTGGTTTCCTTATCTGTAAAAAAACCTTCCATAGGATTGCGATGTTAAACAGAGTAATGCATAGAAATTACCGAGTATGATGCCCACCTGTTAAGTAATCAATATTTATTAGCTTCTGCTATCAGAGTTACAATCATATATTATTATTGTTTATTACCTTGTAAGGTAATTGTGAGAATGAGCTAAAATAATACATATTTGATACATTCGCACAGTACCTGGCACACAGTTTGTGTGGGATGGGGGAGGGTTTAACTTGGCGCAAATATGTGTATGCATCTATATATCTTTATTAAAGAGAATTAGGATCATATTCTACATACTGTTTTGAAACTGATTATTGGTAGCAGTACATGTTAAGCATTTTTCCTGGAAGTTCATTATCAGGAACACTCATACCTCAGGGTGATAATGCTAGACCAGCAGTGCACTCTGGGAGGGCGCTGTGTGGCAGCAGTTCCTAGCAGCAGTGCAGAAGGACTGCAGCCTCCCTGTGTCATCAGCATGTGAGGCAGTGGGATGCCCCTGGGAGCCCGCAGTCTAGTGCTACTTGCTAGCCCTGAGTTGTCAGACAGGCTACTTAAACTGTGAGCCTTCCACCTCCAGCGTTCTCTTGAATCAGCAGTAATTTAAAGTGACAAATCTTGGGGCTGTGGGGGGGTGTTCAACAAATAAATTATTCATTACTCCCAATGTTTTGAATTAATCCGGTAGTATCCATAATGAGGTATGTGCATGAAGATCCATCAGGGGTAAAAGAGGTTAGAACTTTGTGTTTCTGTTTATCTTTAATTTCACTCTTTTCTTATCTCTATTTTTTTGTATATCTTAAAATATATTAACAGTGCCACCTTTTTGTAATAATAAGTAAAAATTTGTAACTTGAGGATGCATGCTCAAATTCTTTTTACTGAACGAAATACGCAAATTTGTATGCAGGGCATTATTTCCATCTGGTGGCTAGTTGTGTGGTAGAAATTAATTTTTCCTTCTCAGAGATTGTAGACCAATCAAATCAGTAGATTGATTTGACCTAACTTTGAACCTTAATCTCAAAAGATGGAGGAGTAGTTTGCCAATTTAATACTGTTTCACAGTTTAGTTCTAGGACATCACAAAAGGATTACTTAAGTAATCATAGTAGTAATAGTAGTAGTAATATCACATTGTGTTTTACAAAGCTTTCTAGTGCCTTATAAATAATACAGAAACGAACTGAGGCAATGGAATACTTGTGATTATAATCAATAGATATAATAATTATGAATAATGGTTTTCAAATGTAAGTGCTACATATGAGCATTAATCATGGTATTAAAGTTTGGTGTACATTTACAAGGGAAAAAGATAGTTAAGGTTTTGTAAAAGCAGAAAAACACTAGCTTTAAAAATCTAAAGAGTTTCAACCTCCCTAGTAATCAGAAGTGATTACTAAATGCAGATTAACTGCAAATGCACATTGAAAGGTTAAAGTACAATTTCTTGCCCATCATATTGGCAGAAATGTTAAAGTGTGATGATTATCCAGGGTTGGTGAGGATGTGGGGTTGCTCTGGTGCAGTGGTATAATTTGGTACATCCATTTGGGAGGCTAATTTGGCAGCATTGTCAGAGATTTAAAATGCTCATGCCATTCGGTGTCTCCCAATCTGCCGTAGGGAAACCCTCTTACACAAAGAGGCATGTACCAGCATGTTTATCGCAGAACCCATGTTAATAGCAAACAGGTGAAGAAAGCCATCAGTGGGAGAATAGTTAAAAAATTGTGACTTTAAAAAAATTAAAATATAATTCATATACCATAAAAACTTTACAATTTTTAAAGTGAAATATTCTGTGCTTGTATTCACAGGATTGTACAACCATCATCACTGCCTAATTACAGAATGTTTTCATCACCATCAAAAAGAAACCCTCTACTCATTAGCAGTCGCTTCCCATTCCCTCTTCCCCCTTCCCCTGGAAACCACTAACCTAATTCCTGTCTCTGTAGATTTGCCTCTTCTAGATGTTTCACATAAATGGAATCTTACAATCTATGGCCTTTTTTTTTTTATTAAGATATTATTGATACACTCTTATGAATGTTTCACATGAAAAACAATGTGGTCACTACATTTACCCATATTACCAAGTCCCCACCCATACCCCATTGTAGTCACTGTCCACCAGTGTAGTAAGATCTATAGCCTTTTTTAAAAATAACAGTTTTATTGAGATATAATTCACATTCCATACAAGTTACCCATTTTAAAAGTACAATTTAGTGGTTTTTAGTATGTTCACAGGGTTGTGCAGCCATCACAACAATTGATTTTAGAACATTTTCATCAACCCAGAAAGAAACCCATACCTTTCAGCTGTCACCCTCCAACCTCCAACCTCCCCATTCCTAAGCAACTATTTCCATCTCTCTAGATTTGCCTATTCTGGCCATTTCATACGATGGGTCATAATATGTCTCTTGTGTCTGGTTGCTTTCATTCAGCATATTTTCAGGATTCATCCAAGTTGCAGCATGTATCAGTGCTTCATTCTTTTTTATTGCCAGATAATATTCCATTCTGTAGATACACATTTTGTTTATCCATTCATCAATTGATGGACATTTCAGGTGTTTCCACCTTTGGACTACCATGACTAATGCTGTCAGCAGACAAGTATGTACAAGCTTCTATGTGAACATGTTCTCAGTCCTCTGGGGTAGCCTTGCTGGGTCACATGGTAGCTCCCTCCCTTTCACTCTGAGGAATCACCAAGTGTTTTCCCATAGCGACTGCACCATTTTACATTCCCACCAGCAATGTGTAGGGGTCCCAGTTTCTATCCTTGCTAACACTTGTTTACTGTACTTTTTGTCATAACCATCCTAGTGGGTGTGAAGAAGTCTCTCACTGTGGTTTTGATTCCCATTTCCCAAAAGTCTTTTCATGTGCTTATTGGCCATTTGTATATCTTTTTTGGAGAATCATCTCTTCAATCTGCAATCTGTGATGTTTTTAGGCTACACTGCAGAGCTGTTAAAAGGAATGAGGCAGATCTCTATATAATAATCCCTGACTTGATCTCCAAGACAACACTGAGCAAAATAGCATGTAGTGCAATTAGACATTACAGTATCATACGTTTATATAAATACACACAGGTGTACCACGTGTGTACATACATCCCCCCCCCATAGTGTAGGGTTAAATATAAATAACTACAGCGATAGAAAAGGATCTGGTAGAATAGTCCCCATACTTGTCAAGATTGGTTACCTTGGGGCAGGCAGAGAGAACTAAGATAGGAGTGAGGGATGGGATCTCATCAAAAGGGACTTTTGCCTTACTTATAACATTTGACAAAGTATTCATGAACTACTTGGTTAACAAAAAATTATATAAAACTCCTTGAAATATACATGCAATTTCATAAGAAAAAAGAAACAATTGGGGAATGCTAGCAGGAGAGGGGTTAGAATCTGCTTTCACGTCACCTGGCTAGTAAATGTACAACTTTTGTTCTGAAGATATGGTCATTGACTCCCTTTATAGTTCAGATTTATTTTGTCTTGGTCTCTTTTTCAAAGTAATTTTACTATTTTATATTTAATAATACCTAACGATTCAAATGGTACAGAGGTGTATACAGTTAAAATGACTTGCCTCCTCTCTTCACCTCAACCCCCTCACCCCCCACAGGAAGTAGTACTAATACAGCTCCCTTTCCTAATAAGCCTCTATATTTTGGTGGTGTCTCCTCGCACCACCCAGTAAGGTGCATTTCTTCAGCTTGCTGTTGTTGTTGATGGGGACAGGCTCCTTCCTCTGCAGGGGAAAGGGAAGTCTTTGTCCTTAAGCGTCGGTGCCAGTGGTCTGCAGGCTTGCTGTGTGTCACCCCCAACCAGAGGTTGTGATTAAGTAGCTCTGGAGTTTTGCTCAGGTGTCTTTATTTTATACAAAGCTCCCGTAATGGTTCTGATGGGCCAACAGGGTTGAGAATCATTTATCTGATGAGTAACAGAGCAATCATAAATTGTACCCATGATGCTTCTTTGAGAATTATTTTTGGTTCCTCCCGAGAGAGTAATGAGCCTGTCAACTTTATGGAAACATGCCTGAACTTAGATGGCCTGTTTTGTTCCAGGAATTTCACAGAGTTTTTACTCTCAGTTATTTTCAGCAGTGGGATTTTTTCTCTGACCAAATACATAGAGCTGCCATCTGAGTCTGAAAAAGTGATCCTGGATTCTTTTTTGAAAATGGTAGGAATAAGCAGTACAATGCAAACTTAACTCGTAAGCTTCCTGCCATTTCACATTGAAAATGAGTGGATGTAACGAAAATGGCAGGTGTTAAATCTTCTGAGCCAGACAGATGGTCCCTGGGTCTTGTTTTGTAAAGCTTTATCTTCCCCCCAGATTTTTGTAGACTTCATTATATAGTATGTTTGCCTGAGATGCAAGTGAGGCTCATGTAGGTCATGAAGCTTCACTCTTAATTTGCATTCTTATATTTTCATAAAATTTGCAGAAATCCATAAAAGCTATACAGAGACATTATAATAATCAGTTTTTCTAGGATAATAAACCCAAGTAATCTTTCTCTTATCTTAAATTTATGTTAAACTATACATTTTCTCTTCTAGGTATTCTCATGGGAGCAGTTATAAAAATTATAGAGTTTAAAAAACTGGCAAATTGGAAGGTAGGTTTGCCCAACTGTTTTTTTAAAAATTATTATTAAGCTATCATTGATATACACTCTTATGAAGGTTTCACAAGAAAAACAATGTGGTTATTACATTCACCCTTATTATTGAGTCCCCTCCAAACCCCATTGCAGTCACTGTCCGTCAGTGTAGTCCCTATTTGTCTTCTCTGAGCTACACTGTCTTCCCCGTGACCCCACTCACACCATGTGCACCAATGATGATACCCCACAATCCCCTTCTCCCTCGCTCCCCACCCACCCTTCCCTGCCCCTCCCCCTTGATAACCACTAGGCCCTTCTTGGAGTCCAGCTGTTCTTTTTTTAGCATAATTATAATTTTTATTGGTTGTTCTTTAGTTTTAATAACACCAGTGATTATGGTGGCTTTCTTACAGTTACTTTGCGTATCAGTGAAGTTTATATCATCCCATTAATTTTTTAACAATCTGTTATGATTGGGGTTGATATCTTTCTATTTGTGTTTTTTGAAACAGCATAAATCTCACACTATTTCAGGTTAACATGGGAGCTCTCAATGTTAATGTTGGTTATTCATTTGCATTTTTATAATCTTAGACTAACCTGCTGTATAATGGGGAAAAGCTAATTAGCATTAAACATTAAACTGTTTATTGCTCCCACTTCCATTCTGACAGCTGGACATAAAAAAACATACTTGTCCCGCACTGTAGAGCTTACAGGCTTACAGACTGCTTTACATGCTGTAGCTCCTGTTGTCCTCTTGACAACCACGCAAATTAGATTGACCACGCACAGTCCTCACCTTGTTTCTATAGATGAAGCAAGTGACTTCAAAGAGGTTGGAACATATCCAGCATCACAGAGTTAGAAAGTGACTGAGTTGAGTCTTGTGTACAGACGCTCTGGCCTTACGGATTCTGTATTTTCTGCGCCAAACCATGCTGTCCTCAGTTTGTGGGTTTCCCACCCTTGTTTTTACACAATGGTCATTAGAGTGGGAGCATCATCTTGTGGCATGAGAACTAATCAAAATCCAAATTTCAACTTCAACTTGAGAATCCATATTCAGTAGAGAGATTGACAAGTGTATAATAAAATTGATTTTTTGGAGGGAAGTAAGGTCCATTGCAAAATATTAAAGAATTAGATGGTTAAAATCTGTCTCCTGAGGCCCTCCTATGTTGGTGCAGCTCCTAGGTGCTGGGATTAACTTACCTGTGAAACTGTAGAGTATAAAATTTGCAAAGCACACTTCATAGTCTGACCTAAACACAACCTGAATCAGTTATAAATAATACTCAGAAGACATTGTATGTATTAAATGAAGTCTCAGATGTGTATTAAGCTCCTAATACTCTAGAACTTCCCTCATCTGAGGAAGGGGCTGGGCAGGCCCCACTGGAGCGCACTGTGAATGGTATCTCCACCTTCCTGCAACTGGCTGAATTAGACCGCCCTCACAGTGGCTCATTCTAGGGCAGGGGGCACAGTCTGCAACCCTTTCTCTACTCCTAGACTGGATATAGCCTGATGTGTAGACACTACCCGCTAACACATTTTGTTTGATTTAAAAACAATCAAACATTTTTAGTTTTATTTGAAAATGACTGATCTATGTAAAATTCTGAAAATTTCACATAAAAATCTGAACTTCTAGCTTCTCTTGAAGAGGCAGACACTCTGTTAACACCACAGACACATTCCACCCAGCAGAGATCTGAGGCAGTGAGCAGCAGCGGCTTCCTTGGGTAATGCTGAGCAGCCCTGGGAAGGCTGTGAGCTGGGACCCCTGCCCTTGAGTTGTGGGAGTAGGGGGAGGGGAAGTTATCTTGCACTATTGGTTTTATATGCATCATATTCTTCACTTTATTTTTCAATGGATGTTACTTTTCAATAAATAATAATAATATGCTTAATAGTACAGACAAGTGAACCAAAGGTGGGTTATGGATGCAGTTAACTGCCTGAAGAGCCATACAGAGCTTAACCTCAGAATCTGGCAAGGTTCTAGGCTGGGATAGTTGGGGCAGGCTTCCTGGAGTAACAGGTGTTTGTGGAAAGCCAAAGCCGTAAGCGGGACACCTGTTTGGACCTTGGGTGCCGCAGGAAGGCATGGGAGATAGGAAGAATAATGAAGGAGCTCGGTGTTTTCTTTCCATGTAGTTCTGTTTCTAAACTGTCCTGCTGGGCATACCTTCTACTTGTATTGCCATATGGTTATTCTTTAAATCAAGTTGCTTTTTTATGTATATGTATTTTTTTGTAAAAGCTTTTTTAAAAGGCTTTTATTGTGGTAAAATATACATAATCAATTATCACTTTAGCTACTTTTAAGTGTACAATTCAGCATTAAATACATTCACTATTTTGCATAATCATCACCACTATCCATTTCCAGAACTTTCATCATCCCAGACAGGAACTGCACATTAAAGAACTTCCCATTCCCTCTTCCCCACTTCCTATATTTCTGTTTTTTTTAGTAGCTATTCTACTTCCTGTCTTTGTGAAATTTACCTATTCCAGGTACTTCATATAAGTGGACTCTCCTACATTTGTGTTTTGGTGTCTGGCTTATTTCACCTAGCATGATGTTTTTAAGGTTCATCCACATTGTAGCATGTATCAGAGTTTCCTTCTTTATATAGCTGAATAATATCCCATTGCAGGTATATACACACTTTGTTTATCCATTTATCTGTTGATGGACCTTTGGGTTTTTCCACTTTTTGGCTATTTTGAATAATGCAGCTGTGAACTTCAGTACAGTATATGCATTTATTTTAAAGGGAGCAGCCTAATACTGTGTGAAGTGGGAAACTAATATTGTTTTTATAAATAGATAGGATAAAAGCAAAGTAGGACAGATGCCTGATGAAGCCTCTGAGGTCAAATCTGTTCTGTCAAAAGGCAAGATCAGTACGTTGGAGAGAGGCTTTACACCCAATAGGACTAAACTGAGGTGTCTTAGTTGGGATTGAAAAGGAATCAGAAGGGGCTGAGTTTATCAGTCTGTGGGGTCGGTGGTATTTGATGGACACTGTTCAAGTACCACCTAAAATCACCTCAGACCATTTTGGGGGAGATGTTGCCAAAAGGAACCCAGGACTTTTCTGTAACACTATTCACTATAAGGTGGTATATGCACTTCCTGTGGCCGCTGTAACAAATTACCACAGACGGGGTGGCTTAAAACAATAGAGATTTATTCTCTCATAGTTCTAGGGACCAGAAATCTGAAATCAAGGTGTTGGAAATGGATCCAGGGTCTAGGGGAGAATCCTTCGCTGCCTCTTCCAGCTTCTGGAGGCCCCAGACGTTCCTTGGCTGAGGCAGTGTAACTCATATCTCTGCCTCAGTCTGTCTTCACACGGCTGCCTTCTCTGTGTCCATTTGTCCTTTTGTCTCTTATAAGGACTCTCTTGTTAGAGCCCACCCTAACCCAGTGTGGTCTCATTCTCCCTTTAGTTGAAGCTGCAAAGACCCTGTTTCCAAATAAGGCAACATTCTGAGGTTCCAGGTAGATGTGAATTGGGGCCAGAGGACACTCTGCAGCCCACTGCAGGTGGGCTGTCCCTTTTTTCCAGGGGGTTTACGTTTCTGAAACTCCAAAAGAATCTACACAGTGGCCCACTGCACAGATCCTGAGAACAAGTTCCCCACAAAGCACAGATTGGCCCATTTCCTTTCACATGGTGCCAGTCTGAGTCATGAGCAGTTATTTTCAGACTTAATAAGGCATTTTCAGAAGTCCTCATCTGTTTCTATTTCAAGCCTTTTTGAATGTTATTTTAGTCTTTATGGTAACAGATGTACATTTGTAAGAATACATTAGTCATTCTTTTGAATAGGGATTTTGACAAGAAATCAGGCTGTCAAGATTGTGGCATGGAAATTTCATATGAAAAAGGGCCTGATTTTCACAGTATTAAATAGAGTGTATATTATATGTAGTCATTTTGGATTTGAGGACCAATATGTACTTTTAGAGAGAGGTATTAGAATTTTGGTATACTATATGTATTTGTTTTAAAGGAGCAACCTAATAATACGTGAAGTGGGAAACCAAAATTGTTGTTATAAATCAAGAGGATAAAAACAGTGTAGGACTGATGCCCGCTGAAACCTCTGAGGTGAAGCCTGTTCTCTGTCAAAAAGTGAGATCAGCACATTGGAGAGAAACTTTACACCCAGTAGCACCAAAATTAGAGAGATGTATTAACATAGAAAATGAAATTATTGTTTTTCTTTTTTTAAATTGAAATATCACTGATATGCCATCTTGTATTGGTTTCAAGTATACAACACAGTGATTCAGCAGTTACCCACATTATTAAATCCCCACTAGTGCAGTTAATATCTGTCAACATAGGAAGATGTTACAGAATCATTGGCTGTATTCTCCATGCTGTCCTACCATCACCATCACCAACTTATATTATGATAAAAAATTTTGTGCCCTTCTATCTCTCTCACCCCCCCCACCTACCCACCCCAACTGTTCCCTCATGGTAACCGCCAGTCACTTCTCAGTCAGTCACTTCTCAGTCTGTGAATCTACTGCTACTTTTGTTTTGTTTGTTTTGTTTTTAGATTCTACAAATAAGTGAAAACATATGCTATTTGTCTTTCTCCACCTGGCTTATTTCACTGAGCATAATGTCCTCTAGATCCATCCATGTTGTCACAGATGTCAGGAATTCCATTTTTTATGGCTGAATAATATTCCATTGTGTATATGTACCACATCTTTATCCATTCATCTACTGATGGACACTTTGGTTGCTTTCATATCATGGCTGCTGAAATAATGTGGCAATAAACATAGGGATACATATATCTTCTCAAATCAGTGATTTTGTTTTCTTCGGGTAAATACTGGGTTGTATGGTATTTCTTTTTTTTTTAAATTAAGGTATTGTGGTTTCAACATTCCCCCCCTGTTATCAAGTCCTCCCCCCACCTTATTTCAGGCACTGTCCATCAGCATAATAAGATGCTATAGAGTCATTACTTGTCGTCTCCATGCTGTACTGCCTTCTTTGTGACATTCCTATATTGTGATTGACACTTTGGTTGCTTCCATATCATGGCTGCTGAAATAAGTTCAATATGGTTCAATAAAAGGTTGTATGGTATTTCTATTTTTAGTTTTCTGTTTTCCGCAGTGGCTGCACCAATTTACACTCCCACCAACAGTATAGAAGGTTCCCTTTTCTCCACATCCTCTCCAGCACTTATTTCTTGTCTTTTGGAAAGTAGCCATTTTGACTCATGTGAGGTGATATCTCATTGTTGTTTTGATTTGCATTTCCCTGATGATCAGCAATGAGAGCATCTTTTCTTCATGTGCCTGTTGGCCGTCTGCATTTCTTCTTTGGAAAAATGTCTGTCCAGTTCCTCCACCCATTTTTTTAATCAGGTTATTTGTTTTTTTGGTGTTGAGGCATATGAGCTATTTTTATATTTTGGATATTAACCCCTTATTGGATAAATTGTTTATGAATATATTCACCCATATTATAGGTTGCCTTTTTGTTCTGCTGATAGTGTCCTTTGCTGTACCGCTTTTTAGTTTGATGTAGTCCCTCTTGTTCATTTTTTGTTTCCCTTGCCCCGAGGAGATGTGTCCAGGAAAAAAATTTCTCATGCTTATTATGTTCAAGAGATTTTTGCCTGTTTTCTTCTAAGAGTTTTATGGTTTTTATGTCTTACATTTAGGTCTTTGATCCATTTCAAGTTTACTTTTGTGTGTGGAATTAGAAGTAATCCAATTTCATTCTCTTGAATGTAGCTGTCCAGTTCTCCCAACAATAGTCATTGAAGAGACTATCTTTGTCCTGTTTTATATTCATGACTCCTTTATCATATATTAATTGACCATATATGCGTGGGTTTATATCTGGGCTCTCTATTTTGTTCCATTGATCTATGGGTCTGTTTTGTTCTTGTGCCAGTACCAAATTGTTTTGATTACTGTAGCTTTGTAGTATAGCTTGATGTCAGGGAGTGTAATATCCCCAGCTTTATTCTTCTTTCTCAGACTTGCTTTAGTTATTCAGGGTCTTTTGTGGTTCCATATGCATTTTAGGATTATTTGCTTTAGTTCATTGGAAAATGCTATTGGTATTTTGATAGGGGTTGTATTGAATCTAAATTGCTTTGGGCAGGATGGCCATTTTGACAATATTCTTCCTATCCATGAGCATGGACTAGATTTCCATTTATTTGTGGCTTCTTTAATTTCTCTCGTGAGTTTCTTGTAGTTTTCAGGGTATAGCTCTTTCACCTCCTTGGTTAGGTTTGTTCTTAGGTATTTTATTCTTTTTGATGCAATTGTAAATGGAAATGTGTTCCTGATTTCTCTTTCTGCTATTTCATTGTTAGTATATAGGAACACAACAGATTCCTGTAGCCTTGATGAATCCAGTTATTATAGTTCCTGTAGTTTTTTGATGGAGTCTTTAGGGTTTTCCATATATAATATGTCATCTGCAAATAGTGACAGTTTTTCTTCCTTACCAATTTAGATGCCTTTTATCTCTTTGTGTTGTCTGATTGCTGTGTCTAGGAACTCCTGTACTATGTTGAATAAAAGTGGTAAGAGTGGGCATCCTTGACTTGTTCCTGATCTTAGAGGAAAAGCTTTCGTCTTTTTGCCCTTGAGTATGATGTTGGCTCTGGTTTGTCATATTGACCTTTATTATGGTTGAGATATGTACCCTCTATACCCATTTTGTTGAAATATTTTATTGTGAGTGGATGTTGAATTTTTTCAAATGCTTTTTCAGTATCTATTGAGATGATTGTGTGATTTTTATCCTTTTTGTTAATGTTAATTAATGTTTTATTAATTATGTTGATTGATTTACTTATCTTATACCATCCTTGCATCCATGGAATAAATCCCACTTGGTCATGATGAATGATCCTTTTGATATATATTTGAATTTGGTTTGCTGATATTTTGTTGAGGATTTTTGCATCTGCATTCATGAGGAATATGGTCTAAAATTTTCTTTTTTGTAATATCTTTGTCTGCTTTTTGGTATTAGAGTGATGCTGACCTCATAGAATGAGTTTGGGATTATTCCCTTCTACTTTTTGGAATATTTCAAGGATGGATATTTGCTCTTCTTTAAATGTTTGGTAGGATTCAGCTGTGAAGCCATCTGTTTCTGGATTTTGTTTGTTGGGAGTTTTTTGATAACCAACTCAATTTCATTACTGGTAATTGGTCTGTTCAGATTTTCTGTTTTTTCCCGGGTCAGTCTTGGGAGGTTTTATGTTTCTGGGAATTTGTCTGTTTTTTCTAGGTTGTCCAATTTATTGGGATATAATTTTTCTTAGAATTCTCTAATAATTCTTTATATTTCTCTGGTATCTGTTGTGACTATTCCTTGTTTGTTTCTGATTTTATTTATGTACTCTCTTTTTATCCTGATGAGTCTGGCTAGGGGTTTGCTTATTTTGTTTATTTTCTCAAAGAACCAGCTCCTGGTTTTGTTGTTTTTTTCTATTGTTTTATTATTCTCTATTTTACTTCTGCTCTGATCTTTATAATGTCCTTCAGTAACTTTGGTTTTCATTTGTTCTTTTTTTTCTAATTTTTTTAAATTGTGAGCTTAGACTGTTTATTTGGGATGTTCTTGTTTCTTGAGGTAAGCCTGTATTGCTATGTACTTCCCTCTTAGAACTGCTTTTGCAGCATCCCACAAATTTTGGACTGTTGTATTTTTTTTTCATTTGTCTCCATGTATTGCTTGATTTGTTTTGATTTGTTCATTGATCCATTGATTATTTAGAAGCGTGTTGTTTAGCCTCCACGTTTTTGTTGACTTTTTTGTTTTTGTGTAATTTATTTCTAGTGTTATACCATTGTGGTCTGAGAAGTTGCTTGATACTATTTCAATCTTTTTAAAATTTACTGTGGCTCTTGTTGTGGACTGTTATATGTGATCTGTTCTGGAGAATATTCCATGTACCCTTGAGAAAAATGTGTATCCTGCCGCTTTTGGGTGGAATGTTCTGTCGAAATCTGTTAGTGCATCTGATCTAATGTGTTCAGTGCGTCTGTTTCCTTATTTATTTTCTGTCTGGTTGATCCATCTGTTGATGTAAATGGTGTATTAAAGTCTTATAATATGAATGAGTTTCAGTCTATTTCCCCCTTTAATTATGTTAGAATTTGTTTTACATATTTAGGTGCTCCTGTGTTGGGTGCATAGATATTTATAATGGTTATATTACCTTGTTGGACTGATCCTTTTATCATTATGTAATGTCTTTATTTATCTCTTTTTATTTTCTTTGTTTTGAAATCTATTTTGTCTGATATAAGTACTGCTACTCCTGCTTTTTTCTCCCTATTATTTGCATGAAATATTTTTTCCATTCCTTCACTTTCAATCTGCATATGTCTTTGGGTCTGAAATGAGTCTCTTGTGTAATTATGATAGGTGTGTACTTACTGCCATTTTATTGTTTTCTGGTTGTTTTTGTAGTTCCTCTGTGTTCCTTTCTTCCTCCCTTGTTACTTGATGGTTTTCTTTAGTGTTATGATTTGATTTCTCTTTCTTAATTTTTTGTGTATCTATTATAGGCTTTAGGTTACTGGTTACCATAAGGTTCATTGATAGCTTGCTAACCATGTAACAGTCTATATGAAGTTGATGATTGCTCTTTTTCAAACACAGTCTAAAAGTACTTCTTTTTTATTCTTCTTTCTCCTGCACTCTTTATGTATTAGATGTCATAATCTGCATTTTTTGTGTGTCCCTTGACTGATTTTGTGTATAGTTGGTTTTACTACTTTTGTTTTAAAACTTCATACTTGCTTGGTAAGTAATTGGCCTACTACCTTTACTGTGCATTTATTTTCACTGGTGAAAACTATTTAGGCATAAGAGTATTTCCATGTACAGAAGTCCCTCTAACATATCCTGTAATGCCAGTTTAGTGGTTATAAATTCCTTCAGCCTAAAATGAAATTATTATTTATCCCCCCTCAAAGATGGCCATATTCTAGAAATACCTTTCATAAATATTTGAGTCTGAAAGCATAGCAGGGAGCTCACTTTGTAGCCATGTCCCAAGTCACAAGGGCATCAGTGGGGACTATTTCATCACAGTCAGATAGAGGAAAACAGCACAGTTGTCTGTGACAGGCAAAGAAAAGGCAGGGCTGTGTTGAGCATGTCTAGGCCTTACTCTTCCTCCTAGCAGATTGCTTTAGGGCTTACCATTACTTTTTCCTAGAGGATTCCAACTGTGGACTTGTTTTTGAAAGTATCCTATTTGAAATGAAATGTTTTCTATGTTAAAATTAATTTTCTTTCCTTAGTAAATAATGAAAAGCCTGCTACTTCATGTTTGGAAGCAGTTCATTCTATTCCTTTGCTGGTCACCTTTTAAAAAATCACTTGTCCTACATTTTAAAATTGCAGGTCTTTTTTTTTTTTTTGGATTTTGGTTTTGTTTTTGTGGTGGTTATTTTGTCTCTCCTTAGTTTTATTATTGGGTGGTCATTTAACATTGTACATTTCCACTGGGGGTTAGGCTGTAAAAAAAACAGGTTGGACAATGGGTCCATTACTTAATTACCCAAAGTTCATGCTTCTGAAAACACTCATTTTACATTTACAGGAAGAAGAAATGTTTCGTCCAAATATGTTTTTCCTCCTCTTGCTTCCACCTATTATATTTGAGTCAGGATATTCATTACACAAGGTAAGATTCGGGCACACATTAGGGCCTTTTGTCTGGAAGGCTTCCCATGTTTGGAAGGCAGGTTCCTTGAAAGCTTGGGTGTTAATTTAGCAGTGGTGGCTCTGGGTGAACACACTTCCTGAGGGTGCATGGGAGAAGCTGGACTGTACTGCCTGACTTACGTTGAGGAGCAAAAATTGTCAAGGGCAGCTTTAATGGTTTCAAGCAATGTGGCTTATTAAACTAGTGTTTTTCATACTGCTGCTTTGCTTAGAAAGAGTGGCCGAAGTACTTTTAAGCGGTGGATGGACAATACAGTAACGCCTCTTTTTGGTCATAGATTGGCACAGAGTTTAAGAGGACAGACTTTGTCCTGGGACCACTGGGACATGTGCCCCCAGGCATTTTGATTCTCTCGGCTAGCCAAGGGGGACCTCTCTTCCTCCTTGGACCCATCCCTCCTTCAGTATCTCCTGTCTCCGTGCCCTGCCCTGGGCCACAACTCCCAACTGATACGCCCCTTCCTCCCTAGTCTTCATTTCTTCCCACCCTCTCCCTGGCTCAGCTTCTCTTTACCAGACTAGAGCCCCATCCCCCACTAGCCTTCCAGCTCCTTCTGACCTGTCCACATAGTCCCACAATTGCCGGACCATTCTCCCCGGACCTGGAATGCAGCATCCCTGGCCCCTGCCAGTTCTCTGCTTTGTGCTGGCATTCTGGTCTCTGTCCTCCAACTTCCAGTGGGACTCCTGCCTGAGGGGGCACCACTCACTTTTAAGCCAGTTCGTGTGTGAGCATGGGCTTTTTCCTTGTCTATGAGTTTTCTTTAAGTATAAATATTTTTAAGTTTTAAAATAAACAGGAGAGTCAGCTGAAAATATTAGCGATACAGCAGTTACTTTAAATGATAAGAATTGTGAAGGTTGGAAGGACTAAGGCTTGGCCTTTCCTTGGAGATAGGAAAGAGCCTGGACTTCAGTGCTGGAGAGACCTAGGTCTGATCATGTACCACCCCCTATGGGTGCCTTTTGAGTAGAACAGAAATTAAGAACAAAAACAAGAAAACCCAAAACCTACCCCCCAGGTTGCTTTGAGATTTACACTCAATGAAAGAATGTATATAAAGCACCGCCCACCACATTAATTGGTAGTGCTTCTTGTTAATATTATCTATTAATAGGACCATTATTATTACTAATAATAACTTATTAACTTGAGAGTTAAATTTGTCAGGAGAGTTTTGGTAAAGATTTAATACAAATTCTACCTCAGTACTAAAGCAAAAATATTCTAATATGTTCAGTTCAGACTTTTTTTAATTTGTCATTTGATTGTGCATCTATCCAAAGAAAACGTGGAAAGGAAGTTGAATGTAAAAAACAAAAACTTTCCCAAGTCTTACAAACCATTACTGAGAGCAGATAATTGTTGAAAAGAAAATAAGCAAGAAGAAATTAAAGGTCAATGTCTTTTATGCTCTCATTTTTGCAAAAAACTCTTAAAAGAACTATAAGCATATTATCAAAATATTTCAGAACAATGCTGAAGAAATTGATTTGCTTTTGACTTAAAAACATGTTACTTTATTATATTAAAGCATGTAAAGTTTTTATTTTCTAATTTTTTTGGAGGGAGGGGAAATAAACTTGTTCAAAATTTGAGAAAAATAATTTCTTAGAAAAACATTCCTCTGAAGATGGCTTTCCAGCAAAAAATGTGACAATTTATATGCAAGGGACTAATGTGAGTTGGAATTGTGAATTCAGAGACTTCTAGACTCCGAAGAAACTAGGAAGTCAACTTTGAATGTTTTATTTTAATCTTACTATAATTGCTGATGTAAGTTTGGACTTGGAATAAAAATTTCAGTATCAGTTGATATGGATTAGGTAGACAGCTGTTGGTTCTTTAAATTATTAAAGTAGAGTAGGACATTAATTATGTCAGAGAGAAACATAAATTTGCTTTATATAGCAAAGGGATGTTCTTGTGTGGTAACTTGAATTTGGGTAAATTTTCAGTATCCAGATTGATACTAACCAACTACATAAATTATGTCAGAATTAGATCCCTATAAACAGACCATGACTTAGTTTATAACTTTTTAAAATATATTAACAAAATAAAGTACCTTTTTGCAAAGAAAGACTCAGATGAAAGCCTTTTGTTTAGAAAAAACAATCATCGTGTTTGCCTGGAGTTATTTTAAGGGACTGGGCTCTGCATTAGATGTGGGAGTGAGGGAGGACTCCCAGGCTTCCAGCTTGCCAAGTGAGGTGGGTGATGGTGCCCTTGACAGAGAATCAGGCATGGGAGGAGGGCCAGGTGTGTGGGGCCATGCCTTCCCTAACCAGATAGCTTTTCTAATCATTTCCCTCATTTCTGCTCTTTCAAACAGGGTAACTTCTTCCAAAACATTGGTTCCATCACCCTATTTGCAGTGTTTGGCACAGCAATTTCCGCTTTTGTAGTAGGTGGAGGAATTTATTTTCTTGGTCAGGTAAGAAAAACATCTTGGGAAAACTTTGCAAAACCTTACATTCTTAGAGCTAGTGCAGGAAGGTGGGGTAGGGGCAACTCATGAGACCTGGTTTTCACATTCAAGGTAAATGCTCTCCTGGAAGGGAATCCAGCCTCATAGAGGGCACAGTAAAGGGATGCTAAAATTGTTTTTAAGTGTCCTCGAAGAGCTTTGGTGTCTGGAACTGAGTGAATCTTTTTCCATAATCCCCAAAAGCATTTTGACCTTATTTGCAAACCAATTTTGTCTTAGGTCAGAATACCTAAAGATAAAGTAGAATACATGCCATCCAGATCTTCAAATTTGTAACAGTATCAATTATGGTTTCAGATGGACTGAATCAGGATTAAGCGGTGTTTTTTGTAAAATTTGTAAATGTAAAAATTTGCATTTTAAAAAGTAAAGGTGATTCTGAATGTGTTCACTCAGTTCTGAGCTGCCCACCTATATAGACTGTATACTCTGATTTTCCACCATTGTTAAAACTATTCCCAGTATCATCAATTGAGTATTCTGCACTTGAGTTCAAATTAATTTGTATTAATTTAAACCAAACCTACCTGGAAAGGTAATAGCTGTAGTTTTACATTATGCACGTCTATGCATGTCACAGTTCTTTTCCTTATGGTCAGTGGCGGAAAGTTACCTGCCCCTGTTCAGTAAACTCAGTTTGAGACACAGGCATCTGCGTGACTGGCATATTTCTCTTACGTGTGTCACATGTATTCACTTCCTCTGACAGATATAGGCTCATGTCCATCCCACCTGATATTCACCTTTGTGCTTCCTGGGTGGCACCAGAATAAATCTGTCGTGCAACCTTCTTCATTGCTCAGCTTCTAGTATCAAATGGAAATAAAGTTTAGAAATGAAAACTCTAGTTAATTGGCTTGAAAATGTAACATTCTTTTCCATACGTTTGGTAAATGATGATCAAATGCATGCTTAAACTAAAACTTAGGAGTTTTCTTTATTTTTCAAGTGGTTTGGGGACTGAAGATTAATGTCCTTATTAGTTTATAATAAAGCACTAATGGACATTTAATCTTCTTGGCTATTCTCCAGGGGTTTTTTTGTCTGTCTGTGTGTTTATGTCTTTTATTTTACAGGCTGATGTAATCTCTAAACTCAACATGACAGACAGGTAAATCTTTCATACTGTAACACCCATGTGACTACTTTTCAGACTGGGGAAAGTTTTCTCCACATTAATACCTGGGTGTGGTTTTCCTTTATTCTGTTTTTTTTGCTGATGATTTCAGTTGTAGAGTCTATTCTGAATTAATTTGTGTCTCTGAAATGAATTGAAATTGTGTCTGAAGATATCTAGTCAGAGAGTTGCTGATTGAAATGATTGATTTCATTCAAGTTTTGGAGGGAATAGCTCTGTTTCGTTAACTGCCCTCCACACGCACACACATTCTGTCCTTTTAAGACCATCTTCAACTAATTTCTAAGTCCTTTTAATGGCCATAATAAAAAGTTGTCTTTATAGATTAGGGATATACAGGGGAGTAAGGTGTGAGTTTTTACTCTGGGATTCCTATCACTCTGGGAGTGGGGTTGGGGCGGGGGAAGCAGGCAGGACCAAGGGTTCCACTGTGGATGTCCACCTCAGCCCTGAAGCTGCTCCAGGGAGCACTCAGAGCTGCTGTCTAGGAGCCCAGTCCATGAATTTCCGTATCAGCAAGAAGCAACCTAGGCAACTGTCTCATAGAAAGTACCAGTCCAGTGCTAACAAAGTACACAAGCCAAGTGCAGCCTGGTTTCCCCTCTCTGAGAAGTCCAGCAAGTTTGCAGCCTTGCTCTGTGTTTCTGCACCATCAATGCTTGGGTTAGTCCTCTGGCATGGCTGGGGAGCTAGGAAGTGGGGCCGAGCACGCAGGTCCAGGTCTCTCCCATCAGGACAGCCAGAACTGTCCACCTGCGGCAGCAACATGGAGACTAAAATCTTGGAGCCGTTTTTCATGGGAAATGTGCCTCTAATAACATCAAGTTCAATCTCATTATTCCCCCCAGGGGCTTACATTTCACAGCTTACGTTGTAAGATAGTCTTGCTGTATAAACAATCAGCAAAAGTCCCATTTCTCTGCCATAAGGAGCTGGAAATAAAGCAGAACTGATGCCCTGCATTTTGTAGGTGTTTTGCAAGTGAAAAGAAATGCCCCAAACCCAGTCAGTGTAAAAGAGGATGTCACAGCTATCAGTCCTTCAGGTGTTTGGGGGCAGTTCATTAGAGACACAGAAAACACTTGCAAAATTCTTTTGAAATTGAATTGAAAGGGTGGTTAGGATGTTCAGAGGGAGAGCAGTGAAAGCATTGGCCCCAGGACAAGCAGAGAAGAGCCAGGGGTGAGTTTCTGCATGTGCAGACACTTGCTTTCCTTTTAGAAAGTGAGTGCCCTGCAGACTGAGAGTGCTCTGGTAAATGAGCCCGCAGCCACACCCCACACAGCTGCAGGGCCTGGGGTCACACTTAATAGAGGTCAGGTGCGTGTCTAGAGGTGGCGACAGTGGTGAACCAGTGAGCACATCCATCCGAAGGGGTTAGCCACCTCTCAGCTCCACCTGGTAATTACCACGTGGGACTGTGGGCCCAGAATTTCTAGCTGTTTAAAATTATTTTTTCAAAAGAGGCCAGGTTTCTAGATTTGAATAAGGAATTTTCTGGTTTTTAAATGTTGACAACTTCAAAACACTATGCAAGTCAAACAGACCCACAAGCTTCTGCACCTCTAGAAAACAAAACCAACTTTGTTGCACAGATTTTATTTCAGTGATACTTTCTCTAGAGAGGTATTTTGTTCATAAATACACCCTGAATTATTTCACCATCCCAGTCTGTTTCCTTTTTTTGTTGACATTGCTATCTTTTGAGATGATAAAGGAAGCACATTTTTAAGTTGGACTTCTAGCTTCTGGTCTTTTAAAAGATTGGATCCTGAAGATATGAAGTGGAACAACTGATGACAAGATTAAACCCCTTACATTCAGACTTATCAATGGTTTGGCTGTCATATATTTCAGACTTTTCATATTCATTGTCAGAAATACACTGCCCCAGTTTACATTCCCAGCCAAAGCTAAAGATGTCACCTGATTTATACAAAGCATTTCCTCCCACAAAAAATTGAAAATTTCAAACATACTGAAGAGGTAAAGCATCATACAGCTGGACACCCTCCCACGTGGCCACCGTTCAGATTCTACAATTACTGACTCGCTGAATGTACTGTACTCTGGATCTTTGCATCAATCCATGCCCCCCCTCCATTCTTCAGCTCATCTTCTAGTTCCTACTGTCTGATTTCCAGTTCAGGGTCCCACAGGGACTGGAGCAAAGAACATGAGTCAGGCCTTGTTGAGTGCATCTGAACCCAGCACAAAGTAGTTTTCGCAAAATAAGAAGTTTGTTGGCTCATAGAACTGAAGTGTCCCCAGAGTGATGGCTTCTGGCATAACAGCCTCTAGGGGTCCATGGTGTCGGGAATTTCTCTTCTCACCAGATCTCAGCTCAGCTCTTCCTTGGTGAGCTTCATCCTCAGGATGCACTCACTTCCAAGTAGCTGCACTGATGGCTCTGGGCTCATGTCACCTCCATTTCAGCCATCCCTGTCAGAGGGGCCAACCTAATGCCCAGTGACTTGGTAAAATGCCCTCTTAGACCAAGCTTGGGTCCCCTGCCCACTCCTAGAACCCCATGCAACCACATGGATAGAGAGCAGGGGAGGTGTGACTCCCCAAGGGCAAGTTGGGGTACTGTTATCAAATCCAGGTTTAGGTGCTGGGCAGGGAGAACCGTGGCTGTCCACTTGGCTGCACTGTCCTCGGGAATGGAGGGAGAGGCCAGCAGAGCTGCACAAAGTCAGCCCCCAACACACACACCAAAGGCTCCCAGGTTCCCCCTCCCCCACCTCTCTCTCTCTTTGGGATACAATTTTTAGACATTCTTCAAGGTCCCTGTGATGTTGCTGGGGGTGGTGAGAGTGAGAATAATAGGAGAGGAGGAAAGATAGGAAGCTGCATGTTGGATGGCAGCGTGAGGGCCTCCCAGGTCGGCACCCTTTGGTGGCGTTACCTTCCTTCCTCCCTCCTGGCCGCCTGCCTGCCTTCCACAGACAGCTCCAGGCCGAGCTCAGTGCAGAGCCTGGGAATACGCTCATGGCTAACACAGTGCCTGCCCCCTTGGCAATGACCATACGGGTGAGAGGCAGGTAAAGTCACAACTCATAATGCGTGTGGTGACCTCTGCGAGGACAGGCAAAGTCTGGGAACTGAGACTGCCTTTTGGGGTGCTCCTCAGCTTGGGGTCCTGGGGCTGTCCTTGAGGTGGGCAGGCTCTCCTGCATGAATGCACAGTGGTCAGACTCATGGGGAGCTACCATGGAAACCAGAATTTCAGGTTATTCATTTATGAAGAAATCTGTAACTGGCAAGTTAACCAAGCATCTCCCCTTGGAGGAACTCCTCTCCTGGGGCTGGAGCAGGTCGATCGAGGGCTGCTGGCAATGAGACGGCGCACTCAGCAGCTCCCGCTTCCCTCCCACACAAGCCTGGTGAGGCGGGAACCAGGGAATGGCCTCTCCCCAGGGCTGTCCCCTTGGGCTCCAGGGTTTTCTTGTGTTGCAGGAGGGAGCAGACCTAACCATGCTTCTGAGCCAGGAAGAAAGTGGTGCCAGGTGTAGCAGTTTGAAGGCATAGAAGGCCTGCAAGAGCCCTGAGGAGAGAAGAGGAAGGGGCTGAGGGCATAAATCATCCAGCTCTCAGGTGGCCCACAGGGCCCCAGGGGTGATGTGGCCCTGCCTCCCTGGCCAGGCTCTTAACCTCCCCTACCGCTCACCCTCACCTTTCTGTCTCTCAGGCAGCCAAGCCTGCTCCCACCCTAGAAGTAGCTTGCTGTTGTCACTGTCCCCAGATCTTGGCTTGGCTTCCTGCTTCTTGTCATTGTAGGTCCTTGTTTGAATGAGTGTCATCTCTTCAGAGAGGCGCTTCCTGACCACCCAGTTTGAGTGGCCCCCTCACCACCCCTGTCATGTTACTCTTTCTCTTGTCACCCCTTATTTCCTGCGTAAGCTTGCCATTTCCTACATTGGTCTTAGGCTCTGGGTGTTGCTGTATCCAGGCTAGTGGTTAGGACCCTGAGCCAGATGGCCTGTGGTTGGATCCTGGCTCTGCCACTTCTTAGCCACCGACCTGAGTTACTTTACCTCATTGGCCCTTGGTTTTCTGCTGTGTAGTTGGGCCAGTAGTCGTACTATCCCACACAGCTGCTCTGTGGATTATTGGGTTACTGTATGTAAAGTGCTCAGACCCGTCCGTGCCTGGGACATGGCAAGTGCCACATAAATGTTTGCTCTTAGTATTAGACTGAGTGCCTGAAACATACTAGACAGTGAACACATATTTGTTGGAGGTAATTAGACCATCACAGGTACTGTCAGTGAGCGCTGCTGGCTCGGTGGGAGGCGGCAATGGTGCTGGTGGCTTCCCACGCTGCCCATCCCCTGAAGCACACTGGAGTTGCTGCCGGCTTTGGGCCCTTTCTTAGATGTTGCAAATTTAAGTGGAGGCTGGGATCATCACAGGTGGCACTCTGGTGGCCTGGTGGCAAGGGGCAAAGCAGAGGTCAGACACTAGAGCTCATGGGCCATTTGGGGGAGCACCGCCCACACCCCCTTCCTCCCCCTCCCCCTCCCCACCATATCAAGCCATGCTTCCAGCTGCTCTGACCCAGAAACCTGGAAAGTCTGTAATATATTTTAAGCAAGTCTTCCATCCACCACTGGTCAAAATAAAGTCTCAGTACTTGTGGCGGAAAAGCAGGCTATCCCTAACCACTCCTTTTAGGGTGGGCTTTCACTGCCCCACCCACGAGGTCAATTAGCAGATGTTGTAAGTGGAAAAAAAAGACACCATCTTTTGCGGTTACTTCCGCTACAGTGTGCCCTATTAGGTTATACCAGATACCGTCTTTGAACTTTAATGTTTCACGATGTGGACCGAGTGATAAGCATTGTGGGATTGCCCCTCCCTTTTCTGTTCTTCACAGTTTTGCATTTGGCTCCCTCATTTCTGCTGTGGATCCAGTGGCTACTATTGCTATTTTCAACGCACTTCACGTGGACCCAGTGCTCAACATGCTGGTTTTCGGAGAGAGTATTCTCAATGATGCAGTCTCCATTGTCCTGACCAAGTAAGTGTGCTTTCTTCAAGTGACAGGCTAAAGGTCCTTGCAGCAAAGGGACAGTGTTTCCATGTAGCTGCATGTGCACTCGCTGGTCCTCTGGGTGACAGGTAGTTTACCTGCTTCTCCATCTTTCTGTCCTGACAAGCCTGATGTGCCCCAGGAATATTGTCAAGGCCCTGGGTGATGAGAGGAGAGTCTGATTTTTATGGCTTGCTTTTGAGCCTCAGCTTCTCCTCAGCATCCCTGGGGGTGCTTATTAAATGTAGCAATCCCAGGCCCTACCCTCAGAGTTTCTGATTCCCAGGCTCCACCTCAGGTCTGGGGTGAGTGCCAGGAACTTAGATTTTCCCTAAGTTCCCCAAATAATGAAGGTTCAGAGTTTGGGCAGCACTGTGGCAGACAAAAGCAGTAGTCAACTCAAAACGAGTAGAGCTTTCCTCGTTATGAGCTGTTTGTACATGGCCTGCATTTTCACAGCTGTAAAGTAAGGCAGCCCACCTCACAATGCTGCTGTGTGAACACAGCTTGAGAAACCACAAGTCTTTTTCAAATGTTCATTGCTTTTAACTGCCCTTGTGGAAGGATCTGAGAAATTAAAGATGAATCATAAAATGTCAAGAAGTCATTAGGAAATGGAAATGAATTTAAGATCATCTCAAATGCATTTATCTGATACAGGCCTCTTTCCTTGAACTCTGCATTTTGTGGTGTTCCTTAGCATATGTGGGCAGGAGACCCAAATAGTTTTGCCAAAAAACAGAAGGCACGGTTGGTCAGAAAAGAACCCTGGACCATGTATCCGAGATGAGTTAAGAGAATTTTAGGGGCCAATGTGTGTTCTGTAGCGATTAGAATTTCCATGATCTGAATACTGATTTGTTTCCCTTGTCTTGAGATTCCTTGCTAAGCATAACCTGGTGGATAACATTTGCTTACAAGCTTTATTTATTATACACTATATTCAGAATTCTTATGTTGGAATAAAATAGATGTTTTATAGCAGAAGGAGCACAGGTTTTGGAGTCAGGATGAGCTGGGCTCAAGTCTTGATGATGCCTCTCATAGCTGTGGGACCCTGAGTCAGCTCCACCTTCTGAGCCACAGGTTTCTCAGTAGTAAAGGGAGGGTGATAATGCCTCAGCCGAGGGCTGGACGTGAGAGCTGGACGTGAGAGCTAAATGCGGTACAGTGTGAAAGCATCTGACGTCAGTTAACGTGATACTCTTTCCTCTCCTCCTCTTGCCCCCACTTATGATTTCCCTGTATTTGCCCTGTTTTGGTCTTGCTTTTGCAGGAAAAACTTAACCAAGGTTGCTCAATTGCAAGAGGTACTCAGCAGACCTTAAACAAAGCCAACAAACCTTCCTGGAGGAAGGAAGGAAGGAAGGAAAAGATTACATGCATTGCATTCATTTGGTAGTATTACAATTTGGTAGAATTATATATATGTTTTGTTTAAATGAGCTTATAGCCCATATACTGTAACTTTTCTGTTGATAAAATAGTCTTGACAAACATCATTTACTGGTTACAGAGTATTCCTTTCTATGGATTCACTATGATTTATTTAACCAGTTCCCTATTACTGGTTTTCTCACTTGGTAAAAATTTCTATAACTTTATTAGGAAATTATCATACAGCATTCTTTAAGATCTTTATAAGACTTGTAAATGTAATCGCAATATTGTTTCTTATTTAAGATCCACTTTGAAAGATTCTTAGCTTTCTGGTTTTGACTTCTATCTCACATCCTAGCTGCACATATTGAACATTTGTGATAAAGAATTTTGCCTAAACTGGAGGTGGCATCATGAGTTATTTTTATGCATTAGGAGCTAAACTCAACTGCTCTGGGTCTATTTCATTTTTTAAAATCTGTCAGAAGTAGGAGCTTTTCTGAGCTTTTCCAGGTCGCTTTGCCACAAAAGGGCCAAAGATTAGGAGGTTTTTTTGTTTGAGTTTCTATTTTAATGAGAAATGATGGAGTCACTTTAAGTAGCCAGAGGCTCTTCCTGGTAAAGTGCTTTTGAAGGCCTAGATCACCTATAACAAGAGTTCCCGAAATTGGATCAGTGGACCGCAGGCATGTGTGGTTTCCAGACTCCACCCCCACTGCTGCTGTACACAGGCTGGGGTGGGAGTCACTGGCCCGAGCCTCAGCCAGCCTCCCTGACTCTTCAGATGTGCAAAAGGCTGGTTATCCACCATCGGCACATGGCGAGGGCCTTCTGGGTGCCAGACACTGCTCAGAGACCAGTGGGACTCTGCATACTTGGTCCGAAGTGGGAGAAAGATGCTCATGAAGAAGTGAATATGGTACCTTGTCTAATAGAGGGGGTAACAACCACTCAAGGGTTGGAGTTAAGGCTTCTCGGACAAGTTGTCTTGTGAGCCAGTAGGCATTTACATAGAGAAGATGGAGATGGGGACAAGGGACATGGAGGCCTGCTTTTTTTTTAGGTACAGGAGGGAACGATTGTCAGCATTCCTCAGTTATAAGGCAGAATCACTTATTATTTTAAAAAGGGTATATATACTTCATAAATGATCATTTTCAAAGTGATCTGACATATTTCTTTTTGCAACTGAGTATGTAAATGAATTCCCCTTTTAATGTTTTTACTTTCATAAGTGCCAGAAAGCAATCTTCTGTTTATTAATTTTAATTAAATTATTTTTAGCTTTGATTTGTTGCTATGACAATTTATTCTTACAGTTATTGCTGTAGAGGAAACCTTTTGTTCTCTCCAGCTACAGCTGAAGCTCTTGAAATGGAACCTGCAGCAGCCGTCTTTTATTGTTTAAGATGTGAGAAACACCACTGGAAAAAATAAAATGTAGGAAATTACCAGGCCAGAAAAGTACAGATGATACTCTCATTTATCTTGAGTTCAGAAACCACCTGCCTGAGCCCTGGGTTTGCTTCAGTCTTTGGTGTGACCTTACCAGTTGGTCCCTCTCTCTAGGCCCCAGCTTCATCTGTGCAATGAAACCAGTGTACCAGCCCTGGTTGCCACGTGGGGTGGAGGCTGGACTTGTTTGCATGTGGCCCACAGATCCCTTGGCAGCTGTAGTGATCTTAACCTCCAAAAGCACTTTCCCCCTAAGAACCCTGTTGGCTCCCAGAATTTCCCAAGGTGGGTTGTTAACCTGTGACGTACTGGTGAAAGGGGGGTGGGGGAGATTGTGCATCCAGGTGAGTTTGGAAAACTTTTGTGTGAAAAATGTTAGATTTCTTTTTTGTAAGACTTCTGAGCCTTTATTATGTTATGTTGTGCTGTGAATTGCCACAAAAGGCTTCCTAAGGTTCTTTGACCAAGCTACCCTTTTATCAGAGATTATCCTGTTTTAAAATTATGCCAAAACACTCATTAATGAAGCTGAATATTACCACTGACAGCTCTTTATTTTGTTTACTGATGTAGCAAAAAGTTTTGTGTGACTTTTGTATGCTCGGCCCTGCCTTAGGCCCTGGATATGTGGCAGTGAACAAGATGGGGATAGGCTTGGTCCCGTGGAATGATGCATTCGTTTTCACATGCTGTGAGGAGAAGTCAGGCACCAGGAGAACCTGTAAATGGACTGGCCTGTGTGCGGGGGTCAGGGCAGGTGACCCTGAGGAAGTGACACTGACCCTGGGTTCGGAGGCACAAACCTGGAGTTAGCTGAGGCCAGGGAAGAGCGGAAGATGACCTCCAGGGACGTGCCGTGACAGTGGGGCCAGCCCTGCGTGAGGAGGACGTAGGATCAGAGGGGAGTGGAGTCAGGACATGTTGAGAAGACTGGGCTTCTTCCCCTAAGGCAGCTGGAAACTGTCCATGGGTTTCGAATAGGCCAGGAACCTGGTCAGAGTGCATTTTAAGGGATCATTCAGGTTATGAGAAGAATGTGCTGGTCCTTGGGAAGACAAGAATGTGTAAAGGGAGATCAGTGAGGCATAAGCCTGGGGACAGGGCTTGGGGAGGGAGAGAAGTGGACAGATTTGAAGATAGTCTAAAGGTAGAATCTGAAGGACATTTAATGACAGTAACTCCATTTTAATGGCATCGTGAGTGCTGTTTGGGGATAAAACCAACAGTGGAGTTTAATGGCTTCTGACATTATGCTCTGTTACAGGGGAAGGAAGTTCTTTCAGTTCCTTGTTTTAATGCCTTCTAAATCCACCCTCACCCTGCACCCAATGGCATTTCTTTGGGGAGCTCCATTCTAATTTGACTTCAGCCCAAGCCTCAATTCCAGGGTTTTCTCACAGGACACCCTGCTCCCCCACCCCTGGAGCCACTCCCCATGCCTCCCCAGGGCCTTCAGGATGATACACCAACTCCTTAGCCTGGTCCATCCAAAGCCTTTCAAGGGTCCTGTGCCGCCTGCTGCTGTTGTCTCTTGCCACTGTCCCTGCACTAGCCTCTGTCCCCTACGTGCTGTTCCTGTGTTTTATCCATACTAATCTGCCTTAACCGAATGCTCCCAGAATGTGCTACATACTCTTGGGAACCCTGCCTCTTTCTGGGGTGTTTCCCCTCATTTCTTCCCCTGGATAACTCTTCCTTATGCAAAAACTAAACCCAGACTGTGTGTCGTGAAGAGCCTTCCTCGCCCCTCACCCAGCTAAGTGAGACGCCTGCCCTGTGTTCTACAGCCCTTTGCCCTTACCCGAGATGCCCATTCGTTTCCGTCTTGTTTTCTCCCTCATCAGGCTGTAGAGTTCCACAAGGGCAGGGACTTGGCTCTCATCTCTGAACCCTCAGAGACTAACATGGTGCCTGCAATAAAGCATGCCAACACATATATGGCAGGCTAACTGAATGGTGGCATGAATGAAGGAGAAAATAAGCAAGAAATACGTTCTGAGTTCTAGGTCAGTTTCTAATAATTTTGCCTGTAATAACATTTTAACTTCCTTCTGTTTTTCTTTTATTTCCTAGCACAGCTGAAGGTTTAACAAGAAAAAATATGTCAGATGTCAGTGGGTGGCAAACATTTTTACAAGCCCTTGGCTACTTCCTCAAAATGTTCTTTGGCTCAGCAGCACTTGGCACTCTCACTGGCTTAATCTCTGCATTAATATCCTTTTAATATGAACAAACGTGGCTGGTAAGATTATTCTTAATTACGTACATCTCTAGCCATTTCTCCAGTTCCTTAAGGGGGCCAATTTTAGTTCATGTCTGAAGATTGTGTCTGAAGGAGGAATTTTATGCTTAGTTTTGGTTTGAGGAGCACTTTAATTGAAACTCAATTTTTATATTTAATGTGAAATTTAAGATGTCACTTTTCAAAGCTCAAAAAAACAGGTACACTGGGTCAAATCCAAACAACAGTGTTCAGTCCTTGACTTATTTAGTTCTTGGCACTATCTGAGATTTTATACCAGTCTCTCCTTTTGAAAGGGTCTCTTCTCCTTTGATTTCAGCTATACTATTCTCTTTCAAATCCACTTTTCTTCTTCTATTCCTAATCAGGATTAACATCACCACCATGTATTTCTATAAGAAACCTGGAAGCCATCATTGGCCTCTCACTTCCCTCATCCCTAAGTGAATTCTAGCTCTTGAAGTATCTAAATTCTGTGTTCTTTTTCATATCACAATTTTCACCGACTAGAATGAGCTTCATGATTTGTTATCTAGTTTCTTGCAATGATCTGTTCACTTCCTGACTCCAGCCATTTGTCTGCATTTCCTTTTCCACTCTACTGCCAGAGCAATTTTTCTAACATGCAAACCTAATTATGTCACTCACTGGTTTAAAATACATTCGCATTTCTTCATTGCTTTCAGATTAGATCTGCCTATTCATATTTCTTCTCTTTTTAGATCTCCCAAACACCATAGCTTTGTGGTGACAAATGAGCATTTTGATTTAGAATGACCTATTTAATACCAATTCCAGCACATATTAGCTTCAACATAGTGGATAAGTTAGTTAACGAGCCTCAAGTTTTCATGTATAAAATGGGGATAATATAACCTAACTTGCAGAGTTGCTAAAGGATTAGATGAAGTAGTTTTTGTAAGGAGCCAAGTACAAAGCAATAGGATGCAGGTATTACTATTATTCTCTTCAGGAAATACTGGGAGCCCTGAAATGGAGCAGAAAATAGCATTTCCTTTGCTGTATTACGAGGCAGATGCAACTCTTAAAAACCTCATGCCAAGTGGCCACAGTAGTGTCAAACCAATTACAATCAAACATCATGTTTTCTAGGCATTCCTTTCTAAGCATTCTCTAAACATGTATTTATCAAGGATCTGCAATATCCTTGGCACTTTTTATACAGATAATGGCACAGTAAACAAAATACAAAACCTCTTCCTTCAGAGCTTACTTTCTAACAGAGAATATGAACAATAATAAGAGAAGTAAAAAGAACAGTGTGTTAAATAAAGATGAGCTGTAAGGGAAAAATACACAAGAGGGATTGTAAATATTGACAGAGAAAGGAGGTTAAATTTTAGATAGAATATAGACAGGGAAAGCCCTGCCCAGAGATGACTGTAGGCTAAAGATCTGAAGGACATGAGGGGTCCGGCCATTCTGTTCTCTGGGAGAGACCATGCCTAACTGAGAAGACAACCAAGTCCTGAGGTAGAATGAGCCCCATGGGCTCAAGGAACAGCAGAAAGGCCTGTATGACTGAAGCTGAAAGGCCAGGATGCGAGTGGGAGAAAAGGAAATCACAAAAATAAAGTGAGGAGGTAGATCGTGGAAGACCCCAGAGACCACAGTAGGGCCTTTGGCTTTTATCCTGAACGCTAGGAAGGCACGGCATGTTTTGACAATGGAGCATGTCCAGGTGTAGCTAATGGAATGAAGGTGTGGTAGAGAGCCTCCAAGATGATCCCAGGGATCTCGCCAACTGGAGAAGCCAGCTGCCATGACACAGAGCCTCAAGCAGTGATAGAAAGAAATCCACATGGCTTTTGCCAACCACAGCCCTAACTTTCCAGGCACATAACAGGTAATTGATGCATGATTTGAGAGGTGGAGCAGGTCCATTTATGTCATCTGAAGAAGAATGGAGATGAAGATCACCAGGGATAAGCAGGTTGAGTAACCAGTATGCCAGTTGTGGAGTCAATATACAAATAAATGCTGAACGCGCTCGGGGTGTGGAAGCACTTGGAGTGAAGAGAACAAGAGTCCAACTAGATCTGTCTTAATTTAAAAGTGGATGGAGGTATGGGTGGCTCAAATGCAAGCATTTCTAAAGAGCAGGAATTTTTTAAGAAGAATAATCACTTGGAAGCCGAACTAAGACCCAGTGAAGGAGCCAGTGGCCCCACTTGCGACCCTCAGGTACACACACACACAAGTGGGCTGGGGGGTAAATATGAGAGTACAGGAGAGATTGTGCTGCTGTCGAGGCATTCATCTCATCCTTCATATCAATTCAGCCTTGTTGCAGTAACTTAAGAGCCTTGGCCCAGAGTCTTTTCTAAGGAAAAGAACTTTTGTTTCTCACATTCTTACATTTTTTAACCAAGCATGGTTTTCTACACTACTTCCAATTTACAAAAAAAGTCACATTTCTTTATCTTTTTTGAATAAAATTACATCTAGCTTTGAGGCCTCCTCAAAAAAAAAGATACACTGTCAGATATCAGATCTGATTTGGGGGGGCTTTTCCGTTTCCAGAGTATAATACAACATTCAGATGATTTTCATTTTTCTGCTGTCTCACTTTTCATATTCATAAAATTGGAAATTAGTTTTTTTTCTTAATGTCAAACTGAGAAAATCTTCACTGTACTGGAAGTGCTTATCTGGAAGAACCAGAAAAGAGATTCTTAAGTGAGCTCCATATTGGTTATTTACACTCATTCTGTTGCTTAAAATCCCATAAGCTTTCCCAGCCAAAAGAAGGAAAGAAGCTTGTTAAGGCCAGTGACACCTTTATTCCTGCAGAAAATTCGTCATGTTTAAAATAGGAACAGGCACCAGACCATTTCTATGCGCGCCTAAGCCTGCGTCTCAGGGAGGTGGCCCCCTGGCCCTCCTCCACGAGCAGTTTGTTTCACAGATGGCCTGAAAAGCTTCTTTTGCCTGTGATAGGCGTGTTTGTCTGCCATCCTGTTGAATTTCCCCTTCAGCTCCTTTGTCCAGACGTCTAAAGGCTCTTATTGAGTTGGCCGACAGCTTCTCATATTGTACCGATAAACAGAATGGAAAAGAAGAGAAACCTCTGTCCAGTTCAGTACTTTCCAACACACTTACCTTTTTCTTAAAAGGGGGTTGGGGTGGACAGCTACTGTAATGGGTTCTTTCAGCTCCAGCATAGGCGCACAGACAATATTTGCATACATAGAAGACTCTTCTTTCCCAGGAACTGAGTTTAGAAATCTCCAGAAATAGGAAAGCAGGTCCTTCAGTGGGGCTTTGAACCCCAGTTCTGGAAACCCCATTAGTAATTTCATCTGATGTTGGAGGAGCTGAAAGCGTTACCCTGTCTGCAGCCCCAAGCTTTTGACGCCATGACCCTGGCACATTCCCAGTGTTCCAAGTCAGCATTTTTTAATGAGTTGACTTGGGTTGATTTTAGTTTTTCCCTCACATTTGTTTCAGCAATTTACATGTCTTGGTGTTTTGTCAGATAGATTCCCTTTCTCAAAACAACAGTCTCCCTGCGAAGAAAGAAAATAGTATGACAGATATTCACTAGTTACCTCGGGATGTTCCAGAATCTTGTGTCCCTTGCTTACCTTATTTTGGAAAGCAGTTTTATGACTTCTTTAGATCTACTGTTAACTGCCCCTTTTTCCTTGACATCGTCATTTACGTGCTAAAGCATATTGACTTGAGGAAAACACCTTCGTTGGAGTTTGGCATGATGATCATTTTTGCTTATCTTCCTTATGGGCTTGCAGAAGGAATCTCACTCTCAGGTAAGTGACAGCAGTGAAATGCTGGGGTTGAGGGCACATTGTCCTGCCTGGTAAAAGACAGAGTCACAACTCAGAAGAGTTTTAAGTTGCAAAGGAGATTTGCTGGCCTTCTAGGAATACATCTGGATTTAGACCTGCCTGGGTTCAGGGGCTCTGTGTTGTCACAATCGCATTTTCTTGTTACCCACCCTCCTATAGCAGAGATCCGAATGTCACTGCCAGTGTTGCCTCATTCCTAGAACAAGACCTCTGAAGGGCCTTCATTCAGAGGATGGAGTTACACTGCCATCAGCCCCCAGCCCGTCCCTGGGCCCTGGCACCCAGTCATCTACATTCTCTCACTATAGTTTTGCCTTTTCCAGAATGTCTATAAAAGAAATCTCAATAGTATATAGTCTTTTGTGTCTCATTTCTTTCAGCTATCAAAATGTTCTTGAGAGACACCCATGGTTTTGCACGTATTGGTAGTTTATACATTCTTATATGTGTCACATTTTAATCCATTCACCATTTGAAGGTCATTTGGGTTTTTCCAAATTTTACTGTGTATATCTGTGCATGTTTCCATTTATCTTGAATAAATACCAAGGAGTAAGTTGCTGGGTCATGGTAAGTATGTACTTCACTTCACTAGAAACTGCCTGTTTCTCAAAGGGCCTGCACCATTTTGCATCCCCACCAAAATGCATGAGAAAGTTCCAGCTGCTTCACATTCCCGTTGACACTTAATTTTTAAAAGTTTAGCCATTCTGATAGGTTTGTGGTGATTTGATCGTGATGTGCGTTGGTGTGATTCTCTTTACATCCCGCTTGGGGCTCATTGAGCTTCTTGGGTTTATAGTTTATCTATGTGAGTTTGCAGCGATTCATCAGATTTGGTAAATGTTTACCCATTTCTTTTAACACTTTTTTCTGCTCTCGCCTCTCCTCTCCTGTTGAGACCTCAATTACTTAAATTATGATAGTCAGTGTGCTGTCATTCCATAATATGCCTTGCTTTGCCTTTTTCCCCCCAATCTGTTTTGTCTCTCTGTGCCTTAGTTTGGTTAGTTTCTTTTGCTATGTCTTCACCTTTAGTGACCTTTTCTTCTTCACACTCAAGGTCCTGTTAATCCCACCCAGTGTATTTTTCATGTCAGATATTTTTTTATCCTTCTGCAGAAGTTTCCTTTGGGTCATTTTTATATATATCTTCCATTTGTCTCCTCCTCATGTTCATGATCGTTTCTACATTCTTGAACATGTGGAGCATATTTACAGCAGCTGTTTTAATGTCCTTGTTTGCTAATTCCATCATTTCTGTCAGTGCTATCTCTGTCAATTAAGTTTCCTTTTTATAAGTCATATTCCTGCTCTTTTCTTGCCTATTAATTTTTTGTGGGATGCCAGTCATGGTGAGCTTTATTATGTTATTGAGAACTAAATTTTATTGTATTCTTCATAGAGTTCTGCATTTTCTTCTGCCATGTATCTGAGTTTCTTGGAATCAGTTTAATCCTTTTGAGGTTTATTTTTACGCTTTGTCAGAGCAGATCCAGAGTGGCCCTCGGCACCAATACAGGGCCCTTCTGAGGACCGTGCTTCATGTCTCGTGTATTATGAGGTCGCTCCACTGGCCTGTGGGAGTGCAGACCATTCCCAGCCCTGTGTTCACTTTGGGAATTGTTCGGCCTGTCCTTTTTAGTGATTCTCTCCTTAGGCCTTTGGAATCTCGTCCCACGTGTACAGATCAGTATCAGCCTGAGATTCAAAGGGACTCTGTGGTAGCTTTTCAGAGCCCCCTTTCTGTGCAGCTCCCCCTCTCTGGTATTCCTGCAGCTTTGGCCTCCTCCACCTCTCATCTTTCTCTCTTCTCAGCAAGACTAAGACTGCTGGGCCGGTTTGGGGTTCCCCTCCCTGGTCCTCAGCCTAGAAACCTCATCCCAGCACAAGCTGGGCCGGAACCGGATCAGCAGTGGCCCCCGTGTGTTTCCCTCCCATCGGGAATCCCAGTCCTGCCCTGCCTAGTGCCCAGTGTCATAAGACAGTTTCGTTTCCTGTCCTTTATCAGGATTTCTAGTTGTTTATGGCGGGACAGCAATTTGCATGGCAGTTATTTCTTCATGGGCAAAGTGGAAGTCCCTGGTGGTTTTTAAATGTTTCTGGTAACAGAATTCTCCTTCCCACAGATCACTCTCTGGAGTCCCATGTGGGTGCTCTTGTGAGCAGACCTTGCCAAAGAGGAAGCAGAGAGGACTCTGGCCATTTTCACTGGAGAACTCTTTGTAAACTTCAGGGTTTTGTTTGTTTTTTATTTGTTTTTTTCCTAAGCCAATTCTCTTGGATAATTTCATCCCAGTAACTGTCATCAAATTCCCTCTCTAATCATTCCTGAATTTTGGCACCTACGTAAACATTCCCTGTGAGTCATGTGGCTCTGACCTAGCTATTTATACCTGTTTTTTAAAATTGTTCTCCACCCCTTTGAGCTGAACACTGAGTACCTGGTGCCAAAGATATATTCCATGCATCCACCTGAAATTTGTGATCAAAACAAGGGAGTGTTGGTTTTTTTTTTAGATAATTATTTTTTATTGAAGGGTAGTTGACACACAGTATTACATTAGTTTCAGGTGTACAACACAGTGATTCAACATTTATATACATGATAATTCTAGGTACCAGCTATCACCATACCAAGTTGTTACAATATTTTGACTATATTCCTTATGCTATACATTACATCCCGGTTACTTATTTATTTTACAATTGGAAGTGTGTGTGTGTGTGTGTGTGTGTGTGTGTGTGTGTGTGTGTGTATATATATATATATTTTTTTTTTTTTGTGAGGGCCTCTCTCATATTTATTGATCAAATGGTTGTTAACAATAAAATTCTGTATAGGGGGGTCAATGCTCAATGCACAATCATTAATCCACCCCAAGCCTAATTTTCATCAGTCTCCAATCTTCTGAAGCATAACGAACAAGTTACAAGGGAGTATTTTTATTGTCTTTTCTTCAGAGAGGCAGTGTTTTCTGTTTGTAGGGGTTTTGTTTCCCTAGGAATCTGCTGCACCCGCTGGTGGGGCCAAAGAGCACACATAAGCCAGGAGCACACTTGTCTGCCTCTGGGCAGGGGCCCAGCTCTGCCCACACTTTTTTGGGGTATTTGTCACACCACGTTTCCAGAGAAGGCTAGGATAGCCCTGGTGTTGTGAGGATCCTCCACATCCCAGTGCAAGAGTACAAACAGGAAGGTGACATCTGGGCTATTCCCTCCCTTTTTGTGCTCCACTTTTCCTGACTCACAAAGGACCAAATGAGTGATCACCAAAACCACAGAGCAAGACTCTTCCCCTTCAAATCATTTACCTGAATCACGTGTTTAGAATAGCAGTTAAGGACACCAGACACTCCTGGGCTCGAATCCCAGTGCCACCTCTCGTTAGCTCTAACCTCAGACAGCAGACGTAACCACGCAGAGCATCTACTTCCTCATCATGAAGTAGACGTATTAAAAAGGCCACCCTAAGGCTTGAAGTGAGGATTAAAGGGTGTGATGCAAGTAGGAGTCCTGACAGAGGCATTCATGTGTGTGGTTACTAGGGTGGCCTTACATCCTGGTTGTCCCCAACACCTCCAATTTTCCCCTTTTGTCCCAACATGATGAATTAATAACAAACACTCCCTTTCACTCTCAAAAATGTCCTGCTTTCAAAAGCAGATTAAATAGTTACCCTAATGATCACTCAGTAAGTGTTAGCTGTTCTTAGAATCTTTGTTCTAATTCTATCAACACTATTTCTATTCATTCAAGCCAGTTAAGAGCCACTTTGCCATCTGGCTCAAAAAGATTCAAAGGTGAATAGACCCTGCCCTTGCCAGTTTAGCCAGCTCTGGGCTGAGGTGGGTAGATTGGGACAGTGACCCTCTGTCACGGTGAGTCACGGAAGGTGAACACAGGATTAAAGGATGAGTTTGCAGGTTCAGGACTTAACATTTGCCGTAAAACGTTAGGGAGAAATTGGTTAAGGATAGAATGCTTTGAACAGCACTCACATGCACAGCTGTATAGCCAGGAAGCTTGCAGTACCACCTTGAGAAAAACTGAGAGCAGCTAAATGCTCATCAATAATGGTAAAGATTAAGTACATTTAGGCCCATTCTCACTATGGGATAGTATGCAGCCACTTAAAAAAGTATTTGACCTATTTGAAGGAACTCCAAGATATATTGTTTAATTTTAATAACAAAGTTGACAAACTACTCATTCCTCCATTCAATACATAGTCATTAAATACCAACCCTGTGCCAAGAACTGTCCTGGGTACTGGGGCTATGGTAGCAAACGAGACAAGGTCAGGTCCTGCCTGTAGAAGAAAGACAATAAGCAAGTTAGAAAACACGTAACCAAATGTCAGGTAGTAAATAACTTCAGGTAGAGAAATGATCTGAAGAAATCAGTAATTTAGAGAGCGGCACAGGGGCGGAGGCGTTATGAGATGGGGGCAGGGAGTTCCCAAAGAGGTGGCACCAGCCCTGAGACCTGTGAGAAGGAGCCTGCCACGGAGGTTCTGGGGAAGGAGCTTTCAGCAGCAGGAACAGCAGGTGCAAAGGGTCGCAGAGAGGAGTGAGGGGAGCTGGCCCACTCCAGGAAGAGCAGGAGGACCACGGTGGCTGGGACAGAGGGGCAAGGACCCTGTCACAGGGTTCTGGAGGCCCGGGAAAGAGTCGGGGTTCTGTTAACACATGCGAAGAGAAGTAAGCATCGAAGTCCTTTTAAAACATCACTCTGCTGATAATACATGGCATATATGTAATATATCCTGTTTTTTTTTTAAAGATAAACTTTATAATGACATAGTAAAGAATATTGGCAATATGCATGTTGAACTGTTAAAGAATAGTTACCTCTGGGCAGGCAGTGTGAATGGAGATTCTCTTATTTTACTCTCTACCTCTAAGTCTGGATGTTTTCTACATTTATTTTGGGGGGTAATTAACAAAGAAAGCTCATTTGGCTCAGCTTTCAAGAAGTACATCATGTTTGGCCCACAGGAGGTATAGTACAGTGGAAATTGTACCATATGGTACGATACCCTTTCAGCTTCTGCCTTTGGGGCTTGAATCCCTTTCGTCAGTATTATTCATTATTACATTTAAAACAGTATTACTCTTTATTACATTTAAGACTAGATGTGGATTTCCTCCCTCCCTTCCTTCTTTTCTTCTTTCTTTCCAAGAAGCTGACCATTTTGCAGCACTGCTATCTACTTCTATAATGATTTTGCCTTCTAAAAGAAGTACCTGTGCCAGGAATTCTTCCTTTCAGGGCATTTTTTAAAAATGCCTTTATCTCTAGAAAGGAGCCTGTGTGCACCAGGCACCCCTTTGGTGTTTTTCCCGCCTGTGAGGTGGAGGCTGCTGTGGGTGAGGGTGGTCTGGGGAGTGGAGAGCCCCCCTTTGCTCAGGGAGGGCATGTAGGGCAGACACCAGGCTTTTGCACCCACTGCTGACTCAGGCTCTTAAGCCCCAGAACTCGAGAGATGCCCCACCCCAGACTAGCCCAGGGCAGAGTTGGTGGCTGGCTGATCACCCTTTCATTGGCCAAAGAGCCTTTTGTTATGTGGTCCAAATTTAGCCCCCAGATGGGATTCGTTTATCTCTACTGAAAACTTAAACATTTGAATTGGTTGCTGTCATCAAAAGTTGGGAAATTTCCCATAAAAAACAAATTCTCCCTATTGACCTCCTTTCCCTTCTCCCATTCTGTCAGGTGTGCCTGTGGGAGGCATTGCTGGAATTTCCCTATCTAGCCTTCTTGGCAGGGAAAAGAGCAAAGGAATTCGCTGTTTCCTAAGGGGGCGAGGAGACAACGTGTTCCAGCTCCTGCTGTCACTGTTGGGCAACAGAGAGCCGGGCTTTCCTGTATCTGTTAGGGCATCGCTTACACAGCAGGCTTAGCAACTGTAGTGTCTTTGATGCAGTTCTATGATTTTCACTCTTTTATAAATGGAAAGTTAGCCGGTAATCCCTGTTCCTACAGAGTGGCAGAAGTGAGTTAAATTTTTGCTTAGAAAGTTTGACTTCAAATTCATGTATTTTGGCAACTCATTTAATGACTTTGTGAGAAACCTCAGCTTCTACATGAAACAGAGACCCGTTTGCAGCTGCCAAGACCGGGAGAGACCAAGAGGAAAGCAGTGTAAGGTGCCTCGGGAGGGATGAAGGGCCCTGGACAAATGCTGAGGCCCAAATCTTGAGTAAGAACGGAAGTTGTAGACCCTCTCCTGGAGTGCTGTAAGGAAAAGACACACTCCCTTTTCTAATAACACATCTTTCTTTCTTTTTTAATTTAATTTAATTTTGGTATCGTTAATGTACAGTTACTTGAACAACATTATGTTTACTAAAGTCCCCCTATTATCAAATCCCCTCCACATACTCCATTACAGTCACTGTCCATCAGCATAGTAGCACGTTTCTTTGTATATTATACAAGTAATTCATGGTGATAATGGGAAAATTTAAAACTAAGGAAAAGTATAAAAATGTAAATCAAAATCCACCCATCTTCATACCCAGATTCTCATGTTCCCTTTCTGCCCAAGAATGGTTCACCTACCCCCTTTATTTCCATGGATGACAGTGACAGCTCACACCTGTCAGCAGGGTCCTGTGATGGGCACTTTAAATGGCTTATCCTCATTACCCTCCTAACAGTTCCATGAGTGAGTAGTAGTAGTTCCACTGTACAGATGAGAAAACGGGGGCTCAGAGGGGGAGAGGAACTTGGCCAGTGTCACCCAGCTGGTAATGATGCTGCTGGAGGGAAGGTGCTTGTAGCATTTTTGTGCAGCCGCCGGGAAGCCTCGAGTATTACTTTCTCCTTTTTCTTAAGATACCCAATATAATAGGCTCAAGAGACTTGTAGAAAGCACGAGATATTTGTATATCACATGGCAGGTGCTTGTCTGCTCTGCTCATGTCTGCACTCTGCCCCTTTGTCCGCCTCTAGGCATCATGGCCATCCTGTTCTCAGGCATCGTGATGTCTCACTACACGCACCATAACCTGTCACCGGTCACCCAGATCCTCATGCAGCAAACCCTCCGGACCGTGGCCTTCCTGTGCGGTGAGTTCCGCCTCTGTGTGGTCCCTCCCAGGCCTACCCAGAGCTGATTGTCCTGCCTTACCCGCTTTTAGGAGTCAGCTGAGATCTTCCCTGGCGGAAGAGGCCGGAGAATTCCTCCGAGCCTATTGCACTTCCTTATCTTGTCTCTCTGGCTTTCAAATTCTGTAAAGTAAACCTAAGACCTAGTAAGTGGAACATTTGATGGCTGCAATTTTAAGACCAAAAATAATGAGAACTATCAATTATGATGAACATTAGCGATTCATGCATGTTTAATGCATTAAAATGACGTTTCCAAAAATACATTCCTTGGAACTGATCTCGATGAGGGTTATGTGAAAAAAAAGCTCCATAGTCAAAAAAGAGTTTGGAAAATCCTGAGATAAAGTTTCTGATCCGCAAGACTCAGCTAATGTGTGTTGTGAATTTCTAAGAGGGATAGTTACAGCATTTCCCAAAGTTGTCCACAGGACCCTTTGTTCACAGGAGCATCTTGAAGGACAGAACTTGGGGAGGTTTTGCATTAGAGGTGTCATTATTGGGCTGGGGTACACAAGGATAACTGTTTTAGGCAGTTTCCACCTGAACTCTTCCCCCACACTGATGTACCCACACACCTCCCCCCCAGTTTATAACTGGGAGTGAAGGAACTGCTCTCAACACTGTCCCTTTATGCTGCGCCCCACCCCCAGTGGCTGTGCCCTATCCCCATCTGCCCTGGTGTTGGTGGAGCGCTCTCATTCTGAAGCACCAGTTCCCTCAGTCATGTGCCAGGAGGCAGGGCAGGCCGTGTGGGGGCTTCATTCCACAGACAAGAAGGCTCAGGGGCCATGAGGTCAGATGACTTGCCCACAGTCTCTTAGCTAAGACACGAGTCTGAAAGCCAGGTCTGTGTCTTCCTGGTCCAGTGGGTAGTTTTTCCACAGCAGCCCTCTCACAAAGCCATAACTAAAGACTCTGACCCTGAGTCTCACAATTAAAGGAATATAAAGCAAAACATCCATCAGATTGTCTTTTGTACCCATCAGATTGGCACATCTTAAGTTTGCTGATACCCACTACTGACATGGGTATATAAAAATTATGCCCTCTGGCGGGCATGGGCATCAGTGCCATCTCTGTGCAGAGTCATCGTAGAGCCATCTGAATTTCACAGGCATGTGCTTTTTGACCCAGCGATGCTACTGTCAGGAATTTAGCCAGTGTACAGGGATGTTTGTTGTAGCTTGTAGTATGAGAAAGTCTAAATGTCCATCAACAGGCTTTGTTAAATTAGGCATGACATATCCATGTAATAGAATTTATGCTGCCGGAGAAAAACATAACATAGATCCAAATATGTTCTTAATCAACTGAGTCGGAAAGATCACAAAAATAGATTTTAAAAAATTCAAGGAAGAAAGGATAAGTATATAGCTTGTGAACTTGTTTTAAAAGGTTGTATGTATATTTGTTTGGAGAAAACACATTGCTGAAAGGTTTTTAGAACAGCCTTGCTGTTTTATGATGTTCAACTCTTAAAATACAGTCTTTGTCTCTCTGGTTATAAGGCTGTCCTGGGGGACGTCAAACATTTGAAGCAGGGAGCTGAACATTTAGAAATTTGTAAGGTTCTTTTTCTTAGGATACACAGTGACTGCCTGTACAGAGCAAGAGTAAATGTCAGACTCTCTTTTGACTTGTGGAGTGGGGCCAAGAGTTAGAAATGTCTCTCTTCCTGTAAATCCTGCAGGGAGGAAGCCCTGTCTTCTAAACTTTGTGGGGGTATCACATTGGTCAAGTCAGTGAATTGGCTTTGTCCACTCCGGCAAGGAAGTCAACAAAGGGCTCTTTCACCGTGGTCACATGGCCGGAATTTGCTGCAGTCATTTGCTCGGGATTCTTGCCACTTTGCCGCAGTTGGGATCCTCTCTAATCACAGTGTTCAGCGAAGGGGCAGCTTCATATATCATCTGTCCTGTGTGAGAGAGTATTTATTTGCATGAGTATTTGACAGTTCACTCATCAATTTAGGAGATTCTGAATGTTGTTTATGTGATAGAAAAGAATGAGAGAGAATCAAAGTTCAAATTTCACCAAGGTATTGGTAGCAAGATTTTCCAGAAAACAAGCAAGGTATTATATTGGATTCTGACTTACTTCTGGATGTTTGTTTAAAAATTCAATATCATATGAGAAAAAAATAGTAGGGGCTGAATAATCCATTCTTTGGTTTGTTTCAGAAACATGTGTGTTTGCATTTCTTGGCCTGTCCATTTTTAGTTTCCCTCACAAGTTTGAACTTTCCTTTGTCATCTGGTGCATAGTAAGTATTTTCCTTGTTTTTTATTTAATTACTTATTTGTAAATCAGTAGCCACATGTTCTGGATTCATTTATGTAACTGTTAACTGTTCAGAGTCAACAGCTACATAGATACCCCTCTGTTTAAAGTTTTTGTCAAAAAAATCACAAACATACAATCAAGGGGAAAGGGATGGGATGAAGTGAATGAATATCCCTGGAAAAGGATTTTTGCTTCTTTTTAAATTTTACCTGGCCTTGAATGTTACACTTCTCTTTAAAAAGTACATGTTTATATTTTTTATGTTAGTTGGTAAAAGCAGATTTCAGAATTGAATATGTAATCAATCATAACCATGTAAAAACATTATGTATAGAGAAAAGGAAAAGATATAAAGAAAATACAGCCAAATGTTCACAGAACTGTGTGTAATTTTTTTTTTCTTTTTCCTGGATAATTTATAATGTGTATAATTTCTTCTTACTGTGGTTTTCTTCAATTGTGTCCATTTCTAAGTATCACCTATCCATTTGTTTAAAGTAAAGATTGCCAGGTCCTTACCTCCCCTGGAGAGAGTCATCTGGGGGAATCATCCCATCTGATTCTTTCCCTCAAGAAGGTTTGGGAAAACTTAAAATTGGACTGGGGGTGGCAGTAGGATACCAATTAAAATATGCTTTTAAAAAAGGAAAATATAGAAGTTTAAACATTTGCAATAGAATCAAATCCTTTTTTGGGAGTGGAGTAGAGGGAAAATAAACATTTAGCATTTAAAAGGAAGGTCCAGCTTTCTCAGGCATCTCATCAAAGTGACATAAATGGCTCTAATGTTTGGGCAGTTAGCCTGGTGTTCCCACATCCCTTGTCTGGGTTCTTCCGTGTGTCTCTTCCCTCAGTGTGAGCTCATCTCCTGTGGGCCCTCTTGCTGATTCGTGGTTTAATCCCTAACTTGATCTCTTTGTTGTCTTTTTAGGTTTTATGTGAACTTAAGGCACTAAAGCACACCTGTTGTTGCATTATAACTCATCTTCAGTTAACTTGTATTACAAACTCCACTAAGCAAAACCCAGCCACTAAGAGGCAGTCTTCTTTTTTTAGCACCATCACCTACCATGTGCTCACCAGGGAGCCTCCCTGTTTGATATATGGGAAACTGAAACACAGAGAAGATAAAGCACCCTAAGGAGAAAAAGATGTTTCTCCTTGCAATCTGGGTGCTTCCACCCTCAGTCAGCAAGAGCTTATCGCTGTTGTCACTGTTATCTGTGCCCAAACTCAGGTTTCAGGACAAGAGAGGAGCAGCAAGTCTTCTACAGAAAGTATAATAGACTTTAGTATGATTGCTGGATAAAAAAGGCCACATTTGGCTAAACCTAAAACACAGTGTAGGAGTGTAAGGTTGGATTTCGGTGGGTAAGACAGGGAAGGGACTATCTTAGCCATGGGTTGGGAGGAAAAAGAAAATGAGAAGGTGCCCTTGAGTGACTCAGTTTTCCCCTGGGTACATAGGCTGGCCCTGCCTCTCCTGGAGGTGGCCTGTGCTATTCAGATAGAATGCCATATCTGTGGTCAAGGGCATGGACGTTGGGGACTGACCCAGGCTCGGGACTTGGCTCTACCACTTCCTACCTAGGTCAGCTTGAACTAGTTACTTAATCTGTGTCTCCATTTCCTTGTCTCTAAAATGCAGACATTAATCCCCATTCATACAACCACTATAGGGATCTAAATTTAACAAGGTGATGCATATAGAATGCTTAGCACATTGTCTGGCATATAAATGTTAGATGATGTGGAGCCATTATCGCTAACTTGACCATCCAAGGTCATGATCCAAAGCACAGTCAACTTGTGCTTCAAGAAGAAATTTGGAGTCTGCAGAATGTACACGTGTATATTAGTCTTTTCTAGGTAGTGATCATGAGAACAAACAGGGGAAAAAAAGAAAGTAAATAAGTTCTAAGTATCCACTTAGGTAAGATTTAAACTTTACACTAAAGCTGTATTTGGTTAAGACCAACCTGCCTTTGGCAATAGTTAAGAACCAAAAGCCCTGACAAGCAACGGACCAGACAGGGCGCAGGTGCCCTCCGTTGAGAGCCCGCCTGCACGTTCGTTTTGCCTGGAGAGCAGCACTTAGGAGCAGGGGCAGCCCTTCTCGGCCTCCCTCCTTCCCCGAGGAGTGGGGCGCCCACTGGAGAGGCAGGAACACCCTGCCCGTCCCTCCAGAACTAGCCCTGTGGGAAGGATTAGCACAGGCCTGTCCCGCAGTGGAGCACCTATGGAGGAGGTAGATTGCCCTTAAATTAATCTCTCGATATTTCAGCCTCTTGGCATTCGGTTTTGTTCTGCCGTCATGACTAAGGTTGTCCTAGATACCTTGTTAGTCCTCTTCGACTGAAAGCAGCGTACGAAGCTGTATCCTTTCCCAGACACACAGAAACTGGCATCTGTGGCAACACGCCCCGGCCGGGCCTCTGACTAGCATGGTGTTACTCACGTCGTCTGTGACTGCGGGAAATGCCACATTTGTAATGGGTGTGTTCCGGGGGCTGCATTCACCGCACCAAGCTTCAGCTTAGAACCAGAGGCTCCTGCCTAAGACCTGATTTGTTGCTATTAACAGGTGCTTGTACTGTTTGGCAGAGCTGTGAACATTTTCCCGCTTTCCTACCTCCTGAATTTCTTCCGTGATCATAAAATCACCCCGAAGATGATGTTCATCATGTGGTTTAGTGGTAAGTCTAATCTTGAATGAACAGTGAAGGGGAAATAGCTGTTATAAAAACACACACTGTACAGAGAGAGCATGTGGCTGTCTGCTAGAGCCCTTTAAACAGGAGGATGTGCCTCCTAAGCCAGAAAGAACACAAGCTCCCATTTAATGGGCATGTGCTCTAATCCAGGCCCTGGGCGAGGCCCGTAATGGAGAGTCCCACTCACAAGCACAGCCCTGAAAGAAGTGGGCGCTGTGTCTCCTCTACAGATGAGGAAGCTCGGGCCCAAGGGCAGAGGACTCGCTTGGGGTCGTGTAGCCGCGGGAGGCAGAGCCAGGGTTTCCTCTCCTTCAGCCACTCTGTCCTTGGCAGCCAGGGCAGCCCGGGCCAAGCTGTGCCTGGTGTACTCAGCTGTCACCCATGTCACTTAATAAGGGGCTCAAATAAAAAAGGTTGCACTTTTTTGTACCAACCGCTAGATTTGGATATTTTTTCTCTCAGTCACTAAGTCCTGATAGTTTATTTGAACTTTTGAATTGCTGTTTCAGTCATATTCCTCTGTTTTTTAAAGGATGGAAAGTATTTCATCTTTGCATACTAAAGAATTGGATTCTTAGGCACCTTTAAATTTATTTTGGGGCAATAAATCCAGTTCTTCATACTTACCATGTGGGCCGGGGTATAGCAACATGCTTTTATTAGCTGTTTTGTATCCAACAGCATATATGTAAATTTCTCACAGATTTCTCTTCTCTTTCAAAAGACCTAGTTTAAAATATATACATTTTATATATATATATATATATATATGTCTGTATGTATAGTGAGATAAATTTTTTTCTCAGCCTGCTTTGCCAAATGAGAAAATGAAAATTTGTGAAGTAGTTGATCCAAGGTCTTAATAATCTAAGAAATATACCAGGTATCTTATAGTTACGTGAGCCGTTTGGTCAAGGAGGCATGAGAAGAGACCTCGAGGGGTTACGTGGGCCGCCCCAAGTCCTGTCTCCATTTCTCCCCACCCTCTCTTGCCTGCGTCCTCGGTCTCCGTCTCAGTTGGCTTCTCCCGTCATCGCTTAAGCAGTTGAAGAGTCTCCTCTCGCCCAGCAGAAACACCCACAACCTCAGCCAGAATCTCTGCCCCACACCCCCTCAGCTGGCTCCCCGTCGCCTCCCGTCACGGCCGGACCTCTTCGAGCAGGCCGTCCTCACCCATTTTCTCTACTGCCTCGCCTGTCCGCGGGGCTGGACGGGGCCTTGCGCAGGTCACCAGCAGCCTCCTGCAGCCAGAACTGGTGGGCACTGGTCAGTCCTCGTCCCGCCCACCTGCCTCCTGACTGGAGATCCTCTTCCCCGCTCGCCCTTGGCCTCCAGGCCATGCTCCCGTTTCCCTCCTCTCGCTTTTGGGGTCCCATCTGACTCCCCCTCCTCCTCTCCTGACACCTCAGGTATTGGCTCCCTCAGAACTCATCCCCAGACCCACTTCTGTTCTTGTGTTCTCACACGCTCGCCTGTCTTGTGGCCTCGCCTTCCAGCGAGTTCCCACACTCCCAGAGCTGCTGCCTCTGAGGTCCAGGCTCGTGTGTCAAGTCCTCCTTGGGTGTCCTGGAGACATTACCATCTCACTGTCTAGGACTGAATTTTATCTTCCTTCCCAACCTGCTTCTTTGTCGGTATCTGTTCCACAGAAAACAAAATTGTGCGTTTCAGCCAAGGTGTGGCCAACTTAGTGTCTGCTCTGTGCACGTGCTGATCAGTGCTGAGGCATTTCATCCTGGCAAGCCCTGTTTCTAGTCCCTTGTGACAGGTGGAGAAGTTGGAATGAGTGACTCACCAGAGCGTGGGAAGCTCAGGAGGAAGCAGGGGGCACAGGGGTCCCAGGAGCCAGACGCCCGACCTCATGCCTGGACCATTGTGCGGCACATCCTCCTAGGAGCCCCCACCCACTGGAGACCTGGGTGTCCTCTCTGATCTTCCTGGCCACACCTCCCATTCACCCCTGGGACGTGGTGTTTCCACTGCCCACGTATCTATTAAGTCCATCCCCTTCTCTCCTCCCCGCTGTGCCCTCATCTCAGGTCGGGAGTGCCACAGTGCTCAGAGCCCGTCGTGCTGTGATGCTCCAGCCTCCGGGTCTGGGCAGACCCCGTCACTGTGTGCTCCGCCCTTCTCCCTTCTCCTTCAGCCCTCACCATCTCACAAGGGTCTCTCCTCCCTACCCTCTCTGGTAGCTCCTGAGGCAGGGCAGGACTGCCTCTTCCCCTCTGTATGGCACCAGGCAAGCCAGGAAGTTCCTTAAAAAGTGTAGTTTCCCAGCTCAGCCCAGCCCCCCAGCCCAGCCAGCAGCATCACGGGGGACCAACCCAGGAACTAAGGAAGAAGCCATGGTGCTGTTCCCAGCAGCCCTAGGCTGCCAGCAGGGCAGCTCCGAGCCTTTAGGGATGCCAGTAGCTATGCAGGGCAACATCTTCAGGCGCAGGGGGCGTTGGACTGCATTCTGTGCTGTTGCCTATAAAGCTGTGTGGCCCAGAGAGGACACCTCTTTCTCTCATTCTTGCTTCCTCATCTGTATATTGTGGAGAATAATAGGACCCGCTGTACTGGGTTTCCTGTGAAGAGTAAATGAGATTATGCCCACAGAGCACCTAGCATAGGGCCTGGCGCACACACGGAAGGCTGGGTCCACACCAGCTGTCATATTTCTGAAAATGTGAGCATCGATAAATCCTCACACACAAGCACTGGCTGCTTCATAGCCTGAACAGATCACCTCATATAATCTGCTCAACCACCCTGTGAAGTGGGAACAGGTGTGAGCTTCTGCCTGGGCCCCACTTCTCTGCAGCCTGCATTTCTTGCACCCCAGAGCCTCCTGGATGAGTCTGCACTCTCCAGGGAGGTCTCAGACTGTTCCACTGGCCGTGATCCTGGGTGGTGCCCCGATCCCCAGAGAACCAGGTCAGTGATACCACCGCCTCTTCCCTCTCCCCTCCTCTTATACTGCCCACCGTCCCCCCAGGCCTGCGGGGGGCTATCCCCTATGCCCTGAGCCTGCACCTGGACCTGGAGCCCATGGAGAAGCGGCAGCTCATCGGCACCACCACGATCATCATCGTGCTCTTCACCATCCTGTTGCTGGGCGGCAGCGCCATGCCCCTCATCCGCCTCATGGACATTGAGGACGCCAAGGCACGCCGCAGGAACAAGAAGGACATCAACCTCAGCAAGACAGAGAAGATGGTTAGTGCCCGATGGGCCAGGACTGGGCAGAGGGTGGGCCCCCACTTCCTGCCAGGAAATGGGAAGGGAGACCGAGTGGAGGATGCCAGTACCCACGCACAGGAGGTTGCCCTCATGCTCTGAAGTGTGGCTCTGAGGTGAGTTGTCTGCCCGCCTCATGGCCCAGTGATGCCAATGGAGGCGCGTACCAGACTCTCCCAGCAGCGCTCCTCCCCTGCCAGTAAGCATACCACCCCCCAGGGCCCAGGACGGGAAGGTTTCCAGATCACATCATTTCCTCAACGTGGATGTGGGGGCCTGAGGACATGGAGAGGTGCCTCCCACCGAGGACAAATGGGGGCATGGTTTGGGGCTGGAGGGGCCCGGGGCCCAACTGCAGTGAGCCTGAGGCCTCCACGCCCCCCTCCTGCCCTGATGGCTGCCCCTGTCAGCCATGGTCATGCTGTCCTTGCCCCAGGTTCACCCTCCACTCCATGGGCTGAGCCAGGCCGTCTGACAGGAGCAGAGGCCACCCTGACCTCTCCACCCACCTTCCTGTACCCCTGCACATGCACATTTTTGGAAATGCATCTTTCTCTGGTTCTCTTATTCGAGGCCATCAGTAACTTTAATCAGTAGTAGAAAGCACAGAAATCCTCAACCAAGGGATGGAAAAAGGGAACATGGCCCACTTCTCACACTAGAGAGTCCAGGTCTGGGCAAATCTTGGCCCCCAGTCTCCATGTGGGCCTCTCAGCCCTGCCGGGAGACCTTCACGTGGCCTTGGACTGGGCTGGGCTGGGCTTTGCAGGACTTTCTCACTCTGGTCTACTCCACCCTGCCCCGTCCACCAACTTTCCTGTCTGTTTTTAACAAAAGCTCTAGTCAGTGTATGTCCTCAAACATTTTAGCCATATCAGAATGGGTTCTGGGCTCCAAGGCCCTGTGGGTCTGGGGTAGGGCCAGAAGGACTTTCACTTCTGACAAGCTGTCAGGTGCTGTCGTCACCACTGCTCCTACCCCCACACCTGGCTAAGCGCCCCTCCGGAAGAACTAGGATGTTTGCCCAGAGGAAGAAGAGCTGCCGCCAGGGCGTGGTGTTTGTGGCGCTCGCACTCTTACGCCCTCTGGACTGTCTCAGTCGCCCCAGTAACCTGCAGGAAGCAGATGCTATCGGTATCCCTATTGCAGAGGAGGGCGTCGAGGCACAGAGAAGCCAGGTCACACAGACTCCACAGCCTGCACTCTTAGTCACCACTCTCTCCTCGGTGGGCCTCAAGGTGGGGAACCCAGAGCAGCGTCACTGGGGGCTTGTTAGAAATGCCAATTCCCGGGCCCCACCCCAGATCTCCTTAGTCAGAGCTGTGCTGGAGGGCTGAGCGGGCCCAGCCTCTTGTGGATTCATCCCCCCGTCCTCACTTTCTTCCACCCCTTGCACCTGCACCACTGCAGACTCCCAGGGGAGGCCCAGTTGACCGGGGCTTGAGAGCAGCAACTCTGGCAGAGCAGCAAAGACTGTTCGAATCATGTTGGCCTTTGGTGGTCCCTCCAGGGAGGGTGGGGCTGTTCTGGGCCTGGGCCCAGAGCTGGGAGCTGGGCTGACTAGATCCGTGATCCTGAGACCTGCCTCCCCTCCAGACCTGCCCTGCCACCTGTAGTGTTCTCTTCATTGCCTCTCCATGCCCACCGGGATTGTCCCCTCCCCCTCTGCGTTGACACCTGCCCAGAATGGAACCAGAGCTAGTGCAGCTGCAGGCAGAAAGGAGCCTCCCTTGATGATTCACACAGAGCGAGATAGCGTGCAGCAGCCGTTCCCCGTCCTGGGCACATCACCCAGAGAGTTTTGCAGACCCAAGTTCTAGCCAACTTCTAATTTATGCTCGATTTGATTTACTCCTGGGCAGCCATCATGTTTTTGCAAACCCTCCTGCCTCCCTACGGGCTCCCCGGAGGCCCTTTGCTGCCCGCCAACACCCTGCACTGATGTGGAAGTGCAGGGAGGGAAGGGGACACCGGGTGGTCCTGTTTTCAGGAAGGTGCCTGCTGATGACCCTCTGCCTGCCTCCCCTCCCCATGCAGGGCAACACCGTCGAGTCGGAGCACTTGTCGGAGCTCACCGAGGAGGAGTACGAAGCCCACTACATCCGGCGCCAGGACCTCAAAGGCTTTGTGTGGCTGGATGCCAAGTATCTGAACCCCTTCTTCACGCGGCGGCTGACGCAGGAGGTGGGACTCCAGTCAGAGCCACACAGCCAGGGGCCCCTTGCCTTCCCCTCAGGACCGGCAGGGGCCACGGGCGGGGTGGGCAGTGAAGGCCCATGTGCCATGTTGGGCAGTGGGGTGCAGCCAGGCCCCCTCCTTCTGCTCAGTTTTCCCTCTTCCCCAGGCTCGCAGGCTGCATGTGCTGTGGGATTCAGCATTTGCTGTTTTTCCTTTGCTGCCATATTTAGTGCCAGTTTAATAATAGACTTGTGAACACAGTTTGGTTTTCCTGGATAATAGACTCGGGACGTTGATCAGCTGCTGAATCCAGGCTGAGGAGTTTGATACGACAGGACATCCAGCAGTGGCCCAAGGTTCAGGGCTCTTGTTCCGTCCCTCTGGACAGTTAGTGGGTGACAGTGACACAGTCTCACGGGGACCAGCGTGGGCCTGCTTTGCTGAAACCGGCATCCTGCTCCATGCAGGCCTCCAGGGTGCGGGTGGGGCTCTTCCTGGCTGTTGCCCTGCTTTTGTTTCCGAGCCCCACCTCCCTCCTGCAGCAGTCATGATGGCTCTCGGTGTGTGAGCTCTTAGTGTGAGCCAGGCCCTGTGTCAAACCTTTTTGCTTCATTTCATTCCCAACAACCCACGCAGTAGATGCAGCTGTTACCTCACTTGACAGCTGAGGAGACTGTGGCTCAGAGAGGCGAAGTGACCCCCCGAGGTCACATGCCCTATATGTGGTAGAGCTGGGAGCAGGCCTGAGTGTGTCCGATTCCAGAGGCCGTATATTTTAACATCACGCCGTCCAGCCTCCTACTCCTATTTCTGAGTGACACCTCCTGTTATCTCCACCCCCACAAAGAAAAATCCCAGCTTGAGCTAAACTCTTAACACTGAAATTGCCTGTGGCCGAGCACTGTGCCTGCTGTGGCCCCCACACGAGGTACACAGCAGCTCCCCATCCCTTCCTCAGCCCCGGCCCCGACCGTGCCCCCGATCCCCTGACAAGGGCTTGATTCTGTCTGCTTCCCCAGGACCTCCACCACGGGCGCATCCAGATGAAAACCCTCACCAACAAGTGGTACGAGGAGGTGCGCCAGGGCCCTTCGGGCTCCGAGGACGATGAGCAGGAGCTGCTGTGACTGAACAGGGCACCATGGCTTCTGGGCAGGCCGGCCTGCAGCGCTGCCGGCTGGCCTCCCCAGGGCCCCCGGGATGGACACCCAGCACGGGCCCCTGGAGACACATGCTCATGGCACCCTCTTCAGGGGAGATGAAAGGGTGAAGCAAAGGCCACAGTCTTCTCAGCCCAAAACCTCCTAGGCCTTTGGAGCCACCTGGCTGCCTCTGAAACATGTCATCTCCTCACCAAGCTCCTCAGAAGCTCTCAGTGTTGCTTCTCAGCCCGCAGATTGGAAGGACTACCTGTCCAGGTAAATTTTCCTTCTGCCTCTGCATCCGGTTGAACAGTCACTGTCCAGCCAGGTACCTGAGGGGAGGAAGCCTGCAGTGGAGCCTGCCTTGACCGGGTGTGCAGGGAGCCCTGGTGCCGCTCCCGCCATTGCTGGCACTGCCTTGCCCCGAGAGGGCCTGCGGAGGGGCCGCCCTTGCTGGAACAGCTGTCTGCACGAGCAGGGCAAGTAGCTTCCGGCCTCAGCGGCAGCGATTCTGACCCCTGGCAGGCTCAGAAATCTTGGAAACCTCACACTCCCTTTGTTATGTTGCTTTCACTCCCTAAAAGAGTGACCCTCTTCTTTACCTCCACTTGGCACCTCACAGGCTGTCTCCGTGGGTGGCAGGCAGCTACAGTGTTTCTCTGGGAATACTGTGAATGTTTACACTGGTACTGAACAGGAGGGCGCAGGATCCTCTCTCGAGCCCAGTGAGAAGCTGCGACCTCGGGTTTTCCGGTGGGGTGAGTGAGCCTAGTCTGTGGAGTCAGAGCGTCCTCTGGAGGGAAAAGCTAGACGTAACAGGGTTTATGAGATGTAGCACCTGCTGCTTTTGAATTCAGTTTTAATTCATGAACTTGCACAAAGTCGTGAGAGCCTCCCAGTCTCCTCCCTGACCTCAGTTCCCTACCCAGGGGTCCTTGTTGTCCAGAGGCCCCTTTTCCTGGACTCTGGGGTCTGTCTACAATCCAGCTGCTGTCACCCTCACTGCGTGCCATCATTTCCTCTTTCCCTCTCCCAGTTCTCTACTGTCTTGGGTCCCATTTGCCCCAAGCCAGGGTCCCAACTCACCAGAGCCCTGGAGCAGGGACCTGAGCAGCAGTGCTGTGTGCCCCTCCGTGCCCCCCTCCCCTGGACTCCAGCACCCTGGAGCCAGCTGCACCCGGAGCCTCTCCTGTGATCCCCAGGCCGCCAGCCTCCAGGACTCGCTGACAGAGTGCACAGTGGTTTTCTCTCACACACACACGCCCTGCCACCGCCATGGTCCTGGCCCCACGGCCACCTCAGGGCAAGGAGCCGCCAATCACGTCCAGATGAAGTGGAGTTACTGACTTCTGCACCTGCTCCTCACCTGCCCTCTAGTGAGCCTCGTACCTGCTTGCCTTTTCCCATTTACAGGCTGTTGGCAGTTCCCATATGTGGCTCTGGGTCCCAGCCAGAGCCTTGGGACTCGGCAACCTCTGGGTAGTTTAATTCATCATGTGCATGTCCTTGATTCTCTGTGGGGATACAGTGGACCAACATGGACCCTGGGTACGCGGTCAGTATGTTTCCATCTCTTCTGCCTCAGACAGCATGGCTGGGTGACAGGAGGGGCTGACCCCGGAATCTCCAGGACTCTGTGCCCAGCCCCTGAGGCCAGGCCCCTACCCGAACCTTTTTCTTTCCCCACAGTGTTAAGTGTAAGGCCGGTCAGGCAGGAATCACATGCATCCTTTTTTATGCATGAAAGTAAATCTATACTTAATAGAGCTAAAAGATGATCATTTTTCTTTTTGTAATCTCCCACCTTAGCCCCATAATATGAGCCAAACAGGATTATTTTACTCCACCTAATACCCCCACTGGAGGAGTACTACCATCCATAATTCTGGTCTCCATTATTTCCTGTTTTCTTTCAGTGGGAAAGCAAGAAAGTCAAGGGGGGGTGCCTTTTTTCCACACCCGGGGGAGTGGCTGCGAATGTGAGACCAGATTGTTCTCTCATTCTCCAGCTCACAAGTAACCTACTTTCTACCCTGAGATTCGGGGTCTGATCTCAGAGGTGTAAATTGTATTGCAAACTCAGTAATTGGCCAGATTTTTTTTTTTTTTGGCTGTGAGTTCATACTAAGCAATGAAAACAGGATCTTCTCAATTCAGACTGCCCCTTGTCACCAGGTCCTGCCTGGCCCCCCACTTTTATCTGAGACCTGGAAACGATGCTGTAGTGGAGAAGCATGTGAGGGCTTAGGGGCACCTTTCCCGGCGGGTACCCGCACCAGCCCGGATCTCCCCTGAGCCTCTCCTGCCCCCTGCTGGCTGAGTGCGGGTGTAGCAGCCTGGGAGAGCGTCCCCTGGGGGACCAGAGTAACCGATGCTCCTCAGCGGTCTTGTCTAGTCACCTTTGGAGCAGGCAAAAGCCCATAGAGATACATTTTTCTGGTGGATTTTTTCAAATCCACCAACTTTTTTTCAAATTTTGCCTAAGAATCAAAAAGTGCTGGTTTCTACCATTAGCGTACTTAATAATTATATTATTTTGGGCAATAAATGCCTGAAAGATTAAAAAAGTAATACAGCATAACTAACTTCCCACCTATTTTCTTTAGGTCTAAGCCTTGGGACAGGAGAGCTCTAGCGTGTAAAATAGGTAATACTTTAGGGGGAGGTGAGCGCTATGACGTCAGTGAGTGCCTTTGGGAGAGCCGGCTGGTTAGCCAGTGAACTCAGGAGCCATGCCTGTCTTGGGGAGCTGGGAACCCGTGCAGCAAGCCCTACACCCCAAGGTTCCCCCTGTAGCCCTGTCTTTGCAGGATCTCTGGTAACAGCCATACTGTAGCTTAGGGTGTGAGGCTTTATAGGGAAAGGAGCTCTTCCTAGGTCCCCAGAGATCAAGTTTGGGGCTGGGCTGGGCAAAAGGAAGGTGGCTTAATGCTATAGTCTGGGGTTCAGACACTCAGCCTAGGGGCAGAACCAAAGCCCCCCAACCCAAGGCCAGCCACCTCTTTTCACAGTGGGAGTGTTGGCAAGGCCCTGGCCGATAGGAAGCCAAGAGGCAGGGCCTGGCCCACAGTGTTGGCAACCCCTGAGTATCCAGGTCAACCCAGGGAGGCCCTGGTTTGCCTGCAGATTCCTTTGTGTACAATAGAATGTGCAAAGATTGGTGAGTGGGCAAACTTTTCTCCAAAACCCACGTCAAAAAAGCCATGTCAAAGAAAGACTTGGCCTCGTGAGGGCTTAGTTCCACATTCCCACAGTGGCCCACACATGCGGCAAAGTCCTCGGGTGGCCACAGCCTGGATTCCACTTCTGCTTCGGTGGGAAGAGTGAGGGTAGGGCAGGGTGGCCGCTGGCTTTTCCTCAGCCGAGTCTTGGCCGTCAAAGGCAGGGCGGGGCTTGGGGTGGATCTGGCTTAGAACTGGGCTTTGATTCTGGTGTGAGGAAGAATCTCTCCGCAGCTGTGATCCACCTTTGATTCGGCCTTTAAATACAAAGAAAGGAGAAAAGGTGCCCTGATCCCTCCCGCATTCCCTCCAGAATGCCGGCTGTGTTTCTTATGCCGGTTGGTGGGTAGGAAATAAAGTCTGAAACATTTCTGATGCAGCAGCCAGATTCATTAAGGAGTGGCTCCACCGGAAACCCAGGCTGCGAAGCCCCAGGCAGTACGTTTAAATGAAAACACCAGTCGGAGTAAAGGCTTAAAGAGAGTGAGCGGCGGCACTAGCTCCCGTTTAGGCTCCTGCCTTTTCTCATACGAATGGAGTCAGGTATTCAGGGGCCTCATCGTCATTGGCCAGGTGACAAAACAACAAAGATGTTCTAATTTTCCCTGACCCACCCCATTTGTCACCCTTTTCCACCCCAGTGGACATAATCCCTGAGGGGAAAAAATACTTGGCTGTTCTCACCCTTGAGGTGGGCTTCTCCCGAGTCGCTCTGCAGGAGCCCTGCCTGACTAAAGGTGAGAAAGCTGCACGCTGTGATGGGACAGGGCGTGTGTGGATTGGTGGTCAAGAGAGAAAGGTCACCTTTCAGCCCTGGGGGGAACCCATGCTCCCGAGAGCTTGTCAGCCTTGTGGAAGACCACATGGTCCTGTTCCTGACACTCCCTCATCCTTGATGCCCCAGCCCTGCTCTCACCACCCTGCACGGCCCAGAGGCCCAGGAAGGCTCCCACTCCCTCAGTGACTTTAACGGTTTCTCCAATACAGCTCCTGCAGAATTTGATTTGTTTTTAAGGTTAATCAGAGGCCTACATTCTTTTGAGTACTTTTCTTTGTAAGTATGAAGGATGTTTTTTTTACATACACCTTGTTGATGTGTTTGAAGGACCATTGGGAAAGTAAGGTGTATTCTTTTGTCCTCCTGCACATATGTTAATGAGTCATCTGTCATGCCCTGGTTCCTGAGAAATGATTTCTCTTCGTGAGGAGCTTCAGGTTAGGGAGGAGAGGATGAGTGAGAGATGGCAGGACCTGTAGCTGCCGTACTGGGGCCCCTGCATCACCTCACTGGACTCTTTAAAGAATTCAGAAATGAATGGGAAACAGTAATGTCACTGGATACTTCCTTAGGAATAAAAATGAATGCTGCTGAATCAGAGCCAGTTTCTGTGTTTGTGTTCAGGTGACTTTGCAAACACATGGGCCACCCACTCCTAGACTGGGCTCTGTGTCCCCACCTACCCAACTCCCTGGGACAGCAGCAGATGTGTTGACAGTGAAGCCCACTGGTTTGTGGGTAGGAGCGTGGGCTTTGGATCAGGCAGGCCTGGGCCTGATTCCTACACCTCTGCCCCTTTGTGAGGAGCAGCTGCGGCCAAGCGGAAGGGCTCAGCACGGGCCCAGCCTCCAGCTGGCCCCAGCTGCTTTTCCTCACAGGTGCTAGGGACCCATCTTCCCCAGGGCTCGCTGGGCCACCAGGGAGTGCTCATCAGCCCGACGGGCCTTTCCGCCACCAAGAAACCAGGAACGTGTGAGACCGTTCTCCGGGCTCTGCCCGCACAGCTGCAGGACTCTGAGAGAAGGTAGTAGCATTATCTGTGGGACCTCTGGAGCATCAGTTTATACCCCCTGGCATTTCCAAAAGGCTCCCAAAGCTGCTTATAGGAACAAGTGCGAACAGAATAATACCTAGGATATAAAGCAAAAGCAAGCAGAGAACCCACTGTGACAACAGGCATGTGGCCTTCTGGCAGAGAGGCACAGACTGGACCTCTTGGTTCCTTCCAGCCCTGTGACTCATCCCCATCCACCCCTTCTCCCTTCCCCTTCCTCCCCCGCTCCAGTGAAAGAGGGGCAAGAATTAATTATACCCAGGAACCTACTTACACCTGGGCTCCCAAACCACATGCCCAAATGCCTCTGGCATCAGGCAGGGAACTGGTTGGGAGCAGAGGCTGGGTGGGAGGCACACAAGTTCCCCTTTCCCACCTTTGGGTTCAGAGAAAGATTTCTCCACTGTAATAAAACTGCAGGCAGGATGACAGGTAGCACTGGAGTGATGGGGGCTCTGGCAAGTACAGGCAGACTCATTTCAGGGAACCAGGCCTTGCCAGGGAGGCTGGGAAATGGAGTGCCGACATGGGCAAGATGGAGTCCTGGTTATAAGGGAGAGTAGGTCCTGGGAGAGGGGTAATGTCCTGCCAACGGGTTTCAGCCCCGGGCAAGTTCGCTATGGATTCAATGTGACCAAAGAAATTGACAGCAAAACGTTCTTTGGGGTGAAAGGGTTTATGACCCGGCTTGTTCTCCGGCCGTAGGTCGAGCACTAGCGTCTCTGCCTCGGCGCAGAGCACTGGGCCGAGCTCTCTGTACAGCGCAGTAATAGCTCATTGCCTAAAGGTGTGGAAGCGGCAGCCCAGCAACAGGCCAGTGACATCATCAGGTGGTTTAAGTTCAGCGAGGATCCTGGCCAGAGGAACCCCAGCTTCCCCACAGGGAATAAGGGAGTCCTGGTAATACGTGAGAGGGCCGCCTGCCGTGAGAGAACCAGGCATTTTTCATTCACACTTGAACCTTCTCAACTACTGGAAACAACGCTCGGGGCCAGGGGAAACAAGCCAGGAAGGAAGTATGTTCCTTGGGCGTCAGAAAGCTTCGGGGGCAGGCCACATATGTAGCTGGGGGCACTGTGACCCCCAAAGTGTCCCTCACAGAAGAATCCTGACACAGCCTCATGAAGGGAGACACGCAGATTCCCGAACTGTATAGCATTAGCTTCTTAAAACAATGGTGTGTGTGTATATAAAGAAATCTGGAAAGATGGGAGCCGGGTTTTAACTTTGGTTCTCTCTGTGTGGAAGGGTTATGGTAACTTGAAAAATCTTGTTGTTTGTATATATTTTCTATTTCTTTCATAACATTTTTTTTCAATAATAAGGAACTTACAACATGTTATCTTCACTTTTCAAAACGTGATTACAAATGAAACGGAAAGCAAAGGGACGGAGCATTCAGCAGAGATTCATGCGCTGTGAGGAGCGCCGGGGAACAGGACCGGTCCTCTGTCGGGCGCCCGCCTGGGAAGGGTCACTCCGAAGGGCGTGTGGCAATGCCTGATGCAGACGCCTGTCACCCCTCGGCCCAGCAATTCCTCTCCTCAGTTTATGCCCCGGCGAGCAAGGATGGTCAAACCGCTGCCCGAGGACCAGACCCAGCCTGCCTTCTGCTCCCAGAGCTAGGAATGGTTTTTAGTGTTTTCCAATTGTGAGAAAAAAAATTCAAAAGAAGATCTTATGAGGTGAAAATTATATGAAATTCAAATTTCAGTGCATTTGAATCTTTAAATAAAAATCTATGGAAATGTGTATTCTCTTTTGTTACATAGTACGTATGTAATTTTTTTTTCCTCTTAGCTCCCAAAATTGGAAATATTCATTATCTGGCCATTTACAAAAAAGTCTTGCCCACCCCTGCCCTAGAGAAATTCCCACACACTTGTGGATCAGGACACACCTACAAGAATACTTGTAATGCCAAATTAATGGAAACAAGCTAAATGTTTCTCAGTGGAGAATGCGAAAACTGCAGCACAGCAGTGCTGGGAATAGTACACAGCAGTGAGAATGGATGGGTGAGGGAATGAGACCAGAATGAACGGATCAACATGGATAAATGTCAGAATGTTGGCAGGAGGAGGGAAGCAGGCTGCAGATGAATACTTCATGCAAAGTACCTATAAAATCGAGCAAAACACAGGGGGGTCATCAGGAGAGAAATTGGGGATCAACAGAGGTGAGGCTTAGAACCTCACCCCCCCCGTTCTGAGAGAAATCTTCTGCATCCGTGGATGTTTTATTGCCCTGGTCTAGCTTGGATTAACACACAGTCTACAGGCACACACCTGATCATCTACATTTGCTCTCTTACAACACTAAACTATGTTTTCTACCTTTACCTTGTATCTACCTACCACTTCAGCATTTTATTAAAAATAATAATAATAAAGAGAGAAATGTGGTATCCACATATAAATCAAGTATAAAAATCAAATGAGTATTCATATTTGAACTGACTGTTTATAGTTCATAATGCATGAGCAAAACTGAAGGTTTCTGTGATGACTGCCCTTGTACTGTTCACTATGTAACTTATTCATTATGTAAGAATTTGTTCTCCATGTAAGAACTTGTTTGTTATGCTTCAGAAGATTGGAGACTGATGAAAATTAGGCTTGGGGTGGATTAATGATTGTGCATTGAGCATTGACTCCCCTATACAGAATTTTATTGTTGTTAACAACCATTTGATCAATAAATATGAGAGATGCCCTCACAAAAAAAAAAAAAAAGTACACACTTCCAATGGTAAAATCATAAGTAACCGGGATATAATGAATATAGTCAAGATATTGTAACAGCTTGGTATGGTGATAGCTGGTACCTAGAATTGTCATGTATATAAATGTTGAATCACTATGTTGTACACCTGAAACTAATGTAATGTAATACTGTGTGTCAACTACCCTTCAATAAAAAATAATTATCTACAAAAAAAAAAATCGAGCATAACAGGGCTGTGCACAGCAGTGCTTAGGGATGCAGGCACGTGTCATGAAAGTGTGAAGGGCTCCTCTGGGGTAGGGGAGGGAAGGTGAGGAACTTCACTGGAAGCCACACACTCTGGCTTCACCTACATCCCTGACTGTTTCTGAGCAGTAGCAGGCAGCCAGGAGTTAATCCTATGTTCCAACTTGCAAATGCTGCTCCTCCCCAGCTCTGTGGAAAATAACAGAAGCTCTTCAAAGGCCATCCCAGGCTGTGACTCCTCGTGTCAGTCAGGATTCAGTCTCATCACGATGACAAGATCAAAATGAGTAGGGCCTTCCCTGGAGTCCTTGAGAACCAGGATTCTCAGTTTGGGGAAAAACATATGAGGTTAAGTAAAAATCCTGTGGCCCTGCATTTTAAAGTACAAGCATAAATTTTTTTTTTTATTAAGGTATCACTGATACACAATCTTGTGAAGGTTTCACATGAGCAACGTTGCGGTTCCTACATTCCCCCCTATTATCAAGTCCCCACCACATACCCCATTACAGGCACTGTCCACCAGCATAGTAAGATGCTATAGAGTCACTATAAGCATGAATTTATGATGTATTTTTGTTTTTTAAAAAATGTGAATTTGTTCCTAGTTCTGCCCACTGAAAAGACCTAGAAACAGTGATCAACCCAGTGGCAGTGAGAACCCCTAGCTCTCGGGCTGTGGTCTCCAAATGTCATTTTGCAGTAAAAGGACCCGGGACTCGGAGAAATGTCTGATCCCAGGACTTGAGCAGGAAATGTACAAGATGAACCTTATCATACCAGATGATAGGACAAAGATTCCAGGGTCATGTCAGGATTCAGCAGCCAGCTTTAAGAGGTTCCTCCTGACCACAGGTGGGAATCTGAGCATCAGTAACAATAATGCAATGGATTGAAAGTCTTAAAAGATACTGGAATCAATGAGGTCATAATGACACTTTTTAAAAATTAGTCATAGCTGGGAGATTCTAAGGCATCAACTCCTTATTATAAGTAAATAAAAAGGCAAAGAATTATGCATGTATCCCACCTTTCTTAAACTGGTAGTCAAATAGTAGATGAGGGAAGTTTCTTTAATTTTTTTTTTAAGTCAGATTTGCAGGAAGTTGCAAAAAATTATACAGAAAGATCCCATGTAGCCTGCCCCAAGTTCCCCCTAGTGGTAATATCTTGAAGAACGAGACAGCAACCAGGAAATTGATATTTAGAATCCATGGACCTTGCTCAGATTACACATTTTACACACTGTGTGTGTGTGCTATGCAGTTTTATATGTGTAGATTCACACCACCTTGAAGTTACTTTTTTATAGAAGTATTCCACTGCCAAACAAAGGATTGCTGGAATTGGAATTATCTCCATTTTGTAATATGAGATGATGATTCTAAGTACAAAGTAGCAGGCTTAACGGCTGTTAGTATCCCAAAAGGAGAAAACTCAGCATCATGTGCCTTCTGACAAAAGACTCCATCTGTGAGTTATTCTCACCAAAAAAATCAAACCCAATCTGAGCAAGCCTTGAAAGTCAACTACCATGTGATATATACAGTAATAGAATCAAGGACAAAAATCCCATGATCATCTCAATTGATGCAAAAAAAGCATTTGACGGAACTCAACACACTTTCACGATAAAAACAACAAACTAGGAATAGAAGGGAATTACCTCACCATAATAGAGGCCACATATGAAAACATAAGTGCCATAGCTGACATCATATTCAATGGTGAGAGAGAGTCTTCCTCTAAGATCAGGAACAAGGCCAAGATGCTCACTATGGCCACTTCTATTCATCATAGTACCGAGTCCTAGCCAGAGCAATTAGGCAAGAAAAAAAGAAAAGGCATCCAATTTGGAAAGAAAGAAGTAACATTATATCTGCTCTCAGATGGCATTATATGTAGAACACCCTCAAGACTTCACAGAAAAACTTGTTAGAACCAATAAATTGATCCAAGTTGTAGGATACAAAATCAACACACAACAGTCAGTTGCTTCCTTTTTTTCCCCCACTCTTTAAAAAGAACTATTTAATTTCATTTTAGAAATGATACAGAGAGAATTGCATTTGGCCACTTCAGTTTGTATCTCAGTCTATGGCCACTGGGGGAAAAAACTGGCTTTAAAATAATTATGAGAAGGAATTGAATTTTGAAATCAGTTTACAGATCTTAGGTCCTTTAAATATGTAGGAAATGTACAAGATGAAAATACTAATAAAATGCCCTTTGTTGTCTAAAATTGTATTTGCAGAAAAACATGAGGGCTGCAAGGTCTGAAGAGCTCCCATGCCATCCACGGTTTTCGTGTTGCCTGGAATCTTTGCTCTGCCAAGAACGAAACATGTCAGCATGTCTCTCACAGTAAATTTTGCCTTCAGTGATGAGTTCCTCTTCTTGTGTTGCTAAAAGGTTTGTCTTATATAAATGGAAAGAAATAATCTGTTAACAACACTCTCCACATTCTATTTTTTTTTATTTTAGTAAGCTACCAGTAGCAGATCTCCTGTGATCAGTTTCAGGGGCACTAGTGTTTCAGAGTCCCATTAGATTTATCATACTCTAGACCACTGTTCCTCAAAATGCTGGGGAACCGGTGCTAGTCTGTAAACTGTTTATTAGCCCACAATTAAATAACACTTAAAAACTTTTGTAACAACTTGACACTCCCTAGATATATTCATTGCATTTTATGAAAGTATTGGTCTGCAGTGACTGGTCCTTCCCCACAGATGGTCAAGAAGCACTGGGTTCTAAAGGACGTAGCTTTGAGGAGGAAGTACTTTAATAAAACCATCTTTCTTTTTACATTCATTTTTCTCTCTCAGAGCTTTTTGTATTGGATGACATGGATCTTGTCAACGAGCTCAGCATTTATAAAAAACTTCCAGAGACTGGATTTGGTGAGACTGACAGGCCATCAGTGTGGCCTGTCAGAGAAGGCAAGTCAAAAAATCACTTGCTTTCTATACACAAAAAATGAACAATCTGAAAAGGAATACAAAAACAATTCCATTTACAATAGCATCAAAAAAATAAAATATTAGGAATAGACTTAACCATAGAAGCAAAAGACTTGTACACAAAACATTGCTGAAAGAAATTAAGACACAAATAAATGGCAAGACAGCCTGTGTTCATGGTTTGGAAGACCAACACTGTAAAAATGTTCAAAGGAACCTACTACTGATTTCAGTACAACCCCATCCCAATGGCATTTTTGCAGAAATAGAAAAAAAAAAATCCTAAAATTTGTATACCATCTCAAAGGACCCTGAATAGCCAAAACAATCTTGAAAAAGAACAATGTGAGAGGCCTCACATTTCCTGATTTCAGAACATATTACATACAAATATATATATATATATATTATACACCGGAATCAAAATAGCATGGTACTGGCATGAAGACAGACCTATAGACTAATGGAACAGACTAGAAGGCCCAGAAAAACTCCTCAAACCATCCTCAACAAGGGTGCCAAGAACACGTGGGGAAAGAATAGTCTCAACCAGTGGGAAAATGGGATATCCAAATGCAAAAGAATGAAGTTAGACCCTTACCTTACACTATATACAAAACTTAACTCAAAATGGATTAAAGGCCTAAGTGTAAGACCTTAACTATAAAACTCCTAGGAAAAAAACAGCAAAAAGTTTCATGACATTGTGTTTGGCAATAATTTCTTGGATATGACCCCAAAAGCACAGAAACAAAAGCAAAAGTAGACAAATAGGACCAAAGCAACTTAAAAATTTCTGCACATCAAAGGGATGCCCCCTCTCTGCCACTCAGGTAGCCTCACCCACACTCCCCAGTCCCTGCTCAATGCCAGCCAGTTTCCCATCCCCTCACCTGCCTCCGCAGCAGTCAGAGCTCCCACAGTCAGCTAGCAGAGGGCGGCTCCTCGGTCCTAAACTGGAGATTCTCTGGGCTCAGGGCCTTCTCAGGAACAAAGCTCTTTCCTGCAACGCAATCTCAGTTTCTCTTTCCTTCTCAGCATTTCTGGTGAAGGAACCTGTAGGTCACCCAATCTCTGATCCTCAGGCCACCTCACCACAGGGCCCCAGTCCCTGGCCCCACCCACACCTGTGTGCTCACCTGGTTCAGCGACTGGCCCCACCCACTCACGCCTTTTCACTTTACACACATATCAGCTGGGGTTGCCCAGTGAGCCTGGCTAAAAGCAGAGCCATGCAGCTGGGGAAGCTGTTGAGATCGGGCCATGGCTACAGCTTGGGTTCTGCTGCTGGTGACTGTGGTGCTGGGCTTGGCCAGAGCAGGCCCTGTCCCCACTTCCAAACCCACCACCACCAGGAGGGGCTGCCACATAGGCAGGTTCCAATCCCTGTCGCCGCGGGAACTGGAAGCCTTCAAGAAGGCCAAGGATGCCTTGGAAGAGTCACTGTCGCTGAAGAACTGGAACTGCAGCTCTCGCCTCTTCCCCAGGACCAGGGACCCGAGACACCTGCAGGCGTGGAAGCGCCCTGTGGCCTTGGAGGCTGAAGTAGGCTTGACAGTGAAGGTCCTGGGGACCTCGGCGGATTCACCCTTAGGGGTGGTCCTGGGCCAGCCGCTTCACATGCTGCGCCACATCCACTCTGAGCTCCAGGCTTGTGTCCCGGCTCAACCCACACCAAGATCCAAGGCCGCAGGGTCGCTCCACCACTGGCTGCGCGGGCTCCAGGAAGCCCCGAGGAAGGAGTCCCAGGGCCGCCTCGAGGCCTCTGTCACGTGCAACGTCTTCCGCCTCCTCACTCGGGACCTAACATGCGTTGCCAGTGGAGACCTGCGCCTCTGGTAGCAGGGACCCACCCCAACCCAGCCCACCTGGGAGCCACTTTATTTATGCGCCCAGCCCCACCTCTGTCTTAAGTTATCTCCTCGAACCCCTTATTTATGGAGCTGCAGCCCTGATCTGTACTCATAAGAAATATTTTTTTTCTACTTTTGAACAAAACTGCATGTGTAAATAAACAGTGAAGAACTAGGGGAAAAAAGAGATTTAGGAGATTGAGAGATGAGAGGAACACATCAGACAACAGCAAAGGCTGCAATATGCAAAACGTAGACGCTGGTAAAATATAAAGAATCAACAATCCAGTTTCTTCAACAAATAGATTTCAAGGAAAAAAAACAGAGAAAGATGGGCCTCTGCCCTATAGGGACATCCTTTAGGGTAAAGGTGATTTAAAGATCCATCCACTGACTGCAATGTGGAGACCTTATTTGGACCCTGTTGCAAACACAGTTATTTTAAAAACATGGATTTTTAAGACAAGTGGACATTGGAACACTGACTAGGTATCTGCTGCTACGGAGTAATTGTTATAAAAATGTAGATGTGATCACGGGATTGTGTTTTAAAAGCCTTTGCCTTGTAGACAGATGTACTGAAATGTTCACAAATGAGAGAGATGTCTGGAATTTGCTTTAGGAGTTAGGGGAGTGAAAGGACAGAGTTTGGCCACAAGCTGCTAACTGGTGAACCACTGAAGCTGGGTTCAGTGTTCATTCTACTTCTTTTATAAATAAAAAGGATTTTTAAATGAGCAAACAGAAAAAATATGGTTTAAGCAATAGTTTCTCTCCCACATAAAAGCTCTGGAGGCAGGCAGAGCAGGCCGGACAATGGCAGCACCCCCAGAATCAGGACCCCGCCCCTTCCAGCTCCTGCACCGCCCTCCTCTTTACTTGGCCGCCTCTACGGTCTCACCCAGCTGCTCCACTCCAGCCAGGAAAGAGAATCGGGGTGGAAGACAGGCTCCTTTCTTTGAAAAGACAAGTCTTAGAAGCCGCACAAAGCCCTTTTCCATCCCAGAGACCAGAGATATGAGCCTGTCTATAAGAGAGGCTGGGAAAGCAATCTATTCTGGATGACCATATGGCCAAAGAAAATTGGGGCTTCTGTTACTAAGGGAGAAGTGGTGAGTAGAGATGGGGGTAGATTCGCAGTCTGCCACAGCTCCTGTCCCTCTCTGATTGGTAATCAGGTGTGGAGAGCACCAGAGAGAAGGGAGCAGGCAGCAGGGCTAATACCGTACAACTGCTGGGCCTGATGATGTTTAAATATGCTTGTCATTTACACATACAAATTCAGCAATCTGGTCTGATGTCACCTCTGCTTTGGATGCAGGAGTGAGTGTCTGGCTTCTTTGCTCTCCCAGGCTGTTCATCTCTAGGAAGCTGCTGTTCCTGGCAGAGCACTTCCTACGCTGTAGGCAAAAAACAAACCCAGCACCTGCACCTTGGGCTGGCCCAAAGCCTGGATATTTGTTCAGCCAGTACATGAAGTGGAGAAACCTCAGTCTCTTCCCCGACAGCTAAGTCATCTAGTGGGTGGCCAACCCAGCAGCGGTAGGCATTGGGCACAGAGGCCCTGCTGGTGCCCGAAGCCAGGATGTCCCAACTATAGGTACTCTTATATCAACCTTAATATTTCTGCCTTCTAGCAAATAGTGAATCTGTGGCATCTTGCTGCACTGATGGACAGTGACTGCATTGGGATATGGGGGGGGGCTTGATAATATGGGTAAATGTAGTAACCACATTGTTTTTTCATATGAAACCTTCATAAGAGTGTATATCAATTGTGCCTTAATAAAAAAATAATATATATATTTCTGCCTTCTGTTTTGCTTTTAAGTCAACCCTCATTTTTAAAAACACCTTAATTTTAAAGTAATCTCCTCATTGCCGTAGATGGAAAAGCAGGATAGCCTGCCCTAAATAGAAGGTAACCGAACACCTAGCTGAGATTCTGCCAAAGGTTCTGAGCCTGACACCTGCTTTCTTTGTTAAAGACAAGCTAGCATTAAACTGACTTCCTTGAGACATTTAAATGAATCAAAGGAATTAAAATGGGAATTAACTTTTTTCATAAGTCCTTCAATGTTATTTAATGTCCTTCAGTCACCACCAGCCACCATTTCTCCTGGACTATGCAGTACCAGTCCTGGGAAACATGCCTGAATTCTACACACCCCAGTTTCCCAATCTGTAAGATGGGGATTATAACCCAATCTTCTTGGAACAGGATTGAGACTATATGAGATCAGGAAGGTCAAATCTCAGCATATGAAGTACCTGGCTCAGAGGATAAGCACTCAAATGCTGGTTACTACTATCTTGTCAGTTTCATGGAGGAGAAGACCTGAGTCCTCTCACTAAAGAATGAATTATGGCCTGAGCAAATAAAACACCCAAAGTTCAGAGCAACAGGGAGGGGACATAAAACCCCAAACACTTCATTTAACAATGGAAGACACTTTATTATCATTTTTTAAATCATCTCTCAACACTTCAACTCTTAGTAGAAATCAAATGCAAAACATCTGCATTTTTTAAGTTAGCATATATTTAACTATCAATCACAGCAACCTCTTACAATAAGATACACACCGAGGAGGGGCATGGTCAGAGCACAGTCTACTCCAGTCCACGAACACAGGATCTCCGTGACGATAGGTAAGCTGAACTTCCTCTCCCAGGACAAGTTATTCGTGCCTGCTTTTGTCCCCTGTATAAGTTACCTGGCATCACGGTTGGCTCAAGAGTTCTGTAGTGCTAGAGTGATCTGGAAATGGGAAACTAGAAAACTAGAGCTCTCACAAGTGGGACAGGCATCGACACTTCTGAAATGTGACAAGGAAGAACATCAAAGACGAATGCCCCAGAATGGGCTGTCAGAATAATAAAGTTGGTTCAAATTCAGCTTCTATACACATTGAGTATCTACATGTGATCTACTAGATATATATATATTTATATATATAAAAAGAGCCAGATTTGGAAAACCTTAAAATCACTCAACTGAGTTGGAAGAACATCAGCGAATTCACAGTGGCCTCAGGATTCAGCCAGATTTAAACCTGCTCAAGAGCTGACTACCTCCTTTCACCAGAAAACCCACTGCACGTAAATTCCTATGGTATTCTGTACATCACATACACTTATGGCTAAAATACATTACTAGTTCACAAGGAAGCGGTTTTATTTTCAGATTCTTGCCCCACTTTTGCTCCGCACTCTAAAAGGAAAATCCGAGGGTCGTCACTGACACGAGGAGTTTCAGGGGCCTTTGGGTTGGGAAGTACTTAGGCTCAGCTGAGTATCTCAGGAGGTGTCTGTCTGACAGGCACACGCCAACTCCTGACCACATTTAGTGCAAAAAGATCACATGTTGCAGAGGAGTCCTGGGAACAGGTGAAGAGAACTGAGATGGGGAGAATCACAAATGATTTTCTTCCTGAAACAAGACTTGAGAAGTTTGGAGTGCAAGGTTCACACTCAGCAAGTGTAAGACCAGGCTGCAGATCCTTAGGGTGAGGTTCCAGAATTGTCACTAGGTCATCACAGTCCACAGGTGCGCAGACCTCTTGGTCTGTACCAACCCCCGAAGTGCACACTGGAGGTAGGTGTATAGATTTACTGTAGGGAAGACAGTGGCTGTCCACCAACTCGGGGACGTGGTCTCTGTCCCTCCTCTGCCCCACACTCTCCACTCTACCTCGGGCTGTGGTATGTGGAGGACACAACATGGAAGGGCATGAGGCCTCCCTTGGAAGACTAAAGAACCCAGGGCGTTTGTATAAATAGCTACATAATTCACTGTTTTAACCATTTGGAAACACACTGCAAGTTGAATATTTATTTAAAAATAAATCTCAAAAATATCTATTTACAGTACAGTAAGGGGCATGTGCAAACAACAGAAAGAGCGAAAAGCCAGCCCTGCTGTGGAAGGTCCACAGTTCACGGCACTGGAGCAAAGTGCACCAACACCATGGGCTGAAGTGGGCTGTGGTGGCAACAGGATGACTAACACTGGGCTCGGTTCACCTGTGAAACCTAGAGAGGCAAGGAAATCGGGGGGCACGGAGCTCGGGTGGGGATCCTTGTATCTGGGACAGGGCAGCGAAGGGATGAGCCATTGGGAGAGGCCCAGTGTGGCAGGAGGGCTCATTTCACAAGCCAACAGGCCTCTAGCTCACCGCTCCAGGTGGGCATCTGAAAGTGACCTGGAGGGCCCTTCCCAGTCCAAGTTGGCTTTGTGGTGGGAGGGGTAGGCAGGGCAAGAGTCCCCAAGATAGAAATTCTCAATTAAAAAACAAAACAAAACAAAAAGACGGCATAGGGAGTGGAGAGATTAGCAAGAACAAATCGGAACGGAAGTGCCACTCTCACTTGTCAGGCAACAAAGCAACCATTGGTTGAAACAACTGAGTCGCTAAGAGAACTCCCACACGGTGTGGCTGGCCCGACACCTACATGGTCAAGTGCAGGGCTCTGCTTGAGATCAATGCATTAACACTTCTTCCCCGTGGAACCAGAACGGTCAGTGGTGTAGCCCTTGTCGCAGGGAGGTGCAGGGTCGAGCCTATCTATACACGATATGGGAGAGCTGGGTGGACTTGTAGTTGAGCTGGGTGTTGGGCATGAACTTGTGCAGCTCACTCTTTTTGCAGCAGGGGTCGTAATGGTAGGCGCTGAGGCAGGCATCACAGGAGACTTTTGAACACTGGGTGCAGGTGTTGGTGGCACCTGGGCGGTTACAGAAGCCACAGCGGGAGGTGGCGGTGGTAGAGGGCTTGGACTTGGAGTGGAGGTGTGGCAGCCGGTCGAAGCCCTGAGTCTGGCCAGCGTACTTCTCCCGCAGAGATGACCCGTGGGCCAGGCTGTCGTGGGTAGAGGTCTTGCTGGGGAAGACGCTGGGCTTCGGGGCCGGGGCAAGCAGGCTGTCGCAGTGCTGGCAGAGGGAGGAGCTGCAGGACAGGCCACAGTTTTGGCACTTGGACAGAACAGACTCTTTGGCAGGGGGCGAGCGCTTGTGGTAGAGGGGATGGGCATCATTTCTGACCAGCCACACATCCGGCCGCAGGGCATCCTGCCTCCGGTATGTGGCCCGAGGTTCCGAGTCTGTGTACAGATCCACATCATCCTGAGCGGAGAAGTATGTGCTACGCAGCAGGCCAAGGCCATTGCTGGGGGAGGAGGATGGAAGGTCATCTGGGCTGCCGTGGGGGGAGCTGGACATGGCTAGGAGCGAGGCAGATGGGCGGATGATCTCGTCCTTGAGGTCGTCTCCCAAATCTGCTGCCGCGGGCTCCTTCCGCAGGCTCAGCGAGGCCTTCAGCGGGGGCTTCCGGCTCTCCCAGTAGCTGTCGTAGGCATCCACTGACCTCGAGGGCTTGGTCACACGGGGCTTGTAGTAGTCCTTGGCCGCCCGCTCACTGGCTGACTTCTGGAGTGCCACACGGGCCATCGAAGCCGTTAGGTGCTCCCGGCCCTCAGCCCGGCGCCGCAGGGCGTCGGAGCAACCGCGCACGTCCTCTGTGCTGCTCTTGCGCTCGCTCACAACATCCAGCTCAGAGTAGCCCTTGTCCTTGACTTGTGAGTGGATTTCTAGCATCTGCTCACACTCCACCTTGGCCAGAAAGAGTTCAAAGGAGACCATCTTCACCTGGAGGGTCTCCACAAGCTCTCTGAGCTTGTACACAGTCCCCAACTCAGGCAAGTAGCCCATGTAATTCAGGATGGCTTGGATGTCCTCTTCCAGTAACGTGGACTTCACATAATAAACAAAGGGGCCTGTGTAGGTCTAGAAGGAACAGGGACAGAAAAGGAGAGGCAGGATTTTCTGAGACACATAACAGACCCTGTGTCAAAGTACAGTACACATCCAAGTCTGAACTGGAGGTGCAGGGAGAGGAAAGCAAAGGGAACAGTCTCAGTCGCATCTCACCGCAGAAGAGGAGAATGCTTGCCGATAGCTCAGCACACTGGTGTGAGGGAAATTACACGTCACTCCTTGCTAAAGCTTAGGAGACAAAGCCACGCGCTTTCTACAGGGGAACACTGGCTCTGCTCCATATGAGGAAACAGGGCAAACATGGGTGAAGAAAAGGAATCGGGTTAGAGGCAAAATGCCCAATGAGCAATGAGAATACTCCTTTCTGGCATTTCTATGAAGGTCTGAAGAATATGTCGGCCTTAAGAGCTCGACTTAGTGGAAACTCCTCTGAGCCATCACTGCCTTTGGAAAGACTCAGAATTCTTCTCTCAAATGCATCCTCCTCTCTCCTCTCTGTTACCACTCAGTCCAAACCACCTCTCAGCGTCCCCAGGCATCTGCGGCAGGCTCCGAACTAGTCTTTCCACCCCACTCTTGCCCTTTACAGTCCCCCCTCCACAACTTCAGAGTCTATTTCCCAACTCTTCAAATGTAAACTGACCCTGAGGCTGCTTTGCTTCACAACCCATTTAGCTGAAGTTCAAGTCCTTTGCCCTAGGCTTCAAGGCCCACATACACGGGGCCCTGCCCGCCTTTCTAGCCTCACAGCTTCAAACGTGAGCTGCCAGGGACGGGGATCCAGTTAAGAGATGACACTAGACAGACAGGCACGGTGGGAGCCATGGGGGTAATTCTGGGGGACACAGGGGAGTCTGCAGGGAGAGGACGTGTGTGACCACACCGGCACAAGCCCTTTCAAGATGGACTGGAGGGGGAAGGGAGAAGGGAGGCCAGTGTGGCCACCGCTTCTCTAGACCTTACCTTGATGCTTCTGAATTCCTTCTTCCAAGGATAGAGGAAGAGGTTGACGCCCACTGTTTCCAGCACGCTGAAGGCGCAATGCAAAGACCGCAGGCTGGCGGAGCTCCGTGAGCGCAGGGAGCTCTCCACCACCTCATAGAACTGGATCAGCCGGAATCGATAAAAGGGATCCACCTTGTGCAGGCTGAGCAGGGTCGAGGCGGCCACCCGCAGGTACTCATCACTGCCGGGCCGCTGCTTGCCGGGGGTGGTGTCCACTTTGCCCTCATGGAACTGCACGTACTTCCGAAATAAGTCATCCTTGTATTTTGTATCCATTGAACTGGGCTTCCCCATCTGATACAGGGATGGGGGCTACCTTATCTCCTCCATGGCTTCTGGGTCAGAGGCAAGGACATCTCAGAAAGCACCGGCCTGTCACACGCCCGGACCAGTGGAGTGTTCTGGAAGGGTAAGAACAAGAAGCAAATGGTCCACAACAACGTGGCTGCTGAAGCAAAACAAAAAACAGAATTGGCCTGAGCTGCACTGGGCACCAACACACTGAGCCCCTTCCTGCCTTTTCATCCAACACATTTACCGAACACAAACTACATGCAAAGTTGTGGTGGAAACAAGACAGAGCAGGTCTTTGACTTTGTTGAGCTCACAAATGAAAAATATAATGAGGGGCACTTAATCAGGTTTTGTGGCAAGGAGGAGTTTTAGAAAGATCCCCTGAAGCAGTGATGAGCAGACCTGAAGGATGAGGAGTTTGCCAGGCAAAGAAGCGGGTGAAGGATGGAAAAGCAGAGCGCCGCAGGGAGAAAGGCCCTGAGTAACGCCATCAATGCTTATGATATTCCAGGTGCTCATATGTACTAGAGCATTCCATCGTCTTAAAAAACCCCAGGAGATAGGTACTGTTGTGGGTTTTTTTAATTGGAAGTAGATGATATACAATATTAACAGGTACTATTGTTATTCCCCAACCGAGACATGAGACCTTAAGAAACATGCCCACAATTACAGAACTATTCAGAGGCAGAGCTGAGACCAGAGCCCTGGCAGTCTGGCTCCAAGGTCCATGCCCTGAACACCACACCCTGCTTCCTGAGGCCGGAAGGGTCTCAGCATGTGAACAGAAAAGGCAAGCCAGTGCAGCCGGGGCAGGGGATAGAGGGGGTAAGAAGCCATGAAGCTCAGGCATGAGCAGGTTCAGACTGTTACATGTTATTCAAAGAGCCAAGTGGAGGGCAAGGGGGAGAGGCACAGGGTCCTATCTGCAATTTTGAAAAAGACCATGAGAGCTGCGACTCCTGGAGAACGCTTTTATCTGCCTTTGATGGCCTTCATTCCCCTTTATCTTAAGAGTGGTATCCATTGAACAGACCCACTAGGAGAAGAAAGAACTTTCTGAAGTGATACACACAAGATTTATACAATCTTGATGTCTGTTTGGTCACTTGTTAGTAAACACAGACAGATCCAGCAATATTCTTGGTGCCACAATCCTGGGAGCCAATCTGGAGTGGAGGGAATAGTACCAGGGCCAGGGAAGGCAAAAGCATAGGGGTTACTAACTCCAAAGCCAGACAGCCTGGGTGTGAAGCCTGGGTCTACTTCTCTAGCTTACCTGGGCAAATTACACAACCTTTCTGAGCCTCAGTTTTCTCATTTGGAAAGGGCCTTAGTGATAGTACCTAACAGTACCTAATAACAGATGGTCAGTGGAAGGATTATGTGCTGTCAGTATACAGAGCTCTCCACAGAGCGCCAGCTCAAAGTAAGCCCTTGATACATACAAACCAATCCTGGCATCTCAAAGTACTATACCCACCAAGATGCCAGGCAATTTCAAGAAGGGATAAGCAGAGTGGGGCAAATATCTTGGAGTGGACGGTGGGTATACATTTTCACACTCACCTGTCCTGCCTCTCCTGGCCACAAGCTCCACGGTGCAGGGATCAGGACTGAATTACGCAGTAAGGGAACCTCAGCACGGTGCCAGCGGCAGGGCCTGCGTTTCAAAAATACCTGCCACCTGAGGGCAGAGGGCTCCTGCTCGCAGTGGGACATGGCAAGGGACCAAGAAAGAAACCACAGTGGTATGGGGTGGGCCCAGAATCCCTTAGCAGATCTGAGATCAGCTTGGCACATCTTAAAGGCCAACAAGGCTGTCAACTGACATGAGGTCAATAAAGTCATCCATGTCTCTATGAGCTACTCATCTGGCTTCTCCACAGTTCCCAAGGACTCTCAGGAGTCTTAATTGTGAGGTGAGGGGTGAGCTGTGCAGACCTAGGGACAGAGAGAGGCTCCCTTCTCTTCCACAACCCTGCTAAGGAACCCAATGCTTCCAGAACAAATATGGCTGAGGAGCACCCAAAGCAAACATAAGTCCTCTTAGTGCAAAACTCTACTTCCTGACCAAGGTCAAAGGCTCTCCATGGTCAGGCCTTTCCGACTGTTCTTTAAAACACACATCAAGCACATTTCTGTCTCAGGACCTTTGTACATGTTGTTCCTTTTACATGTTCCCTCTGAATCTTCCTATAGTTGCCTCGATCTCATCATTCCAGCCTCAGCTCCAACATCGTCCCTCACAGGCCCTTCCTGATAACCTCAGCTCAGTAACTTCAATATTCCCAGTCCCTAGTTATCCTGTTATCCTGGGATAATCACAATCTGTAATTATTAACTTTATTCATTTACTGGCTTCCTCTATTTCCATCCCCCCCACTAACTGTATGTGCCACAAAGGTACGGACTACATCTGTGCTGTTCACCATGATGCCTAACACAGAGCCTGGCACATAGCAGGGGTTTGATAAAACAGGTAAAATGAATGACACAATGGACGTAAGCATTCATGATCACACTCCTTTGGTTTCTCATTTAGCTTTCCCAAGAATCCTGGAGACCAGCCACAGAGAGAAGGAACAGAGACTCCGTAACATGTCACGCTGTAAGTAGCTGTGACCCAAGATTCCAAGCCTGCCCTTCTGACTTGGCACCTGTGTTCCTCCCACCACCCCAAGATTCCTGAAGCCGACATTCACACAGCACCTCCCTGACGCCACGCCCTGGGATGGCTGCCATGGAGGGGATACGGGACGGGTAGTAGCAGCAGGGGGACGACAGTTGAGAAGACATGGCCCTGCCCTCGACTGTAGTCAAAAGAGCTTATTATCTAGAGTCAGAGTATGTATCTTCTTTTGAAAAATAAAATCACATTGCAGCCTGAGAGAAGTCCTTGCAAATAAAAACCCACATGCATTTACCATGTTTTATTTATCTAAGAGAAGGTTTCGTTCTGCCTCTGGCCTCAGGGACTGTTGTCTGGTACATGTGAGAACAATTTGGAGGGACATGAAGACTCCCAAACACTGCTGGGATTTTTCTCGAAAGAAGTCAGCCTTGAGCCTATAGTGGCTTTTTTTTTTTTTTTACAAAATCAACCACCCTCAAGCTCAGTGTCTGCTGTGCTGCTCTGTAATCACATCCAATCCACACCCTTGTTGCTGACAAACAATAAACAAGGAAAAGGGATCCAGACAGCCCAGCTGGTGTTCAAAATCCTAGTCAAGGATAGGAAACCCATCCAAGAAGAATCCTGAACCAACCTAGGGAGGTGAGGAAAAAAGTGGAAGAAAATGAATGCTAAAAGACAATTAAGGAAAGAGAGAAGGAAACTAACAATTATTGAAGCCCTACTGTGTAGCGGGCATTGGGATTTCTGCTTTAACTGCATCTTACTGTTTAATCCTTACAACTAAGGAAACCAAGTCTCAGTTATTAAACAACCTACCAAAAGAGCTTCAAAGGGTCAGAGGTGGAACTGAACTTGGGTTGGTAGGCCCTGAGGCCATTTATCTCACTCATTTGTTGCTACAATTGGTATGATTCACCAACTGGAGGGCCTGCTAAATGCTGCAGGAAAACCAATGAAATCCACACACAGCCCCAAGGTTAAACAAGAGGAAACTGAGGCTCATTGAAGCCAAGTTGTTTGTCCTAAGTCACAAGACTAGGAAGGAGTGGATCTGAAGTCTGAACCTAAGTCTGATGCCAAAACCGTCAAGGTCTGAGCTGCCCTGCTTTTAAAAACAAAGCCACCCTGCCGCATCTGCTGGACAGCTCTACTTGGAAGGACTGAGCTAGGTTAGGATGCCTGATGGCAAGGCGAGCAGAGTTGAGTTCTAAAAATTCCCGTAGTAGCAAAATTTCCATCTTCCCACACAGAATGGGGCGTGAAGAGCCACAAATCTCTTTATGATGTAAGCTCAAGGGCCAAAGGAAGAGACTGGCCAGTGGTGAAGCAGCTGACATCATCCCTCCTGAATACATGTTCTGAGAATACAGGCTGCACAGTAGCTGGTCAAAGCTAGTGTCTGTTCCTGAGCATAGAGCCAGCAATTTATCCCCAGCATTCTTGAAGAACAACAAAAAACATGGTCTCTGCAAAAACAGCGTGCTTCAGGAAACCAAGATAGCACAGACACAGAAGCCGTTAATTTCTCCAAGCAACCCAAGGATCGGAACGCCAGACATGTCAGTTTGGAAATGGCACTGGAAACATCCCTAAAAGAGCCAGGCGGGCACCCCGAGCCAAAAGGCCTGGGCAGCACTGCCTACACCCACAATCCAGGCCCCTTTTCAAAAGCAAATTGATGAATAGAAGAGAGATTGCAGTCAGGGAGGCGATGGCTTCTTAGTTATTATTTTTTAAATATCTCAAAGGAAAGCTGTATCTCTTTAAAACCCCACTGAATGTAACTGAAATGATTCTTGGGAACAAAGCATTAGCTTGGCTTTACCTCAGTTGGCCCATTCAAGCAGAAACGTTCCCCAAGCAGCACTTGAAGGCGCCCCCTCCAAAATAGCAGAAGCTATTTTGGTCCCAGCACTGCCCCAGTCCACAGGTTTACAGATCCCTGGTCTCGTTTCAGCCGGCTTAGAGTTCCCCCAGCCTCCAAACAACAGCAAGGAGAGAGCCATTTCAACCCCCTCCACCCCCGCACTCCACTCCTTTGCACTCATTCCAAACTCGAGGCTCCTGAGACACATCCAAGGTACCTTCCACTGGCTGGGAAACACCTGAGGGTCCCCACACCCCAACCAGATACAGAGAAATTCAGGAGGAGGCCTTGAAAACCTCTGCAAATAACCTCAGCGGTGCTGAAAGCGGGCTTCCCTAGTGGCAGTTGCCTCTCTCAGAGGGGCTCTGAAGGAAGCAGTCTGCCCTCCCTCCAAGGGACAGAAGCTAGCGCCTGCTATCCCCCAGCCTGGTTAATTCCTACAACCTCGTAGGCCCACATCAGTTGTGAAAAACACTCTAGTCCCAAACTTGGGCCTTCCCCACAGGTTTGTGGATGAACTAGCAGCAGCTCTCATTTATTGGACGCCTGCTGTATGCCAGAAATCGTGCGTCACAGGCACTATTTCATTTCATCCCCATTAAGGCCCTAGCAGGCAGGTTCACTCCCATTTAACTATTAGGCAACTGAGGCTCTTTAGATGAAGTGACTTGTCCAAGGTCACACAGTGAGCCCAAACCCAGCTCTGCCGCCAGAGACCGGGCTGGGGACAACTGCACGGTCACTGCCTTACGGTGGAATCGGGGTGTCCTCCTGCTTGATTAGTCGCCGAAGAGGGGTGTTCCTCCTGAGCTGCCCTAAGCCATCCATGGCCAGTCCCGAGTCTGCAAGGCAGCCCTCAGGGCGGGTAGAGATCCTGAAGACAAGCTGGGTCCCCGGAGCGCTGAAAAGGCAGATGCAACCGTCGCCGCCGCTGGCCGCGAGGGCACCCTGCTCCCGGGCTGGCGGAGCCCCGCCGAGTCGGACGCCCCCTCCGCCCGGGAAAGCCCCGGAGATTGTTTCCGCCAGCGACCGCTCTGCACTTACCCCGGCACTGCCGCCGGAGTCGCCCCAGCCAAAGGAAGCGAAGAGCCAAGGCCGCCGCCGGAGCCGGGCCCGGCTGGGCTCTCGCCGCCCCGGCCGGCTGCAGGGAACCGAGACCAGCTCCCCGGGGCCAGCGGCGACCCGGAAACACTCGGCCAGGAAGTGACGTCCCTCATAGGCGGACCCAAGGGAGGCTGGGCCACGGCTGCGCGCTTAGCAGAATTGGGGCGGACGCCTGCGGGCGGCGGAGGAAGAAGCGGGAGTTAGCGAGCTGCGAAGTCGCAGGATCCCGCTTTGGGGACCTAAAGAGCCCTTGCCGCGGCTGGGGCTAGGACCCGAAAATAAACAAGCCGGATATGACGCACGCCTCCTCCCAGGATGGCGGCTGGCCGGGTTGTCATGGGAACCGGTCGGAGCCGAGCTGGAAGAGGCTCGGATTCGCGAGCGCCAATGGAGCGACTCTCTGACTTCGTTTCCAGGACTTGGATCTTGTGAGACAATCCGTGAGTTGCGCTTCCGACTGCGCCTGAGCAGAAGCTGACATTTGGACCCCTTGCCCCCATTTTACAGGCGGAAATACCAAGGCTTAAAGAGAGCGAGATGCCCAAGATCACGCGTGACGGAATCCAGCTTTGAGAGGACTGTAGATATAACAGACTGTCGTTAGGAACGGAGGTCCCACTTTACCTTTGCCACTTACTAGCTGCGTGACTTTGGGCAAGTTAATTAGCCTCTCTGAGTCTCTGGTTTTACACTTGTAAAATAATAATAATAATAATACTGCCTCCTGGGATTCAGGTAAGAATTAAGTGAATTAATATATGGAAACTGCTTACTGCAGTAGTTGCGTATAGTAAAGATCTAAATATATTTTGTTTTACACGGTCATGACAAAATATATGTTCTGCTTGTTTTTTAAATCCGGTTAAGTCCAAGGAAATGACCTTTTTTTTGCCTACAAATTCCCTCAATGGAAGCCAGTGTTGAGAAAGACCAAACCAAAATATGGCCTCCTTGCTTTGGGACTTTTTACTTGGTACCTGCCATACCTGCGTGGCCTTACACTGGCATCAATCCTGGTGGCTTGTCACTTCACTTCATGGATTTGTCTCTATTTCCACCCACCACATTGACCGGGAGCTCCTGGAAGACTCTGCTCACTAAATCCCTCATGCTTGCAAAGTGCCAAGCACATACTCAAGACTTTGGTGAACATACTGCAATTGAACCATTCATTTTGTTTCTCTACCTTAGCCACTAGACATTCACTGAAGACTTAGAGCCCACAAGTGCCAAGCCCTCTTTCTCCAACATGCTCTTAGCTCCCTGCACTTAAACATGCTCTTCCACCCTTCTGTCCTCTGTGCCTCTATATGCTGTTCCCTCAGTGTGAATGTTCTTCCCCTCACCTCTTCCCTTCCTCTTTTTCTTGGCTTCCAGCTCCAGCTCAATCCTAGCATCCTTTCTGAAGCTTTCTCTGATTTATAGGTAAACACCCAACTTCCTCTAATTCCATACAACACTGTTTCCAAATTTTATCTCAGCTCTTACCACAGTAGATTTTATATATATATTTTAAACCTAACACCCCCACAAGACCTGGAGCTCCTTACTTATCTGTTTCTCCTGAGCTCTGTACATATCTATCAGGAGGTGCCCAACAGATGTTCCTTGATTGCAGGATTCTCTCTTTCAGCCTTGGTGTCTCCAGCTAAAGCTGGCAGGTCTTGTCTCAGGACTTAAAGACATAATACATGGGGAAGCATTTGGAGAACCAGCAACTTGCTATTCACACAACAGCAATTACTGTATTTATCTGAGCTGGTCTGAACACAACTCAAGGTCTTTGTTTATGTCAGCCTTTATCAGCTCATGTTTAATCTCCTCTCTTAATTACCTGCAAGGTGATGGTGTTTACAGGAATTCCAGCAAAAAAAAACAACTGTCCCACTTAAACTCACTTTCTTTGAACAACTCAAAACTGTCCTTTGGAAACAGTTACATGACTGCATGAGACTGCTAAGCTAATAAGTTCCTCCCAACTCTGTGGTTCCGTGACAGCCAAAGTCTCTGAAGGCAGCCACATTTCTCGTCTTTTAGACAGGGTTGAAGACCTGAGATTTCTCTACTTGGTGACATAGAATTACAGGAGCATCCTTTTCATTTTTTATTACATAATGATTAGCAGATTGTATAACAGTCCTGTGACAATGACTAGGCACTTCTACTTCCTAAGGGCTGATAACACCAACACGAATAATCTACCTACTTCTTTCTATTTTTTAATTTTTTTTAATCACATGAATTTCAATGATGCCAACGTGTATAGAACAAAAAGTGTAAAAGAAAAAGCAACGCTCTCACCCAGCAGTTTGGTTCCTTGGAATCTACCAGAGAAACAAGCACCAGTGCACAGAGACCTGTTGCATCACTGTCTGTAATGCAAAAACCAAAACCAGAAACATGCTCAATGTCCATCCACAGGAGAATGGTGTACATGCTAATGACTACTATGTATCACTTGAAGAGGATGAGATGTAAACCTGCAAGGCATACTGAGGAATGAAAAAAAGAAAGACATATCCTGGGAAAACAAAACACCAATACTATGTATTTTCTAAGGATACATATATATGTATAAAGTCAAGACAATAATGCAAATATAGATCATTTGTTCTTTATATCATTCTGCATGCACATATTATGTGGTTTTCACTACTTTCACAGAATCAGTAAACTCCATAAGAATATAACTATATCTATTTTGCTCACAATCATATCACTTCTGTCTGCTATATATATATATATATACTACCCTACACACAATAGGGGATTCAACAGTGTTTGTTTCTAATGAAAATTTTCCTTGAATGCCAGGTTTGATGTTAGTTTTAAGGGGCATAACTGTGAGCACAACAGAGAACCTGACCTCAAGGAGTATACAGTCTCCTTATCAGAAAGAATATTAATAAAATAGAAGTAGGAAGAACTAAAAACCTATAATTCAGGATAAAAGGTGGTAATTGTTAATGAGGAGAGTATAGAACTTAGAGAAAGGGGAAGTGATCTCTGATAAATCAGACGGGACAGCCTCAAGGAACTGGGATTTGAGTGAGTTGAACATGTGAGGATGTCAGCTTTCTTTCCAGATGGAGAGAAGAAAGCAACCAAAAGCAGGACTAGAAATTGAAACTCAACTGCCTACGTGTATACAAGGTGGGCATGGTTAGGAATAGAGTACTATAGTCTCATACTATGTAATACCAGAAAGTAGTAGTAATGTAGTCTAACACAGTACCTGGCTCAAAGAAGGCATTCAGTAAATACTGAGGAAATAAATATTGTTGAATCCCTGCCATGCTCTAGATGATTGTTGCCAATTTCCCAGCTGATTGTGATCAGATATGCAGGTTTCTGAAGAGGAGCTAAAAGTCCAGATTTTTAATGGAAATTTCTCAATTCATAAACTCTATGTATAAATATACTTCCTAAGTTCTGTCCACTGAGAGACCTACAAGAAATTACACGCCTGTAGCAACAAGCCCCTAGCACCCAGATCTTTCTTTCTAAATACCATTCTCCACTAAAAGGAACCAAGGCCTCTTGCAGAAATGATTGATTCTCAGAGTTGGGGCAGGGAAATTACAAGGTGAGCCTGGAGCATCTTACTGAACCAGAAAGGAAATGCCAAAAGAATGAAAGGATATACCAAACAGACACAAAAGCCAGGCGGAAGAGTTTCTGTGAGCCAAATCTGGGACATTTGAACATGAAAATGAATAATGATACTAATGGATTATAATACCTTTGGGGGGAGAAACCCTGATTCCGTACTGACACTAAACATAAAGTAAAAACATAAAACGCTGTGTTTGCTGAAGGAACATGTTTAAGGGCTATATGTAGCCCTGGGTACCAGGGCTGATCCCTGCACTAAGGATGGACGAGAAACAAGTAGTTCATCTGTGTAGGGATATGGGTGCAAAAGGCAGGCTGAGAAATTTAGGTAGTGTGAGATCTGTTCAGTGTCAGAATTTTGAATGTCAGACCAAGCGTCTGGATTTGAAAAGTCTTCATGTCTGTCGTGGAAGCCACCCACAAGTCCAAAGGTAACCTAGACGACTTTGAGAGCCGTTTAGTAGAAGGACCTGCACCTGGCTGCTCCCTCTCTCTGGAGGCAGCCATTTTCTCTTGCAAATAATAAAATATCTTGCGAGGGCCAGTGTCTCCTGAGTCGTCCTGGGTGAGGAGGGTCGCGGCGAGATACCCTTTCATTGGTGCCGTGACTTTGGATGAGGCTCTCCCATTGACTTTGCTCTTCCTCCAGGAATCTGAGCTGCTCTGGGAACCCTCACTGCCCGATTTCCCCGGTCGCTTGTCTTCTCACGCAACACCGGCCTTCAGTCTGTTACTCCTCCAGGACTATCAAGGCCCTCTCATGAAGAAAAACGAAACCAGCTAGATGACGTCATGAATCATCTCAAGATGCCTGCCCTTCCCCAACTCTACAGCAATGGCCTTGCTAACCCCAGACTCTGTGCCCCCTTCCAGCAGGAAGTAGCTGGAGAATGAGATTCTATGCCCAGTTCCCCAGAGGCCCAATTAAGAAAATAAAAAGATGGGAATGAAGGCAAATTCTGGCGTGCTAAGACTCCCACCCCTTAAGATCCAATCACCACCGAACAGATGGTTGCCCACCCCTTAAGATCTGTGGATAAAATGAGAGTTCCTGTGGCCAGGATTCTCACCTGGCCCTGGTTGACGAGCTCACTGCACACCAGTGGGCAATACATGGCTGTTGACTCTAAAAGAGCTCCGCCCAGTGCTCTGCACGCAACATGGTGGCAGGGCTGCAAGGCTGCAGGAGAGCAGAGGCTGGAGTGGTGGCAGCGCCAAGGACAGAGGCCCAGAGGACGGCTGTGCGGGACGACTGTGCAGAGAGGCCCGGAGGACGGCTGTGCGGGACGACTGTGCAGAGAGGCCCGGAGGACGGCTGTGCGGGACGACTGTGCAGAGAGGCCCGGAGGACGGCTGTGCGGGACGACTGTGCAGAGAGGCCGACTGTGCAGAGAGGCCCGGAGGACGGCTGTGCGGGACGACTGTGCAGAGAGGCCCAGAGGACGGCTGTGCGGTACGACTGTGCGGACAGAGGGGCCCAGAAGCAGAGACCAGCTTGCTGCCTGCAGACTCACTCTGAGTGAATGGGATCTTAGTGACTGACCTGCCACCTGGAAATCAAGTTGGGTATATAACCCTTTCACCCTGAGAACGTTTTGCTGTCATTTTCTTTGGTCACACTGAATCCATAGTGAACTTGCCCAGGGCTGAAACCCCCCTACTCCTTAAAAACGTACTTCCTCACCCACGAGCTGCTGCTTCCTCTCTCTGGGGGCAGCCATTTTCTCTTTCAGATAATAAAACCTCTTGCGTGGGGAAAAAAAAAAGAAGGCCCTGCACCTATGCTAGCCCATCTCTAAGAAAACAGACTCATGGGGTTGGGTATGGACAACTCAGCCCGCACCTTGTCTAAATTGCTCCTGAAAACAGTAATTCAGAGGTTATGAGCTTCTGGTATATACTGTACCAGTCTCTTAAAGTAATGGGTTTCAAAGGACTGTTTGCTGGAAACTGCCATCTTTGTCCTTTCCTTGAAGCAGGCCAGGGAGAGCTGCAAACAGGTTCATCTTTGTTACATAGCAATGTTATCCCAGGGCATAAAAGTGAAGTGGACTCTAAAGCCAAAGGCCTGAGTTCGGATCCCAGTTCTGCCACTTTCCAGCTGTGTGACTTTGGACAAGCTAACCTCTCTTGGCCTGTTCCCTTATCAGTAAAATGGGGTTAGCAGAAGTAACTACCCCCAAGGTTAAGAGATTAAGTGATCTAATACATAGTCTCTGAGCAGAATGAGTGTTCAGCACAAGCTAGCTATGATTATTCTTGACTCAGAGTCATGGGGCTTGTCAGGCTGGGGTGTACAATAGACCTCAGATGGGGAACATGATTGAGCTTGATGTCATTCTGCTCAGTCCTGGGCACCTTCCATTTATGCTGCTCAAAAGAATCAAATCTTATAATATCCAGAATATGTAAAGAACTCCTACACTTAACAACAAAAAGACAACCCAATTAAAAATAGGCAAAAGACTTGAATAGACATTTTTCCAAAAAAAAGATATACAAATGGCCAATAAGCACATAAAAAGGTACTCAACATCATTTGCCATTAGGGAAATGCAAATCGAAACCACAGTGAGATATAACTTTACACCTACTAGAATGGTTATAATTTTTTTTTTCGGCATAACCCGTGACTTTAGGATGGTTATAATTTTAAAAAAGAAAAGTATTAAGTGTTGACAGAATGTAGAGAAATTGGAAACTGTATATTGCTGATGGGTAAAATGCTAAACTATTATGGAGAACAGTTTGGTGGCTCCTTGAAAGCTAAGTATAGGATTACCATTTGACCTAGCAATTCTACAAGGTATCTACCCCAAACAATTGAAAACAGAGATGTGAATGGAATATTATATACATAGCTGCATCATTCACAATAGCAAAAGGGTGGAAATAACCCACTGTCCACCAACAGATGAACAGATATGCAAAATGTAGTATATCCATGTGTTGGAATATTATGCACCCATAAAAAGGAACAAAGTTCTGATACATCCTACCACATGGATTAACCCTGAAAACATTATGCTCAGTGAAAGATGTCAGTCACAAACAGGCAAATTTTACTATTTTACTTACATGAAATGTCTAAAATAGGCAAATCCAAAGAGACAGAAAGTAGGTTAGAGGTTACCAAGGGCTAGGGAGAATCTAGTTACTGCTTTAATGGGTATATAATTTCTGTTTGGGGTGATGAAAACAATTTGGAAGCAGTGGTGATGATTGCAAAACATTGTGAATGTAACTAATGCCACTGACTTGTACATTTAGTCAAACAAAAAAATTCAACTGAGTAAAGATCTAATTGGTTTTATTCAATCGTTCATGAATCAGGCAACATCCCTTCTAACGATAGAAAGGAGTTCTGAGGAGGTGTGCACAGTGGAAGGTTTTTACAGGCAGAAGGAGGGTGAGACAAGGAAGTTAAAAGAGGATTATTTCAGGCAATTACCTTGCTTAGGAGAAGGGGGGACTGGGAGGTGGTTTTCTCAAGCAGATTACCTCACTGGCCTGATCAGGAAATTCCAGATTGATTGGTTTAAAATTCTACTACTAGTGCAGCTAAAACTTTAATTAGGTTAGATATTAAGTCTTGGTGGGGCTTAGCAAAAGTGACTCTATTTTGGACTCTTTTTTTTTAAAATAATTTTTAAATAGTCAAAATGACAAATTTTATGTTATGCAGGTATCCTCCATTTTCTATAGTTAGCTTTACACCACTCTGCTTTTATGAAAGACCTACATTAGTACCTGTTTTCATTCACTGAAAGAAGTCTGAAGAGGATTTTCAGTTTTATGAAAAAAGGGGAAAAGCTAACATAACATTCAGCATTTGTTTTGCAGCAAGTTGTTGCAGAGGTAGTGTGCCCCCCAAACAGTGGTGCCACCAAGCTCTTTCCAAGGCTCCTTCCCTGGGACCCACACTCAGCATCTCAGCATTAAGCCACCACAGCTTTGAACTGTGTCTGTGAGCATCTGTGCTTTATCCAGATTTGTTCCATGAATCCATTAGCAAGATGTGTCCTGAGGCATCAGAAAAGCCTAAGAGACATTATTTTTGAGGTCTGGGAATGCTCAAAGTGTTTTCCATATAAATTAATGGTATTTGCTTCTGTGCTTTATGTGTACGAAAAATTTCATAGGAATGTTTTATTTTTGGATAATGGGGAAAACCTCCATATATATTACCACAATTTTTAAAAACTTAAAAAATACATTATTCCTGCTATTTCATAGGAAGAAGGAAAGAGAGAGTTAGTAGAGCAAAAATAGCTAGGGAGAAGAATTTGAGATGGTTAGTTTATCCACTTGAGGGTCAAACTATCATATTTATCATTGATTGATTCATTTGCTAATTCTATTTCTTGACATCTGTATGCCAGGCACTGGGGCTGGGCAGCAACAAGACTTAAGATTCCAAGCTCCATGCATTTTTGCATGCTAAGGGAGGGGAGAAAGACAGTAAACCAGTTATTAAACAAATAACAAAATCATTCAGATTTACACACAGACTGAGAAAGAAATAAATCAGGTCACATTTTACAGCATACTTTGAAGGTAACTTCAGAAAGGTGCTTCAGGAAGCACTCTCTAAAAAAGGCTATTTACCTAAGACATAAAAAGTTATGCAGGTAACCAGGGGAGTGTATGCCAGGGAGGGGGGAACAGTAAGTGCAAAGGCCCTGAGGCAGGAATGAATGTGGTGTGCTGGTGTAGAAAAAACCAGTGTGGCTGGAGTGCGGTGGTCAGGAAGGAGAATGGCATCAGAGGGAAGCAGGCACTATATACTATTCAAGTTTTGCCAGTTTCCCAATAATATTTATTTTGATACTTGCTTTTAATCGAGCCCATGGCTGGGAAATCTTCCTTAAAAAGCCACATGGATCCAGGTGAAAGCAGGAATCTCTACCAGGACTCACCAGATAAGGATTTTTTTTTTTTTTTTAAATCTCATCCACCAGTTGGAGAGGTTTGTCTTCATGTTCTGGTACCTGGGGTTTTGTTATGTTATTCTAAGTGTAATTATGCTGCAGGGGCAAATAGACAACTACAAATACCAAATAGACAATTACAAATACCAAAAAGATGTGTTTTTTTTTCATAGAAGTATATAATTTAAAATTTTTAATGAGTAGATAACTTTTATTAAGTGTTCAATATTTGCTAACCTTTGTAGCAAATAATTCATATGCATTGTGGTTTTTGTCTTTTAATTTTTGAGTTATAATTTGCATACAGTGAAATGCACAAATCCTATGAGTTACAATTCAGTGAATTTTGATAACTGCATACACCATCTCTATTAAAATTTAGAACATTTCCAAAACCCGGGAAACTTCCCTTATGTCTTTTCCAGTTAATTCCACACCCAGACGATCACTGTTCTTATTCTTTCACCATGACTAGTTTGTCTGCATTATGTAAATGTTTGGATCTGACTTCTTTCACTTAGCATAATGTTTGGGAGATTCATCCACATTATGAGCATAATGCATTAATATTTTTTCCTTTTTTTTGCTGAGTTGTACTCCATTGTATGAAGATGCCACAACTTAATCCATTCACATTACATATTTTTGGGGTATTTCCAATTTAGAGCTATTTGAACATTCTTGTACAAATATTTTTATGGATGTATGTTCACATATCTCTTGGGCAAAATTAGTGAATTTTACCTAAAATTTTTCTTGAGTAAAATTTAGAGCCACAGAATGGACTTTTTAATAAACAGTGTTGGAAGAACTGGATAGCCATTGGGAAAAGCTAACATTGGACCCACACCTCACTACCATACACAAAGGTTAGTTCGAGATGAATCATAGATCTAACTTGTAATTGAACATGTTGGAGAATATCTTTGCAACCTTGGGTAGATAAAGGTTTTTTGAACACAAAACCCTAACAATAAAAGGGTAAAAAGATTGATTTGGCCTTATCAAAATTAAAATTTTCTGCTTATCAAAAGACATGATTAAATTAAAGACATGATTAAATTTGCACCGATATAATGCAGGTGGTGGGTGAAAGGAGGAACTGGTGATAGTATAAAACAAATAAGACTATCACAAGTTGATAGTTTCTGAAGCTAGATGATAGATACATGCAAATTCATCATTCTATTCACTTTCATATGTTTAACATTTTCTGTAATAAAGTGTCCATAATAAAGTTTTACAATGTAGCATATTTAAAAAAAGACACGACTATGAAAACGAATAGTCAAGGCACAGACAGCGTAAAAAATATTTGCTATACAAATGTCTGATAAAGGATTTATATCCAGAATTTACAAGGTGTCCAAAAACTTGGTGCACTTTTAAGTGTTAAGCTTTGAAATAGCTTCAAAGTATATAAAGTTCAAATTTGCACTAAGACTTTGGCCCCTACAAAGAAGAACTCCTACAACTAAAGAACAAAAAAGACAACCCAATAAAAAATGAAGACTTGGACAGACACTTTCCAAAGGAAAACATAACAATGGTCAATAAAATGAAAAATTGCTCTACATCATTCACCATTATGAAAATTAAAACTGCACGGTACCACCACATACCCACTAGAACGGCCAAAATCAAAATGGTTGACAACCAAATGTTGGTGAGGATGTAGAAACAACTCATACATCATTACATCACTAGTGGCAGTGGAAAATGATTTAGCTTGGAAGTTTCTCATAAATTTATGTACACACTTGCCAAATGATGCAGCAAATCCACTTCTGTATGGATGCTTAGTTTTTTGACATCTTGCTAATTGCAATGACTTCATTCTATTACTAGCTATTGCCTCACATGGATACACACATGGAATACAGTTTATCGCTGATGACGGTGGATTTAAATACCTATTTCAATCAGTCTTCTTGATAATATTGTTCAGTTCTAGCTCTTGTCAGAGCTTACTAGATCAACGTGGTTTTTAACCTCATTATGTGGCTGATCCTTGATATACACTGTAAAATGCTGTGTGAAAACAACAAGCTGGTGGAGTAACTGATCAACTGCAATTTTCTGGAAGCAGCATTTTTATGTGTTCATCCTCCCTCTTCCCCGCCCCCCTTGTCTTTCCTGTTTATATCCATATAGTTTGCAACCACATCCCCATCACTGATTAAGATGCCTGGCACATAGAAGTTACTGGTTGAATGGATAGTTACGCACGCCAGTCGCACTTTCCTTAAAATCTTAGACTGTGCAATCTGAGACTATGCCCCTTTTAATTCTCACTTCCAGGCTAAGTACAGTAAGCCATATGGACAGGGGCAGTGAACACTTAAGGGACTGGAAAGAATAAGGAAGGCAGCGTTCACCTCGTTGGCTCAGCTGAGTCAGTGAGATGCCCTCTAGTGGTGCAGGTGGGAATTCCTCTTGGCTCTCTTAACCAGTTTGGCAATCTTGAAGAACTGGCTGAAATCAAGATGAAATTATCTGCCCATAGATTAATAAATGTAGTAATACATAATGTTGTATATTCTGCATACTTGAGATTAAGCATAGTAATAAATTTTACACATGACCTGAAGCTCTGAGGGCTATGTGATTTGGGGCTTGGGGTCATTTCTAATTCATCTCAACTATTCTCCCACAGGGACTTAATACACCATTGTTTAATTTTTACTTAAAAAGTAAAACTTTCTACCAAGTTTAGACAATCCAAGAGGGAAGAGAAAGACAAGTAAGTGTTCCTCCCAGAACCTAGGCCCCAAGTTCACAGTTTCCCTTTCTGAAAATAGACACTGGTACCAGTAGGATGATCAGCTCATCCTGCTGCACCCCAGACTTTCCCAGCTTTAACCCTGAAAACCTCTCATGATGGGAAACCCCTCAGCTCCAGGCAAACCTGGACCGCTCGTCACCCTACCTTCCAGAGACATCTATTCATCACATACAAACATATGCAGACACTAGTTGCATTACTCAGCATTTTGAAGTTATTTTAATTAAAAATATACTTTGAAGATCATTCTATATAAGCTGTATATTCATTTAACAAATATTTATGGCCTTACCTACGATGCATTAGGTACTGTTTTAGAAGCTGAAGATATAGTAGTAAAAATGGACAAAAATTCCTGTCCTTTCTCATGGAGGTCACATACCAGTAATTACATCTATTGTATTTATTTAATCTCTTTGCTAGTGTGACCAATGCTGTCCTGGACATTTGTGTGAGTAGGTGTATAGCCGCATTGTCCATAGAACTTGCTGTTACAATGGAAATGTTCTATATCTGCTGCTTCCAATACATAACCACTAGTTACAGGTGGCTGTTGAGCTCTAGATATATGGGTAGGGAGACAGAGGAACTGAAGTTGGGTGGCTCAGGTCTATGGGATAAAGCACTGAAAATAGAAAAGTTGTATCAAATGGTATGTGCTCCAGCAACTTTGATAATTATAGACAAATTGCCCACTAAAGAGACTAATAGTTTCTGTTGCTGCATATCAAGTGATCACAAATTTAGCAGCTTAAACAACACACATGGATTATCTCAGTTTATGTGGGTGAGGAGTGTGAGCATGGCATGGCTAGATCATCTCACATTAGAGCAATCTCCCTGAAATTTTCTTTAGGATCATTATTTAGATGAGTAACTTTTCAAGGTATATATCACCACCCACCTACCTCACTATTGGACACCTTATCTTTCTCCATCACATTGTATCCCTAACACCTTGCAGAGGTAGTTAGGCCCACAGGAATTCTTTGTTGCCTGAATGAATGAGTCAACCTTGGCAGTAAAAATCAAGTTTGTATAACCTTTGAACAGGACCTCCCACTCCAAGCTCACATCAGAACCCCAAGAGGATCTTAGATGATGTGGGCAACCTGAGGGAGGCTGCCAAAACTAAAGGAGAGGAAGAGACTCTTGTAAGAAATATTTTCCTCAAAAACACTGAAGGAAAAATGGGATGAGAAAAGTCCATTCATATGACGCACATTATCAGGTTGCTCTTTGTTGAAAACTAGCAAATATGAGTATGGAGAGGAGGGAAGGTTGGCAATATATTTAAAAGCTAAGAAAGGAATAGTGGGGACATTTTCACTGTGAATGCCTCGGAAAAGCAGGAAGAGATGGAGCACGTTCAGTCTAGTCTCGGCATTGACAGAGGGAGGGGAGGATGGGTAGGTTAGCGGTTCTCAAAGTATGGCTTCCAGTCCAGCAGCATCAGCCTCACCTGGAAAACAAATGCAAATCTTGGGCTGCATCCCAGGCCTACTAACCGGCCGAGACAAACTCGGGCTGGGGGCGGGGTTAGCTCCAGCAGTTGGTGTTTTAAGAAGCCTTCCAGGGGAATCTGATGCATGGGCGACCTTACGTGCACAGGTGCCAAAGCCAAACTGCACATGTTCAAATCCTCTCATTTTCCATCTGTGCTGACAGGTAATTTACTCTCTCCGCGCTTCAATGTGCATACCTGGTAAAATGGAGACAATAACAGAACCTAAGTCATAGGTTGCTAGGAGGATTTATTCATGTGAAGTGCTTAGAATCATAAGAACAAAAAACGTTCACTATTAATATTATTTCAATCCTGTCTTGTCTCTTTGACTAAGTTTATAAAAGAGACCAAACTGGAGGCACTCAGCGTATTTGAAGCCCAGGTCTGGGGCTCTGCTGCCCCTACCCTGCAAACCATGCCCCCGCCCCAGAGTCTGAGCAGCTACAAGACCAATGCAAAGGCTTGTAAATACCCACCACATACTTCTGCCCCTGCCAAGGTATCCCCACCCCTGGAAAGAACAAAGGATACATTTGGTAAGGAGGAGATCAAATGCATGGTTACCTAGCACAGGAAAAGGAAACCGTAAAGTATAGGCATTGGCCCACTTGGGCTGCTGTCCACACGCCAAATTATTCGTTGGTGAAAAAATGCCTACATGGAGAGCTAAAAATAATCCTCCTGTTGCTACCAGGCCAACCAAAATTAATCCAAAAGACTGGGAATGGGACAGAGGACACAAATGTGCATTCAGTTAACCTGGGTTTATTTGTCCTGTGTAGACTCCTTTCTCTGAAGCTTTTGTGACCTTTCAGAGTGGAGGCTTAATTGATGATCGACTTTCCTGATTAAGAAAACCATGCAGAATTGTTAGCAGAGCCTGCCTTTTGAAAAGATGTTACAGGAGAGCCAATTTGATGCAAAAGAAAGTGGAGAACATTTAAAAACATCTCGTTCTAAGGCTGCTCCTTTCTTGTGAAATGGAGGTTTAGTCTACCTCTTCAAGCCTCAGCTTTCCATCGAGAGTGGGAGCTGGACGCCCTCACCAGGAGGCCTGTGAGCACAGTAGTAAATGATGTTGACTCACTGAGGGAGACATGCTTCCCATTACTTCTGCTCTCACCAGGAATTGTCAGTGTGGTGATAGCCTGTCTTCAACACCTCTCTAACAATGGCTGATTTCTCTTTTCAGCGTCAACAGTATTCTGCATGAATTGATATTTTGTTTCCTTTGTATTTTTACAGTGCTGTTGTAGAAATAATTGATACTGATTTTTCTATTTGTAGCTCAGGAGTGATAGCTCTCCCTTTAAAAGTTTTTTGCTTAAGTGTAAAGAAAAAGCAACTCGATTTGAGAAGAAATATTAAGCATTACTAACGATTTAAATTAGGGAGACAGTGGTAGAAGCACAAAGCCTGTTGCAATTCAGCGAGTCTCCGGACGCGGCTTCCACATTTCCCAGGTTTACCTGGGTCTCTCCCTCCTCACGCGTCATAGAAGCCAAGAGGCGTGGCCCACCCAGTAGCCCTTTCTTGGCCCAACGCACGTTTCACAAGCCCCGCCCCTCGCGCGCCTCATTACCTGTGAGCCCCACCCCCGTCCCACCCCTGCCGGATACGGGCCGCCTGCGCCGCGCGCTCTCGCCCGCCCCTCGGCTTCGTCCCCTCGGGCTGCTCGCCCCTCCTCCTTGGCCGCCTTTGCGCTGCGCTCAACGGCAGCAAGATGGCGGCGCAGCAGCCGGTCCGTGAGGGTGGTGCGCAGCTGCCAGGGCCAGCGGCTGCAGAGGCCGACCCCCTGGGCCGCTTCACGTGTCCTGTGTGCCTAGAGGTGTACGAGAAGCCGGTGCAGGTGCCCTGCGGACACGTGTGAGTGGCGAGCCGGGGCCTGGTCGGGAGGCCCGAGACTGAGGGGAACAGCCGCGGAGCTAGGCCCGGGCGGGGGCGGGGGGACCGGCCCGGGGGGCCGCTCTGCGGGGCCCTCCGGGGCTCCCGAAGGCCGGTGGACGTTGTCGGGGCGCTCTGCCCCCCCGCCCCTCAAATTCCCAAGTACTCCTCCCCTCTCTTGAGCGCCTCGCTGCGTTCCCGGCGGCCTGTCAGGCGTTTCTCCCTGTGGGCCAGACGAGTCGCGCCCTGCTGGGGGTGAGGCAGGGTCTGAAGTGGCCGTGGAGAGCCGCAGTTCCCCCTGAGTCGTCTGTACGTCGCCCCTGAAGTCTAGTACCTGTGGCGTCGGGCATCCAGCTCTGCCAAGTAATTCTGAAGTGCCCAAAGTTGGGGAAACGCCGAACTAGACTAAAAGAACAAAAGGAAAGTCGATATGGATCTGACCAGTCTGCCCTTAACTGAGAGAGGGGTTGGGATTTGGCACCTAGGGATTGTTAGCATTCCTATTGTGTAGGAGGTTTGTTTCATTCTATTTGAAAGTAAGCCTTTATGGCCTGCATATTGCTAATAGACTGGTTATGACACCGAAAGGAGATGTGTGTGAAAATGTCCAGTACGGGTTCTGGACTGGGGTAGGCGCCTAGACGTTGGTGGAATTTGAGTCTTGCTCCATCAGACATACAAACACCTAGGTTCAAAGAACTGCGGAAAAACATGGTCACCTGCTTCTTGCTGCCGGAGTTGCTATTTCCTCTGTGATCTCCCTCACATCTTGGGCATCACCTTGGTATTGGTCTTAAGGCACCTTTACCGGTCAGTAGGCACAGCACGCACCTGCTGGACCTCATAGTTCCCCTTATTTCTACAGCAGTCCTGAAGCAGGGAGCGGGTTGGCAGCCATTTTGCAGGTGAGGGGAGTGAGGATCATTTAGGACAGGCTCACCATTGTCGTAACTCTTCCCAGAGGGGTTGCAGGCATCTGTTTGCCAGCCTAGAGAACTGTTGGCACCTGGCAAGGGCTTCCCAGCCACACCGACTGCCTTTTGCTTCAAGAACGCTAAGCTCTGCCTAGCTTCGGGCTGTTATGCTTGCAATTCAGTTAGCCTGAACTCTTCTGCATCTGCGCCTCCCTGCCCCTATCCCAAATTCTTTTCACACTTCAAGTCCTGGTTTAAGTTACCTACCTTATCACCATCCCCATTTATATTACTTCCCCATTTCACTCCTGTGGCTTCCTTCTCCTTTCTTGCACAGAGCAAAAGTCAGGGATCATAAGGGCAGTTAACCATATCTGTTTGCCCCACTCTGTATGCTCAGTGACCAGCACAGTGTCTAAACATTTGTCTTCCAGTCTTACTTCAACCAAATTAAATATTTGTATGCCCATTATGTGCCAAATTCTTGGGGTATACTAAGATTCAAGGGAATTCTGCCCTCAAAGTGCACAGTCCAGTGAATTGATAAGTAAGTACTAGTAAGTGTTCGAATTATTGTGAAAATTCGTTGTGTAGTGGGAGGATATTACAAGGATCAAACCTGGGTCAGTGGGTGGGGGAGTGATCAGGTAATGGGTGAATGAACTAAAATGAGTGGGAGCAAACTTCTAAGATAGCTTTCTCACTGAGTCCTCTTTTCCTTGGATCAGCCCTCCTTATGTTTACCTAATTTTGGATTAATTCAGTGGATTTCATTTAACAATTAACATTTATAAAGAGGCTTGACCCAACACAATTTACAACTGAAGAGAGAGCAGAATTTGAGGTTTCTTTGAGCCAGATGAACCTTTCGTAAGTCAGAGAGCAGTACTAGAATTCAAAGCTTGAATCCAAAGGGATTCAAGTCTCTTGTGCATTCACCATGCTAGTTCCATGGATGCACCTCTGTGAGGGCAGTGCAAGTCTTCTTTAGCTCCAGCCAAATGCTTGTTGAGCTGCCTAGTTGATTTTTGTTAACTTTTGTGCTTGGAAACTTGAGCATCACTGCAGCTGTGGCTGGGTGGGGCACTGGATTTTTAGAAAACTTTGTTTCAAGCCATGAATGCCTGCATCCCTCTCCAATCTAGTGCATTATAACTGGAGATGGGCGGGTAGCTGAGTGCCAAAGAGAAAGGACTTCCTAAATAGCATTGTACCAGAAAGGGTCGAGCATCTAGAGGTCTGAACTAGAGAGAAGGGCCCATAAATAGGAAATGGAAACTGAAAGCCAGCTCAAGATAATGGGACCGTTTAAAAGCAGGCTCATTAGTTGGGCATGACCCAGACACAGAATGGCTTGTGAACATTTGGTCAGACAGCTGTATATTTCAGTGTGTGCTTGAAGGGAGGCTTTGAGCTGCTTGTATCTACAAGCTGGGTTTGGTTTCATTATGCTCTCTGGGACCCTCTGTGCTCTCTTGGGTTACTCATACGATCTGCCTTTGAGAAGAGGTAGAAATGATGGCCACAAGGCTTTGTCAACCTCTCCAACCTCATTGCTTACCCTCTCCTTGTGTTACCACCTTAAGGTAAAACTGCCTTTGGGACCCCACTTCGCACTTGGTATCATCTCTTTGTGGAACTTTTTGTGTCTAGGTCTGTGTGACTTGGCTTCTCATAATTTTAGGTCTCAGCTCAAGTGTTACCTTCTTAAAGAAGCTTTCTATGATCCACCCCAGCTGATCTCGTCCCTTGTTTTATTTCCTTCATATACTTAATCATCTGAAATTAACATTTACATTTTTCTCTACTCTGGAATATAAGCATCATGAAGACAGGGACTTTGTTTAATTTACCACTGTCTTCAGTGGTGAGTCAGTAGACCCTCCCACCTCCCAGCCTGGTCCAGAATTTTGCCTGGCAGCATTACCATCTAGCGTAATAACAAAGGAAGAAAATTCTTAAGCACAGTAGAAAATTGTCAAATACAAATTGTCAAATATAGGTTACTTTTGATTATATACGTTGAATGTTTCTTGGCAGATTTTGTTATATTGTGCCTTACATCGTAAAAGGTTGGGTATGTAGTCAGGGCATTTTCATGCCTATTATCCATTCCTTCTGTATACATTACCTCAGCATCACCACCAGCATAGGTTACAGGATAAAAACTTGATCTTCAAGTCTCTCTTTGTCTTTTCTCACCTAAAAAATATTTTAAAGACCAATGACTCTTGTCCATGATACCTCCAGAGTTATTTTTCTACAACTTGGAATTGGTCTTGTTGGTACGTTGATTTAAACATCTGGGTCCCGACTGCTTATGAGGAACAGTGTAAGACTTTTATTTCTTCAGCTACATTATGAGTTTTTAACTCGATTGGACCAGGAATATTCTTCCTTTTTTCTGCCAGCTGAGCTCTCTTTTAAGGCCTTTTTGTGGATGCTGCCTCTGAAGTCTTCCCAGCCTTGCCCTTCTTGGGTCACAACTTTGCTCTTGTCTTTGTGTTCCCATAGTGCTTTGCATTCACCTCTAATGATAGCTCCTGCTTGTGGTGCATTTCATATGTGCTAGACTCTGTACTAAGAGTCTGCTATACATATTCCATCCTTCCAACAATCCTAGAGGTAGGTACTACGACCTCTATTTCACAGAGGAGAAACTGAGGTACAGGAGACCCCCACCAGGATCCCCCAGTAGACAGAGCAAAGGTTTGAACAACACCTCTGGCTGTGCTGATATCACAGTGGTTTGCCTTTGTTTCTGTTTTTGGACCTGTGTGTTCTTTGCAGGGCCCTTTCCTCCAACCCTTTTTTTTGGTCAAGGAGGATTCAGTATTTGAATCAGGAGTAGGGAGCAAGTTGTTAATCCATTGTTCATTGATGTCTGTTTAAAAGTTTATCCATTTTTGTCGTCTGTCTCCACAATGCATGACGCAGGTTCTCTGTGTGTCTTGTTCTAGCTTTTGCTCTGCATGCCTGCAGGAATGTCTGAAGCCGAAGAAGCCTGTCTGTGGGGTGTGTCGCAGCACTCTGGCCCCTGGCGTCCGAGCCGCGGAGCTCGAGCGGCAGATTGAGAGCACAGAGACCTCTTGCCATGGCTGCCGTAAAAATGTATGTGGAAGTAAAATGGAGGAGTCGGTATCTTTCTGTGATGAGATGGGGTAAAACGGAGAGCTGTTGCCACGCTGTTTCTGAAGTTAGAGCATGAGTAGGTGACCTTAACAGCATGTGTGCATGCTAGTGACCTGTGGCAATGGCTGTGCTGTTTCATTTTGGTAACCTTGTGGGTTCTTTTTGTTTGTTTTTTTTAAGATTTAGTTTAGTGTGTTACATATTTTTATCTTTGAAAGCCATAGAAAACAGTTATCCCAGTTTTTTCCTATAAAAAAACATTTTTCAAAGCATTTTGAACAATTTAAATTAGCATGATAGAATGACATTTCTTACCTTTTCGAAATACAGAATAAGATGAGTGACTCAAAGTTACCTGCTTCAGTGAGTTTGGGGAAATTTCATGATAAATCTGTTGTTATAGATAAAATTGTTCAACTTAGCACTCTACAAGGAGGAATCATATAAAGCCAGTAAGATCATTTGATTATTATAATAACAATATCTAACATTTGAAATGTATCCATGTTCTTTTGTATAATCATATTAGAGTCAAGTCTGTTTAATATCTACTATAACTGCAAAAGAGAAATACTATTATTTTCCAAGAGGTGTATACAGCCTTATTGATTCTAAAATCATGTGGTTTTCTTAATTCCAGACAGTACAAAATTATAAAATAATGTAGACTTGCTCTGCATTCCAGAGATTACCTCCTTAAAAGTGGTTCAATTTAGAAGGCTGCAAAACTTTTATGCCCTTTGACAAACACAGATGTAGGATTTTTACAAAATAGCATCGTACTAGAAAATAAATTTCTACAACACTTTCTCACTTTTGAAAAAAATTGTAATGACTTTTGGAGAGCCTTTCGTGTCAGTGTCATTATGTTAACACCTTAGTACAGATAGCCGTAGAGCGGGTGTATATACATTACCATCTCCTTCCTTTCAGAGTGATTACCCCTAGGGTACACAGTGGGCACAGTTGTGAATAGGGATATTTCCCAGCCCTTTTCACTGGGAGCTCTTTGGTTGGTAGCTTGAAGTCAAGTTCCTTAGCTGGAGGTAAGACAGAGGTCTCATCGTAAGCTGGAGTTCAAATATTAAAGCTTTTGTTTTTTCCTTGCAGTTTCTTTTAATTTAGAAACTCAAGATAATGAAATAAAGTGTCCTATTGCCTTCATCTTTCTTTATGCGTGCGTGATGGGGATTTTGTTTTTTTCTTTTTTCTGTAAGTTTTTTTTAGAGTTTTTCCATTTTAAAGATTAGTGATTATATCATACCTCCAAAAATTCTATCTGCCCTTTACCTCCCCTCTTTCTTTATTCCTTACACTTTTTTTCTTTTTTGAACACTTGTGTGATGAAGCCCTTTTATCTGGGTTTTCTTTTCTCTTTCCATTCTTGCAAAGACTAGATTTCGTAGGAAAAATAGAATAAATAGTTTGGATTTTTTAGATCATTTATCATAGTTAGTTCATACTTTATGATTATTGGCCTTTTCCTACATCCCTTTTACTTAAATGACCACTTTTGTCTGCTGCACATGATGGAATATGGTTCTTGGCTTGCTGTAAGGAGACTAGCTTAAATGCTAGTTTGGAAAACTTTTAAAACTTCACTGAGTTTGGAGTGTGTTTTTGAGCAGAGAGCTTATGTGAATAAAGCGAACCTCCAGGAGGGTCATCTTAGAGTGAAAACAGATGCCCTCATTTGGTCAAGTAAAACATCAGCTTGGTTTTAACAAAAACCCTGCAACGAACAGTAAGGGTTTCAGCCCATCACCATAGCCAGGAGCCTAGTGAGTTTTTTGCCAGGGTGGTATAGGTCTAGTTTTTCATCTTGCCCTTGCTTTGGAACTATGTTAGACCTGGTACAAGATCCTGACTAACTTGTGGGCTCTGATTCTTCTCAGTTCTTCCTATCCAAGATCCGAGCCCATGTGGCTACCTGTTCCAAATACCAGAATTACATCATGGAGGGTGTGAAGGCCACCACCAAGGATGCATCCCTTCAACCAAGGTAAATGACTCACTCCCCGAGGTGGAGGTCATCTTCTGCTCTAAAGACACTGGGCCCTTTGCATGTTCAAGGGTTTCATTGTATGAGTTTTAGAAAATGGAGATAAATTCGCTCTGCTGGCTAAAACTGATGTAAGTGTTTAGGGAGGGTATGGAGAAGGACTCTCTAATGTTCATTTCAAACATTAGCTGTTCTATTATTTCCAAGATACCTGACCTGACTTTGAAGTGGTCATCAGAATCCCTCTCATAACATATTCAGTGAGCTTTGCTCCTCTTTGGTGGGTACAGTGGTTGGTTGAAGTTGTGTGGAAGTGTACTCACAGACAGGCCTCTTTTTTTCTACCTTTCATCTTCCAGGAGTGTTCCAAACCGTTACACCTTCCCTTGCCCTTACTGTCCTGAGAAGAACTTCGATCAAGAAGGACTTGTGGAACACTGCAAGTTAACTCATAGCACGGATACCAAATCTGTGGTAAAGTAACTTCTGTGGTGTTTTCTTTGTTTGTTTTACTGTTTATGGATAAGAGTCAAACAAAAATTACAAGATTAATACAGTGAATTCCTGTGTACCCTTCACCTAGATTAACCATATTTGCTTGACCATACTCCATATATACATATTTTTTGCTGAGATTGTTACAGATGTCATGACCCTTTGCTCCTAAATACTTCAGCATATATCCCTTATTTTCTTAAAATTTCTTAAAAAGACATGTTTTTTTTGTTCTATTGTCATAGTTAGGAAATGTAATTTTTTTTTGGTATCATTAATCTATAATTACATGAGGAACATTATGTTTACTAGACACCCCCCTTCACCAAATCCCCCCACATACCCCATTAGTCACTGTCCATCAGCGTAGTGAGATGGAAATGTAATTTTGATACAATCTAATACCTAATGAGGAATTCATGTTTAAATTTAAACAGTTCTAATGTCCTTCATAGCAACCTCCCCCTCCTGCCCCAGTTCTGGGTCTTTGTGTTAACTTTAATTGCCATGCCTTTGCAGTTTTCAGCGTGTGTTTGCCTTTCATGACCTTGACATTTTTAAAGAGGATGGGAGTTTTGTAGAATGTCCTCCAATTTGGGTCTATTTCCTCTGTAATTAGATGCAGGGATGCCCTATACGCAGTGTGTCTGCCCTTCAGATGCCACTTGGAGTGGTTTGAGGCCAGTTGGCCCCGTTGTTGGTTACATTAACTTGGATCCCATGATGTCCCCCAAGTTTCTCTTCTCTATAGCTGCTGTTTTCCTTTTGAGATTAGCTTCTTTATAGTTGTGGGAAAGAGAATTTAGATGAAATTATTGGGAAAGTGCTTTGACATTTAATTTAAACAGACTGATACATAGTTTCTTTTTTGTTTTTTAAGATGTTTGAATTTGGTCCATCTCAGCAATGTTGCCCCTCCCTCTGAATGTGATTGACAGAGTGTAGGTCCTAATACAGCTTCCTCTGTAGTTTTGTTTCAGTTTTCCTGTTTATCTCAGATTGCTTCTCTTGAACTATATGCCTACTTTTATAGGCATTCTTAGCTCCATTGATATAAAAGGTGATGTGCAGACTTTTGAATTTGCATGAGCTTTTGCTAATAGGATTAAGCCTAGTGGCATTCTTTATTTTTCTATTTTAAATCTTAAGGTACAGCTGACCTATTAGAGAATACCTTAAATCTTCTCTTGACTTTATTGAAATCTCTACCAAGTCCTAATTCTGGTCAGTACTGGCACTTTTTACACTGTGCTATGACAGATTCCACAGACGGGTCCCCTCTCTGTCTGCTTTCCCCAACTTTCCAAACTAGGGAACTGCGCTGCCTTGGCCCATTTCAGCCAGACCCTGTTTCTGCTGGGCAAACATACACCCCAGTGGCTGTTCTGGGCACTCTGTTTGCATTAAGTTTCTGGCATGAACTGATCCCATCCTTTCCACAGGTAATGCTAAATCCTGCTTTTAACTAAGTTCAGACTAACAGTTTTTGTGTTCCTTCTCTCTTCCTTCTGTCTCCGGAGCTCTCTGATCTACTGAGCTCACAGACTGGCAGCCTATAGGATCTGTCTGGCCCATACACATTTTAATTTCCCCAATCTTTAAAATTCAGAAGATTTCTCTATATTGGTACTACATTTGAGAAATTAGAAGTTCTGGCAAGAGCTGGCTGGCTTTGAGTAGTTGCTTGTCCCTCCTGTGCACCTCCGCCCCAGATGGGGTGAGTTTATACCCATCGTGTTTTGCTCATTTGCCTTATTAGGCACGTTCCTGTGAGCGTTTGAGTTTGCAACCCTTCTCCTTTGTCCTGATCATTTCCTTTTGTGTTGAGGACAGGACTCCTTTCCAAGTCTTGACTCCTGCATCCTCAGATCTAGGCAAAGGACCAAGACTAGGGCTCAGCACAGAGTAAGACTTAGTCCCTGCTGCAGAGGCTTCCCCCACCATGTTTGGTCTCTCACCTTCAGCTTTCCACTCCACCTGCTCCTTAAACTTGTTTTCCTGCAAACATGTCCAAGGCTTCCCTGTCTAATTGGTGGAAGGAATATTTGGTCCAGTGCTTTCTCTGGATAGCATTCAGTTGCTCTTTCCTCTCAAGTATGTGGTTTTTCAGCTGCTGCTGTCCCTTCTGTACCCTCTTCTTTATCCCCTCTAGAGTCTGGTTTGCACCTCTGCTGATGTCACATTCTGTGTGGTCCCAGCTAGTCTTGAGTCCTCGTTTTCTGTCATCTCTTTGCAATTTAAGATACTTCTTTGTATGTAGTCAGTTCATTTTATAAAAAGTGGATTGTAAAAAATGTTTCTCTAGCCTCGTTCCCAAGTCCCATGGTTTCCCTTCTACACCATCAAATGTTAACAGTATTTCTTATAAAGTCTTATAATTCATTCTATGTTTGGATATGATATATGCATTGCAGTACTACTTGGCATTTTCGTATAATAGAAATAAACCCAGTATAGAAGTAAAACACCATACCGTCGTGGCCTGCCAGTCTTCCATGAGATCCATTACAAAGAATTATTCTCACTCAAAACCAGACTCATGATTTGATGATATTATTCTTCTTTCTAATGTTGACAGCTTTATTACAGAGATGACTATTGAAAGTTCTGTGGGTAGATGCTAGCCTGGCATGGTTATTATTGTACCTGCTGTTTTTCTTTTCCTCTGATTCCAAAATAGCTACACAGGACATACTCTTTGGTTGCACTAGGCAAGGTAAGAGACGTTCTGCGAAAAACACCCCAATGCCAAGTTCTCAGCTCCTCCTTCAGTCCATTTAGTTACAGTTCTTCATGACTAATTACTAGTTAAAAGAACAAGTGTGTATAGACACAGTCACACAAATACCACTCACCTGCCCCCACTACCCATTTTCCATTTTAAAGTTAGATAAGCTCAACTGTTTCAGTAATTATGAAAACTAAAACAGATTTTAAGTTAAATGATAGAGACAATCTAATTCACTTCCTACTACCGTCTCCCCCACACTCAATTTAGAAGCAAATAAATGAAGAGACCATTGTGCCACCCAAGTTAAGTGGCTTGTCCATGTTGATAGAGCTAGTTGGTGGCAGAACAGGTACTGGAACCCAGTGTCCTGGCTTCTGGACTAGTTCTCTCTTCACAGCATCAGAAATGGCCTCTGTTGAGTGCTCGTTGGCAATAGTGATCAGTTGTGTTTGTGGAAAAATACAAAATCATGTGATCTGAAGACAATTCTAGCTTTTGAACATCCTTAGGAGATTCGTGTATGTCCTCCCTTTTATGCAAATGGCAGCATATTCTATACACCATAACCAAGGTTCTTGGCATGTGTTCCACAGCAGTACATGTAGATCTGCCTTTTTAATGAGCTCCATAGTCTTCTGTTACTTGTCTGTACCATGATTTAACTGGTCCCTTATTGATGAGTGTCAAGGTTAGTCCCAGACAATATCAAAAATCTGATTAAGGACTGGATATTAAAAGCTACTAAAGAATTATAGGTGGGATAATTATTGTGTTTGTAAAGGAAAATACCTATTTTTAGGACTATACTGAAATAGTCAAGGATGAAATGTATCTTATTTTAAAATGCATCTTTCTTTGCTGAAATAAATATGCCAAACTTAAATCTAGGTGTTAGAGGTAAGGGATGGTTTATCAAATTATTATCTACTTTCCTGTAGGTTTGAAGTAAAAATTTAAAAAATGTTAACATCTTTGCCTATGTTTATGTGTACCTACAAAATAAAATCTTCAATGTGGATTAATTTGGCTAAAGGTTAAGTGCACTCACATGTTTGATAGATATTGCTGAACTACTCTGTGGTTTCTGGTACTGCAGCCTAATTGTTTCTTATTTCTTGTCCTTTGGCTTCCTGAAATCCTTCTATTTTGTCTCTGCTGAAGCCTCTGTTCCTTCAGCTCTTGGCCTATGTTCTGTCTCATCTCCCTCTACGGAACTGCAGAACTCTATAACTGTCAATATTTCAGTTTTTCCCTTTGAAAACTCCCTCCTTCTCAGCCTTCTGAGCCATGTTCCAGCTGCACTAGCTGCTTCTTTGCCTGCCTAGTTCTTCCACTCAGGGAATCTTCCACCATTTCAGGTTCCTGTCTCACCAAACCCCTCTGTCACTGTATCTTCCTTGTAGGTGGTGGGGTTCCATCTCCAAGCCAGACCGCCTACCCCTGCTTCTGCCCTGCGCCCAGCTCCTCTCTGCCACTAACATGAATTTTTCTTTCTGGCCAGACTGGTCTGGCCGTTTGCCTATAATGCTGGCTCCTGGTTCTTTCTCCATTGTACTGCCTCTTTTCTTGAGCTTCCTTTCATGTTCTCTTCTTCTTTTTAAATACCTATCCATCTTCATAGTCCAAATCAGCCTCCTGTATGAGGGCTTTTCAATCTGAGCTCCCTCGTCTGAGCTTTTGCTTTGTTAAAATAGCGTATATAGCTGTGTTCTACTTACTTGCGACATTGCTCATCTGTCATTTTCTTGGTTTTCCTAGCACTTTGGATCATTTGTGTGCTGCTAGGTCAGGAGGTCATAGTCTAGGCCTCCATGGGGCTGACGTGTTGTTCTGACCACAGGGGATCAGGAAAAGGTGGGTTAAGCCTTTGCCTACCTGAGTGTCATTTGACTCAAGTAGGAGACTGACGGTGTTTTTGGGATGTGAATGTGCACATGAAGGAGTGATCAGGCCCTTCCTGGTGTGTCAGGAAAGCTGTCCTAGAAGAAAGAAGGCCAGACGCAGTCCACAGAGTGCCAGCGTCAGCTCACACATCAGGTGCCTAAGACCATGCTTCTTTGTTGAAAGGTTTGTCCGATATGTGCCTCGATGCCGTGGGGAGACCCCAACTACCGCAGCGCCAACTTCATAGAGCATATCCAGCGCCGGCACCAGTTCTCTTACGACACTTTTGTGGTGAGCCTGGAGCCTCGGCTCTGATCCCTCCCCTGGGGGAACAGCACAACTACCTCCTTTCTTTTACCTGGAGAACTGTGGGCCCCATTGTTGAGTTTTGTCACTGATGTGATGGGCTCCCCTATGCTTGTGAGCCGGGAAGTAGCCAGAGACTTTGTTGTGTAGTATTTAAGAAGATGAACTGGCTAGTCATCTTTGACACATAGTGAAAACTTGCTCCCATTTTTTTTGTTCCAAAATTTTTTGGAACTTCCTTTTGGTATGTGTAGTTTCTACCTGTTCTAGAGCCTCATTTGGGATCCCTAAGCTCACATGCCCATGGGGACCAGGCAGGTAATAGAAATGGTCAGGATGGTGTATGACGTGTCATGCTGCCAGCAACTCCAGCTCATGGTTGTTCTGTAGAAACACAGGCACAGTATTGCCAGTGCCCTCCACTTGCCCCAGCCCCAGAAAGCTGGAAATGCAGGCTTTCATATAAAGTGTTGTGTATTTATTTTTTAAAGTACTTCAGATCAAGCAAAATTCATTCCCTGGCTAAATGCAGTCATCAGATTTGTGTCCTTTCCTTAGAGCTGAGCGGTTTTGAAGGGGCATACTGTTTTCTTGGTATTATAATGATAGATGAATTTGGCCAACTGCTTGAAGTAAACCTCTTATTTACATGTATAGATGTTGTTAGGATCTTAGAGTAGTATTCAGTCTTAAATGGCTGTATTTCAGGACCTGTGAAGGAAAGCATGACTGTTTCTTAAGTTGTCCTAAAGAGTATTTATTCTTGATTTAATAGAGTGTCTGAAACTCAGACTTCACAATAACTTTCCTTTGTCTTAATGCTGTAAAGATGAATATAATTCCCAAGTACTGCCCAAGTAGATAGCTTTGACTCACTGAATCAAAAGAAGCTTTACCACAGTGCAGCCCAAGCTTGAGGGCTTGGTCTGTGTCAGGCTCCACACAGGTGCTCTCTGTTCCTTATAGTCCCCAGCCAAGGGAGCCATCATTATTTTTGTCATCGGGATGAGGCAGCAGACCCCCAGAGAGATGAGTTACCTGGCTGGCAGTGCAGACTGTGGAGCTGGAGCTGGCCTCCTGCAGCCCTCTCCAGAGCCCATTGCTCAACTGTCCTGCCTCTACTGAAAGGGCATCTTGGCAGCTGCACACAGTTGCTGAGCCTGTGTGTCTGTGTTTTGCCCGTAGGATTACGATGTTGATGAAGAGGACGTGATGAATCAGGTGTTGCAGCGCTCCATCATCGATCAGTGAGCAGAGTCTCTGCTGTCTCACGTTCCAGAGCTTCCATTACATGTTAACCGTGAAACATGAGACTCACATACCTTTAATGTACAGCAGACCTGGAAGTGAGCTGTGGTATTAGGACAGGGTCCCTTCTGACAGGGAAGCCAGGCCCCAGGTCAGAGCCCCCCTTTCCTTTGGGCTCTTCCCCTACTGTTACCTGTTTGTTACATGTCTGCTCTTCTCCTGCTCCTCAGTTACTTCCTGGAGCTTCTGCTTCCACTTCTGGAGAGAACGCAGCCTCTCCACCTGTCCTTGTTTCACACTTGTTCCTCCAGTGTTCATCTCTCAGGTCCTCTGAGCCAGCCAGGACCCTTTCTGGGTCATGAATAGCACAACTGAGACAAGTGTCTCCTCTCCTGGGCCCTGAGGGTGTGAGCTCTGGTGGCAGTGCATCTGATCAGTGACGGAGCTGCTCCTGTGCTTGGGAGTTACGTTAGTCAGGCCCTGGCAGCAGCTGCCAGGAGCTGGAGTGACCTCCTGGGAACATTTCAAGTCCTGTTGGGGTGGGTGAGTGTTCTGGGTTTAGCATGGTCTGATGCGGGAAGTTTTGATTAGTGATACTTTCCTACACTCCTGCACACCCTTAGAATTAACTGGTTCAGTCTTAAATGCCTGCATGGTGCCTTTTAGGATAAGGTGTAACCATATATTTTTAGTGAAAATAAGTGTTTCTAGGTTAGGAAAGTTAAACCCCATTTATCCGTAAGAGGGCAGGAGGGTCAGCTAAGAGAGGTGGGAGGGCCATAGCTTTTGGTTAGATTTTCAAACTAATGAGGTATTTTCAAATGACTGGGTCATGTTTCTCTCTAGGAGCTTGCTTTACTCTTGTCTTTGAAGCATGAAAAGGAATACTCAAATGAATGAGAGGGAAGAGATTTGGGGTCCCAGTAGATACTAATTCTTTCATCTTTTATTTGGTAACTTAAACTGAGCATTGCTTTGTTATCACAGATGATTTCTTATGAAACTGGTTTCAACAAGTACATCAGGGTGTGAAAACCTGCCTTCTAAAGCAGAGTTTATAGGAAATCTAGTATCACAGCTTCCTGTCTCCTGACAACGTGCAATTCAGAAGGTTACCACACATCCTCTGAGCAGTCATTAATAGAAACTGCTGGAAACTTGCTTTGGTAGTAGCTCAAGAAGGTTGAAGTGCAGCATGTTTCATGAATATTAGTAAATTTCAAGGCTAAGAGCCATCAGTCTAATCTGTAGGAACAGAACTTCTGATTGACCAAAAGACATCTGGCTTTAGGTTCATTTTTTCATGTCAGACATCTGGTCTGAATACGGGAATTTCTTCCGGCCGGTGGCTGAGGTTGCAAGTAACAGGGCTGTGGGTCTCTTCCTACCTTCCGGTAAGAGCTGCAGACACTGGTAACCAACAAAGGTGGGGACCTTTTGGGACAAAATAATTTTTTCTGGTGTGCTGCTGCTTGGGAGAGCCCAAATATTAAGGTCTGCTGCTTCACTGTAAATTCTGGGAAAAGTTCACTCAGACCTCCCGAAGTTGAGGTCATCTTGGTGTAAGTTGGGAGGGAAATTTAACAAAACCTTCATTTGAGGGAACTAATGAGAGCAAGTCCATCTCATTGGTGGTACCAAGAAACTGATTTCTTTGTATTAAGTGCACTTCATGTATTTCTAATAAGATGACTTTCCAGAAAGTGAAATTTGTTATGTTCTGGCTTTTAAAAGGTGAAATATTAATAAATTTCATAATTTATCCAACTTCTAAGCTGTAATGCCTGTTTTTCATTAACCCCTGTTTGCTGAAGTGTGGGCCTGGGGAGCCTGCAGGCGATTGTTGCTCTTTCTCAGGAGAAGTTCTTGTCTGTCACAAGTGAGTCCTATCCGGCTCTGATGCTTCACTGCCTGGGCCTTACCAGGCCTGTGTTCTTTGGAAAATGAGTAAAACTTTCAAACAGTTGGGAGCTCCGGTGAGGCAAGAATTGACAGCTTCACAAAGCAAGGCTTTATACAAGTGACTTAGCAGCAGCCTAAGACCTTGTAGTAAAGGGTCTCTCCTTCATGACTTAAAGGCATCTTAAGTTCTGCATGGCTCAAACTGAATTCACCCTCTATCCTTTTACTATGCACACCTCATGCTAGGTTCTTTTTACCCACAGGAGGTACCACCGTCCTTCTAGTTGCCCACGAATTACCTTGAGAATCATAAACGTCTTTGTCTACCTCAACACCCCACATCACCAGACTGCATTGATGTTAGCTCCTGTGTGTAACATTGGTGTTTTCTCATCATTCCAGTGCTACCAGCACCTCAATACCCACCATGATCTCTGAATTATTGCCACAGCTTTCCTTCTGGCCTCTCCAGTGCTTTCTAGCCAACATTCAGTCCATCCTCCACCAAGCAGCCAGAAGAATCATATACTTTAAAGTCCTTAATCGCTGCAGTTACCCTCAGGTGAAGCCCCCACAGCCCCCTGTGGCCCTCCAGTGTGCCCTGCCCACTGCCTAACTCCAGTCGCAACTCCTGCCACTGGCTTCCGTGCTGTGTTCCAACCATTCTGGTCTTTTCTGCACCTCCAGTTAAAGTCACATCCTCACCTTCCCTCTGGCATATTTGGTGCCCCTTCCACCCCTGTATTTACTCTTAATTGTGGTTTGGATGTCTGCATCAGAATTACATGTAAAATTCCTGTAGAACCTTCCAGTACTAATCACAGCATTTATTAATCTCATGTATAAATACCACTAATAAACTAAGTTACCCAAGGCCAGGATTATTGTTTGCTTCGGTAACCCCATTGCTTGATACTTGGGTTGCCAGATAAAATACAGTATTCTCAATTACATGTGAATTTCAGTCAAAAATTGTATGTGTAATTATGTATCAAATATTGCATGGAATATAATTTGCCCAAGTCTAGAAGTGAATGCCAGGAGTATTCATACTAAAAAATGATAAATTATTTGAAATTCACATTTAACTGGGTGTGCTGTATTTTTATTGGTTAGGTCTGGAAACCCTGACCAATGTGTGTGAGAATAAATGTTCTGAACATCTGTGTGCCAGGCAACTCACACCTTGTCAGATTATTTGTACAATAACTTGTTTTAATGGCTGTTTCCCACACTTGAGAAGTCACGCTTGTGTGGGCAAGGGCTGTGCCCGTCTTGCACACCTCTGCACTCCATAGCTGGCACCAGGTAGGCTCAGTAAAATACTCCAGAATCGAAGTGGAGCTGAAAAGGGGTCTACTTCAGCCTGGAATCAGGGCCTGTCGCGGTGGTGGGGAGAGGCGGAAGGGGGCAGTGTGCCCGGGGGTGCTGGCTGGCCCTGCCGCCCATCACTGCCTGAGGCAGTCCTCAAACCGGAAGAGCAGGTGGCAGCTGCCAGGTGGAGACCCACCCTGTCCAGGCCCTCGACGTGGTCCCTCCATGCTCGCTTGCCTTCGTTACTCTCTTGACCCCAGGCCTTACTCCATTACATGCTGAATGTTGCCCCATGGGGCTCAGCTGGGCTCTAGGAGTACAGAATAACAACAAGGTGATAATCCTCATCAGGGTGCTGATGGTGCCTCCCCCAGATGATTTTGATTTAATTCTCCCTCCTTTAGCTCCTAAAAGGTGATCAAAGCCCTGGCGTTCAGATTTCTCAGGAAAGGTCAATCTTGAATCCTCTTAATCAGATTTAGGGAAGAGGCGCTAATAGCATTCCCATTAGAAAGATGAGGGAGTGGGGCCAGAGAGGGTGTGAGGGTGTGTCGTCCGCCCAGACCCAGGACGGCCCGCTGTTACGACATTGGGTGTGATTAGATGCACAGTTCAGGGCACACTGCGCAGTGCCCTATTCCCAGCATCCACACTGTGATACCTTGGGCAAGTTATTCTAATCTCTCAGTGCCTTGGTTTCTTCATCTGTAAAATGGGATTAATAAAAGTCTTCAGTCTCCTAGAGTTGTGGGAATCTAGTGAAATAATCCACATAAAGCATTAGAACAGGGCCGGGCACAAAATAAGTGCTTAATAAAGGTGTGCTACCAGTGTCACACTTTTTCTCACCCATTCCTGGGACTACCCAGTTCCAGGCCTCATCCAAGCACCTAGCAGCTATACAGGTTGACTAACCAACTAGTTTCCCAAACTTGGCCTGAAGACATTAATTACTTGGCAGGCACTTGCTACAGAATAGATTCTCAGGCCCCTCCCTTGTGTTGTGATTGGGTAGGTGTGACTGGGGCCTGGAGATCTGTTTGAAAAAGAGCCTCTGGTAAAATGCTTCCTTAGGCTAATTTAGGAAATCCTTATGTAATGCCAAAAGCCTCTAGATTTAGAACAAACCTGGTGTAGCTGGGTGGGGCAGTGCTCCCTGACGGTTAGAAGCAGGTGGACAAGCTGAGTCCTTTCTTTCCATGTCAATATGGTGGTGTTTTTAATGGCTGCATGATGCTCCTGGTGAGGACAGATCATACGTTATTTATAATCAATGAGATTTTAGGTTGTTTCCAGTGTGACTCTGTTAGAGACAGTGCAAGAGTGAGCATTTTATAACTATATCTTTGCCCAAATATCTGGGTATTTTATATCCAGAGCTACTGGGTCAAATGGAAAGAGGTTGGAAGAGACAGAAATAGAGACAGGCAGAGTCTGGGCAGACGGAGAGACATACCCAAGGAGAGACAGAGGCAGAAAGAGATGCCCGGAGAGACAAGAAGGAAAGAGATGAGGAGAGCAAGGTGGTGGGAGAGCCTGGAGAGACCAGAGTTGCTGCTCTCCGGGGAGACGCAGGGAATTTGTCTGAGCATAAAGGTCCCAGTGCCCCGACCGCAGAAATCCCGGCAGAGAAGTGACTAAGCCTCTTCTTGGAACACACCCATACAGATACAATTGTAGCTGAGGTCAGAGTCCTTTGTGCAAGGATTTTCACGGGCCTATTGTTCTTGGAAAGCAGAAGAGGAGTAGCAACCTAATTGCCCATCAACAGGACTGCTTATAGATTGTGCTGTTGGTGCTGATAGGAGCCAGTCTCCCAAGGAGGGCTGCCAGATTTAGGAAATAACAATACAGGTGGCCCAGTTAAATTGGAATTTCAGGTAAAGAATAAGCCAGCCCCATTCAGTCTTATACTAAAAGCCGATTTGTTGTTTATCTGAAATTCTAATGTAATTGGGCATCTGTATTTCATGTGGTATTCCTATCTCCAGGATCAACAGCAAGGTGAAGTCAGGTGTGTGTGTGTGTGTGTGTGTGTGTGTGTGTCTGGACCCCCGCTTTATGCTCCGCAATAATTTGTGTATATGTGTATTAAATAAAAATATTAAAGTCAGACCACAATTGTCTAAATCTTGTTTCATCATTTATGATTTAAAAAAAAAATACAGCCTCAGAAACTCTTAAGGGACCTGGTCAGCCCCAGAGCCTCTGACTTCCTGGACTACATTCACATGCTGGAACACTCATCGGTCCCTCGGCTTCTTAATCACGGTGACCACTGCTGCCTGGCATGTCCCCTCACTTCTCTGCTCCTCTCACCTGCCCATCCTGTGACCTCAGCTGGAGTCAGTCTGGCTCTCATTCCTCTGACCCTGGGTCTCCCGAGACTGCTGACCGGCCTGTTACCACTCCTGCTCACCTCTGGGCCTAGGGACCTTGTTTGTGTCTGGCTGGTTTATCATCGTTTCCTAGCCTGCTGGGCCAGGTACACTCCACCACTTGCTTACTATGGCTTGGACATGTTAGTACCATACCTCTCTGAGCCTCAGTTTCCTTACCTGTAAAATGGGGCTGATAATCTTGCCTACCACTCAGGGCTTGCTGTGGGAATCAAATGGGCCAATGTGACAGAGAGGGAAAGGGGAGATGACATTAGCATCCCTGAGGTGATGTTTGAACTGAGGTCTGCTCTAGGAGGGCCTGAGGAAGGATGTTGTGGGCGGAAGGAACAGCAAGGAACAGAGGCCCTGGTGCTACGAGAAGACCCTGTGTGAGGTGGGAGCAGAAAGGAGGCCAATGAGGCTGGAGCAGACAAGCAATGGTGAGAGCAGGGTTGCTGAGCCCCAGGTTATGCAGTGTCTTGTGGACCACAAGCAGGGTTTGGATTTTGAGTCTGAAACTAAGAGCTAACTTTGACCTAAGGAAATACTTTGTTCTCACTCTCCAGTCCTTGGCAGTATCTCCCACACTCAGTGGTCCAGAGATGCAGAAGAGCCTAGAGGTAAGAAAGGGTGGTGTGGGTTGGGGAGAGAGCAGGTTCAGCCTTCGGCCAGGGCATATCAGTCCTGGCTGGGGGTGGTGTGTGTGTTGTGTGTGTGATGGTCTGAGACTCATACGTGTGTGAGTCCCTGGTAGCAAATGGGTGGAGGCTAGCTGGGGAGGACACAGTCTGCATCTTAGGGAGATCCCTCAGTTGCAGGACCTCCCAGTGCCAGCCCACAGGTGCAGAGAGGCCTGGCTTCCCAGCCGCATTCAGCCCACACACATCCAGCCACCATCCCTGAAACCTTGGATAACTGCTTTTTCACCAGGGTAATCACCTCCTCCCGGTTGCCCAGGACTGTTCCAGAACTCCCTCAGTCCTGGGCAAACCGGGACAGATAGTCACCCTTCTTATTACCCCCACTGGACAAATGAACAAACCATTTCAGAGGCAGTCAGTATCTGCCTCGATTTTGTGGTTGGGTTTTTTCACAAAAAAGTATTTTATTTGAAACGATGACTCATGTGTCTGAAATAAAATATTCATACTCTTCAAAAAGGTTTGGAGAAAAAGAAGCCTCTGTCCCAAGCCTGCCCACTTTCTTCTTCAGCAGCAACCGGATTCCTGGGTGGCCTTTCACAGACAGCCTGGGCCTACATGGTAGATGTTATTGATTTACTTTGGCACAAAAGGCAGCCTATTAGATATGCTGTTTACCTGACTTTTTGCATTCAAAAGTCTGTCAATTCATTCACCTATTCAGTTGATATTTATTGAGCACCTACTCCAAACCAGGCCCTGTCTAGGTGCTTAGGTCACAGCAGGGGAGGAGACAGGCAGTTCCTGCCTGGGTGGAGCTATCCAGAGCAGAGAGTGAATATTTAGGTTTTTCAGGCCTCCATAGCGAGGACTTGTATTATGTAGTTACTTACATAACAAGAGAAAACAAATTTCCACAATTTTATATTGACAAAAAGTTCAAAACATAAGAATATCTAAGTACAACTTTTTTGTAATACAGATTGATGAATGAGAAGAGTGGAATTCTCTTAAGATTAACATTTTGCTTTAATTGGGATTCTAAATGTTCCCTATCCTCAAATCAATTGCAAATGCTCATCTGTGAGAACCATTCTCAGCTCAAGGGCCATACAAAAACAAACCTCAGGTTGGATGTGGCCCCATGGGCTGTGGTTTGCCAACCTCTCTGGTCTAAAGGGCAATCAGCAAAATACATAAGGTATACACTAGGTCAGATTGTGGGGAGTGCTCGGGAGGTAAGTCAAATGGAGAGCATGGGACAAGGAGCATGAGGGGCTTGAGATGGTGCCAGAAGTTACCCTGAGGAGATGGGAGGCGAGCCCCGGGGCTACCTGGGGGAGACATCATATGCAAAGCCCCTGAGGCTGGAGCATGCCTGATGTGGTCCACTGTGGCCGGAGTCTCATGGAGGAGGTGAGCTCAGAGAGGCCACCAGGGGCCAGACCCGGCAGTCCTCATGGGGCAGTGAACACTACTTTGGCTTTTCCTATAAGAGAGATGGGAGTCATGGAGGGCTTATGTACCCACAGACAGTTTCAACAGCTGCAAAGTAGTCTACTGAGTGTGCTGTTACATATTTTACAAGTTCTCTCTGATGGACAATTTTTGCTACCCTATTAAAGATTAATGAGGTTAATACTTGCAAGTAATACAAAAGAAAATTTAAGATATGGGAAAGGGCATGTAGTAAAGAATCTCCTTCCCACCCCTGCCCAGTAACCACCTAGTCCCCCTCCTCAGAGACAAGCACCATTACCAGTTTCCAGTTTCCAGTACCTCCCTCCAGAGGCAGTTGCTGCATCTCCAGGGAATACCTGTACATCTCTCCCTGTTTATATGCAAATGGTATCACATTGTGCTTCTGTTTTGCACCTTGCTTTTACTGCTTAATGTCTTAATATGAGTCCACATCCATTACATATAGTTTTTTCCTTTCTGACAGGTGGGTAATATGACCGCACTGTAATATATTAACCGGTCCCCATGTGGGCCTGAGTGTGAAAGCTTTGAATACCACTCTAGGATGCTAAAGGGCCATCCATGTGAATGAGGCTCCTACAAAAGAGCCTGGCACACAGCAGGTGCTCAGCAAATGGGAACAAAAAGGGCCTGTACATCTTTTCTTGGAGGCCCCAACTCTGGGCCACACCCAACAAACTTGGACCCAGAAACTTCCCTTGAAAGCCATTTGTATCCTGGGGTGTTGATTTTGATTCCTATACAGAGGCCCAGTGGGTCAGGCCCAAGGCTGAATCTGTTCTCAGGCAAGGAGACACTCAAGAGGCTTTGTTTTTTAAATTAAGGAAGAGGGTGGAGGCTGAGCCTTGACTAATTCATTGAACTTTCCATAGACAATATCTTCCTGGTCAAGATAAACTCTCTGTCCCTGATTCACTCACCAAATCGATGATCTAATCAACAGGGGTCAGTTTGCCTAAGATACAAAGAGCTCCTAGCAATCAAGAAGTTCATCAACTCAGTGGCAGTTCAAAAGTTGGAGGAACAGAAATGGCTTTGGAGTAAGTGAAAAAATGTACCACCGCACTTACGGGAAATGCAAATTGTAACAAAGAGAACTCACTTTCCCTTACCAGATAGGCAAAGATAAAGAAGTTAGACAATACCTTGCCTCTGTCAGGTTTTGAGAAGGGGCCCTCACCTCCCTGCTGCTGGAAGTCTAATGTAGTTAAACCTTTTTGAAGGACATTTGGACAAATGCATCAACGTTTTAGATAACATACTTTTGACCCAGAGTGCAAAGATGTGTGTGTAAAAAAGACAGTCATTGAAATTGCCACCTGGTTTTTAGTAGCACAAAATTGTGTTCTAACTCTAAGTGCCCATCACCAGACCCCTTGTTAGATAAATTGTGGGATAATGGTATAATCCATACAATAAAAGAGTCTGCAGTCCTGTGCTGTGTGTAAGGTTACGGAGCAATTTTCAAGATACTGAATATTGTTGCTTGGGAGGAAAAAGTACAATGTAAGTGTGTAGGCTCCCATTTGTGTCACACGAAGAGAGGGTGTACATATTAACATACACATACATATATATCTCCTTATCCTTATAAAGATCATCTCTGGAAGGCCATACAAGGCACTGGTACAAACAGTTACCTTTGGGGAGGGAAACAGAGATCTCGAATGGAGGAAGTCTCTTGGTTGATTGGTTGCAAATTACATTTTTTAGTTATTGTTTTACTTTTGGTGGGGGATGGACACTTGTGGAAAAGGCAAGCCTCTATTCCAATTTGTCTTCCTCTCAGAGGCCATTCCTGGTCACATTAGACATTCCCAAACTGCTGTCCATGGCAAGTGTACCACTTTGTACCCCATTAAAGGCGTGCGTGCCCACCCCGCGCGACAGCCCAGAGGCGGTGGCAGTGAGCTCCTCAGCCAGCAGAGGGCGCCGGAGGCCCGCGCCCCGAGGCGTGGAGTGGGCGGAGTGGGCCCGGCGGGGCAGGATGAATGCAGCCCCGCTGCAGAGGCCGCCCATTTCCGGGGGGACCTGATAGCACCGTGTGGCGGGTCGCCTCGCTCTCCCCTCCAAGGCGTCCTGGGGCAGTACCTCTGGGAGCTGGTCTGCGGGCCCGAGGCCTTGTCTGAAGCCCCCATCCCACCTCGCGCTCTCCGCAGCCTCCAGGAAGGAGGCGGCGAGGGCGGGCGGGAGGAGAGACCGCGGGGGCAATTCAATCAGAAGGGAGGGGCCAGTGCGGAACTGAGGAAGGCCTCCCTCCGCCGGGCCCCCCTCATCGGCGCAGGTGCCAGAGCAACCGGAGGCAAGTGGAATCCGGAGGCCCAGGCTAGTGTTTCGAGCGCTAGAGTCCTCTGGACTCTACCGAACGCATCTCCAGGAGATAGGATTTACCCACCCTTTATTAAAGTCGGGGAAGCTAAGGCTCACAGAGGCTGGGTTACCCGCCCAGGGTGACCCAGGAGGAGGTAGTGCCGGTCATCAGTCATTCACCAAGTACTTGACTGAACCTCCACCAAGTACTTTGAGAGAAACTGCACAGGGTAATGGATAAAGAGTGGTGTTGGGGCCGGGGTGGGGTCCTGCTTTGGCTGGGGTGATCCAGGAAGGCGCCCCTGAGGAGGTGACTTAAAGTCTGATTTGTGTTGTATCATTCATACTGTTTAAATTGTCTATGTGCAGTTTAAAGACTAATAATAAAGATCTTATTGTGCTTAAGAAACATTTTACCAAGAGCTCTAGAAGTCCCTAGCTAACCACTCTCCAGAGTTTTATATTGAACATTTCCTTGCTTTTCTTTATGGTTTTACTACCTCCATATTCATCCCTAAGCAATATAGGATTTCGTTGGCCTGCTTTTGAATCTTATGTAACTCCAAATAACTGTATGTCTTTGTCTATGACCTGATTTTTTTGCTCATTACGTTTTTGAGATTTTTCCCTGCTGTTGCGGAGTTGCAGTTCATTTTTATTGCTGTATAGTATTCCACGTAGAGTTGTACCACAGTTTATTAATCCATTCTACTGTCGATAAACATCTGGATTGTTTACAGTTTTTTGCCATTAGGAACAAGAGTCTAATGCATGTTCTCTTGTTTCTTCTGCATTTAGGGCTAAGCAGCAGTTCTCAACCTTGTCTGCTCATTAAAATCTCCCAGGAAGTTTTAAAAAATGCTAATACCAGAGGCCCCACTGGACTAATGAGATCAGAACGTCTGTGTGGGTGGGCTTGGGTGTTCTGTGGGGAAACCTAATCTGTAGCCAGCGTTCAGAACCCCTTGGATGCACTTGGCCTGGAAACAGAATTTCTGGGAGGAAGAGAGTCAGTCACCTGTTGATACCAAACTTTTCCAAAGTGGCTGTGCCCATTGACACCCCTGCCAGCATGGGACAAAATTCCTGCTTCCCTCACATCCTCATCAACACTTGATACTGACCAAATTTTAACTTTTTGTCCTTCTGATGGGTGTGAAATGGTATCTCACTGTGGTTTTAATTTGCATTTCTCTCATTACTAATGAGGCTGAGCGTGGAAGTTAATGCTGAAACAAAGACTGAAAGGGAGCCAGCCAGGTGAAGATCTGGGGAAAGAGAGATTTAGGGGGGAAGGAGGATGATGGAGCAGGTGCCAAGGTCCTGTTTACTGAGCACCTACTATGTGCCAGGCACTGCTCCCGAAGCTGTAGATACAGCCCTGAACAAAACACTCGAGGTCTCTACTCCTGTAGTGGGAAAGGGCTGCGATTTGGAGGAACAGAAAGAAGTGCAGGGGGTATCATTGTGCATGGGGAGGGGGCGAGTGGCTCAAGGCAAGGTCAGCAGAGGTCAGATCAGGGCAGAGGGCTGTGGCGAGGACTTTGGCTTTTAAGCTGGGTGAGACAGGAACACAGGAGGGTTTGAGCAGAGGGATATGGTCTTTTCTCTGGCTTTCTCTGGCAGCATGTGGAGAATCGTGACTGGATAGACAAAGGAAAGCAGTATATTCTTCACAATGACTGTGCGACTTGTCTCCCCTAACCTATCCTCACCAACTAGAACAAGGGCGCAGATGACTTTTGCTCGGAGCTGTTACCCAGCACCTAGTGACCCAGACAGTCATCCCCTGCCCTCCGTCTAGGTGGTGAGTCTGGGACTTACAGGTTGTATAGCCTTGCTTCACAGGTGGAAACAAGTTGGGCAGGACCTATGGATTTGTTTCTATGCCTCCCCCGACCACCAGGCCTGGCATGGCTCTGGAGTCAATGGGCCTACAGGAGGACTCGGGGCAAGGGTACATCTGTCCCTTCTCTGGGCCCACCCCACCTTGGATCAGGCAGTGTCCCCTGTGGAGCCCAGAGTTAGGTCCTTTAGACCCCGGATTGATGACCCCCAGACAAGTGAGCAGAACCCACAGCCCCACCCTTTCCTACTTCTATCTCCCACCTGCCCAGACTGATCTTTCCCAACAAAACTCTAAACAGGTCCCTCCTGGGTTGAAAATCCTTCCTTGGCTCCCCAGTGCCCTAGGGGCAAAGTCTAAACTCCTCCAAGCCCTGGAGGCCCTGCAGATCTGACCCCTCCCGGCCTGCTACCCCACCCCCATCCCTGGGGAGCTGCTCTCAATGCTCTGAAGTAGTTACTGATTCTTACCTTGGGCCTTTCCTCTCGGTATTTCTTCACTTCCTCTGGGAAGTCGCCCCTGACCCCCTGTCAGGTGACCTGCCTCTTGACTGTCGTTGCACCCTGTGGCCTACCCCAATCAAAGCGCACTTCCCTTTGCGTTATAATTCTCTGCTAATTTCGTCTGCCTCCCACACCGGACGGTGAGCTACTTCGGTGGAGACCCCGAGTGTTTTGTTCAGGGCTGTATCTACAGTTCCGGGAACAGTGCCTGGCACGTAGTGGGTGCTCAGTAAACATTTATTAAGTGAAGGAATGACTGCGTTTTGCTAAATGATGCCAGATTGCTTTGCAAAAAGGCTGTGGCATTTCACATTGCCAGCAGCCACATGAAGGTGTCCATTTCCTCGAATCCTCCCCGGGAATATGTATTGTCCCCCGTCAATCCCACACTCTCTGCGAGGCGCCAGCCGGGCCGAGGAAATTTCCGCCCGCTCCCCGAGAGCGGCTTCGGAATGTCAGGTGCCCAGGTCCGCTGCACTCGGCGCCAGGGGGCTCCAGAAGCGGGCGACCAGGCAGCACTGAGCTGGAGGGAGCGCGGGGTCCCGCGGGCGGTCCCGTCACGCCAGGGGCGCCTTGCGCCCTATGCCCTGTCCTTAGTAAGCCCGCGTCCGGCGACGAGTGCAGAGCCCGCGGCCCAGCCTCGGAGCGGCCCCCGCCCGGCTCCCAGCGCCACGCGGCGCGAGTCCCGCCAGCCCCCAGCGCACCTGCTCGGGGCGTGTCCTCCGGTGAAGGCGCGCCTCGATTGGCGGGGAGGTGATGAAGTGGGCATGGCCACCACTTTACCCCGCCCCGCACTGGTTGGCGTACTTAAAGGAGTTGGCGGCGCGCCTCTGCTCAGAGCGCAGTGGCAGGATCTCGGGGCTGGTGTGGCCGGTGACCCCCAGTGCGACCCGGCGTCCTCGCTGCTCCGGCCACCATGCCGCGCTCTTTTCTCGTCAGGAAGTCCGCCTGCTCTCGCCGGAGGCCCAACTACAGCGAGCTGCACGACTCTTGTCCAGGTGAGGGACGGGGTGCCGGGCCCCGGGGGGTTTGGAAGAGAGGCGGAGGTTGGGTGGAGGGCACTTCCCGGGAGGAGCGGCTTGGGAACAAAACCTAAGGGCCGAAAGCGAGTTCAAGCAGTCGGCGTGAGGAAATGTGGCGCGGAGTCTGCGGAGCCCGGAGCAGGTGGGTCCGGGCGGCTGGGGAATCTTCAGAGGGCGGTGGTCCTGGGCTAAGGGGACGTCTTAGGCGCCCAGAGGCGGGGAAGCCCCGAAAGTACAGAAACAGTGGGGAGGCTTCTATGAGAGACGCGGGCCCGGGGCGGGCAGGGTCGGGAGTCCGGAGGGTTGGAGGGAGGGGAGGGGGCGGGAACGATGCGTGTGGAAAGGGGCGAGGGACGGGGCCGCGGGCCGCGCCTCGAGCTGCGGAGACTGGGGGACCCAGGAGGAATGGCCCCCTTGCGCTGGGGTTGAAAGGGGGGATCCTTCCTGTGAATCTGAGACTGAGGTGGGAGGACCCGCCGACCTGGGTGAGGAGGGGGCCGTGCGAGGGCAGGAGCCTGTCTGTCCTGGTCATAATCCTTTTATTCTTCTAAGAGGTACCGAGTACCAGCCCACTCAGCCCCTGGCCCGCAGGAGGCTGACCTAACGTTGTTGACCGACCGACCGACTGACCTAATGCCTGACCCTGCCCTTATCTCTGTCTCCCCTCAGAGTTTACCTTCCAGCAGCCCTATGACCAGGCCCACCTGCTGGCGGCCATCCCGCCTCCCGAGGTCCTCAACCCCACAGCCTCACTGCCCACGCTCATCTGGGACTCCCTCCTGGCACCCCAAGCCCGGCCCGTTGGCTGGGCCTCCCTTCTGCCCCAGGAGATCCCCAAGGCTGTGGAGCTGACCTCCCTGTCGGACGAGGACAGTGGGAAAGGCTCCCAGCCCCCCAGCCCCCCGTCGCCGACTCCTTCATCCTTCTCTTCCACCTCAGCCTCTTCCCTGGAGGCTGAGGGCTATGTTGCCTTCCCAGGCTTGGGCCAATTGCCCAAGCAGCTGGCCGGGCTCTCCGTGGTCAAGGACTCCCAGTCTCGCAAGGCCTTCAACTGCAAATACTGCAACAAGGAGTATATCAGCCTGGGTGCCCTCAAGATGCACATCCGAAGCCACACGCTGCCCTGCGTCTGCAGCACCTGCGGTAAGGCCTTCTCCAGGCCCTGGCTGCTGCAGGGCCACGTCCGGACCCACACAGGTGAGGGCCCCTGCAGGCTGGCTGCCCCTCTCACTGCCCCACTGCCTTCTTCACCAGTTCTTGTGAGACTGGGCTTGTTATTTTCAGATTGTAGAGGCTGAGGCCTTGTCTTTCCACTTCTTGTTCAGGAGTTCAGGGGCCTGGTGCTCTGAAATGTTTGGTGGAAACATCCATTCACTCATCTGCTAAGCAGATGGGCGAAGCAGATAACTTGACAAGTTTTTCTTCAGTCTCCGTTTCCCAGCCAAATGGGTTGGAGCTGGATATGGGAAAGGTGCAACCGACACCATGCTGTGGGGGTCAGGTGTGAAGGGGCCCACCCTGTTCCACCCACCCCCACCCTAGCTAGACAGGATGTTGTCAGACCCCCCATATGGCTCTGAATCCTGTTTTGAGAATTTCCTCAAACCTTGGGCTGATGTTTCACCTCTGAGCCTCAGTTTCCTCATCTGTAAAATGAGCATAAGAACACATTGTGGAAGTTCTGTGCTGGTTAAATGAAAGAAAACATACAGAAGGACTCTGGGACTGCTTGGTACGTGATAAGCACACACAAAAAGGTAGTTGGTATTTGTTCTGCCTTCATGCTGTGTGACCTTGGGCAAGCAGTTAACCTCTCTGAGCCTCAGGATTGATAGTATAATCATATAGTTGGCTATCAAGATTCAGTGGCTCCTTAATCACTTTGTAAATGTATTGTCATGGTTCTCAGCTCTGCTTTCTCCACCCCCAAGGCAGAGTAGATAAACTCTTAATCCTATCATGCAGACCCGGCAGCACCTTTGCTGGCAGAAACACAATTATGTCTTGGTGTTTCAAAAACAATACTAAATGTGTAGAAAATTGTGAAATGGAGCCTCTTCTACCTTTTACCTTTCTAGAAATGGGGAAAAGGTAGCCCCTCCATCTTTCCAGAACTTGAATGGTGGAGGCCCCTATGTTTGGGTCTGCTCTTTGGAGAGTGACTGTTGAGGGGAAAGGTTCAAGGGTCATGACTGTCAGCTTTGGGGTCAAGCTAGCTGGGTTGGAGACTCAGTTCTGGCATTCATTTCCTGGTCTGGTGGCTGACCTCTGAACTGTGAGGGTTAGTGGAGTGGGTTGTGAGCCTGGCATTTTGCAGGCTTTATTTGTGTCATTTCTTCCACAAAGTGGCCCTGGCATCCTCCACTGCTTGCAGGCTATGGTGATCCATTCCTCTACTTGATGTCCAAATTGTGCTGATTTTAACATGTAAAGATTTAACTGCCTGGCCTCTGTGCTGGGTGCCTGCCCAGCTGAAGAGGGCTGTATTTGTGGAGAGGCAACCCTTGGGGTGCTCCCTTGGGCCCCAGCTTCTTTCCCTTCCCATCAGGACATTGTTTTAATGTAAAGGCATGGCTCAGACACAAAAGCCTGTTGAAATGCACCATCACCATCCTCATTGACTTCCACTGAGTGCCTTAATGGTGGGCCCGGGAGGAGCACTGGGGGGGGCGGAGCAGGTGCATGGGGCAGTGGTGCCCAGCACCTGTTCCTGGCTGCAGCTGCTGGCCTGCAGCGTGTCAGGCCCCTTTAATCCAGGGAGTATCGCATGTACAGTGCCCCCCTTGACGGCCTTTGTCCCTGCCGGCCTGGTGCCGATTTCACACTCGCCAGGAGCACCATAAAGACGTCTGGAGGGTGGGGAGTGGAGGGTGTGCCTCCCATTTGCCCACATAGACCTCCTTCCACCAAAGGCCTCCTTCCTTTCCCCCCTTTGTTCAGGTTTATGTCTGATCACACATAACAAAGGTAACTGAGCACTTGTTGTGTTGTGGGCACAGTACTCAGGGATTCCTTCACCTGTGTTAACACAGAAAACCTACCAACAGCCCTAGGAGGCAGGTGCCACCGTAACTCCACCTCAGAGGGCACAAAACTGAGGTACAGAGAAGTAAGTTACTTTCCCAAATCACACGACTCATAAGGCTGGAGCCAGAGTTCCCTCACCATGGACAGAGAGCTGAGAGGGAAGTGGCCTTCTGTGCTGGACACAGGACTCCATACCCCTTTCCAGATCAGCATACTGCAAGCCCTTAGTTCAGGGGGAGTGTGTGAAAGAAAAACCCTCGCTTGGGCCTGGGAGAGTGCAGTTCTCAAACCCTTCAGGCCTGGTGTGTAGAGGGTGCTCAATGATGGAAGAGCAGATTTGTCAGCCATCCCTTCCCCAGTCCTCCCCCTGTCTGCGGTGTGGCCTGTTTCCTTGTATGTCTGCCTGAGGAGACAGCCCATGAGTGACTGGTTCCACAGTCAGCCTCAGGCGTCTGACTTCTGAACACCTCCCTCCCCATGCCCAGCACAGAGCCCCAGGCACCCAGTAGGCTGATGGAATTCATTCATTCCCTGCTCCTCTTGAATTCCAGCTCTGGGATTTAACAAATGGGCCGTGGCCTAGAGGCATATCAGGCTGGGAAGGAGAGGATAAGAGAATTGCATTTTTTGGAAAAGAATATTCAGCATTACAGAACGGTACCTGGCGTGAAGTGGGAGCTTGATAAGTATTTGTTTAATGAGTTACTATTCTGACTTTTTATTTGGGAAATGCTACACACACCCCCACGCACCCCCCTCCCCTCCAAAAAAAAAACACAACCAAAACACAACATTTGTCAGTGTTTTTGGACCATGAACTCTAGCCTCTCATGGTTGGGGCAAGAATTATGAAGAGTTGGTGAACAGTGTTATCTGGTGGTGATTGATGGGCCAGGCTTTGAGTTCTTTTAAAAAAACAAACACAACCCAGAAAAAAGCCCAGGCTTACTCATTGTAGAAGCACTTTCAGAGCACTTACTGTGTACCCTGGCCCTTGTGCAAGATTCTTTCCCCAACACAGCCTTAGCCAGGCAGGTAGTGTGAGGGCCGCATCTGGGGAGGGGTTTTAAGTAAGGCCTAAAGTAAAAGGTTTCTGTAACCTCTTGGGGGCCCCAGGTCCTGGGCTGGAGGGTTGGAATAGACCTGGGGAGGCCCCTGCCCTCATAGGACTTGGTCTGATAGTGGGACAGACAAGGAGACTTGAAATTTCCCTGAGTGTGGTCAGTGTTGTGATGGGGAAGCAACCCAGAGGAGTGGCCTAAACTGCTGCGGGGAGAGGAGGGCAGGGTGGCCTTTAAGGCTGACACTTAAGCTTTGTCCCCAAATGAAGGAAATCCAGGAGTGATTATAGGGAACACCCACCACAGTCCCCATAACTGGGAGGCAGTCTGTAGTGTTAAAAGCAAGGGCTCCAGATTCGGGCTGCTTGGTTCTTGCTGGGTGGCCCTGCCGCTCTGTGCCTGTCACCATCTTAAACCTGGGGACAAGGGTAGGAGTAAATGAGACAGGTGTGAAGTGCTCACCGCCCAGCATAAAGTGCATGAAGTTCAGGAGTGAAGTGGTCCCTGCAGGCATGGGATGGTTAAGCACTTTATTCTACCTTCTCTCCATCACCAACCCTTAATGTGCGGGTGGACAGCCCCATTTTACAGAAGAGCAAATGGAGGCTCAGAGAAGCCACACGACTTGCTCAAGGTCACACAGTGGGAAGCAGCTGAGCTGCCTGTCAAATCCAGGCCTTTGGACACTGGTCATGGCCTGGTCTCCTGGGTAAGGGGATTCCTCAGGGTTGGGATTGAGCTGGGCTCTGGGCTGGGGTGGGCGGGCAGGGGTTTCAGTAAACGCCAGCTGTTGCCCCGAGGGACAGCCCCGCTCAGTTCGGCCCTGCTTTCTCCCCCCAGGTGAGAAGCCTTTCTCCTGCTCCCACTGCAGCCGAGCCTTCGCTGACCGCTCCAACCTGCGGGCCCACCTCCAGACCCACTCGGACGTCAAGAAGTACCAGTGTCAGACATGTTCCCGGACCTTCTCACGCATGTCCCTGCTCCACAAACACCAAGAGTCCGGCTGCTCAGGGGGCCCCCGCTGACCCTCAAGACTCCCTCTGAATCCCCCACAGTGGCCTCAGCTCCCAGAGGAAAGGCTGCGTCCACCCGCTGCCACCAAACGCCCTTGTGAGCGCCCCCTTCTGGCGGCGTTGGCCTCACAGGATCTTGAGGACCAGTTCCTGCTCTGGTGCTTACGGGGGGCCTGTCTGTGGACATCTCTGTGGATGGCGGATGGGAGGGTGGTTTCCAGCGGAGACCCCCTTTGGCAGCCATTGCTCCAGAGCGTTCTGGAGTTGGCCTTTCTGTGTGGGTTTTTGTATCCGAAGCTGTTGGATACAGCTGCTCCTAGCTCCCAGACAAAAGCCAAGAAACTGATAGGAAGCTCCCACCCCACTCAGGGGAACCCACTCCTCCCCCAAGGAACCCTCAGGAGGTGTGACTATGCAGTAATTCACCCCCAGGTGTGCCCACGGGGGCAGCACCCACAAAAGGCCGAATCTAGACCCCAAGATGCCTCCAGGCAAGGGCAGCTATTTCAGCCTCCTGTCTGTCATGGTGGCACCTGTTTCATGGGCGATTTAACAACAGTCTCAAAAGGGACTGTGAGTAATTGCCGTCATTTGTCAGGGGCCCGAGTTGGGGCGCTTTGGCCCAACCAATGTGTCTCCCAGAACTATTTTCAGGGCCCAACAGGTGGGTCCAAGAGGGAAGATGTTTACATTTTTAAAGGTACACTGGTATTTATATTGCAAGCAACATTTTGTACTAAGGAAATGTTTTGTATAGTTATATGTACAGTTTATTGATACTCAATAAAGTGGTTAATTTATAGATAAGAAAAGTCTGCTTGGTTTTATAGAAGAGTGGGTATTTTAAAGGACCTTCAGGAAGGAAAGAGGGGGCGGGGATTTGTGGAGCTCACATGTTCCTGACACAGCCTTAAATCTTGTCCTCCTAAACATCACATGGCTTTGGACTTCTAGGTTTGACTGTCAGGGACCTTGTTGGAGCCAACGGGCTGTCTCTGAGCCTGGGCCTCCTGTCTGATGTGGAGGTTGGGAGACGCCGAGGGCCGGGGGGAGGAGGGGGCGTGTGTGCAGGGTTTCCTGCACTCCACACCATAGCCCTTATTTATTCTCTCTCCCACTTTGAAGCTGACCAGGCCCACAGGGTGAGAAGCTGGCTCCCTGGGTCTTATCAACTAGACAGGCTATGGGCCTTGGCCTCAGCACTGCAGGTCTTTGGGGAGGGATAGCTGCCTCCCCCAGATGACAGAGTGGAGTGCAGTGAGCAGTAAGGGGACAGAGGATGTCCTTCCTTCCTGTTTCCAAGAGCTCTGGGCCCCACTCTGGCCTCCCTGTAGGACCCACACCTCTGTCTGAACGCTGGGTACCAAATGGCCTTTGATGCAAGGAAATTGGCTGGCTGGAGCCGCGAGGGTGAGAAGCCAGGCCAAAGGGTAGGGGTCATTCAGCTTCCTGCTCTAGGACAGGACTGGGAAGACGGTCAGCTTGTCCTGGGCTGGCTGTCACGATGACCTCACCTCGGGCCTCCTGGGGCCAGGAGAAAATGAGTGTCCTTTTTGAGCACAAAAGATGCTGAAGGTGCCAGTTTCCTGCAGGGAGCTGAGCAGGCGTCCCAGAGCTCTGGAGCCCCAGAGTCAGGCCGGGGGTGGGGGGAGCTTCATGTTCCAAAGGAGAGATGATTCTTTCTTCTAAACAGGAAATGGTGACCCGCAGGCCGGGAGCAGCCCTTAATGACTTGCAGCTTTCCTCCCAAAAGAAAAAAAAAGTTCTCTAACAATCGCCAAATTGTAGCTGGCCTCCCTGAAGGGAAGTTAGGGAGCTGGGGGGAGGGGAGTTGGGCACCAACTTGCTGAAGGCCTACTGTGTCCCACATCCCTGGGTTGTCATTTACATCCACCCACAGTAGGTGCTGACACTGATGGTGAGTGAATAAATAACTTCACACACACTCCTGATCGGCCTTGTGGAAGCCCCTAGCCAGCATTCGGAAATGGGTATAGTGGGCTCTGACCACCCTGGGAGGCAGGTGGGCCTGGCTCGGGACCCTGACTTCCAGGACTTGGAGCTAGGCCCTCCCCCTCTGGGACCCCCGATTTCTGCCTCTGTGAAATGGGGTGATGATAGTGCCTTCCACCTGGGAGCCTAAAGGGGCCTTCATTCAGTTGGTTTGGATGGGCACTGTGTGTGCCAGGCCCTGTTCTAGACCCTGGGGTCACAGCCGTGAACAAACAGGCAGTCCCTGCACTCATGGGACTTACGTTCTAGCTGGGGAGACCAAAAACAAGCAATTGATTAAATAAACAAGCTGTTTTCCTACAGTGATGGCGCCAAGATGAAATTAAAGAGAGTGTGCTAGAGAGAGATGGGGTGGGGCCCCTCCGATAAGGCAGGGTGGGCGGGAGAGCTGCAGAGGCAGGGCCCTGGGACAGCCGGCATTCCAGCGGAGACCTGAGGAGGAGAGAGTTCCAGTCGTGGGAGGGGGCACCAGCGCATTCCGCGCTGGAAGGAGCCGGCCCCCTCCGCTGGGAGTCCAGTGGCTGAGGGGCTTGGGGAAGGCCAGCGGGCTTGGGCCCAGATCCTGCAGAGCTGGTGCAGGTGGTGAGGAGTTCAGCTTTTAGTCCAGCCCAGAACCACTGGGGCCTTTGCAGAAGGGGGTGGGTGATAAGGCCCAGTTTACTTTTATAGGATTCATCTGGCGCTTGGTGGAGAATGGAGTCAGCCCAGTTGTGGGAGGAGAGGAACAGGAGCTGGGAGCCCAGAGTGAGGCCCCAGGGAGAGATGACACTGGCCTGGCCTGGGCGGTGGAGGCCTTGGGGCAAAGGGGATTTAAGAAGCGCTGTGACAGTCGTGCCATGTCGCCAGCAGCAGGCACACCTGAGCGCTAGCTAGCAGGTGAGGGTTATTTGGATGGATTTAAAGGAGCTCTTGGACCCGGTGGCCTGGGTGGGGTGGGAATCAAAAGAATGGGAATGGTCCCTACATTCTAATATGGAGCAGCCACCCACTTAGCCACACTGCTAAAAGAAAAACAGGGCAATGCAGAACACGCCCCCTTTTGTGGGAAGAAGAGCAGTGGAAATGAGCCTGTCGCTCCTTGTTTGTATCTACATACAGAAATTCTGGAAGAATTATATATAATAACCCAATACAATACTAACAGCAGTTCTCTAAGGAGTGGGAACGGGGTGAATGGAGATGAGGGAGCGAACAGGAGACAGTTTTTTTTTTAATTTGGATTTTGAACTAATTTCAACCTGACAAAAGTTGCAAGAAAAGTACAATAAGTTGGAATCTTCCATTCAGACTCCCCAAAATGTTGACATTTTATCATATTTGCATCTTCTCTTTCTCAGTATGTACACACCCACCTATCATTTATTTTGGAATATTTGCAAGTAAGTTGTAGAATACAATGCCCCTTAAATACCACTAAATATTTAAGCATGCACGTATTTCTTAAGGACAAGAACATCCCCTCATATAACCATGGTTCAGTGATGAAATCAGGAAATTTAGCACTGGTGCAACGCTGTTATCTAATCCACGTCATAATCGAGTTTCTCCAGCTCTCCTCCGCAGCACTTTGAGGGATGGGGGTGGGGAGAGAGCCGGGATCACGTATTGCATTTACTTGTGGCTCTCTAGTCTCTTTATTCTGGGACAGCTCCTTCCGTGGGCTCTTGGGGTTCTGACATACTTGAAGGGTTCAAGCCAGCTATCTGGTAGAAGGCCCACTAATGTTGACTTCCCTGACGCTGCCTCATGATTAAATTTGGGTTGTGTACTTTCGGCAGGACCACAGAAGTGGCACTGCGTCTTTCTCAGGGTGAGGTACCACGCGGCACATGGGGTCAGCCTGTCCCATCACTGGTGATGTCAACTTTGACCACTTGGTTGAGGTGGTGTCTGCCAGGTTTCGCCTGAGAAAAGTTCCTCTTTTTCCCCTTTTGTACTTAATCTGCATCGTGTGGGGAGACATTCCGGGACCACGTGAATATCCTATTACTCCTCAAACTTCCACCCACGAGTTTTAGCCCTCACTGGTGATTTTTGTCTAAATCAATTATTACTGTGGCGGTTGCCAAAGGGTGATTTTTTAGCTCCATCATCCCTTCTATTTTTACTGGTTGGCATTCTGCGCTAGGGAAGAACTTTCTCTCCTCTGTCTGGGTAGCTGCTCAGAGCCGTGGGGTTGGGAGGATGGGGTGGGGAGCAGCAGGCTCTGCCGGGGCCGTTAGGGCCTCCCCTGGGCTTGTCTTCAAAACGAATCCAGGAAATAAACTGGCTGTAAAGCCAATCACCATGCAAGTGTCCAGGCGGCAGATCTGGGGCCAGGGCCACCTCTGGGCACATCTGGGACCCATTAGTGACCAGGAAGCTACCCAGGGGTGTCCCTTGAGCAGAAAGGGGGATACCCTGGCGAGCTAGGATCTGGATCCTCTGTACTCCTCTTTGCTTTCAAACTGTCAATTCCACACCTTATGGGAATTTATTCTTTCATTAAAAAAAAAGCAATGAAAAGATTAGATGTGAGGCTCATGTATGATCAGAACACCCTGTCCTTTACCATCCCAGTGTGATGCTGTGAAGAGCTTAGTTTATGTCTTTCCAGATTAAAACAAACCAACAACAACACATGTATTTTCATGCACACATGGTGGCTCCAACCTCACTCCCAGGAAAAGCCGACACCCTTACCTCGGCCCACAGGCGCTGTGCGTTCTGGCCCCATCACCTCTGCCCATTCCCTCTTCCATCCCCCTCACTCCATCCAGCCAGGCCCTCTGCCACCTCAGGACCTTTGCACTTGTTGGTCCTCTGCCCAGAAGATGCGCGCCAGAGAGCCACGTGGCCGCTTCCCCAGCACCTCACTCCCCTTTGCATTCCAGCCCCCGTCCTCCGCCGTTTATGTTTTTCTCCATAGCATTTACCACCACCCAACAAACCATGTTTTTGACTATTCACAGTTTCTCTGTTGACTGTCTCTCTCTCCTACCAGAATGTCAGCTCCAGTGAGTGGAAATGTTGTCTGCTTTGTTCACTGTCTGGTCCCTGGTGCACCCACACAGGGGGTGCACACTCAGCGAGCTTTGATGACTGATGTATGGATGTAAGCGTGCACCTAGGAATTACAGAGCACTTTCTGTGTGCCAAGGCATGGTGCTGAGCACCACACTTAGATGAACTCGTTCAACTTTCAAAACCAACTCAAGGAAACCAAGACACAGAGTGGTAAGTGACTTGCCCAGGGTCACACAGCCAGTAAATGACAGAGCTGGGAATCAAACCCTGAGTTCTTTCATTACTGCTGTCATTTTGTTCTTTCTACCTTTGGAGTGGGTGTAATTAAGGTTTTGAAAATTGAAGTAGAACAGAGCCTAGGTCTTTATTTACTACACTTGCCTGCCTAGCATCTCTGGCACAGAGGGCCCATTTTATCCTTTAACAAGTCTTTTAGAAACTCTACCAGTTGTCCAGCCAAGTAGGCAGCCGAAGGTGTGTGTAGATGTGGGGGTGGGGGCAGACAGGGAAAAGTGAGCTCGGTCCCAGTGGTACCAGGGCAGGATGCGGTATTCTGTGAGGCCCCTGCGGACGAGGAGCTCCGTGACAGTGGGGCCGCCCGCCTGGCAGGACTTCCCTCTGCCCCCTGAGCCTTGGCCCCACTCTGGATGCCCACAGCTGGGTGATGCGTAGATTCCTAAGTCAGCCATAAAAAAATTACCAGGAATTGAGTGAACCTATCACAGCAGAAACTTAAACTCTCAGAGTTCTGGAGGCTGGAAGCCTGAAATCAAGTGTCAGCTGGTGTCAGTGCCCTTTCCACAGGCTCCTGGGCGAGGAGCCTTCCTTACCCCTTCTGGCTTTTGGGGGCTCCTGGTGATCTGGCCTGTCCTTGGCAGTAGCCGCATCTCTCCACTCTCTGCCCCCATCTTCGCAGGCCTTCTTCTGGGTCTTTATTTCTCAGCGTGTGCCCTCTCCTCTTCTTGTAAGGACACCAGTCATTGGGCTTAGAGCCCACCCTAATCCAGTATGTCCCCATCTTAGTGTGATCACACCTACAATGATCCTATTCCCAAATAAGGTCACATCTACAGGTTCTGGGTGTTGGGGCTTGAGCATATCTTTTTGGGGGACACAATGTAACCCACTACAGGTAGCTACAACCAAAGGTAGGCCAAGTCTTTCTCAGGGCCTGGAATGGATCTGGGAGCTTTTTGTTATTCACTCACAAACCCTCAGGGAGAGCTGGGAAGCTGGTCTGGATGAGGGGGAGTCAGAGTATGTCATTGTGATGCCCGGGCTTTAGTAAAAGCTCTGAGAATCCCTGATCTCAGAAGTTATAATGCGAGTAGGTGCCAGGGATGGATGGAGCTGGCGTGGGGAAGAGGTCGGCTGGGATTTGGGCCGGGGCCATGCAGGCCTGGGGGGAGTTTTGGATTTGTCCTGAGGGCACTGAGGGGTCCTGGGAGGGTTTGAGCAGGGGTGGTCATGTGCGGAGTTGCTCTTCGGGAAGGCCCCTTGGGCAGCTGTGTGGGGTGCAAAGCCAGAAGCAGGAGCCCCCAGCCCTCTTGGTGGCAGATGAGCAGAGGGAAAGGGGGGGTCAGGAGATACTTGGGAAGCTTGGTGACATGTGGGCATGAAGAGTGAGGGAGGGGCCAACGACGATGCCTTATCCAGATCTTTCAGCAATTAATGGAAATAAAGACCCAATGAGGCAACGAGCAACCAGTCAGGCAGATAATAATAACAATGATGACCGTAAACAATGCAAGAGGTTTGCTTTCTGTTTTGCACAGATTACCTGATTTAATCCTCACAACCACCGTAGGCAGCAGAGTACTACAGTGCTTAAGAGCTTGGGCTCCTCCGTGCCTGCCTGCTCTGTGACCTAGAGCACTGGCTCGGCCTCTCTCTGTCCATTTCCTCATCTGAAGAGCAGGCCCTCCTTCTGAGGGTTTTGGTGCAGATTAAATGAATGCTCATAAATATTCATAAATTGCTTGGCCTCGGGCCTGACATAGAATGAAATGACGCTATGGTAAACATTGACTATTATTATGCCCATTTTACAGATAAGGAAATGAGGTTCTCAAAAAGAAGGCAATGTTCCCAAAGTCACACAGAGGATCGTCCGAATGCTTCTGACTCTCTGCGTCTCCTGGCCCTGGCCAAGGTCTGCGGCCTGAGCTGGCCTGCCGACTCCCAGGGTCTGGCACCCCGCGTGCCCTGGAGCCAGCCGACAGAGCCCAGGAGGGCTGGAAGGCTGAGGTCAGGCGCTCCCCACCCCTCTGGTGAGGGGAACGGGCATCCCCAGACCCAGTTCTGCTTAGCTGGTGCTACGACCTGAAATAAATGCTCCACTGGGGGCTGAAAAAGCGGCAGCACGGAGAGAGGAGCCCCATGTGTTGCTCATGGGGGTGCCTGGGGTGGGAATCCCCCAGGAAACCCATTTTTAACCCAGAGAAATGACCTGGGCCTGGGCACGGGGCTTTCCTAGGGACCTTGATCCTTTCCTTGCTGGTCTGAGGGCCACCCAGGCTTCACTCTGTGACCCTACGTTGAGTCCCTGCCCTCTCTAGGCCTCACTTCACACATCAGTGAAACATGTTCGTTCGACCTTTGACCCAATAATAAAATAAAAAATACACAAACACATTCTGCGCAGCACTTTTCAGAAGAGCAGAACGCATTAACAACCTAAATGCCCAGCATGAAGGGACTGGATATGTTAGCCAGGGTCCTTGTATATTCTGAGAACGTGGCAGCTACTGTCAATGAGGATACGAGCTTGAAAATGTACATTGCGTTTGTGGCACAGGAACAGACAGAAAAATGTCTGGCATATGGAAAACACTCCAAATGTTTCATGAGTGACTAAATAAATAAATGGATGAGCTGTTAGTACTCAATGAATATTTGTTGACAGGAAGGAAGAAGAGAAAGAAAAAAACAGAAGGATTTGGAGATACGTCCTCACTGTTCTCAGTGATTTACTCTGGGGCAGATGGAGGAGCTGGTGAGGAGGGCAGTTCATTTTATATAATTTTTGCCTTTTCCGCTGTGTCATCATTGCCTCCCCCAGGGGCATCTCCTGGTTTTCAATCAATCAATCAATCAGTGTTTTCCCAGATAAACTAGATGTTCACATGTTGACTTGAAAAAGTGCCAGCACACGCTGACAGGTGAAAGCAGCAACTTGCAGAGCAGCTTGAAAAGATAATATGGTTCCATTTATGTAAAGGTTTACCTCCACATCACAGAGAGGAAAATGCGTGCCCTGGGGGTCGTTGGTGGTTCTGCCTGGATGGCCAGGTTGCTGGGGTTTTAATTCTCTTCTTCATAGATCTCCGGATTTTTTATAATGAGCATGCGTTTTTCTTTCTAAACAGGCACACGCAGACACAGAAGAACGATGCCCAAGGCTTGGCAACGTCCTGCAGCGAAGGAAGACGGGCTCGGCGATCACAGCCGCCTGTCATTTTCTCAAGGGCTGCGGGGTGATGTCTGGGTTCCATTCGGTGCCAACCCTGGGCTGAAATCACCCTTGGCCTCTCTGTCCATGGGCAGCCCATTCTCCAGCCCTGGGGTGGGGGACCATTATTCACCATGAGCGTGAATATTGGCCGTGCAGGCCTGTTGGCCGGCTGTGAGTTGGTCAATCCTGTGCGTGACAGGCAGAGACTGAGCTCAGAAAACACAGGGGACTTTCCCAAGGACACACAGCTGTGAGGTCACTGGTACCAGGATTCTTTTTAACAGCTTTATTGAGATATAACTCACATACCAAACAATTCATCATCAAAAGGGTACAAGTCAGTGGTTTTTAGTATGTTCACAAGGTTGTGCAACCATCACCACTACCTAATTCCAGAACATTTATTTCATCACCGGAAAAAGAAACCCGGTATCCATTAGCAGCCACTCCCCATTTCCTCCTCCCCTTGGTCCCTGGCAAACACCAATCTGATTTCTGTCTCTGTGAATTGGCCTATTCTAGACATTTCATATAAATATGGAATCTTACAAATCACCACGTGGCCCTTTATGACTGGCTTCTTTCACTGAGCATCATGTCTTGGAAGTTCAGGCATGTTGTGACCCGTATCAGTACTTCATTCTGCGTATGGGTGGCTTAGTCAATAATCCACTGATAGAAGCCCAGGCTTTGTGTGTCGGTTCATCAGCTGAGGGACATTCGGCTTGTTTCCACTTTGGGGCTCCTAAGAAGAATGGTGCCAAGAACATCCCTGTACAGGCTTTTGTGTGGACCACAAGCAGGCTATGAGAGAATTTACACCGCACTGCATCCTTGCCAGCACTTTGCTATTATCAGGTTTTCATTTTAGCCATTTTAATAACTAATTGTGTGCTTGTGTGTAACAGTTTTCTCAAGATGTAACTGCATACAATAAACTGCCATATGTAAAGTACCATTATCAGTAAGTTTTTATTTCTCTTAAGAAATAAAGGAGTGGAATTTAAGTGTCAGGTGGTAACTCTGTTTGGACACCAGGATTTGAACCAGGGTCTGCCTTTCCTCAGGGCCATAGTGACTGCCGCTGGCTGCACCCAGTGCCTTGAGAAGGAGGGGCTGGGGTGTCCCCACGGACCTCAGCCCTCACTCTCCCATCTGGATCTCTCCTCTGGGCAGAGGGCAGGTCTGCAGAAGGTCTGCGGTTCCAGCTGTAAGCCCTGTGACTGTAGTTCAGTCCTGTCTGCATTTAGCACCCAAGCACTGAGCCCCTACGTGTGCCAGGCCCCGTTCTCTGGGAGCTGACAGTCCAGGGAGGGGAGCAATGTTGCCTGGAAAGGGGGCAAGGTGCCGGGGAGAGCAGCAGGGGGGCGCTAGCTTAGTTAGGTGGGTGGGGCATCTGGGGGGCCTTCCCAGAGGTGGTGAAGGAGTCAGTCAGGCCAAGAGAGCATGAGTGGGAGGAGGAGGCTGAAGGCAGAGGGAACAGTATCCACAAAGGCCCTGAGGCGGGTATGTGCCTGGCGCATTCAAGAAGGTCAGTGTGGCTGGAGGGGAGAGAGGCCGGGATGGGAGAGGTGGGCGGCCCCCAAAGGGCCTTGTGGGCCAAGGTGTTTTATTTTATTCTAAGCTCTGAGAAGCTGCCAGGGGATTTTTCACAGAAGAGTGACTTCCCTCTGGCTGCACGTGGGAAATAGACTGAGGGGATCGAAAGGAAGTGGGAGACAGGAGAGGAGACACCTGCAGGCCCCCGCTTCCGCTGGAGAGTAAGAGGAGGAAGACGGGTGGGAGATCTCTGTGCCCTGGCTGGGCGGGGTGGGAGAATGGCTGCCTGCAGGGGAGGCCGAGGCGGGAGGCCAGGAGGCCAGCACTCCCCACTGCGGGCCTGAGCCACGACCCGGTGGCGGATGGTGGTGCCACTGACAAATCTGGGCCTTCCAGTCAGAAGACAAGGAGGGAAACGATAAAACATCTCTTTAAAATTCCCTTCTCGCTTTAACTGGACCCTCCGCACATCCATCTCTACCAGCACCCCTACCCTCCGTGTCTAGCTCAGACTAATGGGCTTCTGAAGCCTGACACTGGCGACCGAATGGCCAGACCCCTGGACTCTGCATAACTGCACAGCAAGCACCCAAGAAATAGCTGTTGAATTAATTAAAGAAGGTTGTAGACGACCTTGGTGGCACCATAGAGGGGTTTGGAGGAAGGGAGGGCTGAGCCCCGGCACCCACTCTCTCCCTCTTCACCCAGGCCCATGGAAGGCAGAGGCTCTCTGGGATCTGGAAGGATGGGGAGCAAGCGATTCTAGAGCCCAGGAATGAAGGCCATCCCAACAGCCCTCGGGAGGTGACCCCCATTTTACAGAAAAGTGGGATTGGACCGCAATGCCCCCACCCCAGTGATAATGACTGAGTAGGGATTTGAACCCAGACCTGTCTGATTGCACAATCTTTATCTAACCTTTTGTCTTCAAAAAGGCTTTTAGAAAAATAAAAATAAAAAAGTAGAGATCCAAGCAGCAGGGAAGAACTCCTTCAGGTGGAGCCCCTTCCAAAACATTTCAAGAATAAATACAAGCGTGTGTTAGCATCTGCTGCTCGAGGCCTCCGAGGAGGACGCCTGGGGGCTGGGCTCAGGGCAGGAGGAAGGCTGAGTTGTCACATTTTCTTTCTGAACTCTCAGGATTAAAAAAAAAAACTTTTAACAACAGTTTAACAAGTGTACAGAGGTTCACACATCAGAAGTGTTCAACCTGATGCCTGTTTTCAAATGAACCCTCATGTGAGACCAGCAGTCAGATCAAGAAACAAGAAATAGAACATTCCAGTCCTACAGAAGCCAGCTTCCTTTACTCGGCATGTCCATGGGATTCATCCACACTGTTGAGCATTATCAGTAATGTGTTCCTTTTCAAAACCGATTAGTATTCCAGTGTATGCGTATTCCATAGTTTGTTTATTCATTCAGCAGCTAACAGGCACTTGAGTTGTTTCCAGTTTTTTTGTGTTGATGAATAAAGCCACTCTAAGATTCACACGGAGATTTTTGTGTGAACATGAGTTTCCATTTCTTTGGGGTAAATACCTAAGATGAGATGGTTGGATTGTGTACTAAGTATGTGATGAACTTGATTAAAACACTGCCAACCTTGTTTCCAGAGCTCTGGGCCATTTTGCATTCCCACCAGAAATGGATGAGAGAGTTCCAGTTACTCCACATCTTCATCAGCACTTGGTATTCTTAGTTTTTATTCTTTATTTTAGCCATTCCAGTAGGTAAGGAATGGCATCTCACTTTGTGTGAGTGCCCATGTGTGTGTGTTTAACAACCTTCTCAAGATATATTTGATATACAATAAACTGCCATATGTAAAGGACAAAGTTTGATAAGTTTTGACACATCTGTACACCAATGAACACAATGAAAACATCCATCATCCCAAAAGTTTCCTTATGCCTCATCTTTGTAATTTGCTCCCTCCCTCATCTCTCACTCTGCCCCCACTCCCCAGGCAACCAATGATCTGCTTCCTGACACTATTGATCAGTTTGCATTTTCTAGAAATTATATCAATGGAATCAGATAGTTCTCCTTTTTGGTCTGTGTTCTTTCAATCCACATAATTGTTTTAAGATTCATCATGTTGCAGTGTGTGTTAATAGTTTATTCCTTGTCATGGCTGAGTAGTATTCCATTGTATGGACATACCAGCGTATGGATATACTATTCATCTTTGGATGAACATTTGGGTTTTCCTGTTTTTGGCAATTACAAATAAGACTGCTATAAACATTCATAGACAAGTCTTTGTGTAGACATGGGTTTTCATTTCTCTTGGGTAAGTATATAGGAGTACAATTGCTGGTTTGCATGGTAAGTACAGTTGACCCTTGAAAATAGGTTTGAACTGCACAAGCCCATTTATATGTGGCATTTTTCAGTAAATATATTGAAAACTTTTTTTTGAGGCTTGTGATGATTAAAAAAAACATTTTCCTTTTGCAGGCAGACTTTATTGTAGGAACATGGTATATGATAGACGTAACATACAAAAATATGTTCATTGACTGTTAGCAGTAAGGCTTCCAGTCAATAGCAGGCATTAGTTAAGTTTTGGGGGAGTCAAAAGTTACATGTGAATTTTCAACTGTGTGTGGGGGTCAGCAACCCTAACTCCTGCATGGTTCAGGGGTCAGCTGTATATGCTTAACTTTTTAAGAAACTGTCAAACTGTTTTCCAAAGTAGCTGTACCATTTTTGCCTTTTGACCATCAGTGTCCAAGAGTTCCGGTTCTTCCACATTCTTGCCAACACTTGGCATGCCAATCTTTTAGATTTTAACCATCCTATCGGGTGCTTAGTGGTTTTAATTTGCATTTCTTTAATGACTAATGATGCTAAAGTCATCTTTCCATGGATTTACTTATAATCCATGTATCTTAATTAGTGAAGATATACAATATTCAAATCTTCTGTCCATTTCTAAATTGACTTTTCTTATTATTGACCTTAGAGAGTTCTTTATATGTTCTAGATACAAGTTCATTATTAGATAGGTGCTTTGTAGCTGGTTTCTCCCTAATCTGTGGGGAATTTTTTTTTTTTATCATATCCTTTTCCCATTTTTCTACTGGGCTAATCAGTGGTCTTGTTGATGTTTAAGAGGACTTTGTGTTTCTGCTGGTCTTCAGTTTCTGCCTACAGACCCTGCTCAGGAGGTTGCAGGTGGAGGTCTGGAGAGACAGACACTGTATGATCAAGAAAAAATTCTCCCTCTGCCCTTTACGTGCCTCCCACGGCCTCCATTTCCTCTTTCCTCTAATGGGGATGACTAAGGAGCCCCGTCCTAGGTTGAAGAGAGTTTTCACATATAATATGCTGGAAAGATGGGCCAGCAGCTTTCCTGGTATCATCCTGGTCACCGAAGGGGCCTGGATGTGGTTTGGAGTGCAGGTGTCACGTCTGCCACGCCCTGGCTGCATGACCTTGGGCATGAGCCTTCCATCTGTGTCCAAGCTTCCCCATCTGTGAAGTGGGTGCCCTGAGGTCGAATACACAAATGTGTGGAAAGCACTCAGGACAGGGTAAGAGCTGAAAAAATGTTGAGTATTATTATTATTATTATTATTGCTATTTAGTGAAAGTTGGACAAGTTCAATGGAATATCAGATTTTTATTGTTTGTAGCTGGTTGAGCTGAGATAGCGTGTCTGTGCCTGAGCAGATGTGCGGGTGAGTTGACCCTGAGCCAGCCTCACCCTGTCCCCTACATGGACTGTCTTAATCTTCACAGCAGCTCAGAGTGAACAGAGCTCATCCCCATGTTGAAAGAGGAGGAGCTGAAGGCCTAGGTCCTCACGGCTCCACCTCCTTCATCCAGGACCCACGCCCAAGCCCGGCCTGGGGTGCCCATCTGGGGAAAGTCTCCTGCACAGCCGTCCGGGGCTGGGAGGCACCAACCAGGGACCCAAACATTGATGAGGGTGGGAAGTGGGTGTAAGTCGATGATCAAAGTTAGGGGAGGTTGAGCATTTTAAATGGAATAAAGAATAGAGAAAGCTATACCTGTGCCCATCTGGTGTAGGAACAATGAGAACTAGTGTGCCTTTCTGGGGTCATTTTTGGTCTTCCCATACTTGGCCCAACGTGCCAGTCAGTACCTGATCAGGCTGTGATCTCCTCGGTGATAGCCAGTGACATGAACCAGGCCTATACATATTACTGGCTGCTTCTAAAAGTCACCAACAAATTTAAGCAAAATCCTAGGTGACAGTGAGTGAATATCTTCTAGTGGACTCTATTGGTTGAAATTCTATCAGTCACTTGAAATATAAATATATTGATGACAAAGGAGTAAAATACAGTCTTATGTTAATAATTATTGTGAATGTGGCCAACTGTATAAAAATAAGAAAGTTCAAATAAATAAAGACTAAGGAAATAAACGGATGGTTAAAACAAAAGCCATAACTTTGGATGAAACGTAGAGTTTTTTTCTTGAGCAAATATTTATACATAATTAAATGATAATGAGTAGCAGAACAGCAGGATTAATTCTAATGCTTATATCATTATGTGGTTTGCTCACTTCCATAACAAAGAATGAAATTCATAATAAGAATATAACCTTTAAGAATGTAATATTTTTCAGTTATTTCATTTCCTCTAGGTCCCTGAGTCTTTTAGGAAAAAATTTTTATTTGGCCATATTCAGAAAATGAAGGAAGATTTGGAGAAAATGAGGAACCCACATGTCTTTGGTCCTCGCCAGTTAAACTGCAGAACAATGGATGTCATGAGAGATCTTTAGGGTTCTATACTGTTTCCTGTCTCCAGGCTACAACTGCTGTATAAGCAACAAGCTGCATTATTGCTACAGATGCAATTACTTCAGTAGTTGAAAAGAACAATATTCTAAACTTGCCCACATCACAAATGCTGGTAAAAGTTCCATCTTGAGAGCATGTTATTAAAAAGTGTGTGTGGGATTTCGCTGGCCTGGACCACAGAGTCAGCGGTCTCCTTCAGTGTGTCTGTTGAGAGAGGCCATCTCTTCAGTGTGTCCTCAGGCAGGGTGGTGACCGGGGCACCAGGAAGGGGTCAGCTGTCAGCACGAAAGAATTACTGATCTACCCAATGAGCTCAGTCTTCGAAATTGGTTACTAATCAGAGTACTAAAGAATGGATGGATAATTTAAAATCATCTGATAGAATCTTATATCCCTTTCTCTTCCATATTTCTGCCATGGTAGAGACAGCTTGAGTCAGAGTGCAGGGAGCAGAGGTTGTAATCCTCAGGAATTTAGAGCCAAATTAATGTATGCAGTTAGGAGGGGAGAGGTGTAGCTGGTAAGACAGGCAGGGCTGGAAGGAAAAAGAGGGGAGGGCATCAAGGAGGGTGAGGAGTCGGTTCCCCGAGGCTGACAGGATCCAGGTGGAGCTCAGGACAGCAGGAAGAACCGCACATGGGGAGAGGGTGCGCTGGATAAATTCTGTGCAAAAATGTTAAGGACAAGGACACCCTCAGTAGAACAAAAAGGCATCCTACAGTATGGGAGAATATATTCATAAATGACATATCCGATAAGGGGTTGACATCCAAAATATACAAAGAGCTTATGCACCTCAACAAACAAAAAGCAAATAATCCAATTAAAAAATGGGCAGAGGATCTGAACAGACACTTCTCCAAAGAAGAAATCCAGATGGCCAACAAGCACATGAAAAGATGCTCCACCTCGCTAATCATCAGAGAAATGCAAATTAAAACCACAATGAGATATCACCACACCAGTTAGGATGACCAATATCCAAAAGACAAACAACAGCAAATGTTGGTGAGGATGTGGAGAAAGGGGAATCCTCCTACATTGCTGGTGGGAATGTAAATTAGTTCAACCATTGCAGAAAGCAGTATGGAGGATCCTAAAAAAAAACTCAAAATAGAAATACCATTTGACCGAGGAATTCCACTTCTAGGAATTTACCCTAAGAATGCAGGAACCCAGTTTGAAAAAGCATATGCACCCTTATGTTTATCACAGCACTATTTACAATAGCCAAGAAATGGAAGCAACCTAAGTGCCCATCAGTAGATGAATGGATAAAGAAGATGTGGTACATATACACAATGGAATATTATTCAGCCATAAGAAGAAAATAAATCCTACCATTCGCAACAACATGGATGGAGCTAGAGGGTATTGTGCTCAGTGAAATAAGCCAGGCGGAGAAAGACAAGTATCAAATGATTTCACTCATCTGTGGAGTATAAGAACAAAGAAAAAACTGAAGGAACAAAACAGCAGCAGAATCACAGACCCAAGAATGGACTAACAGTTACCAAAGGGAAAGGGACTGGGGAGGATGGGTGGGAAGGGAGGGATAAGGGGAAAAAGGGGCATTATGATTAGCACACATAATGTAGGGGTGGGGCACGGGGAAGGCAGTATATACAGAGAAGACAAGTAGTGACTCTATAGCATCTTACTACACTGATGGACAGTGACTGAAATGGTGGGGACTTAATGAGGGGGAATCTAGTAACCACAATGTTGCTCATGTACTTGTATATTAATGATACCCCAAAAAAATGATAAGGACAGAGAGTAACATAGTGGTGTCAGAAGTGGAATTAGTAGGAGGTCTGAGCAGGGCTGGGAAACACAGCACAAAGTGGGGATAGATGGATAGTGAGCTCACGGTGGCACGGAGCTCACGAGATGATCAGGTACTGAGAGGACAGGCAGGGTGGGATGGATAAAGGCCAAAGACGCAGGTTGGGGGACCAGGGTGACTATAAATGTGGAGATAATGGGCATAAAGGTATATATGGGCCTGGGGGTGGAGGAAAAGGGAATAAGAAATGGGCCTAATGGAGAGAACAGGAGGGCTCAGAGGGTGGGGCCTTGGGAGAGTGGGCACTGGAGGACCTGGGCTTGAGTGTCAGCGATGATGGGGGAGGATGAGGCAGCCAGAGACGGAGGGAGGAGGGAGCGGGTGGGGGGCAGAGGCCGGGCTGGGGCAGGAAGGGGGCAAAAGGGTGTTAGAGAGACGCCAGAAGGTGAGAAAGAGATACAGATGCAGAAAGGGAGATTCAGAGAGAGACTAATAGAGACACCTTCTTCAGGGAGACGTGGAGCCAGGGGTCAGGAGGGAGGAAGGGAAACAGAGAGGGCACCCAGAGGCAGGCCCTGAGCCCCTTCCCTGGGGACAGGCAGGGGGACACCGGGCCTCAGGAGAGGGGGAAGCAGAGCTGCTGACCTGGGGAGAGGCCTGAGCAGGGGTGGGCACTGAAGAGGGGGTGGAAGAGGGTTCAGTGGAGAGACGCTGGGCGGTGAGAGGGGAGTGAGGGAAAAAGATGCTGATGTAAAGGATGGTCACGTTTTGTATTGTAGCTCGCAGGTAAGCTAGAGGATCCCTGCAGCCGTGACTGGGGGGACATGTGGTCACTGTCACCTGCCATGTTGCCCACCATGCCACCCACAAGCCGAGCATTGTGCTGACATGGCCCCTGGCTGCCAGGAGGGTCACAATGGCCAGCTGAGTGGCAAAAGCCATGCTGAGGAAGTCAGCGAACATAAATGTCTTCTGAGAGCAAGTGTGTGACAACAGCAGTGAAGGTACGGGCGAGTGGGGCCTTTTCTGCAGGTGGGTATGTGGCCATGACCAGGGACATGGAGAAATGGGCAGGGCACTGGCTCATGTTGGTCTGAACCTTGGGCACATCTTGGAATAAAAGGAAAATGCTGGGGAGAGGCTGTGAGGCCCTGGGTATGCCTGAGGGTGACAGGAGATGCGTGTGGGGACACTGGAGGGTATGTGGGAATCCCTGCTCTGTAAATGAGACAGAAAGGGGGAACCTGGGAAGCCTGTGAGCTGATAGGGGCCTCCTGTGGGTGATGGGCTGCTTCTCGCTCACATGTGGGGTGGCCGGGTGGCAGGATGATTCTGGGAGGGCTGGGGGTGAACTCCTAGGAGACTGCAGTGAAACAGTGTATGGCTCACGAGCCCAGGGACTCTAAGAAATGCCCAGGGGAAGTTGGGGGAGAGCACAGGGACCCTGGTGACTGTCCTGGCCCATGTGGGTAAGGAAATGAGAAGTCAGGAGGTGGAGGTGATGATGGATGAAGCGGGGGTCACCCCGGGGAGAATGTAACATAGATGGTGGACCCTGGTGAGGAGTTGCCCTTGGTTCTGAGATGCCTGCAGAGGAGAGTGAGGGGCTGGATGAGGCTGGCATACAGTTTGGGGAGTAGCCAGATGTGACCCCACCTCCTCAGATGCAGGCATGGCTGAGAAGCCTGCAGCTCCCAGAAGCCCCTGGGTAAAGTGCCCAGAGGGGTAATGTGGGAGGTTGTGTGTGTGTGTGTGTGTGTGTGTGTGTGTGTGTGATGGGGAAGCATATTCCAAACACAGAAATAAACAGACAGATTCGCTTACCAAACATCCTATCCTTCTGTTCTCTCAACTCCCTTCCAGACTGCAGGATGCTGTAAGGACCAGGTGGGAGCTCGCCCACATGCCACCCTCCTGGACAGGATCCAGGTATTATCTTCACATAGGGAGGAGCCACCAGGAGGAATCCCACCACTGCTGCATGAAGGGTGGCGTGTTGATTGGAAATTCTTCCTCCCTTCTGTCCCTCCCCTGCCGCCCTGGGCAATCTCTACTATAAGATGGGGAAATCGGACTTGGCCTTATCCATGTCACATCAATGTACCGGGTCATTATCAGTGCAAGAGACTCTGGCTCAAATCCCAGCCTAGCGGCTGGCCTGCTGAGAGTCCTTGGTTAGGCCTCTTAACCTCTGTGAGCCTCAGTGAGAAATTTTCCAAATTTCCTCATTTGGAAAAAAGGAATTACACAGATTCCTGGACTGGTGGAGTGGTTGAAAGGAATGGAAAAAGATAATGCAGGAGAGATACCCATAGTAAATGATTAAGAAATGCTAGCTAAGCAGGCTCCTGCCTCAGGGACTTTGCACATGTTATTTCTTCTGCTTGGGACACCTTCCTTGAGACCTTCCCACGACTCCAACCTTCAAAGAGACCTTCCCTGACCATCCCACGTCCCATCGCATGCTCGCCCCACCCCTCACAGAGCCTCTCCCCACCTTCACTCCCCAACCCCCTCTCGGGCTTTATTTTTCTCCACAGCACTCACCACCACCTGACACTTTATTTTAGGTGTTTATTTGCCAATGTCTGGCTCCCCCACTGGAATGTCAGCCCCAGGAGGGAGTGGAGTTTTGTGTACTGTACCCCAGTCTCTAGAACAGCGCCTGGCACCCGATAGTAGGTGCTCCTCCGAGAAGCCTGGGCTGTGCTCAGACCCACTGCGACCATCCCGCCCGCTCCCGCGGGACGGGGACAATGTAGTAACTCCCTGAGCTTGGTCTTCCCTGCCGCCTCTCGCCTTGAGCTGCCTGGGAGGCTCTCCCGCGGCGCGGCTGGGAGGGCCCAGCGCCGGCCGGGCCTGGGGCTGGTTTGCTAACTTGCAGGCTTTCGAGCGTGGCCTTCCGGAGGCGCTGCGCCCCGGCGGGGGCCCTCTCTGCAGGGCCGGGCGAGGCCTCGGCGGCAGCCCCGCCCCGCGGCCGGGCGCCCCTCCAGCCGCCGCCTGCCCGCGGCCCCCAGCGAGACGAATGCAGCACACGGCGGCCTTTATGGGGCCCGCAGACAGCGCGTCGCCAGCCTAACCCTGCGTGGAAAATTCGGAGGTGGAAGGCAAGGCGCCTTAATGAGGGGGCTGCCAGCGGCGGCGGCGGGGGTGCTGCCCGCCCGGAAACGTGAGCCGGCGCTGCGCCCCCACCGTGCCTTCCTCGGGGCGGCCGCGCGGCCCCAGCAGGTGGAAGAGCCGAGCGCCGCCGCCGCGCCCACCCCCGTCCCGGCGCTTTGCTTCTCTGGGCCTCCACCTCCTCCTCCGTGAAACGGGCCCCACGCCCCGGGGTGGGTGCGAGGGTGAAATGAGCTGCCGTGTCCAGTGCAATGGTGTCCGGCACATGGGAAGCCCGAGACGAAGCTAGTAATTTATGGATACTATTATTATGATTTCATCAGCCACAATCTGGGCTGAGATGTTCAGGAGATGGTGGCCTGTTGGGATTTCCTGGCTGTTCCCCACAGCCTGTGATGAGCCCTGAGCCAGGCTTGCAATCGGGGCAGCCCCTGAAGAAGAGGCCTTCAGGTCGAGGTTATGGGCCCAAGGACCTGGGGCTGGACAGTGCTGGGGGCCCAGGTCCAGAGCTGCCATGGTGAGGGAGCTTTGAGTCGGCCGAGGTGCCCGCTGAACCTCAGTTTTCTCGTCTGTCCAGTGGGCGTGGGCCACATACTGTGCCAGGTCCTGAGGGAGGAGCAGGGAGCAGGAGCCCCCAGCCTCTGGATCTTGGGCTTCCCCTCCAGCGGGGCTGACCAGGGATTCCCTTGAAAGAGGGACGCAAATGTAGCACAGGTGCTTGTGGGCCCTTGGGCTGGAAGGTGAGAGGAGGGGAGGAAGGACCTGGGGACGGGGTGATCAGCGGGCAAGCTCCCAATGCCCACTTTCAGACTCAGACCCAAGGAAGGCAGAAAGCAGAGTTCTAAACAGCCGGACGGTGGTCCCTGAATTTGCCTACCCCTCCACCTGGAGCACTGTCCCTGGCCCCAGGTGTCACCGCAGCTCTCTCCCGCATTTCTTCAGCCTTACTCAAGGCCACCTCCTTTGCAAGGCCCTTCCCAGAACCTGGTTTAAATACACCCCCACCCCAGGCCTTTCCCCAGGCCTTTCTCTTTGCCCCCTGGCCCGGATTTATTTCTGTTTATCACATAATATGCCTTTCTACGGACCTGTTTCCCTTCCGTGCCCTCCACTTGCCTGCGAGCTCGATGAGGAGAGGCACTTTGTTGCCAGCTGTAGTCTCTGCTGCCAGCCTGGCACACAGTATGTGCTTAAGACATGACTGAGGACAGAATGAAGAAATGGATGGAGCCAGGCAGTAGAGGACAAAGAAAGTCTCCCCTTTCTTTCTGGTGACTGTTTCAGGTTTGTAGAAGACAGGCTGCCTTGAGCTACAGGCAGGGAGACAGAGGGTCAGGTGAGTAGAGGGACAGGGAGCAGAGGGCCCACGGCTGGTCCCTCCTCATGGGGCCCCACAGAGGGAAGCTCATTTTCAGTGTTCTGCAGCAGCCCCAGCAGGGCAGGCAGGCCTGGGAGCTGGGACCCTGCTCTGCCTGTCATTGCCACTGGTGAGAAATCTCACACGTTGTAAAGGCAGCTCGGCTCCCTTCTGGCTGGGTCAGCCGGCTGGATCCACCCCGGCTGGCCAGGAGCTTCCCAGGGTCCCCAGGCTCGGGAGGCTTTCTAGACCCTGGGATCCGCTTCCTGGGGGCGGTGCACAGGCCCTGGATGCCATAGATGGAATAAGCATACTGCTTGAGGGTGAGCCAGGCTTCAGGTTCAAATCCCGGCTCAGCCATTTGGAGCTGTGTACTTCTGGGCAAGATACCTAACCTCGCTGTGCTTCTTACTGTAAAAGGGTATAATAATAGTAACAATGCAAAATAATGCAGTACCTGGACCTAGTTCAGGGGCTCTTAATCTGCTTTCCTGCCACAGACCCCTTTTATGTTTATTAATGTAGTTTAAATTTATAAATTAAAGCATATAGGGTTAAAAGAAAACTAATTATATTGAACTAGACATATTAAAATATTTAATAGCCAAATGTTTGACATGGTGACAACTGTGCTTCTTGGTTAATGCATTTAATGACAAGATCTGGTGGCAGGCCTAATAGCTACAGTCATTTCGGTCGAGAAGAGGATAAATGCTATTTCTGCAACACTGTAAAGGGACATGGAAATGCCTGTGATTTCTGGGCGACAAAGCCACAGTGCAGCTACTGCTGCTGTGGTTAGTTTCCCACATCTGCCCGTAAGGGAAGGAAATGCCAAATTTCAGTTGGAGGTCAGTGAAAATCGAGAGGTACCTTTCTTTTCCTGCCCAAGTTCATGGGTCCCTAAATTTCACTGTGGGACCCTGGAGGTGGCGTTGAGGGACGGGGTCTCTCTGGGGATGGCTCAGGTGCCCAGGAGGCCAGCTGAGGCAGGTGGTGTTCTAGAGAAGGTGCTGGATGCAGAATCCCTTGGATCTGGGTCTGAATTTGGCAGGCTCTGGGTGACCTTGGGGAAGGGTCACTGTTCACCAGGGCTCCTCAGCCTTCTGCTCTGGGCCCCTAGGGGGAAAGGAGGATGGGGCAGACGCCCGGCACGGGGGTCTGGGCCCTTGAGAGCAGCTGCCAGGTCTGGGGATGTGGGGGATGCAAGGTGGGCACCAGGCTCTGGGAAAGAGGGGCGGCCACTTGGTGCCCACTTGCTCTCTGAGACCTGGGCCTATAAGTCACTGTTCCATGTTCGTATCATCTGGGTCAGGACAGGGGTGGGTGTGTAGATCTGTGTATTTCGGGGGGCACATTTTGGGAGGGTAGAGTGTGTACCTGCCCGTGGGGGTAGTCTAGTGTGACTGTGTGCCTGTGTATTTGTGAGTGGGTATATTTGTGGGGGCGTCCACTCTGGGTGTGGATTGTTGTGTGTGTGTGGCAGAGGGCCGGGGCAGGGGGGTGCTCTGGTGTATGTTTGTGTGGGAGTTGGAGGTCTGTGGAGTGCATCTGTGTGCAGGTTGGGGGTCTTTGGTGTTAGTGGGTGTGAGTGTGAGAGCACGGGTGTATTTGGGGGTGTATGGACGGGCAGGTTGTGTGTGCTTGCATGCCTCAGGGCTGGTGGGGGTGTCCAGTGTGTGTCTGAGAGAGCGTGTGTGGCCCTGTCACCGCCGGCTCCAGGCCTGGCCACATAAACTTCACACCCCTGCGGGCGGGCTCCAGCAGCCCCGCAGTGGCTGCGACAGGCAATGGGAAGCAGATGGGCCAGGATGGAGGCCATATGGGGCTGGGGGCAGGGGCACATTCCTCCCTCCCAGAGCCGCCAGGAAGCCCCCTGCCTGCCGGCCCCCCATGAGGGCGGGAGCTGGAACTGACACAGTAACAAATGTCCTGCAGCCAGTGTGGAGCCAGGAGGGGGGGTGCGTAGGCAGCCCCTGCCCCCAGGAAGCATGTGGTGGGGAGGGGGTCCAGGAGATGCTGGCTGCGTGGGGATGCTGCCTTGAGCAGCCGTAGCTGACCCCAGGGCTGTGCAACTTTGGGCACAACATGCACCCATTCTGTGCCTCAGTTTCCCCAGCAGGTTGGCCATTTGGGATGGGATCCTGGTAAGTCCCAGGCTATCCTATTTCCCAGCTCAGAGTAGGGCTCTAACTCCAGGAAGCCAGGCAGATCCCAACAGTAATAGAAGCAATAACATACGGCGGCCACCTTGGTCTTGGTTGAGGACAGGGCCCTGGATGATGGTCAAGATGTGGGCTCAGAAGCAGACTGGCCTGCACTTGAATCCCGCTCTGCCCCTTCCTGGCTGTGTGATCTTGGGCATGTCACATCTCTCTGTGCCTCTGCTTCTCTTCTGTAAAATGGAGGTAATAATATTAATAGCACCTCTCTCCCTCCAGGTGGTCACGAAGGCTAAGTGAGTTAATCTGGCTAAAGTGCTCACCATAGCAGCCAGCCCCAGGCTGCTGGGGCCAGGCTTGGGGCCCCAGGGCTGTGTGGCACAGCTTTTTAGTAAGTGCTAGCTGGAGCATCAGCTCTTGGGAGATTCTTGATGACCCCAGGGGGTAGCTCCTGGGCTTAGGGCCATTTGCAGGGAGATGCAGAGAGCCAAGGGGTGCAGCTGGGTTCATCCCAGGTTTCCTGTCCGTAGAGCCCGTTCTCCTGACCCCCTTTCAAGGGGCCCAGCTCCTCCCACCCTGGCCCTGGCCCTATTGGCAGGAGCAGCCCTGCCTCGAGGTCCTGCGTGGACTCAGTTAGCATCAGGCTCAGACCCTGGCTCCCCTCTCCCTGCCTTGTGACCCTGAGCAAGAACCTGGACCTCTCAGGGCCTCAGGTGGTTACCCCACCCCCTCAGAGGTGTGGGGAGGGATATGGGACAGGCTCTGAGATGAGGGAATGGACAGGACTGCTCTTGGCAAGCTTTCTGCAGATTATCCTTGGTACTCAACCCTGGAGCTGGAGGCCAGAGAGGCGCAGGGGCCGAGGGGAAGAGCTCCGGAGCTGAGGCCAGCTCTGGGTGGCCATGGCCCAGTCTGCTCACCCCTTCAAGCTTCCTTAAAGGGATATTTCTCAAAAGGGATTGTCAGGAAGCTTAGGAGGAGCATGTATATAAGGTGGCACATGCTAGGTGCTCAGCGTGTGTGAAGTCCTCCTCCTCTCGAATTCTTATCCCTTACAGAAGCCTCTGTAGGGGACATCATTGCTGGTTCCTAACCAGCACCCACTCCCCTCCTCTGGTCCCCAGTCAGGGGCTTGGGGTACAGTCAACTACATCCCTAGCATGGCATGTGACCCAGCCCGGGCATCCTCTCAGCCAATGAGAGGCAGGCCTGGGATTTTAGCTGGAACCAGGAAGAAGGAAGCCCTTTCTTTCTAGTGGGGTTGCTGTTTGGGTGGAAGCCTGGAGCATGGAGTTTGTCTTGCCTCAATTCAGGGGAGCTTGAATGAGAACAGAGCCAGCAAAGAGGAGAGAAAGCAAGTCCTGCTTATGAACTCTGAATACCTAGATGCAGCCATACCTGATATCAGTAGGGTTCCTGCTTTATGGGTGAGAAACTGAGGGCAGATCCAGGGTCACAGAGCCAGGAAGGGGCAGAGCAGGGATTTGAACCCAGGCCGACTGGCGCCAGTGGCTGTGCCCTGGACCTCTGGACTCCACAGAGCCCTTTGGTGGAAATCCTCCCCCTAGCCTGGAATCCTCTCACCCAGCCTAGTCTTTGAACTCAGCTATTTCTGATCATCCCAAGGGAGAGTGTTTCCTGCCTCTGGCAGAAAAATCGGGGGAGAAATGAGAGTGCTGTGGTCTGGCCCCAAATTCAGTTTGGGCATGCTTGGGCCAGATGAGAATTCTTTCTTTCTCTTTCTCCTTTTTTTCTCTCATTTTTCCTTCCTTCCCTCCCTCCCTTCCTTTCTTCCTCCTTTCCTCCCCACCCCCTCCTTCCTGTCTGAAATAAAACATCATGTACTCCAGCCCACCTCACACCTGGGTCATGCTCTCACCTCTGCCTAGATGACCTCCTTCTCAGCTCTGCTCCAGGCACAGGTGGCTGCAACAGCGACACTTCTTAACGTGCAGACGCCAGGGCCCTGCATGGACACCAGCGTGTCTGCACAGCAGGGGCAGGACCAGTGGAGATGAACACACAGCGCAGGCTTGGGTACGGGCGACCCATGTAGGACACTGCATGAGGGTGTCCTTGAAGCCCAGGCTTCAAAGTTGCGCTGGGAGAGGGGCAGGGGTTAGGGAGCTGGACCCTCCTGAGCTGGAATAGAGTGAGGATGGGGCCCTAAAGGAGGGGGCCTCTCAGTTCTTTGGACATTTGGGTTTAAGTTCTACCTCAGCTAGTTTTTCATGCTGAGCAGGTGCCATAACTTCTCCGAGGCTTGGCTTACTTATCTGAGAAAAGATTAAAAAGAAAAACAGTATATATTAAGCTGTTAGTGTACACCAGGCTCTGTGCTCAGCGCTATACATGGAGAAATATATGAAGTCCTCACAACTCCATGAGGTGGGTACTGTTATTATTGTTAACTTTTCCGAAAATAAAACTGAGGCTCAGAGTGGTCAGGTTACTAGCCCAAGGTTACACAGCAGGTAGATGGCTGAGCTGGGACCTGAACCCAGGCATCTGGCTCTTCCCAGTGCTGTGTAGGGTTTTTGCTTTGCTTTATTCACTGCAGTGTCCCCAGTGCCTCATATATGGTAGGTCTCCAGAAATATTTGTCGAATGAATGAATGGATTGATCACCCATTGGAGGGAATTGACAATTGCCCTGTAATTGTCAGTTTGTGGGAGATATTAAAGCAGGCACTGATCCTGTAGTCGAGCCTCGTTCCTCTCTCCCCACTTTGTATAACAGGGACAGTAGCAGTTCCACCACTTCAGGTTGGTATGAGCATTACATGAGATGACACTGGGACAACACTAGCATCACCATGCACCCCCCCGGGCGTCAGCCAGGGTGGTCAACTTCCTAGTCTCCTCTGTACTCTGCGTTTCCTGCTGTGATCCTGTCCCTCTCACAGAGCCATGCCTGGTGACAAGCCCACAGTAGGTGCTCAGAAGAGAAGGATAGATACCTGAGTGCTTGCTGTGTGGTGGGCTTTTAAAATACTCTTCATCTGACCCAGTTTTCCCTGGAAGGGGCGCCCAGAACAGACTCTGCTAGATGTTTGTTGATTGACTGAACAAGGTGCAGAGCTGGCTGTGTGGGTGGAGTGTCTGGCACAAGCCCCGCCCACCACCCACAGTCTGCCGGCTCAGAGCCAAGCCTGGGTTTCCACATCTGCTGGCATGGCTGGGAGGTGGATGGGCCATGGGGGAGGCAGTTGCCAGCTGTGGCGCTGGGGCCTTGTGGGAAGGCTAGGGGGAGGGTGGGGCGCATGGGGGATGGGGGAGAGTTCCTCATGCAGTTAAGCCCATGCGGAGTGACTCCTCATTGGGCCCTTGTCCAGCAGTGGCTGGGAGGACAGGCACGTGGCTGCGGGACTTGCCAGTTAGAGCACAGCCCTGCCGCTGCTGCTCTGAGGTCCTGGGCCCTGCCCCAGGATGAGGGTCGGTGTTCCCGGAGGTGTCACCCTCGGCATGGACAAGTCACATCGCCTCTCTGAGCCTCAGCTTTCTCTTTGGCACCATGGGAGGGCAGCTGTCCCAGCGTGGGGCTCTTCTGAGCTTTGGAGGCGTCACAAGCTGGGGTGGGTTTCTTTAGCGTGTGGGGGACAGGAGCTGCCTGGGGCCATGCACAGCCGACTTGGAGGCAACAGGCCCGGAGGGCCTCGGGTGACTCACTTCCCTCCGCAAGTCCTGGCATCGTCCAACAGCCCGGGCATGAGACAGGAGCAAAAACGTGTTCAGGGCAGGAATTTTGAACCATAAATGAGAAAACAATGACCGTCGTAATAATAATGCCTGTACCAAGGGGTTTTCAACTGTTCATTCATCTGTTTATCCTTTCAGCTAATATATTTTAGCTGCGTTCATTTATTCAGTGAACATTACTGAACACACTTCATGCCAGGCTAAGGTTATCAGATTTAGCAAAAATAAAAATAAAACAAACAACAAAAAAAACCCTAGGATGCCCAGTTATGTTTGAATTTCAGATAAGTAACAAATGACTTTCTAGTATAAGTATATCCTGTGTCATATCTATTAGTGTTAGTATATCCATGCAGCCTAGGGCTGACCCTCCATAAGGCATTTGCTCACACTGCCCAATGAGGTATGTTTTCCCATAAGGAAACAGAGGCTCAGAGAAGTGTGTCTACCTGCCCAGGTTCGCTCGAGCCAGGTGTCCTGGCCAAGGGCCAGGGCTTCAAGGTGGGGGCCTTCAGCAGAGCCGCATGGATGTGGGCACTCTCTCACCCCCTGCTCACTTCCTGGATGGCAATTTCGGGAACACAGGGCCAGCCGGGCAGCCACCTGGCAACTTTCCCCCTGCCCCAGCCCTCATCTGCTCGGGGAAGCCGCTGTGGGTCATCAGGGCTGGAGGCTATTCCAGCCAGGTCGGAGGCTGTGCACCTGCATGGACAGAACCCCCAGAGCTCCATGGGCAGAGAGGGCATCCAGAGGGAGGGAGGCAGAGGGGGCTGGGGTCACCAGAGCCCCCTTGGCCACAGCCCCTTGTCAACAAGCAGGGCTTCACTGATAACCCAGGTGAGGTCTGGGCTGAGGTAGGGGGCCCCTGGAGTCACCCCTCACCCCACATCCTCTTAGAGAAGTCTTGGCCTTTTCCTGGGGTGAAGCCCATCCTCTCTACATAAAGGCATTTGTACATTCACTCATGCACACATTCACTCATTCGTTTGCGCCTCCACAGATGTTTCTTGAGCACCTACTATGTGCCAGGCACTGTTCTAGGCATAAATCTAAGGGGGATATGCAGGAAAACAAGGCAGACAAAAAGCCTCGTTCTCATGGAGCTGACGGTTTAACAGGGGAGACAGAGAATGGACACGCAAGATAAGTTTGAGTGGGCAAAGTACGAGGACGGAAACAAAGGGTGGGGAGGTGACAGGGCATGACTGCAGGGGTGGGGTGGGGCTTGCAGGGTGTCCAGGAGGGCCCCCTAAGGAGCTTGAGAGGAGACCCAGTGGTGAGAAGCAGATATGGAGGAAGTGCCCACCCAAATGGTGAGAAGGGAGACCCCAGCTCTGGAACTGGGAGTGTTGGGATGCAAAGCCAGGTCTGCAGCCCAGGCCCCTCTCGCCTGGGAGGTGTCAGGGGAAGCAGGGCTCTCCACACTGGCAGAGACTTAGCTCCACCCAGCGTGCTGCCTTGGGCTTGCCAGCCCCGAATTCCAAGGGTGCCAGTTCTGCTGTGTGACCTGGGCAAGTGTAACAGCCTCTCAGAGCAAGTGCAGAGGCACTAGGGACAGAGCAAGCTGGGTGACTGTGAGAGGAGGTGTTTCCAGAATGCAGTGAATTAGGGGGAACCTGGTGGAGCCCAGGTGGGTGGAGTCACCTTCTCCAAGGAGCCTTCCCTGATAGCCCTGGCTCAGCTGGCCCCCTTTTACTCTTCCTCATCACACTCATTCTGTGTGGCACCACAGCCTCTGTTTATTGGGTACATGGGGATGTACTGTCTTTCTTACCCTGTAATTACAATGTCAGCTGGATGGAGGTACCCAGTTACCTGTTGGCTGCTCTGTGGCATGGAAAATGTGGCCACAGGGACTTGAGCATGGGTGCTGTTGATAGATGACGGGGAGCACAAGGCCTGTGCTCTGTGAATTGTAGTGCTGACTTGACTGAAGCCTCACAAGCCAACCCCGGGGCGCAAGCCCTGAGTACAAAGAGATTCTGCTGAAAGAATGTTAATATTGACAGCTAGTGTTCATGGGATGCTTGCTGCGTGTCAGGCACTGTGCTGAGGACTTTTTCAAATTGTGGTAAAAAACACATACAGTTTACCATTTTAACCATTTTAAAGTGTGCCGTTCAGTGACATTTAGTACATTTGTGAGGTTGTGCAATCATCTCAGCTATCTAGTTCCAGAAGATTCCCATCATTCCGAAAGGAAACTGTACTCATTACACAGCCACTCCCCATTCCCCCTCCCTCTAGCCTCTGGAAACCACTAACCTACTTTCTTTCTCTGCATCCGCCTGCTCTGGGTATTTCGTAGAAATGGAATCATAATAGTGCACAGCCCTTGGCGGCTGCTGCCTTTCGCATGTTCCCCCATGTTGCAGCGTGTTTCAGTACTTTGTTCTTTTTATTGCTGAATAATAGTCTATTGAATGGATATACCACATGTATTTATTCCTTCATCAGCTAATGAACATATGTTTCCACTTTAAGTCTACTGTGAATAGTGCTACCATGAACATGTGTGTACAAGTTTCTGTTTGAACATCTGTCTTCAATTCTTTGGGTACATACTTAGGAGTGGAATTGCTGGGTCATATGGTAATTCTGTTTAATTAATTAGGTACTGCCGGCTAAGCAAGGTGCTTGACCTTGAGGAATTCTCACAAGATAATGAAGGAGGCTCTGCATTGTCCCCATTCTGCAGGTGAGGAAACTGAGGCTCAGAAAGTGGAAGCATAAGCCAAGGTCACACTGGCAGGAAGTGATGAAGTTGGGTCCATCGGATTCCAACCCCCCTTGAACCTAAGCTGAAATGGGAGAGAGCCGGCAAGCCAGAACCAGACTGTCTGTGGTCCATCTACAGGGGAAGCTGAGGGAAGAGGGAAGAGCCAGCGCTTCTCTCTCAGACTTGTTTGGATTCCAATCGCCCTTGCTCCTTCCTGGCTGGGAGACTTTGGGCCAGCTGGTTCACCTTGCTGAACCTCTGTTTCCCCATTAAATGGTGCTACGGAGAGAGATTTCCTCACACAGGAGTCCTAGGGCTGCAATGAGAAGCCTGCCCCTGCTGCTCTCCACCGGATGTCGTTATTATCATGCTTTCTCTGCCGCCAGGGGAAGAGGTTTTTCCAGCCCTGGTTTGGGTGAAGCTGGGAGGCAGAAGGGAGGCAGGGGCATTTAGAACCTCTCTTCCAGGGTGCCTGGGGACAAGGGGGCTCCAGGCTGGAAGGGGTGTGCGGCCCAGGGGTGGAGGCAGTGTCCGCCTCAAAGTCCCCTGTCCGTGCTGACACTGAATGTTTCGGATGGGAAAACAGCGCACAATTTTCCAGAATGCTTAGATGCCACCTCATCAGAAGAGAAATGAGCCTGGGTCCATTAAATTCCCCAGAACCACACTGCATTTTAGGCCAGAAATAATAACTATAGCTTTTTAAATGAAAGCCAGAGAATACAAATCTAACTTGGATGTGTAACTCTAACGGAAGGGACAGTGTGACTGAGGAGTTTCACAGATGAGCTTTCGGCGAGGACACAGGGTGGGGGCCACCAAGCCTTGCTCAGCCCCGCACAGACTTGGGCTCACAGACGCAGTTCTCCACACGACGTTCACAGAGCACCTCCAGGGTACGCTGATTCATTCAACATGCAGAACAATCCTGGAGGGCGATACTATTATAAGCCCCACTGTTCAGACGGAGAAACTGAGGCCCAGAGAGGTAGAGACACTTGGCTAGGATCGAACAGCTAAGACATAGCCGAGCTGGGGTTTGAATGCAGACCGTCAGGGGCCGGATGGAGCCCACACTCTTAATTACCATGAGCCTTCCTTAGGGAAGGCTGGGAAAAATAATTTGTGTTCTGAAAAACTGAGTGACTATCTGGCTGAGGTCACTGCCTGATAGGAGGGAGGTGCTGATGCCGGAAATGGGGAGGGGATAAAGGCCCCGCAGGAAGCACCCTGTGTCCCATTTGCTGGGTTTTCCTTCCCAGACTTTTGGTGAAGTTGTTTCTTGGTGAGTGTGTGTGTTGGGGGTTAGTGAGGGAAGGGAGACCCCAGCTCTGGAGCTGGGGGTGTTGGGATGCAAAGCCAGGTCTGCAGCCCAGGGCCCCTCTTGCCTGGGAGGTGTCAGGGGAAGCACGGCTGTCCACACTGGCAGAGACTTAGCTCCACCCAGCATGCTGCCTTGGACTCGCCCCGAATCCCCAGAGTGCCGGTTCTGCTGTGTGACCGGGCAAGTGTAACAGCCTCTCGGAACCTTAGTTTCCTCCCTGGAAAGTGGGGCTTCCCACCGCACACAGTTGGGAGGGTTATGGGCCGCTCTTGTTCCTGCTGCTGCCAGTAAGAATCCACGTGGAGCATCTGCCCTGCCGAAGGGAGAACACCCTGGCCGGAGTCCAGCTGGACATCAGGTGGGAGGGCCCGCAGTGCCGGCCAAGGCTGGCTCCTGGCCGCCGCCTGGCTGCCGGATGGGACGTTGGGGGAGGGGCCTCCCCCTGTCCCTCCAGACTCCTGAGTCACAGTCTCCCGTTGCTGCCAGCACCAGGCAGGAAGGGGGGCAGGGGGGTAGGGGAGCCTGGGAGGAGCGGGCAGAGAGCTGAGAGCCCAGTTGTGGCTGCTGTTGGGTGGGATGGACAGAAAAGCATCTGTCGGGAGCAGGTCAGATTTGAAGGGGGTCCTGGGGTGTCAGAGTGGGCCCTTGCAGCCCCTGGATAACAGGCAGCAAACTCAGTCCTCAAAATTTCCTGACCCTCCCCAACCCCCAGATACATACAGACCACACTCAGCTTCTTTCTCTTTCTATCACGATCTCTTTCTATTTCTTGACTTTGTTGATCTGGTTCCAGCCTCAGGGCCTTTGTACTTGCTGTTCCTCAAACACATCACGGCACTGGCTTTCTCAGCCCCAGATTCAGCTTAAATGTCACCTCCTCAGAGGGGCTCTCCCCAACCACCTCCCCTCTCAATTCCTCCAGCTCATCCATTCATTCATCTTCCCAAAATATACTGAGGCCAGTCTGAACCTTACCTTGCTCTGGGCACAGGCAGTAAAACGGTGATCATTCTACCAAGGGAGACAGCCAAGTGCCAGTGAACATGTAGTGCAATGTGCTGGGGTAAAGGAGGAAGGGAGAATCAAACACCATGGCAGGGGTCAGGGTGCTGGAGGGAGTCTCTCCATGTTGCAGGGGTGCAGGAAGGTGTCTCTTAGGAAGTGGTGCTGAACAAAGATGAAGGAAGTAAGGGAGGGAGCTGTGTCAGTATCTGGGAAAAGAGTTTCAGGCAGAGGGAACAGTAAGTGCAAAGGCCCTGAGGCAGCAGCATGGCTGGCGTAATCAAGGAGCAGCAAGGAGGCCATGTGGCTGGAGCAGAGTAGGTGAGGTGCCCTGAGGTCAGTGAGGGGATGGGGTGGGCAGATCAAGCAGACCATGCTGAGGATGTGGCCTGTGCTCTGAATGAGGTGGGAGCCCCTGGAGGGTGCTGAGCAGAGGATCGGTAGAGGGGGTGAGATGTGGTCAGAGCCGGTAGATTTAGGGGACGAGCTGACCTGACTCGGTGATGGATTGGGATGGGGGCCAGGGAGAAGTAGGCATCAGGATGATGTTCAGACTGGAATCGGGACCTCACAGCCCTCCAGGCAGACACGAGGATCCCCCTACCTCACTCCCGCCCTGGCATGAGGCCCACGCCTTGGAACAGGCCTCTACCCCGCAAGTGAATTGGGGCTTCCAAGGTCAGGCTCGAATCTGTGCTGGAAAGGAGGCAGCTTCTCCCTGGTCAGCCTCCCCCAGTGGAGGGCTGTTTGTTGGGGGGCACCCTGAGTTCCCTTTCCTCCTTTCCTTCATAACTACCAGGCTAGCCAGGGCCCTGGTCAGGTCTGGGAGGTGCTGGTGGGACAGGGGCTGGGCCCTTCCAGAGCCATGCAGAGGACAGAGGTGAAGCAGAAGCCACCAGTGAGGGGGAGAAGCAGCCTGTGGCCAGCCCAGCATAGACAGTGTCTTATCTCTGTGGCCACAGCCCCACCCCCAACATGATCAGGCCCATGGGATCCCGTCCAGAGCCGTGGCCAGTGACTCAGCAGGAATCACCCCAGACAGGAGCCAGTGCTCCGGTGCCCAGGCCAGAAACCGCCCCCGTCCTGTCCAGCTGGACAAGAGCAGACCCCCAGGGGTGGGAATGCCCTCGGACCAGGAGAGCTGGTGGGGAGCAGCATGGGAGACCCCCAGGCTCCATGCAGCTCCCGGCCACCTGCCCTGATGGCGCTGCTGGGGTCTGGATCATGGTTTTAGGAGGGGTTCTTGGCCGTTCTGTCGAGTTCCGTCGAGGCCTGCCGGTCAGCTGGGCTTTGCTGGCTGTCGGGCTGCTATGGTGGACCCCGTCCATTCCATTATATTGTGTCCGTTCTGTTGTGCCTTCTGGTCTGTTCTGGGGCCCTCCATTTCTTTTCTGTTCTTGTGTTTATTCACTCAACAGGTATTTATTGAGCACCTGCTATGTGCCAGGCAGTTCTAAGTGCTGGAGTTACACCTTTGAATAAAGCATCAGGTAAGGGCTATGGAGGAGGGCGGCAGCAAAAAAGACAGATCACAGAACAGAGCTTGGGGCAGGGGGGTGGAGCAGCCTCGGGAATGACCTCACCGAGAAGGGGACATTTGATCAGGGACCTGGAGGCGGAGTTATCCTACCTGGGGAAGGAAGTCACACCCACTCCAACACCAGTGAGAGGTACTGGGGGCCTGTCTGTTCACTGTGCCTTTGGAAGAATTAGCTCATTAGTCCTCACAACGGATATTGTCTCTGTGACACAAATGGGAAACAGCCATGCAGCTATCTGAAGGTCAGGAAGAGCATTCCAGGCAGAAGAAACAACAAGTGCAAAGGCCTTGAGGCAGGAATGTGCTTGGTGTGTTCACAGAAAAGTGGTGAGGCCAGTGTAGCTGGAACAGATAACCGAGGGGGACAGTAGGGGAGATGGGATGGGGGGACAAGTCTTCTGTGCAATTTAAGGATTTCTGCGAATATTTTTGCTTTTCCACCAGATTGAGCAGCAAACCCCACCACTACCCGAGATGTGCCTACAGTCATTCTGGTCCAAGCCTTCCCGCTGCCTTCCGGGGCTAGGCCAGCTGTAATGGGGCCTGGGACCGGTTCATTCATTCCTTTATACTTTCATTCATTCTACCAGAATTTACTGAGCTGGAACAAAGAGGAGTGAGGCAGACATAGACCCTGCCCACGGGGAGCTCCGAAAGCCAACAGAGGAGCCCACATGGATGATCCCAGACAGCCTGGGTGAAAAACCTAGAAACTCTGACTGCCTCTGGGGAGAGAAAGGACATCTCTCCCAAAGCCAGTAAGTGGTACTGATGGCCCCGCCCCTTTCCTGAATCTTTACAGGAATTAGCTCATTCATCCTCATGACCGTTACTGTTCCACTGCACAGATGGGCAAATGGAAGCACAAGGAAGTAAGGGCAGGATGGGCAGAGCCAGGCTTTGTTCCCGGGTCAGTTCTGGGTCACCATCTCAGTGCAGCCCACCGGGGCTGGTCATCAGGTACAGAGAAAGGGGGCTTTTTGTCCAGTTGTCCTGTTGTTAGGTGTGAAAAAAAATTAAATTCATAAATCATTGCAAACACAGCCCAACCATCTGCTACTGGGAAAATGGAGGGCAGAGAGGGACATGGGGTGACTTGGCTGGGCAGGCAGGGCACCATCCAGGGAGGGCATCAGGGGCTTGGAGAAGGAGCCAGAGAGACAGAGCTCCCCGTGGTGCTGCTGGGAGTGCAGGCCTGCTGCGGGGGCTCAAAGGGCAAGTACACATGGGAGTGTGCATCTGTGATGTGGGCGCCGGGTGTGCGCGTCCCCACGTATCTATGTGTGTCTGTGCATCTGCGTGGTGTGTCTGATCTGGGCTGCTCATGCTGCTGTATTTGTGGCTGCCTGCAGTGTGCATGTGCGTTGTGTGCCTGGGATTTTGTATGATTGTATATGTGCACTCCTCTGGGGCATATGTCTGGTGTTTTTGCCTGAATGAGTATGTTGAGTGTTGTGTGTCTGCTGTGTATTTTGGGGTGTGTGTGTGCCTGTGAGTGTGGTAGGAGAGCGTGCTCCTGTGATTGTGATAAGGCTATGACAAGGGCAGGGTTCCCTTGGGTGCAAGGGCTCGGGCAGGATATTCCTGTAGACACACTCCAGACCAGCAGCAATTCCTCCCCATCACAACAGATGGGTGTGCAGGGCTGGGGTGAGGGACACCTAGGCCAGGAGGCTGAGTCCCCACCACAAGCCTCCTCCTCCATGTTGACCTAACAGCCCCAAGGACAGCAGAAGGAGGTGTCAGGCACAGACAGAGGGCAGGGGCTCAGCTCACTAGCCCTCGGGAGGCTTTGTAGGGTCCCTGGGTGATCAGATGCCCCTATGGAAGATGCGGGATGGAGGGACAGAAGACATCTGCAGGCCTGGGAGTGGGGGTGCTTGAGCAACCTGGGGGCCTTGGGGAGCTCTGGCCTTCTTGGTCCCGGAGGTGGACTGCGGTGTGTGCACACACATGCTGGGGGCAACTACCTGCACTGAGCTCATGCAGAGCCTGGGAGGAGACAACATGACTGCGTGTACACAGGTGACACACACAAGGCCAGAAGGGTAAGTGCATGATGTACGTGTGTGTACATGAATGAGCACACGTGATTGTCCTCCATGGTCCCCAGAACTCCCTCTGCATACGCACGCCCACAATGCACACGAACACACACACACACACATGTGTGTGTACAGGACCTGGCCCACCACTCACACATGTACACTGGATCCCAGGGAGTCCAGGAAGTCCCCAGGATAAAGGTGTTTCTCACATGTGATATCAACAATCAAATGAGAAGAGCAATCATAGTGAGAGCAGCAGAGCGGGAGAGGGTCAGCCCGGGGCCCCAGGAGCCGAAGGCTTGGGCCCAAATTTGCCTTCTGCCCTCGTGGCCAGTGGCCCTGGGCCGTGTGCTTCCCCTCTCTGTGCTTTGGTCTCTTCATCCCTTAGTGAGGCCTGGAGGTGTTAACACATGCCAAGCACTTTGGCTTTACATCAAATAGTAAAAATCACTCTTCCTCCTCATTTTACAGACGAGAAAACTGGGCGCAAGGAGGGTGAGGGCCTTGCCCAGGACCACAGAGCCAGGAAACGGCAGACACAAGATTCAAGTCCCTCCAGAGCCCTCTGTGCCTGCCACCACACATGTCTGCAAAATGGGCGTGATGGGCTCACACATCCACTTGGAAGAAGCCCAGGGCTACGCACACACATGCAGGGCTCTGGCTGGAGAAAAGCCCCAGGGTCAGCAGTGTCTGGATAGGTCACAGGGCCGTTCCTCCCAATCAGGGGCTGCAAATTCTGGTTCCTCCAGGGGCTGGTTTTGGGGGCCCAAATCCTTCCTCCCCGGACCCCTGGCTGAAAGTCCACCATTTATTCTTCTTTCTCTTGCTTGAAGCAAGGGTCAGATGACTCCAGTGCCTACAAAAGCTAAGCAGGTACTTGACTAAGCAAAGGGTAGGGCAGTAGGGCTTGGCAGGGACTGTGGTGGGTAGGATTATTGTGTACAGGAAAGTGGGCCTGTTGCAACAGGAAAACAGGAAGTCTGGATTTTGATAGAAATCTGTGGGCAAGGAATTCCAGTGGTTTCAAACCCTGTGGAGGCCAAAATGATTCCTCTGTCCCTCTGCGGGTCTGCCTTTGTCCAAGGCCCCCATTTTTGGTTTGCCTGTTGGCTGAGACCAGAGGTTGGGTACTTGCTTTGTGCCTAAGAGAAGTCCCCGGCCTCTCTGCATTCAGTTTCCTCCTGGTCAGGCCCAGGGATTGGGGCTGGCGCACGTGCGCGCACACACACACACACACACACACACACACACACACACACACACACACACACACACACACACACACACACACACAGCTGGGACTGCCTGGGCAAGAGCCAGACTGGGACAGCAGCGGCAGCATTGTCCTGCCTGCAAAAGTCATTTCTCACCCACACCTCAACCCCGCCCGTCCCTTGGCGTCTGCCAGGACCTTAATGGATAAAACACCCTGCGAGTGCCTAAGCCCTCCCGTCTCATGGGGAGTGCCAGCTCCGGATGAGTGGCTCTGGACACCTTTGGGTGCAGGTGCTGATGTCAGAGTTGGCCTACGGTGTTCCCTAGAGTGAGGCAGGTCCCCGCAGACTGGACTTATTATGGAAGGCTTCCTGGAGGAGGGGTTGGGGCTGGGACAGCTGTGTGGCTGCTGGCCTAGAAGTCAGGACACTTGGGCTCAAACTAGACCCCTACAAGGGCAGTGACTATGTCATCTTGATTGCTCTGTGTCCCCAGCTCCCAGATCAGAGCCTGGTACACAGTAGGCACTCAACACATTTTTGTAAAATCAAAGAACAGAAAATAATAGCTTTAGAGAGCATGTTCCCTGCCCTAAGAACTGTGAACAGTGCTGTGAAGGAGGAAGTACTATTATCTCCCATTTTGTACAGGAAGAAACAGGCACAAAGAGGTTAACTAATTTTCCCAAGGTCACACAGCTAGTGAGTGACAACTGGCAGTTCAGACCTGAGCCTGTCTGCAAAGCCTGGTGCACGTCACTTTTTGAACCGTTCAGTGTCTGTCTCTCCCATGGGGCTGTGAAGGCCACAAAAGCTGAGCTTGTCTGTTTTGATCCCTGCTCATCTATTTTGGCCTGGCACATATTAGGTGCTCAATGAGTATTTGTTGGGTATATTGCAAAAGCCCTGACCTGTCCCTTTGAGAACTCAGGCAAGTCATTTCTGGGTGGGGCAGGGTCGGTGGGGGGGGGTTGCTGCTGCCTAATGGTGTCTATGCAGAAGGATGAAAAATCCCACCTGCTACTCCCTCTCCAGGCCAAGGGTTGGGGGTGCACCTGCTCCAGGTTGCAGAGCACAGTGGGGAGCCGAGGGGGTGGGGAGTGGGCATCCTAAGGATCTGTGAGGACAAACTGTCTAACCATTGTGGCCTTGTGGGTGGTGGGGAACTTTCCAGGCCTGAGTGAGGGAGAGGAGGGCAGGGGCAGGTATCCCCTGCCATCCTGGTGGGAGGGGTACAGGCCCCCCCATACATTCCCCAGACCAGCCTGGCTGGTTGGACACCTGCTCCCACCTGCTTCTTGTCAGGAGCCTTCATAGACATGAGCCAGGCCAGGAGTTGGGTAAAGGGGATTGGGGGGTAAGGAGGAAGGTGGGAGGGGGCCTGAAGGGTGTGTGGGCGTGGCTGGGGGTGCAGAGAGACCTGGGACAGAGTCTCAGCTCTGCTTCTTCAGGCTGGGCACACTGGGCCCTTCCCTGGGCTTCAGGTTCCCCATTCATAAAATGGGGCTGAAACTCCCTCCATCTGTCTTGTCTACCTGTGAGTTTTCCAGGCACATACAAAGGGTGAGAAATGCTTTTGGGCCTCAGGCCATTCACAGATCACCCCCCAAATTCTTTTACTCAGGAAACATTTATTGGGCACCTACTACTGTGTGCCAGAGCCATGCCAGGCACTAGGGATACAGGAGTAAGACAGATAAGGTTTTCCTCCTGGGAAGAAGGCAAAAAATCCACAGGAGAAAGAATGAGCAAGAAAATTCCAGACACTGATATGGGCAATAAGGAATTAAATGAAAGCTGTGCTAGAGGGTGACGTGGGTGGAGGCTGCTTTACACAAGGAGGTCAGGGAGCCTCTCTGAGGAGGTGACTTGGAGCAATCTGGAGAAAGAGCAGCAGCATGGGAAAAGCTGGGGGCTGGGCTCCAGGCAGCTGGCACAGCAAGAGCAAAGGCCCTGAGGTGGCACTGAGCTTGCTTTGCATTTGCAGAGGAACTACAAGGGGGCCCCTCCTGATCTGGCTAGAGGGGACCCTCCTGCCCTGTTCCCAGGGGCTAAGGCCAAGGGGCAGGGCGGGGGCCAAGCTAGAGGAAATAGGGCCAAGACCCTGGTCGGCAGACTCTCCCGGGACTGCTAATATCCCGAGTGCCGGTGATGAGACGCAGTCCCGGGTGGCAGGGGGTGGGGCCTGGGCCTCCATAAACAGCAATGCTTGTAAAGCTGATCAAAGCAGCAGGCCTGTCCTAGCCCTGGCCACTTCCTGCAGGGCCTAGAGTCCCCCAGCTTGTAGGAAGGGGCCTCTCAGCCTCTCAGACTTGCTCTGGGGTCTCTGCATGGCTAGAGGTTGGTCCCTGAGCTTGTCTAGGCCTCAGTTTCCCCACTTATCTCTCCTGAGGGACTGAGTGGCACCTCTGTATAGCTTGTTTCATTCTATATCTTTGACAAGACATAGAAGGCCTCTGGAACTGTGGGTCTGGGAGTTCAAATCCCAGTCCTGCCACTATGTGACCTCAGGTAGGGACACCCCCAGACTCTGTCCCAAGCTCTCAAATGGAGCTAATGATTGTGTCTACTTCAAAATCCTTAGGCCATGGGGTGTTATTTATATGATTTATAATTATAATAATAATTATTGCTTATCTAATGAAAAGGTTGATCATCGTTAGGTCTCCTGGCTGCGTCCCAGGCAGGAAGCCTGGCAGAGGTTTGTGGGGCTGAAGCGAGAGTGCAGCCCTGCTCCTGGGCAGGCCCGGCCCGAGAGGCCCAGAGGCGAGGGCTTCCAGGCTGAGGGGAAGCTTGTGGAGCCCGTCTGGGCCACGGCCTGAGGCCACCCAGGGAAGCAGCACCCCCCAGGCCCTCCTGCGACCCTGGAGGAGGTGGTGGCTGTGGGGGCCCAAGGGGGCTCTCACCAGCTCTCTCTGAGGCTCCATTTCCTCAGTTTCCCCAAGGGGTAAAAATCCACCTAAAGAAGACCTGAGGATGAAAACAGACCCAGGATTCCACATGTCGGCCCGCCACCTCCCAGATTAGCCCCACCTCACCAGCCTGGACCATTGCAGTGACCTCTGACCTCCAGCCTCCTACAGGGCTCCCTGCCTCCCCCTTGTCTAGCTAGTCTATACTGGGCCAGAGAAACTGAGTTAGACTCTCCCCCTCCTCTCCTCAGGGCTCTCACCTCACCCAGAAAGCCCCCCACCCCCCAGCCCTGCAGCCCCTAGGCCCATCCCCCTTCCACGCCTCTCCCCATTTCTCTCAGATCTGCATTGCTGTGTTCCCCCAAGTGCTGGGACGCCTCTCTCTGCTCTGTTTGGCTTCTAGTCTGTTACATAAAATACCGATTGACTGTCTCAGCTCCGTAAGGGCAGGGATTTTTTTCTGTTTTGTTCCCAGCTGTATCCCCAGTTCCTAAAATTGTGCTCAGTAAATATTTGTGGAATGTGTGAATGGATCCTCACCCAGATCCTAGAAGCAGACACTATTGTTACTTGGCTTTTATGAAGGAAGAAAGTGAAGTTGAGCCAGGTGGTAATTTGGTGAGTTGCCCAAGAACTCAGACAGCTGGGGAGCCGGATAGTCAGGGCCGCAATAACCCCAACAGCTAAAACTTATTGAGCATCTACTGTGCATCAGGAGCTGTTCTGGGTGCTGGAGTAAAAGTGGAAGAAAAAAGCCAGGCACAATGCTTTGCACAGGATACCTCTCTGGAGAGGGGACTGTCACACCCATTTTACAGATGTGGAAACTGAGGCTCAGAGGGCTTCTCAGAGTAAAAGTTCTCTAACAATAATAGTTCCAACAGCCCTAGTTTCCTGAGCCTTTCTCTGAGCACTGGCTTTACATCCAGGGTCTCTTGCCCTCACCATACCTCCTACCCTACTTACAGCAAAGCAACCCAGTTTCTGAGAAGCGCAGTAACAGTGCCTGTGGTAAAACGAAGTGGGGGAGCTCGAGTCCATTTCCCAGGTCCTTCTGCCTCTTGATGTGCCAGGCACTGGGAGGACAGCCCCCACACAGCAGCCCACTGCACATTTGGGGCCTCAGAGCCAGAGGACCCTCCCTGGTGCCTCTCTTCAGGGTCTGGGTTTCGTGCTGCCCCCAACATGAAGCTGCAGGTGGCTTCCTTCCCACTCACACCTGGGACTCGTGCTGTCTTTAGGCAGGGCCTGGAGACGTGGCAGCAACTCTGCTGTGTGGCTGAGGGCAAGCCATGGGCTTCTCTGAGCTGCCAGCCTCAAAGGCCTCCAGGGAGTCACAGCCTCCTGAGCAGGCTTTGGATCAGGATCCAGAGCCGGAGTCTGGGCTGGAGTGAGGGCTCCCCACAGCAGGCCTGGCACCAGGGAGCACCTGCTTCCTGCCTGGAAGGACCAGGGGGAAGGAACAGAGCCACCGTCACCCCTACCCCAGTCCCGTTTCTCCTTCCCACCCTGCCCCCTTATTAGTGCTCTGCAAGCCCCAAGAGATGGGGTCCAGTCCTGTCCACCTGTCCCACCCTGCCCTTTTTCACTAGGAAAGAGAAGTAAATGACCAGGATCCCAAATTCACCAGGACCCCCCAAAGCCCGCATCTGTACCTCTCTTGTCCACTTGGTTCCACCCTCTGCTGCCACCAACCCATGATCCCTTCTCCTGTCATTCAATCCCTGCAGTTCAGCCGGTGCCACAGCCCTGCCTCTTTGGGGGAAGTGAGGTGCAGAAGCGGTTCTGAGTCCAAAGAAGCCAGATGTCCTTCCCAGAGGGCTCAGGGATCCTTCCAAAGGCCAGCCTTCCCTGACACCCCCCTCCTGGGGCAGTAACAGCTCAGCTGATGGAGCACACGTGTGCACCCCCCCATTTTACAGAAGAGGGAGCTGGGCTTCATGGGGACAGCCACCCGCCTGAGGTCACACACAGCCGGGAGGTGGCAGAACTCTGTCTGACCCGGAGCCTGTGACTGCAGAGTAGGAGACTGAGGCCCCAGCACGGGCAGGGACTTGCCCAAGGTCACGCAGGCCGTTAGGACCTAGATCCTTGCAGGGGCTGGGCCAGTGCTGGGAACACGGGAAGCCCAGGCAGAGCCTTCCCACAGGCCGGGGTGGGCTGGGGGCTACTGCCTGGCATCTCCTGTTGTTTTGGGCAGGACCCAGGGCATGAGCTGAAGGGGAGATTCTCGGAGACTTCCCAGGGCCCCTCCCTGCTCTCAGGCAATACCCCAGACTGAGGGACTGGGCACATCTTCTTCCAGGCGGTTAGGGGCAGCGGCTGGGAGCCGGGGTCCTGGTTCCGGGCCTCCTTCCCCTTATTGTCTGTGTGTCCTGCTCCTATCCCACCACTCCACCCAACATCTCCACAGCCTTGAGTGACCCCATTTTTACCACCCAGTAAACAGACTCAGTGAAAGTCCCAGGCCCTCAGGGGAGCCTGAGGCTGTGACCTTGGAGAGTCACTTCCTCCTCTGAGCCTCAGTTTCCTCCTCTGTCAAGTGCAGCCTTTGTGAGTGTGGAATGAGAAATGCCAGCTCAGCTCTTTGGGAAACCCGCTGCCCTGAGGGAGGGAGTCATCTCGGTGCTGACACTGATCTGACATGCAGTTTCTCAAAAGGGGAACTGAGGCCCTAGAATTCGGGGACCCACACGAGGACACAGCCAGCTGAGGCCTCTCCATGGCCATTTCCCAGGAGGCGGCTATGTAGTACCAATAAGGCACATTTTGGGACCAGACACACTGGGTCAAATCCCAGAGCCCTGTCACTCACTGGCTGTGTGGCCTTGGGCAAGGCACTCTACCTCTCTGTGGCTCAGTTTTCCCTTCTGCAAAAGGAAGAGAAAACTAACCTGATGTCAGGACTTAATGAGGTAATTAAGCATGTAAACCACCCATGGCAGAGCCTGGCACCCAGTAGGCCTTCAATTAATGGTAGGGCTTCTTCCCAAAGAGGAGGCTGTGCTCACCATCTTGGCTCCATTGGAGGCTGGGGACGGGTGCCTGGCTGGGAAGGGTCAGGATCCAGCTGGGGTTCCTGGGAGAGCGAGGGATGGCCGCTGACCCACGGCTCCATGTGAACAGGATTCGGCTCTTCTGCATCTCGACCCTCCTCGCAGCTGGCGTGCTGGCTGCAGCCTCTGCCCTGTTCGTGCCCTCGGGTACCTGGCCCCGATGGCCATTCCCAGCTCGCCCTTCATCGTGCCTGCTCACTAGCCCCTTTCTGCTCCTCCGTTCTCCAGGCTCACGCCGGCCTCAACAGCCTTTGCACCTGCAGATCTCGCTCCTGGATCCCTTTCCCCCCACATTTTCCCTTCTTTAACAGAGATCTTATTTTTAGTTTCTCTCACTAGAATCTGAAACAGAACCTAGAATATTTAAAAAATTTTTATTTTGGTATCATTAATGTACAATTACATGAACAACATTATGGTTACTAAACTCCCCGATTATCAAGTCCCCACCACATACCCCATTACAGTCACTGTCCACCAGCGTAGTAAATGTCTTCTCTGTGTTGTACAGCCCTCCCCGTGCCCCCCCACCCTGTACATTATGTCTGCTAATTGTAATGCCCCCTTTTCCCCCTTATCCCTCCCTTCCCACCGCCCCCTCCCTGGTCCCTTTCCCTTTGGTAACTGTTAGTCCATTCTTGGGTTCTGTGAGTCTGCTGCTGTTTTGTTCCTTCAGTTTTTGCTTTGTTCTTATGCTCCACAGATGAGTGAAATCATTTGATACTTGCAGGACCTAGAATATTTTTGACATTTAATAAATATTCGTTCCATGCATAGATGAGTGAATTTTGATTTTTGACCTAAGACTTTCTTCTTTTTAAATAGACACATTCAACCCATTTATATTTATTGTTTACATGGATATGTTTGGTTTTATGTCATCCTGTGTTCTGTTGATCAGCCAACTGAATGAATGACTGAATCAGAGTGAATTCTAGGTTGCTGAGGTGGGCTGGAGACGGGCTTTTTGAAGCTGCCCTGGGTCATCCAGGGTAGGAAGAATGTGCGACTGACCCCCGACCCCTCCCTCTTGCCTTGGCCCCAGATAAGGGCTTATCTCTGCTCTCTCCCAGGTGTCCCTCATCCCTTCCCTCCCACCCCCATCTCCTGCAGGAGGTACCAGCTTTATGATGCGGGGCTCTGCAGCGAGGTCTGCACCACCATCCCAGATCCCCCGTTGACCTGTGGTAGGCTGTTGACTTCCCTCTCCAAGTCTTCATTTCCTCACTTGTAAAATAGTGCCTTAGTTTTAGCCTCCTACCACGGTGACTGTTGAAAGGAATAAACGAAATAACTTAGGTCAAAGGGCTTAGCACAGTGCCTGGCTTAGAGTAAGTGCTCAGTAAGCATTAGATTTTATTATTGTGGTGGCTGTACCTCAGTTGCCTTTAATTGTAAAGGAGGTTGCTTGTCATTTCCTTCTCAGCACCTCAGGATCCTGCCACAAAGTCTGGAGCTAGAGAACTGTTCGGTCCATCGTCTCATGGCCTCTTCCCCAGCCCCCAGAGAGAGTCACTGCCTGGGACTCTGGAGGGGCTCCACAGAGGCCTGACTGACCACCCAGAGGCAGGGAGAGGAGACAACACAAAGTATAAACAGCCTGCCTTCCTTCTCCAGGGCCACAGCATCATCCCCATCACACAGATGAGGAAACCGAGACTCCCTGGTCCATTGAATCCACAAACACCCCGAGCATCTACTGTGTGTGGGCTGTGCTGGGCCCTCTCCCACAGTGCTCACAGCCCAGAGGGGGAGACAGGAAAGCCAGCCCACACTGCAGGATTTAAATCCAGGGCCTTGCTCAGCCCCTGAAAGGCTCCTCGAGAACCTTCCAGCATCCCTTCCTGGCGCAGGGCACTGGCTCCCTTATCACAAAGGAGACAGCAAGGCCAGAGCTGTGCGCTCCTGAGCAGAGCCACCAGCTTCCGAGGGCCGTGCAGCCTTCCTGCCTTCGCACCAGCTGGTGCCCCTGTGGGGATCTCCTTCCTCAGCAGTCATCCCGCCTGTTCTGTGTTCGGGGCACTGCACGGGCGTCACTTCCTCCGGGACTCTTCCGGCAGGACCCTCTTGCTCAGACCCTGCGGGTTTCCTCTTTTTATAATGCGTTTCCTACTCACTCCCATAACTCTCCGAGCTTCTCAAGAAGGCACAGGCTCTGCCGCCTACCTGGCACTTAGTAGGTACCCAGTCCGTGTGTGCATGAGCTGCTCCTCCTCAGGGAGAGCCTCCCCAGAGGTCCTGCCACTCCCCTGCAGGTGTGTACAGCCCAGGCCTCTCTCCTGCCCCATCATAGGGGCTGCTCTGCATTGGTCTGTGGGCTGGCTGCTGTTGACCAGCATCCTCTCTAGAATGTCACCATCCAAGGACAGGGCTCTTTGACTGTTTGGTTCACCGTTGTGTTCCCCACACCTAGTACAGGGCCTGGCATGCAGTATGTAGATAATAGCTGTCTGTGGAGAAAGGCAGGAAGGGAGGGAGGGGAGGTTATAGTTCACTTGTCTCATTTTTCATTTGTTCAGTCAGCAAATCCTTATTGAGTGCCATCTGTATGCCAGTTTGGGGGAGAGAGTGTTAATGAAGACAGACACAATTCCTGCCCTCGAGGTACTGACCTTCTGGCCACTGCAGCCATGATGTCACGTAGTGAGACACCCTGGGAGGAAGGGTACGGCTAGAGGGTGTGCAGGCACCTCGGTCAGGCTGCCAGGAGGAGGGGGCATCTGGCAGAGGCAGGGGAGGCCCTGGGCTGCCCCTGCCCCCAGCTGGCAGATGCCGGGGCTGTCGTCACTGCGGGCAGTCTGGTTGCCAAATGCCACCACAGCTGCGTCACTGAGAGCCGGGAGGGCTGGCAGGCTGGCTGCAGCCCTGAGTCAGGAGGAGCTGGGTCAGAGGCCTGCCTGGTGCCCAACGCTTGCCACCCTACGAAATGTGCCCATGTGGCCACTTGCTGTTACGGACTACTTCCCACTTGCAAGAAGAGTTCAGAAATGGTGCCTGAGTGTCCATGTCCCCACCTCCAAGAGAGAAAAAAATTGTGGCCGAAACTGTAGAAGACCCCTGGGGTCCCCAGCCCATCCCCCAGAGGTGACTTCATCCTGAATTTGGCATCCATGACCCTGTGTGTGATTTCATAATGTTACTTTCCTGGGTTTACCTTTGTGTGTCCCTGTGTAAGTCAGTCACCCTCTCTGGGCCTCAGTTTCCTCACTGGTAAAATGGGAATGATGATACCCGATTCCTTCAGAGGCCTGGTAAGAATTAAATGAGCTCCATCCATGTCAAGGGCTTAGACGAGGGCCTGGTACACCGTAAGCTAGTTATTGTTCCTGCACACCCAGGCCAGGGGGCAGACAGACATCACTGGTATCAAGAATACAACCTTTTAAGCAAGCTCTGTGTGTGGTGTCAGGTTCACGCCAGTGGTGGCCTTGCAGTGGTGTTGGAAGGTGCCAAGGCACCAATTCTAGTTCATTCTATTCCGTTCCTAGTGAGCTTGCCTGCCCTGGCAGATCCGACAGACCAGGTCCCTGCCTGGCTTGTTCTCTGTGGTCACCCCAGCTCCTGGCTCAGGGTCTAGAGACTTGCAGGATGGGTTTCTGGAGTGAATGAAGGGACCCAGTTTCCTCATCTGTATGATGGGTCCTGCAGGCCATAGGAATGGGAAGGTGTCTGATGCACAGTACGTGCTTATAAACTCTTCTCTGTTTCCTCCTCCTCTCTCCCCGGAGCTAGGCCTGCACCCTGCCACTGCCCTCAGTGCAGCCATTACACCTACAGATCCAGGCTCCCTGCTGACTCATTCATTCATTCACACATTCATTCTTGCATGCAGTCAACATTTTTTTTGAGCACCTACTGTGCACCAGACTCTGCTCTCATCTCTGGGGATACTGAAATGAATAAAACAGACAAAAATCTCTATCATCCTGAGATTCTGTCAGGGGAAAGAGCCGTCAGATAACTGGGATCCCAGCTAAGAGTCACCAGGCCTGGGCAGTGGGAACCAGGGGAGGCACCTGCTAACCCAGTCTGGGGCTTTGGGGAAGGCTGTGAGCTCAGCCCGAGAGGAAGGATGAGAAGGAGAAGTTACTCAGATGGAGGGTGGGGAGGATGTTCCAGATGGAGCCATCGGCCTGCGCTGAGGCCTGCGGGGGAGGGAGGCGTGGCAACTTGGGGGCCTGCCGTGGCTTGGCCTGCATGGAGGGGAGGAGGCGGTTGGACCTTATCCTGAGGGTGGCGGTGGGTGAGCGGCGAGTCTGGCCTGACTTGGCTTTTGCAGGGCTGGCTTCTGCTATAGCGTGGAACCGGGGCTGAAGGGGTGAGGCTGGAGGAGGGAAGACTGGAGGGCAGACTGGTCTCCTGCCTCCCCAGCAGCCGAGAAGGGGAGGGCAGGCTTAGCACAGGCTGAGGAGCTAAAAACCCCAGATGTGCTGGGCCAGGCCTGGGTTTCCCTGGAAACAGGCCCAGGATGTGGCTGCTGAGGAGGCTTCCTCCCGCCTCCCAGGGGACTGGATCGGGCGTCAGCAGCACCTCCACCACAGAGGACATCTGGACAGTGGCCCTGTGACTGGCCAGGTCCTTCTTGGAATGGACCCCCCAAATCTACACAGCATGACATCCCACCAAGGGTGTTCATGACACAGTCGGCACCAGCCTAAGAAGGAAATAGCCCAATGGTGTGCCACCCCAGGCTTTGTCAGATCTGCCAGGATCCTTCAGGACGGCAGAATATTCTGGAGCCTTGGGAGAGGCAGGATGGCGCAGAGGCTGGGAGCACAGACCCGGGAGCCCAAGAGCCTGGGCCTGAATGCCGGCACTGCCAGCCACTGCTGTGTGATGCTGGGCAGGCACCTCACCGCTCTGTGCCTCAGTTTCCCCATCTACAAAAATGGGGGTGATGAGAATAATAGAACCTCCTAATAGGATCACTTCACCCCTATGATTAATGAATTACTCCATGTAAAGCATTTGGACCTGTACCCAGTACAGAGTGAGATCTATAGAAACCTTTGCTGCTGCTGTTATTATTGTTAACATGATGATTATTAGCAGTAGTAGTGGTAGAAATATAGACCAACCCAAGGGAGAAAAAAGGAGCAGGACAGAATGTAAAGTGACTTGTAGGATGTGCAGACGCTCACATCATCTCCGGGGGGGCCCCAGGATACTGGCAATGTTGGAGTGTCTGGTAGCGGCCTTGGGGGGATGGGGGAGGGGGCTCTGACTTTTCACTCTATACTCTCCTCACCCTCTGTGCTGTTTGAGGGTGTGTGGGTGGGTGGGTGTTTCCCCTATGACTTGTCTGTATATTAGAAACCAAACACATCAGAAAGCAGCTCCAAAGGAGGTTTCCTTCAGGAAGGTCCCATGTCTCCCCACCCCCCATTCCCTTTGCCCCACCCCCACATCCTGGCCTGTGTGTGGCCCAGTCCTTGCTGTGCTGCTGGTGTTCAGAGCTCTAGGCCTTGGAGCAGGTCCGAGCTGGAGTGCCCTGCAAGGAAGGGGGCTCCTTGGAGACCCCCAAACAGCCTTGGCTCCGGGTGGCGCAGGGTGTGGGGGCTGGGGGGGTCCTGACTGACTGATGAGAACTCCAAATGCTCCCCAGCCTGGGCTGCTAATCGCTTCCAGATTGGCCGGGTCAGGGCCAGGGCCGCCGCCGCCTGGCTCCATAAACAGCCCGTTGCTCCAGATGGCGGCTGGCTCCAGCCTGGCGAGCAGGTTCACGGGGGACTGGGGGGTGGCAGCAGGTGGAGAGCCCCCCCACCCTGCCTTGTTGGGCCAGGGAGGCCCCCATGAGCCAGGCTCGGCTGCCGCTCTTCCGCACTGCCCTGAGTCAGGGCCACTGGGCCACAAGAGGCTGTAGAGGTTGAACCCATTGCTCAGAGGAGAGAAACTGAGATCCGGAAGGGCAAGGGGACGGTTCAGCGTTGACGATAGAGATGTGAGAACGGCGCCTGAGGATTGACACTGGGCCTGCTTCATCCCTGTGAATCCAGGGCACTGGGGCACAGTCAGACCCAAGGGAGGGAGGGGGCTTTATTGCCTCCTATGTTCAGACTCTGGCTCTGAGCAAATACATTATTTTTGCTCTCTGGGCCTCAGTTTCTTTATCCATAAAATGGGGGTGGCCGTGGTACCCCGTCGGCTTGCTGAAGAGTCAGCGGTGTGGCTCACGTAGTAAACGGCTGGGTGGTGTGCCAGCTGCATACACTGCAGGCGCTCAGTTCTCCTCCCCCCTGGTACTCCTTTGATTCCTGCTTCTCCTCCCACCTGAGAGCACAACTGCCTCCTCCAGAGAGCTGCCCAGACTTCCACTCAGACCTCTCCCTTCGTGCCAGGCACTGTGCCCTTGCCCTGCCCTTGGCTTCTCTCATGGAGCCTTCCAACATGGGCATGACTGGTACCCGTGCGATTGGCCCTTGGCAGATGAACAAATGGAGGGCAGGGAGGTGCCTGGGCCGTTGTCCCCACCCCTAGGCCCCTGCACATGAAGAAACTGGTCACAGAGGCAGTAGGACATGGTGAGGGCCCCCCGCCAGGGGAAACATGGATCTGGGGGAGCCAGGGTGCCCTGGGGCTGCTTCTCCTGGTCATGCAGTAGTCGTCTGCAGGCAGGAGACCTGGCTGTTTCTCCTACACCCACCCACCAACCTGAGAGCCCACCTCGTGGCATAGGAGGTGAGGACCCAGGTCTGCTGCCCCCCAGGCTGGTGCTGGGTTGTGCCCCCTTTGCCCCGCACCAGGAAAAGGGCTGTGGATCCCTGGCCTGATCACCTGCTCCCACACCAGCCTGGAGCCCCGGGTGTCCCTGGATGTCCTATGGGTGGCTTGGCAGTAGCTTTGTTCCAGGGGAGCAGGCTGAGGGACAAAGGACAGGAGGTGCCACCTGTTCTGAGGGGTTACCCTGCTGATCATCCCCTCCTGCTCAGCTGACTGAGGATGCAGAGCCTCCATGCTGAGGCTGTTTTTCACCATCTCAGCGCTCGTGCTCAGCAGAGGACATCCTCAGTACAGCTTTGTTGAATGAGTGACTGAGTGGTTACATGGAGCATTTGCAGGCCAAGCAATGTCCTGAGCAACTAACTTTCAGTAACTTCATTAATATTCACATAACCCCTTGGGGGAGTGGTTATTATTATTCCCATTTAAGAGATGAGGAAACAGACTCAGAGAGGTTAAGAGTCTTGCTAAAGGTCACACAGCTGGGCCTGGGATTTGAACCCAGATCTTCTAGGTCCAGAGCATGTACTCTTAACTCCAGGTACTCACTCCCAGGGTAGCAATGACCCTGAAACGCATTAAGTGCCTGGCACGTAGTAGGTACTTTTCCTCGGCTTCCTCCACATCACCCGGTGCAGAGATTCAGATTCCAGCCCACCTCGAGGTCAGCAGCCCAGTCGGCCTTGTGCTGGGAGGAATGTTCGTGGTGGCCTCGGCCTGGGTCCGAGAAGAAAGGCAGCCTTGTGGGCGAAAGGTGAGCCGCTGGGTGGGCGCGGGCATGTTTACCCAGGGCCGGTGTGTGGCTGAGGGTGGCGCCGCCGTCAGCCGCGCCGGCTGCCCCGGGCCTGTGCTGGCCTCCAGATGTGCGCTGGCTCCAGCCGGCCGGGCCCCCCCACCCCACGCACAGAGGGGCTTTATCAAAAGCGGCTGTGAGGAGGCCCGGGAGGCCGCCTGGCTCCAGCCTGCTGGCTCCGAGCCCTGGGCCTGCAGAAGCCAGGCGAGCCGCGCTTGGGCTTCCATGCCCAGATCCTCATCTGCTCGGCAGCCCAACTCCTCTGCGCCCCTTGGGTCCTCTGACGGCGCAGGCAGGGGGTGCAGCCACCTTTTCCAGGAACTCGAAGTTCCTGGAGCAATCTGGAGGGGTGACAATGTAAGAAAACTTCTTTTTAAATGTATTTTTCTACATCCCCAGGGGGAAACGCAACCCATAGGAAAACCAAAAGTGCAAAACTCAAGAAAATTCAAGGGGTGCTAAGTGAGCAGCTGAGTGAAGACACTGGTGGGAAGGATAAATTGCAGACCCAGAAAGGCAGCCGCTTTGAGCAGGGAGGAGAGTAACAGCGTTCACAGGAGCTCAGTTCTCCTTGCAGAAGGGTCTCTCTCGGATTGGGTGAAGAGGACGGTGTTCTTTTTATCTTCTTTGTTGGCCTAAGCCATTTTGTATTAACTAAATATAGTAACTGGAGAAACAAAATACTAAGACTCCCTCTACTCCTGACCCTCAGAAGAGTGTCTTCTGATACTTTCTAGGGATGTGGAAGAACCTCAAACAAATCCACATACATTATTTTTCCTGTTTTATTCTTGTTTAATAAAAAAAATCAAACTGTACACTGTTCAGTACCTGGCAGTTGTTTTCTCTTCAAATACATGCAGGGCTCTCCCTGCAGCCTCTGACCTTTTCGCAGCTGCAAGAATCCCACCGTGGAAGGTGCTTCAGGTGCCTCTTGATGCTCACGTAGGTGCTGCTGCACGTGTCTTTGGGGAATCATGCACGTATTTCCTGGGTGATTGGCTCTCAGAAGCACAGAATAGGTGTGTTTACTCTTCTGGGAGCCATTGCGAATTACCCTTCCCTGAAGTTGATGTCCTTGTATTGCCCTACCAGCCATGCAGCCACACACAGAGAAACTGAGGCACAGAGGCAGTCAGCTTCACAGGAGGCTTTCCTAAAAAGCAAACCAAAACAAAACTTTTCTTGGTTTGTTTCTTTCTGATTGCAAAAGAGAAACATGTTCCTAGCAGAAACTTTAGACAATGATGCAAATTGCAAAGTTGGTTTCTTTTCTCCCAGTGGCCTCCTCAACCCACTTCCCCCAGGTCCCACTCTGATTGCACCAAGGGCTTCCCTCACCAGAGACAGAACAAAGATGGAGGGGACCACAAGGGCAGCTCCTGAACTACCAGCAGCGTTCAGGGAATGCCAGCTGTCTGGCCCACTCCGGACTGGGCAGCATAGAAACTGTATCTCAGTGGATTCCTGGGGGCCAGGAGTGGTGACTTAATCATCTTCCTGGCCCCAGGGCCCAACACTGGTCACTCATTGATTCAAACATTTACGAAGCACCTACTGTGTACTGGTGACTGCATCTACTTGCCAAGAGGGAGACTTTCCAAGTGGTGGATTTAGGGAGGGGAGAAAGTCAGTACACTTTGCTAGTGATGCTTTTCATTTTAATTTTTTTCTTTGCAGAAAGCAACCTTTTTGTAAGTAAATAGATGAAAAGAATTCTCAAGTAAGAAAAAAATACAACCCCACCACCTACTGACAGTGGCAGGAAGTTCCGGGGGCCCTGTGGGCCCAGGGGGCCCCTGTGGGGTCAGGAGAGGCTTCCAGGAGGAAGGGAGGCCTCAGAACGCTCGGGAGGTAGAGTTCTGCAGGAGGCCGCTGTGCAGACCTGCAGGACAAGGCTGGTCAGTGGGGGTCTGGCACCCCGGCCCAGCTGGAGGCCAGGCCTCCTGCCCAAGTGTCCCTGCAGCCAGCTTTTCTTGGTGGAACTTACTTCAGCATCGTTTCTGTACATCTGTCCAGGCCACCCTGGAGCTGGAATGCCTTGAGGGCCGAGCCCACCCTGTCCTGTTCACCATTGTCCCCAGTGGCACTTGAAGTGGTTGAATAGGGTTCCCCCAAATTCATGCCCACCGTGAGGCTCAGAATATGACTGTATCTGGAAATAGAGTCTGTGCAGATGTCATCAGAGCCTTGAGATGAGTTCACACTGGATTCAGGGGTGGGCCCCACGCCAGGGCCCGGGGTTCTAATGAGGAGAGTAGAGGACACAGAGACTCTGGGGAAAGGCCTCGTGAGGATGGAGGCAGAGATTGGAGGTCTGCCTCTACAGGCCAAGGCTCTCCAGGGGAGCCCCCAGGGGCTGAGACAGGCTGGGAAGGACCCTTTCCTGGAGCCTTTGAGGTGGCTTAACCTTGGCTAAGTGACCCTTGGAATGTCCACGCCCACGACTCATCGCCTGCACTCAGAACCCAGAGAAAAGCTGTTGGGAGGGAAGTGCTTCACTTGTCTGCCCTTAGTCTCTCTTGCTGTGGCTTCTGGGAGTTGGAGGGTGGGGGTTGGAAAGAGCCTGAGCCCCACTCTGTGATGGGTCAGGGGTGAGTGGCTGCTTCTCCTGCCGCCTCAGTTTCCGTTCCTATAATTGGAGGAATGTCACCTGGTTTCATAGATGTCGTTGAGGGGATGAAGTGAAGCCGGCCCCACTCTGGCGGAGCACTTGGACCCGACGACTGAGAGGCCCCCCTCTCTCAGGACATACTCATGATTCCCCAGCCTCAGATCCTTTCAAAGCCCCGACCCCTGCCCAGTGCGCTGTCCAGTGGCCCCAGAAGGCCACCCCACCCCCAAGGAGCCTGATATCTTTAGAAGGACCTAAGCTTGGATTTCATGTCCATAAAATACCTGAAATCTAAGCAGGGCTCAAGATATGGAGGGTTTTGAAGTTGGCTCAGGGCAGGAGGGGGCAAGAAATCCCAGCGGTCTTGGCCCCTTTCTGGGATTCACCATGAACAGGGGTCCCTGGCAGAATGTCTGGGCCCCTGGCAGGAGGGTGGTGGCTGGGTAAAGGGGTTACATTACTAAAAACTGGGTACATTACTAAAAAAGTAACTATCTGAATTCCAACAAAGACTTAATCCTACCAAGTTTTAGAGAAGATAATTAGGAAAACTCAACTGAAAACATCTTTTTTTCTGGTGTTAGAGGCAGTGAAGGAGGGTGGGGACTTGTGCCCTGAAGCAAGGATTCTAATTCTTGCTATGCCACTTTCTTGCTGTGTGACATCAGGCAAGTTGCCAAACCTCTCTGTGCCTCAATGTACTCATGTGCCAAATGCAGGATAATAATAGTGCCTCCTCAGGGTGGCAGTGAGGGTAACCCAAGTGATTTTATGTGATGTGCTGGCCCAGCTCCTGGGCGTGGTTGGCACTCAGCCACTGCCACTGTTATTTTCTTAATGATGCAAACATTAGCCTCTCCTGAATTGAATCAGGCCTTTCACAGGCATCATCTCACCAAAGCTTCCCACAGTTGGAGGACTGGTGGGCATCGTGAGTCCCTGAGGCCACAGCTGGTGATCAGAGACGTAAGGACCTTTGCCTGTGACACACAGCTGGTGAGACACAAAGCTCAGGCCTCCTCCGGCAAGGTCCATACTCCTAATCACTTCCTGTAGGAAATACGAGAAGCCAAAGGGAGGAAGGGTAAGTCCCCCACGTGCACATAGGCTGACACAGGCTTTCTCCACCTCCCCACTGCTGCTCTGAGCCGGCCTGTCCTGGGCTCTGCAGGGTGTTTAGCAGCATCCCTGGCCTCCACCCACTCGGTACCAAGCACCCGCCCCGTTGTGACAACTGAAAATGTCTCTAGGCCCCGCCAAGTGTCCCAGGGCTGGGGGGCCCCTGGTTGAGAACAGGGCTGGAGGAGGGTGTTAAAATGTTGGAATGTTTCCTTCTGTATATTTTTGCTGTCCATACGCACTCACACAGACCTACTGAAAAGAGTAGACAGGCATTTTGTGGGAATCCTACATTTTCCCACACAAACACAGCTGGGTGACATCACATGTGCATTTGGCATTGGCAAATGAATCTTTCTGGGGTTAAGAAGAGAGTGAAGTGGTAGGTGAATCAGGGGCACCCCTGGCACTAGTGAGCATGAACTGGGGATAGCACAGGCCCGCTGGCCTTGGCCTTTGGCATCTGCTGTGCTGAGTGAATCAAAAGTTCACAATCTGGGTTTTTGCCTCATATGCTCATAGGCCCTCTGTGAGGTGCAGCACAGAGTCAACCGGACATTGGAGGGCGGCTGCTGGGGGTGTTTGTGGCCTCCCACCAGGGCCTCTCTATGGGGCCACCTTGTTCATGGTGGTGGGGGCAGGGGCACCTTGCTGACCCCATACCCCACACCATGTGCAACGGGGGCCTGAGTCTCTTCTGCTTCTTCTGGACCCCAGAGTACCCCCTTTCTCTGCAGTGGGACCCCAGCTTGATTTCATCCTCTAGGCCAATTCATGGCATCATCTCATGGTAGGGAGGCATCACTCTTGCCATTGTACAGACAGGCAAACTGAAGCTCAGAGAGACCCCAGGGTTCCAGAGGTCAACCTCTGGAACCAAGTGGGGCTGCTGGGGTCCCCACTCTGTCAGGCTTGAGGGTCACATATCTATGATTTCATAGGAAGCACTGGCTTTGGGTAAAAATGTCACAGGCCATCAGCCCCATGGATGGTCCTGGGCGTGGGTGTGAGCAGTGGGGTGAGTATCCCTTGGGGCTGAGTTCTCTGGGGGGACTCAGGGTCCTGGGTCATGGCCTGTGGTCAGGCCAAGGGGACCGAGGTCACCCAGGTCACCAGCACCGCCAGCCCCTCCCACTACCTGAGGGTCAGTGGGGCAGCAGGAGCTGCAGGGGCCAGTGGACTCCCTCGGACAATCAACCCCATTTTCTTCTTCCATTAAATGGGTTTAATAAATAGTCCCTGGGGGATATTTTTTGTAATGCACCCAGCGTGCAGAGAATGCTCATTAAGTCTTGACTATTATTCTTAGTCCCTGGGAGGCCTTCCTGCACCCCCCCCCAGGGGGCCCTGAGGGAATGTGCTAGATGAAGACTGCCCAGGGTTTGGTACCAGCCTGGTGGGGCACCCCGAGATAGCACCTTCACCTCTGAGTCTCAGTGTCCTCATCTGTAAAATGGGGGCCCCAGCAATGTCATAGGATGGTTGGGAAGGAAAGTGACACTGTGGGTGTGACACACATCAGGCGTCTGAATTTGCTCAGTGACCTTGCCAGGCTGGTCCAGTAGCTGACACCCATTGTGCCAGGGTGGAGGTGGGCAGCTAAGGCAGTGTGATGGGCTCCAGGCCACGGTGGGCAGAGTCGAATCTCACTTTGTGCTCAGAGCTGAGTGATCTTGGCCAGTCTCTCAGCTTTCCTGGGCCTCAGTTTCGCCCTGTTAACACGGGACTGCTGCAGAGAGCGGAGTGGGACCCCGAGTTGAGCCCTGGCTGAGCTCCCAGTCATGCCCCTGGTGCGGGGCTGCAGCTGGGAGGGGAGGTGGTGAGGTGGCTCCCAGGTCCCCTGCCTAGGTGGGCTATGCCTGCAGGAAGGGGAACCTTTTCCTAATTTGAAAGCCATGAGCAGTGGAAGGCTTATGGGCCCTCCTCTCTCTTTCCATCCCCAGCTCAGACTTGGGCCCTAAACTCCATTTCCAAACAGGCCACTCCTCAACCCCAGCTCTCGGCTCAGCTCTGGACCCACGAGCCTCCTGATCCCTCTGTCTGGGGCCTCGCAGGCATCGCCGCAGGAAGACACACTTACAGGCACCCCCGGCTGCTTCCTCCCCACCCCGCACTCCACCACACACACAAAATGGCTCCTCCAGAACCTTCCCTGGCAGGAAACCGCAGCTCCAACCTCCCTGGGCTGGGGCCAGACCTGGGGGTCCCCCTGCTCCTCTCCTCTCTCCCCCATATCCACCCCTTGAGCAAGTCCTGTGGGTTCCACAATCTGAACATCCTGTGTTTCACTGAATCCGAGAGACCATGGAAAATGACCGGAGAGTCGTACAGTGTGAAACTCTGCATCCTCCAATGAATGAAACACAGTGCCCAGCATCCAACCACTTCTTACCTGCTCTCTTGGTAACAGCCCCATCCTCTCCTCCCCAGCTCCCCTGCTCCCCAGCTCCCCACCTCCCTGACCCCTGCATCACCCTCCCCCCTATGGTGTGCTCTCTGTATGCAGCTAGATGGACTCCATGAAAACCGGAGTCACATCCCATTCCTCCTCTGCAGGCCTCCTATCTCCTCCCTCAGAGAAAAAGAAGAACCTTTACAAGACTCTGCACCCTCTGTCCCTTGTTACCTGGACTTCAGCCTTTGCCTCCTCACCCTTGTTCACCCTGCTGCAGCCACACTGGCCTCCAGGCTGTTTCTCCAACAAATCAGGCATGCTCCTGCCCCAGGGCCTTTGCACTGGCTGTTTCCTCTGCCCCAAACATTCTTCCCGGAGGTGTCCATGTGACTCACTCCCTTACCTTCCTCAGGTCTTTGTTCAAATGCCACCTTCTCAAAATCAGGACTTCTCTGCTCCACTCCTATCACCCTATAACCCTTCCCTGCCTAATTTTCCTTTATAGCATTTATCACTGGTTATTTTCCACATAATTGAATTTTTACCTGTTTCTTTCTCCCTACCCCATCCACCATTACCACCCCAGAACATCAGTTTCCTGAGGCAGCTGTTTCTGCCTGTTTTGTCCCCTGCTGTATCCCCTGGGCCTAGGGCAGTGCCTGGCACAGAGTAGGTGCTCAGTAAACTCTTGTGGACTGGATGAATCAGGAAGTATGGATGCTGGCATGGCCGTGGGTTAACTGGGAAGCTCTAGGAGCTCTGTGACTTAGAATCAGCCTGTGGAGTGTAGAGTCTGATCCTCCTTGGATGCCACACAGCCAGGTCAGCGCGTTCTCAGTTGGAGTTTGTGGGAAAGGGGCAGCTGAGGGTCCTGGGTGTTTACAGTCAGATTCCCAGAGCTGGGTGCTGATCGGGGGCCAGGACAAGGAGGGGAGGCAAGGGGGCTCCTGGGCCTGACTTTAGGCCTCTGACTACAGTGCTAAGTCTGTGTAGCAAGGGGCGAGTAGGGCAGTAAGGACAGAGGGGCTGGAAGTGGCCAGCCCAGTCTTCTGGCCTCAATTATCTGGAAACAAAAACAATAACATCCCAAGGGATCCATGGCTTGGGCACCAGAGCCACTGCCGGGGTGGTGGTGGGGCAGGGCTGGTTTGAGCGGGTGGTGGCCCTGCCTGAGGCTCAGAGAGGGCAAGCCGTCAGGTCAGCAAGACCCAGGAGAGCTAGGATTTGGACGAGGCCAGGGGAGGTACCTCCAAATTATGAATGGCTGGGGCATGGCAGCGAGGGCCCAGCTCCTGGGGAGGAGAGACCGTCGCTCTAGGCCAGAGTATAGTTCAGGGACCCCTGCAGCTGGCTGAGCCACCACCGCATGCCGGGAGTGTGGATTCCCAATCCTCAGATCCTGGGTGGGGCAGCTGGGCCACCAGAGGGGGCTGCTGATTCTAGAAGCCATAGATAGAGTCTGAAAGACAGGACGGCTCTTCCTAAGCTGTCCTGAGCAGACCTGGGCAGGACGGTGGTTGATAATAACAGTAATAATGGTTCACATTGTGTTTCAGATGCTATCCTGTACCATCCCCCATAAGGAGGTCACACATTTTCCCCATCACAGCAGCCCTCAGGGCCTGCAGGATCTGCCTCCATTTCGCCCATACCACTTCTACCACTGACATCCTTGCATATTTTGTTCCAGCCACACTGAGCTCCTTGCTGTTCCGTCATCCTACCAAGTTTACACCTGCCTCAGGACCTTTGCACTTGCTGGTCCCTTTGCCAATTGTTTCTTCAGTCAGCTCTCAGCTCAGATGTCACCTCCTTACAGGTCTTCTCTGACCACCCATCTAAAGCAGCCCCCACCCTTTCTCTTCTCTTTCATATCTTCTCACTGTACTGTTTTTGTTGCCCCAATCAGTTGTGAAATTATCTTATTTATTATTTCTTTACTCTGTCTCCCCCACACGGAATGATGGCAGTGTGACGGCAAGAGCGTATTCTGCCCTGTCCACTTCTGCATCCTGTGCCTGGCACAAGGAGGCCCTCACAGTATTTGTTGCATGAGCAAGAGTCAGACAGACAGATGTGTCCTTTCTCTGTGCCACCATGCCTGGATGTGCCAAGTAGGCAACCTTTCAGGAAAGATCTCATTTCATCCAGGCTGGACTCCAGCCCAGGACAAGGGTTGGGGTGGTATAGCCCCCAAACAGCTGCCTTCCTCTGAGGAAAGGCCTGATGTTCCTGGAGCCTCCTGCCCATCCTGGCCCAGGGAAGTCAGCTATCATTTGCCCCTCTCTACTCCAGGGCCCTTGTCAAGCCACATGGACTCTGAGTCAGCTTCTAGGCCATAGAAAAGGGGTCTCAGGCCAGACTGGGAGGACATCTAAGCAGTGCAGGGGCCATTCCAGCCAGAGGTGGGACTGGAAAATCACTCCCAGCTGGGCTGTGTACGGGCTGGAGTGTGTGGGGAGAAGCCTGGGAACAAACTGATGAAGCCAGGGCGGCTGCAATGGGACCCCAGCAAACCCTGGGTCTGCTCCTTCCTTCCTTCATCGGGTATCACCTCCCCCATGCCGAGCTTGGGGCCCAGCACAGCACATTCAAATGTGCATGTATCCATCCATTCACAGAGTGACTATTATGGACCAAGCGCTATGGACGTTCAGTGTGATGATGTGCTTGCAGCTTCCCACCCCAGAGCCTTTGCCCTTCACCCAGAACTGTCCACCCTGCCAGGTTCTGGGTGTGGCCGGTTCTCTGCACACGTAGAGCCCTCTCCTGAGAGAGGCCCTCCCTGCCCCGTGCTGCCATCCCATCCTGTTCCTTTTCTGAGGTATGTGCCTGACGCTTCAAAAATGATGTTGTGAGTTCACTCTGTCAACAGGGCATCTCCCCCATTCAAACGTCAGCCCATGAAAAGGGTTTTTTTGTTTGTGTATTGCTATGTCTGTAGCTGAGCAGTCAGGACACAGAAAGCTTGTTTGAATGAATGAATGAATGAATGAATGAATGAATGAATGAATGAACGAACGACCAACCAATGAACAAAAGCCCCCCTGGGAGAGCTTGGGGATGTGGTTTGGCTCCTAACCCAGATGGAGGGGGTGACCTATAAACTGAGGCCTGAAGGACCAGGACTGGGTGGGTAGGTGAACAGAGAAGGGGAGATGGTTTTGTTTCAAAATACCTTCCTCCAAGGGAGCTCAGAGGTGGCAACTGGTGAGTAAAACTATAAAAAACCTTTAATACATTGATGCCATAAAAATCGAGATATTTTACTAAATCCAGGTTGTAGCTTCTTTCTTGAAAAATCGAAAGATGTGGCCATCGGGAGCCTGCATTCCAGAAGCCCTAGCCTGTCCTTGGTAAAAAATGCGCCGGCGGCCGGGTGCGGCAGATGGGGGGCTCTCCCATGCATGGGGGTGTTGCACACCGCCCTCCGCAGCTCTCCCGCAGGGTTGCCCTGCGCCGAAGGCACACGCCCAGACTCCCGAGAGCCCAGCTCTGAGGCGGTCCCTCCCTACACCGGTCCCCTCCTCCGGCCTGTCGCTGGGGGCGGGGCTGCGGCAGAGCCGGCCGTCGGTCCTCAGCGCGCGGTTGCCCTCTGCTGGCCGCAGTGGGAGCAGGTCTCAGCCGGAACCGGAACGCGGGCGCCGGGAGATGTGGGCGTCTCTCTCTACTCCTCGTGGAATGAGGTGATTTAACAGTAACCAGCTAACGTTTACTGAGGGTTTGCAGTATGCCGAGGGCCGTGAGAACCCCACTACACGTAAGGCCTCACGTAATCCTTAGACCGACCTTATGAGGTGGATACAGAGGTTAAGGGTCGCAGAGCCGGAGTCGGCCGATCTGACTCCCCACCCTGCGCTGGGACCCGGGGACGATCTCGTCTCCACTCGCTCCGTCGCTGTCCTTCCATCCACCCACCCGCTCACAAACTTCATCTGGAACTGCCAGACTCAGCCGTCCTTCTGTTTGTCCCTCTACTGAACTAACTACTGCGCACCCACCATTGAGTGAGTACCTGGCGGAGGCAGTGGGAGGCCTCAGGCCATTGCGACCCTTCCCTTACCACCACCGGTGGCCAGCGAGAGGAGGGCCAGAGCCACCTCAGGGAAATAATTAATGCACTTATTTAGCCCATTCTGATTTTGTGCCAGGCCCTGCTTTCCGCGTAAAGGGCACAACAGTGAATAAACCAGACGGCTACCTACCTGCATGAGGCCAGTGCAGTGAGGGAATGGGTACTGATGAAACCAATAAATCAGATTGCTAGATGTTAGTAACCACCAGGAGCAAAATAACAATCAGGTGACGTGGGCAGAAGGACTGGGGGCTCCTTTAGATGGGGCTACAAGAGCTGCTATCCAGGTGCTGGGGAGCAGCCATTCAGAGAGTAGAGGAAGAGGGAAGTCAGTGGAGGGGGGATGCCGAGTTCACGTGTGATGAGTGGCCTATGGGGGCGGAGGCAAGGCTGAGCCAGGGAGGTGACAGTGACGAGGGCCAGGAAGGTAGAACTGGCTCTTGGAAGCAAGAGGTCTCTATAATATAAACTTAGTGTACCCTCTCCTCAGCACAAGGCCTGTGCTTTTCAAAGCACTGCCTGGGGGCAGGACACATCAGAACAACCCCCACCCCCACCCGCAGCCTGCTATGGGTGGTGTCAGGAGTCACTGCCAGCCCCGTGCCCGTCACCAACCCTACTCATCCATGGGACTCTGAGGGGACAGGCCTCCAGGAAGGACTGAAAACGTGGCCAGCTGACCTTTCTAGGACCACTAGGGAAGGGTTTCCAGGTGGAGCTACTTGCACCATGGGCTTGGCTGGTGAGGGTGGCCACCCATCGCCCCACCCTGCCCAGCCATGTAAGGGCCATTTGTTTATGCTTCAGCAAGAACTCCTTTATGTAAGGCACTCTCACAAATCAGTAGGAAAAAGTAACAAAGATGACATAGTTGAGAGGAAAAAATATGGCTTTCAATTCAAGAAACGACATAGCCTTGCACGTAAGAGAGTGTGCATCAAATAGCATGTTAGGCTCAGAGTCCTGCAGGCCAAGAAGTGGGACCACAGACACAGGGAGGGGAAGCACCCTTGATGTTGTGGAGGGCTAAGTTGATGCTTCTTTGGTAGGTGATTTGAGCATGAGAATGCCCTCTTGTCTTCTGGGGTGCCGTGTATGGGGTGCTCAGCAGCTGCTGGAACTAAAGGGTAGTTGCCTTGGTGCAGCTCTGTGGGGTCCTTGAGAGGTCCTCTTGGGAAAAAAAAGGTCCAGGGAAGAGCAAAGTGGAGGCCTCATTCCCAGATATGGTTAAAACAAAAGTGGGTGACAAGGAAGGGGGCACTGCTTGCATGTGTGTGTCCATCTCAGAGGGACCCAAGACACACACGTGCTGGCCCAGAGAAGGCAGGGTCAGAAGTGGGAGAAACTTCACTGTCCATTCTAGCCCCTTTCTACTGTTTGAAGTACTTGCTAGGTTCGCGTACTGTCGTTAGTAAAAACAAAAACGGGGTCTCCAGCTCAGACTTACCCACCACAGTGTAAGGGGCAGATTCATTTTTTTTAGCAGGCATAGTGATGTGGTTGCCATCGTGCATCACCAGTGAGGCTGCCACCGCTGTCCTTACCACCGACACTGCACCATGCTTCTCGTCAACTCTAGAATGGACACTCTTGTATCTTTACGTTTCTGGAACTGGGACATTCCTTAAAATTGGTAGTGTTTTACACTTATGATTGGCAGCGTTTTATTCTGGTGGTACATAAAATAATGGTGCATCTCACAGAGGACAGCATCTGACTCAAACGTGGGTCCACTTCCCAAAGACCCTACAGCAATGCAGTTACTTGGCACCTTCCACCATGTGCCACAGGTGGTGCGGCCCATGCTCCAAGGACCCGCAGTACATCCCTGGGCAGAGCTTCCAGGACCGTGGGCCTCCTAGAGGGCAAAGGCCACCACGAGACAATCTGGGGAGGACCACGATGCAGCTGGGGGCAGAGCCATATGTAAGGCGCTCTCAGCTGTGGCCTGTAAGCTGCTATGGTGCCTTGTTCTACACAGGGAATGAGAGAAGTTTAGTCAGTTGGTGCAGTGCTGGGAGATTTCATATAAAAATCTGCATTCACAGCTTCTCTGGAGATCAGAAAGCTCTGGCCTTCACTGAGCCCGCATCCCTAGTGCTGAGCAGCACCTTCACACTCATGGTCCTCACCACCTGTGTGGTGACACACTCCACAGCCCCCACTGTGGCCAGTGCCCTTTCACCGCCAGTGCCAAGTCCAGCAGCAGCAATGAGGTTGACTCCAGTACTAGGACCTCCCTCTGCTAAGGTCAGCCTGCAACAGCTCTGACTACAAACAGCAGCAGGTAACCAACCTCATGTAAACCCCATAAGGCCTTTAGGTATGCCCAGCTATCATTCCCCAGCCCCCCAGCCAGCATCTCGTTTCTCTCAAACTGGAAAAAAGACATTTGATAAGCTGCCCTTAGAATTTCTCCTCTGCTGAAAAAGGGAGAGAAATCTGTAGTGCCTTGTGCCAAGTCCTTCACAGGGCTGTGATGAGGGAATATGGAGCGGGCACAGGCACAGAAATGGACACAACAGAGCATCTCATTCGCTTCAGGGGACACGGGAAGGGCAAGAGGGCAAGAGGCCAAGCAGGGGCCTGCTGGCAGCCAGGGTGACAGAGAGCAGGCCTGCAGCAGGTGTATTCAACATGGTCCATATTGCTGTATCACTAAGGTACCTCCATCAGTGGTGCCCCCACCCAAAGGGCTGAGGAACTTTCTTGGCAGACACAGCTCAAGGGTCCTGCCCTCACTCCAAGATTGAGGTCAGCAGTCATGGGGCAGCAGAGACCCATCGCTGGTTTGCAGGTGGCCAACCAGAAGGGGTGCTTTCCTCCAAGCTTTGCCAAGTCACTATGGACACCTCTCTGCACCCTCAGGCCTTACAGTTCCACACAGTCAAATTTAACAATGGAACTATCTTCTCTCAAGAGCAGACCTGGCAGGAGCTGGGGGCTGTTGGCCTGTGATCCAGGGGCCCACCTGGCAAAAGAAGAGCTCTCTGTGCACCTCAGAGGAGCGCTTCTTGGCCTGAAATCAGGTCAACTCAGGCCCCAAAGTTTGGACCACCTGTAAACCCAACCACAACAGTGAAGAGTAAATCACACAATCGTGGGACAAAACCCATAGACCATGGATTCAGACAGATGTCACAGGTTTTAGGTGAGCTTCCAAAACTTGCAGCCCAGTCCCACTGAAGCCCACTGAGAAAGTGCAGATGGCGGGTGGGACGCGTTTCCACTCTGGTGAGCACTCAGCAGAGCTGCCACCTTCGGGCTTAGCCCGGACTCCGCTCTGGGGTTTTCCAGCAGCACTTGGAAGTGATTTCAGAACCTTTCCTGTGCTACCTCCCCCTTGGGAGAGCTGACCGGGGGTGAAGAACCCACAAACGTCCGTTGTCCAATCCCTTTGGGGAAGCTGAAATGCAGCAATTCACTCCAGACCACTTGGCAGAGAACTTGGGCGGTGCTGTATGGAGGGCCCTGCCAGGGACAACCGGGCCCCTCCCAGGCAGTGAGGTTCGGACACCTGAGCTGGCCCCAGCAGCCACAAGGAGCAGCCTGGCTGCTGCCACAGGACACCCAGGTTGTGCCTGTCCGCGGTAGGACCACAGCAGGAAGTACAACTCCTGGGTAAAAACGGCCACAGGCAAGTTTCCACTCCTCCTATGGTAAATGGTAGACAAACTCAATCATCAGACCAAAATCGTTTCAAACACCAGAAATACATGTGAAAATCTGATTTTTTACCCTCCCAACAGACTACTTAATCCAGCCAGTAAATAGGTACTAGTGGGTATTCAATAGGCAGAGTCCCACAAAGCTACTTAAAGGCAGGCCCCTCCCCACCTTTACTATCATCTTTTAGGACAGGGGTTGGCAAACCATTGTTCATAGGCCAAATATGGCCCACTGCCCCTTTTTGTATGACCCCATGAATGATGATTTTTACAGATGAACATTTCCAATTGATTTGATAATTGGGAATGTTAACTTTGAACCCCAATTAAGCAAAATGTTATTCTCTAAAAGAATTCTATTCTTTTCATTAGTAAACCTGTAACATTACAAAACATTTGTACAAATTTTGAATTTATCTATTTATATAAAATTTAATATATAAAATTTAATATATAATTTAATAAATATGAAATTTATATATTTCATCAATAAAAAAATTTGTGGAAATTTGTTATATACTTATATAATATCTTCAGTTTTGCCTCTTGGCCCACAAAGCGTCATTAGTTACTAACTCAAAAAAAAAAGAAAATGTTTGCCAACCCCTGCTTTAGGATGCTGATTTGAATCCCAAAGCATCTAAAACATTAAATGCTGTTCCTAAATAAATTATATGCCAAGAGGAAGAAGAGCACAGCTTCTTAAATATTAATGCACACTTTTTTTTATTATATTAAAATCAGGCAATGGTCTGACAATAAAAAGGCTGCTTATGGAATACTGTTATGTTAAACTTTACTTACAGGATGTTAAATCCTTAGAACTAAGGTTTTCCCCAGACAAAGATTAGTGAAAACATCAATTGCTTTTCAGACTTGAGAGTTGCTGCTTCAAAAGGTGGTTTTACACAAACACTAAATTAAAAAAAATACTTTAGAATACAATGAATTGCTTTTATTTCGGTTTGCATCCACATCTCAGCACTTAGTGGTCCTGAACAGAAAAGTGGAAAAACGCAGCAATCTGCCAGGAAGTCAAGCCCGCCAACGTCGGGGATCTGCCGTCGCACCGAGTCCCTTCTTACTCCCTGCCGAGGACCGCGAGAAGCAGCAGCACCAAAGCCAAAGTAGGCACCGAATTCAAGGTTCATTTTGTTCCAGTTGTCAGATTCCAAACTAGACCCAAATGGATGCAAAGATGACCAAAGGAGAGCCCTGTTTAAACTTCTTCAATTTTTAAAAGCAAAAGCAATTACACGAAAAGAAAACAATTCATTCAGAGGGATCATGTGTGCTTACAAGTGTCTTCTGTGGCCTTTCTCCAAGTTTAACCACCAAGGACTTTGACAGCTGGCAGGTCTGAGTAACCCTGGTGACTGTTCTTTCCATTTTATCAAAACCTGAGCTAAAAAAAATGCATCAGCTGATGATGACAGCAGAGGGTGGCAAGGCTGAGGACCCAATATGCATTTCCCAGGCTGGGGAAGAGTAAATAAATGTGGTTTAAAAACTAAACGAGGGAAGTCAGACCCTTTCCAACCCTACCTGATGGCTTCTGGCCAAAGCAAGGAAGCGTCATGGCAAGTGTTGGGTGGTGACGGTGCAAAAATGGATTTGAGGAGGAAGGAAAAGCAGCACCCCTCGTAAAGGTGGAGGGAGAAGATATGGGGAAAGCCCTGAATTCCTCACCAAAGGCCAATTTCAGAGGGGAGCAGACGAGGTTACAATCTATGCTTCGGCCGAGGGTGGTAGTGGAGAGTGAGAGAAGGATGATGGCTTGGAAGGGAGGCATCATTTAAGACTTAAAGGAAACGGGATGCTGATGAAGCACCCCACACCCCCAGCAGTAGTCCCACAGGCTGTGACCTGAAACCTTCACATCTACTCTAACAAGCCACCCCAAGCTGGAGGGCTGCTGCAGGGAGGGAGGCAGGGGGAAGGGGAGGGGAGAAGGCAGAGACCCCAGGCCATGTAATCAGCAGCAAGGTGATTGTGTAATGTGTCTTTTCACAGTTGAGTTAGGTGTGCCCCACCAGTTATGATGGGAATCAATTTAAATATACTTTCTTGATCCCAGAAGTTCAACTATGTGGACAGTGGTTACATTTGACAGGATGATTTGTTATAGCACAACTTATGTATTAGTATCATTTACAGTATCTTAAGATAAACTGCCTTTGAATGGGAGCTTCCTTTCCAGTACTTTGAGGTCTACAAGACATATCTAGAAAATTTACTACTGTGGAAAATGAAGACTGCTTAAATCAAATGTGGGGGAATGGGGAGGGCCTGTGGTTTTTCTTTTTGATTAATTGCTGTAACACTGTCCTTCAGGTGGCTGAGGGAGTTTCATATTTTCTTTAGACATCATTAGGCGCCGAAGCTCTTGCAGGACAACTTTGATGCTATATGAATTCTGCCATTTTGCTAGCACTGATATGGCTCTTGGGTCCACCTACAAAAAGGCAAACAAGAACAAATTACTATCAGGCTCCCAAACAAAGGAACAGCTGTATGCTGGAGTTAAGCTGCAGCACAAACAAGTAAAATCCATTTTTCAAGTTGAACATGCCAGTCACACAATGATACCTGATGTGCAGAGTACCTGCCTGATTCTCTCCCTTCTGCTGCTGGTCTGTTTATCCCTTATTGTGCCCCAAATCCTCAGTTTGAGAGAAGGAAATTAGGGTTAAGTAAAGTCACCTTTAGACAAAGGCCCTGACACCTGGCAAGACTCAGTCTAATTGGCTCTGAAACAGTGACCTGCTCCCGGGCTGGTGCTGCCACTGCCCACGGCCTGTCCTTCCTCGACTCCACACCCAAGTGGTGGAAGACAAGGATCTACAGGACTTTCGGGAGAGCAAAGATGCCACCTCAAGAGTCACACTCTCTCGAGTTAGTGTAGCATTTCCCAAAAGAAATTTCCCAAAGTGTGAGTTGAGTTCTGGGTTCAGAACTTTAGGTGGAACTCAGGCACAACATTAAATACTGAACTTGCAGTAACAAGGCTCATCTCTGTTCAGTTTTCTTTCAGGTCTTCTGAATACCTAAAAAAGGAGGCTTAGCTCGCACGACACTAACACTAATGTGTAACACCCTCTAACCCTTGCTCGTCTCCCCTCTGAACAGGACAACAGGCCTCAAAAGCTCAAAGCCTTTGGTAAACAACATATGGAAGAATAATTTATTAAATTTGCTTTGTTTTTATAATATTTATTGTTGCTATTACTGTCTTATGACAAGTGAGGCTGGTTTTCCATTTATGGTAGTGAAAATGATCGTGAAAATTAGTTAAAAAAGCAAAGCCATTAAAGGAAAAAAATATTACATACCAGTGAACCACAGACATGGCCCAAGGGGTAAAAGTGTGACCTGGGGCAAGCTTTTTCACCTGTGTACCTCATTTTCTTCATGTCTAGCTCAGGGGGTAGAATCATGAGGACTGAATGAGCTCACATGTCAAAGTGACCAACACAGTGCTGGCCCAAAACAGTGAGGAGTGATGGCTAAATACCACTGGGAAAGAGGCTCTCACCCCAAATCTGCAGACGTTCACGCTGCAATAGATTTTATCATCAACTAACCCAAGAACATATGGGGTTAGGCCTAAAGTGGCCCTCATGTTTCAGTTCATTTCTCAACCCAAAGGAAAAGGTAGGGGCAGAAAATTAACTTACCACTCCATTAGAACTATTAACTCCATTCATATTAATTTTTGTTACAAATCTTACAAAGGGGGGTGCTTCTGGGTATTTAGGTCCACATTCTATTTTAAGGCTGTATATTCTGTTTTCATAAATTGTCTGGAAAAAAAGGTACAGAGATGTCAGGCAATTACAATGAATTAAAAGACAGAACTTCTGAAACCCCATTTATTCCTTACTGAAAACTGGTGCATCTGCTTCCATTACACAGTCTACTTGTTATCTGAGAAGTTGGCAGTAATTAGGCCTTACATTATAGTGTATATGAACCCTGGTCTGAGGGGAATAAAAAGACCGAAAATTTAAGGTAGTGTCACTGGAGTTTAGGTTATTCCTATGAAGTCCAATCAGATGCACTTGTTTTTATGTTAATTTCTCTACTTTGCAGACCTGTCCAATGCTCAGGGGACTAGTGTGTAAGAAGCCTTCTTTATTCTGGGAAGCCATACTAAATGTCTACTCACACCAGGATCACAGCCAATGAATTAAATACCACTGTGTGCAAAGCAGTGAACAGGCAATTCTTTACAGAACTTTAAAATTAAGCACATGTATGGGGTGAGGATGCCTTTCTACTTCATCAACATTTTGGAGTTGTACACTGTGTCAGGATATGTACACCTTTCCCTGCAGTCTTAAAGACGACCTGAGAGGCTACTAGCATTTAATGGGTGAGGCCGGGAGCCAAGGATGCCAGGCCTGCATAGGAAAAACAGTCCTTCAAACACCAGCTGTGCCTCTGTTGAGAAACACTGGAAGAGTCCAATCCCCCACACCACTGTCACTTCCACCCAATAAGAGCAAAACATGCTGACTTTGCCAGGCTGTTCCTTCTGCCTAGGGTTCCCTGCCTCCACCTGAACTACCACACAACCTTTCAGATCCATTTCAAAATCACCTAGTCAAATGTCACCCAGTTCAATCATCATACAGGACAGGCTAGTCCATAGCTTTCTATCCTGTACAAAGTCACACTTATCATTTGTGTGTCTGAAGACCACACTGAGAGGTGGCGTCTCCTCATTAGATCGGTCCCCTCAAAGGCAGGGGCCTCCCTCCTGTGGGTTCCCCTCTCAGACACCAGTGCCCCTCCTTCAGTGCTCCAAGCACAAGTAACAGTGCCTGTGCAAACAGTGTCATCTGGAGGTCTTTGGGGGAGGGGGATCAATTGCAGATGTGATTTAAGTCCTTGAAAACGTTATATGCCGAAACAGTAGCCTATCCCTAATAAAAAACCTGGAATATATTTTAAGATTCAGGAGATATTCATAATATACACATAGAAACCTTTCATATCCACTTAACAGGGACCCTCAACTATAGCAAACCAAAACTCAATTCTAGATTTCCACCTACCCTCAACCAGTGCCTCCTCTCTTCCCTCGTAAAAGGCACCATCATCTAGCAGTTAAAGCAAAAACCTCAGGCAGCCATGATTCCCTTTTCCCTTACCCTCTACTTTCCAATCACCAACGCCTCAGCTTCTACCTGCAAAACAGATCCCACACTCCTCCACTTCCCTCTCCACCACTGTTAACTCATCTGGAATTACCCCAAATCTTTGCTTTCTCTCTTACTCCCCTTACAATCTGTTCTCCACACAGCAGCCTGACTGACCTTTTAAAATGGAAAACTGTCCCTGCTGGCTTAACCCCTCCTATGGCTTCCCAGTGACCTGAGGAGGAAGCCCGAGTTCCTGGGTGGGACCCTGTGCACCCCTGCCCTCCTCCTTTTACTCTTCTTCCTCCCCATCCAGCCTCTCTGGCTTCCTTATTACACTTCAAACATGCCAAGTCCTCTCTTCCGTGGGCCCCTGCATCAGTTGCTCCTCTGCGTACTGCAGCTCAACTCAAGTGCACTTTCCTCTCAGAGGTCCTCCTGCCACCCATCCGCAGACACCCAGTCTCATGTGGGACCTCCCTTACCAAACTCAGGACAAGCAGGGCAGGGGTGTCAACAGAATTGGTACTCAAATGTTTGTTCAACTGAATGTTGCTCTTTACAAGTTTATAAAATGAACATCTTGTTGCAATTAAGATGTTTCCTAGAGGAAAAAGCGTCACTCACTCAACATAACAAATAGGAAGCAAACAGGGGCATGATTTCCATACAGCATGGAAAATATGGTAAGGGTCTATCCTCCACACCTAGCGCAGTCTCCATCGCAACCACACAGAGTATCTGGTTGATTGCACTGATCCCAAATTCGTCTCTGGGTGTGTTCTGCGTTCATGCTCAATGGTTTTGTCATACTATTTAAAGACAAGAACGTCTTACATAATAAAGTCCCTGGGAGCATGGGTTCAAGGTAATCACCAAAATCACAGTCTTTAAAAATATATGATACCACACTTTGGAGGCTCTGGTGCACCAATTTATTCATCAGCTGGCATGTTTTGTGGCTTATCAGTGCTGATTAAATTTCACTGATCATTCTACTAACAATAGTGTCAAAATGGCTAAGGTGGTCAGCTTAGTAATAAGATTCTGATTATTACACAGATTAAATTTACCATTACTCTTGACACTGTGAAATCTAATTTAAAAAATACATGCAATGACTAACTTGGAAAGAAATATTGAATTTCTGACTATTGTTGTTCAACTGGCAATTTCAGTGGAACCTAGTAAAAAAATACCTCAAGTCAAGTGAGCATAAAGACACCAGAAGGGTCATTCAAAGCCCAAAGCAAGACTGGGAAAACAGGGTTCTGGTTTTCTCCTTTTGTTTTGTTTACTGGTGCTCCAGGGATCTGCTAAAAAGGTTTCATTGAAGAAAGGAATTGTTCACTGAAGGAGAACTGCTAGAACATTCTGTCTCTGTAGAGAACACTGCTCTTAGGATTCATTATTTGACCACGAAACACTTTCCACTTCACTGATGTGGCCTGAGCCTCAAGGAGCAATTTGGGAATGCCTGTCAAAACGTTGAGGCAGGCACGCACAGAGCAGCAAGACCATTTCTAGGGATTTCCAGCAGACTCCTACTTGTGCACAATATAATAGCAAAAATAGTGGAAGTAAATGTACGTACACACACACACACACACACACACACACACACGTACACACACGTACACACACACGTACACACACGTACACACACACACACACACACAAACGTACACACACACACACACACACACACACACACACACACACACACACACACACACACACACACACACACACACACACACACACACACACACACACACACACACACACACACACACACACACACACACACACACAGCCAAGACATAGCTCTTGGTATAACCAGCAGGCCGCAGAATATATACAGACAGTTCCTTCCAACTTCAGGTACTTGGATGTGGACACAGGCTATTTCATCTGTTAGGCTCTACACGCCTAGAGCCTAGCTAGAGATTACAAACTTTTCCTGGGCCTAAAAATATATGAGATAATCCCAGCTTTATCATGAGAAAAATTCCAACAGAGAGACAACCTACAAAATACCTGACCAGTACTCCTTAAAACTGCCAAGGGCAATGAAAATTTTAAAAAGCCCAAAACTATCAGAGCCACAAAGAGCCCAGGATATGACTGTAAAATGTTATGTGGTTATATTGGACCAGATTCTGGAACAGAAAATAGACATAAGTTAAAAGACTACCTGAATGAAGTATGAACTTTAGTTAATAATAATAATAATATATAAACACTGGTTCACTGGTTATGACAAATGTACCATACTAACATGTTAACAACAGGAGAAACTGGGTGTGTGTGGAAACTTTCTATGCTACCTTTGCAACTAACTTCTTTGTACATCTATAGGTATTATACAACTTACTTTAAAAATGTATGAAATATGAGAAAAGGAAAAGGTATTGGCTATAAAACATGCAAAGAAAATTATAAAATCTTAATATGTAAAAGGGTGATATTAAGTGAACTAGTCAACTGCTACTCAATTTAAATATAGTTAAATAAAAACTAATTTTAATGTACAATGTAGGCACATACTATGTTAGAATGAAGGGTGGGCCCTCTAAAAAGTGAGACCATGCAGAGCCTGAGAAGATCTTAATGACTCAGGATGTAGACAGGTTAATTAGATGCACAGAAAGACATGGGAAAGGAGACGCACCAAACTGCGGCTCTGAGTTAATCTGGGGAAGAAAGTGGGGGTATGGCAGCTAGGGATAAGCCAGGGAAAAAGACACCACACTAGGTATTTTAACAGATAATTTAATATAGGAATTGGTTAAAGAGGTGTCACTGGACTGAAAAATGCAAAAGGGAACCTGAGCTAACACATAAGTAGTAATAAATGCAGGGGGCAGGTTAACCCTTAAAGCTGGGGAACAAAGGGAATAAGTCAGTTTATCAGAACTAGAGGCTCAGAGGAAGGGGTCTCCAGAGCTGAATTCAGACCTCTGAGTAGGGTGTGATTCTGGGAGTGCCCTAAAGAGCTGAAGGCTTGAACCCACTGCTGATGCCAGGATGAAGGGCCGTTGCCAGAGTGGAGCAGACAGACGAGAGGCAAACGAGGAGCAAGTCCCTTCTCCTTGCTTTCAGGCTCTCTCCCTTGCCCCTCACTGGAGGAACCTAACAGGAAGCCAGTTGATGAAAGAAAAATGAGTTTGAAGAATCCTAGCCTGAGAACCCAAAACAGAGCAGAGAAAGGTGGGCTTTGAGCTTACTAACCACCACCTGCAAACACCTTCCTAGATGTGGCAAGGCACGATTTTCCTTTGTACAGACTCTGCCTCCTCCCACAAATCAGGGCATCCTTCTGAGTGAGCCACTGGACCATCTCCAGGCAATATTACTTATTCTTTTCTCTAACTGAAGCCCAGTGCCAGCTGAATATTCTAAAGCCTACAGACTAAATTGTCAGGCGAACCACACAATCCAAATATAAAATACAAAGGAGAAAGGAGGTACTTGCTCCTTCCCATGTGTTTCCTGTTCCTATTGGCATCACCCTAGCATGAGTCCTTCATCATGGCAGCGAGAACTGCTCTGGGTCCCCAGCATCTCAGTGCTGCCTCTCCATCCTGGCCAGCCTCGCAGGAACCACCAGCAGAGGGGTACTGTGTTCCAAGTGCTAGTTTCTGATGGAATCTAGCACTGTCCTCCCAGCCCCAGAGGGTAGTTATTGTTTTCTGTAGTGTTACCACAGTGTGCTCTTGTTGCTTTTTCAGTCCAACACCTAGCTAATCAATGTCCCATATTAAATTAACTTGACTGAAATACCTAGTATGGTTTCTCTTCCTGACTGACACAAAGAGTTAAGAGGAACAAAATGAACTTCTTACCCTACATACTCTGTATTGTTTGAAAACTGTTATGAGGATATACTCATATATCAGACAAGCCACTTAAAGCTTTTTAAAGAGACAGGTCAACATGCACTGATATGGAAAAGAGGTCCACCATCTGTTAAGTGAAAAAAAAAAAAAAGAAGTTGTAACACATCCTGCACAGTAAGGTCTCATTTTCATTAAAAAGGGTATGTGCTCATGTTTGTGCAGCCACAGCAAGAGCCAGCAGAAACACACCACACACCAACTGACCAGTTTTCATCCTGGGGGGAGTATAATGAAATGGCGAAAGGATCTCTTTCCTTTTATTTCACAAATTCTCATAATTATGTTTTGTTCTTAAACATGCATATAGTACTTTTAGATGAATGTGTGTATAAACTAAGCTCTAACCCACACATAAAATCACTACCTTGGAGAACTCTGAAGGCATCACAAAGCTTCTCAAACAGGGCAATTTCTGCCTAGTGCCCCATTCCCCAAGAGGTGTGGGAATTAGGAAATATCTAGAGAGATTTACAGTTGTCACAAATAGAGGAGGTGGTATTGTCCTTGTGAGTAGAGGCCAGGGATGCTGCTAAGCATCCTACAGTACACAAGAGACCCCCCCCCGCCCCCCAGCAAATAACAACCCAGGCCAATGTGTCAACAGTGCTAAAGCTGAGAAACCCTGGCTACTGTTAGCACCTCTATGGGCAGAAATAGTCCCCATCTAATGTCATGGACAGCTGGACATTTGGCAGAATTTTACAAAGGGCACTTGGATAGGAAGCTTTGCTTTTAGGTTTGGAGGACTTGCTTTCCTAAAAAAAAAAAAGAAGTATTCAAATAGTTAACATGCTCATATGATTAAAGCACACTCAGAGAGTATAAAAAGGTGTTTGGTAAAAAAGAAGTCTCTCTTCCACCCTGGCCCCAGCCAGCCAGATCCCCACTGAAGAAGGCAGCCACTGGCACCAACTTCTTTCATATTCTTCCACAAGAATTCTGAGCACAAGGGAGCCCAAGTCTATGTATGTCTTCTTCCTTTTCTCCTACTTCCCCCACCCCAAATAGCAGCATATTCAGTACACTGTTTTGTACCTTACTTTATGTACTTAAAGATCATGGAGATCATTCCATATCAGCACACATGTATCTGTCTGATTCTTCCCAACAGCTGAAGAATACATCATTTGGTCTACTGAAAGACACTGAGGTGGCTTCCAATACTGCTACTACTGAAAACACTTCACGGAATAACCTTGTACCTACAGGTCTTTGGGCAATATATTCAAGAAAACTGAGTAAATACCCACCAGAATTGCTGGATTATATGGTATTTGCCTTTTAACTTTTTATGGAGCAATTTTGAGTAAAAATAATTGCTCATAGAAAGCACCTAGAAGCAGACAGTTCCTTTTATGACTTTGCTTTTAAATTTGGGGAGCTAGGACAATAAAAAAACTGTAAGGTATAAAGACAGACAATAATTAAGTATTGGTGAGGGTGTAGAGAACTGGAACACTCATGTATTGCTGGTGGGAAAGTAAAATGGTGCAGTCACTTTGTGCAGTCACTTTGGGAAACAGTTTGGTGTTCTTTAGAATGTTAATGTAGAGTTACCATATGATGCAACAATTCCACTCCTAGGTATATACCTATATACCTTAGAGAACTGAAACAGGTCCACCCAAAAACCTGTACACAAATGTTCACAGCAGCAGCATTCATGATAGGCACAAAGTGGAAAAAACCCAAATATCCACCAACTAATTAACAGATAAACGAAATCTGGCATATCCCTACAATGGAATATTATTCAGCCATAAAAAGGAATGAACCACTGATAAGTGCTATAATGTGGATGAACCTTGAAAATATGCTAAGTAAAAGCTAGTCACAAAAGGCCATAGATTGTATGATTCCATTTATATGAAATATCCAGAACAGGCAAATTCAGATATAGAAGATAAATTAGCAATTGTTACGGGTGAGGAGCAGGGAGTAGGGGACAGAATGGGAGTGAGTGCCAATGGATTTGTGGTTTCTTTTCAGGGTAATGAAAATATTTTGAAATTAGTGATAGTTGCACAATTCTGAATATAACAAAAATTACTAAACTGTAACTTTAAAAGTGTGTTCCACAGTAAGTGAATTCTACAGTATATGAATTCTACCTCAGTAAAGCTGTTATTAAAAAAAAAAGGTATGGAAAGCACCTTGTATCCTGTAGCTACTCATTAAAAATTAGCTTCCTTTGGAAAGAGATAAACTGAAACTCAGGGTACTCCAAGGTGTTACAGGTGGAACAGAATATTTTCAACAGGACTTAGTGGTTCATTTTGTTTGTTTGAACTGTATAACTCAGTGGTAGTGTATTCATAGTGTTGTACACTGCTTCATTCTTAATTTGTTAGATCCTAAAAAATCAGTCTGTTGATTAACAAATCTACTGAACAACTAACTCACTCTGAGTGATTTCCAGATGCTTTGGGGAGTAAGGAGGAGGAAAGAATGGTTCTCATCCTCAAGAAACCTAGACTATTCTTAGGAAGAGACGAAATGAAGTGAAGGAAGCCATCACCATACAATGGACTTTCAGAGAACAAGAAATTATCTCATGACAAAACAAGCTTTCTAGATCAGGTTTTCCCTGGTATTTAACAGATCCAGAAAATCCTGGTTTTCATCGATTTCTTAAAAAAAAGATAAAGAAATGAGGAAAAGACAGAAAAATGAAAAACAAAAAACAGAGAACAAAACTACAGGGTCATAAAAATGACTCCAGAAGTAACATTAAATGGTAAAGTCAGTTTCTCACCACGAGTGTTTATGACAGTCTAAGATGAACTTAATGAGCACAACCCTCTTCCTTGTTTTAGCCAGAGCCACGTCCTAGATGTCTTCCACTTACTGCAGAGCTACTGCAGAGCCTCATGTGCAGCAGAAGGAGTGAATGAGCACCATCACCTTTAAGCACAAGCAGACACAGGAAAGGTCCTGCTACATTCGGGCAGAATCTCCCACTGCTCATCTGAAACAACTGTCACATTATGGATATCTATTTCTTTGCTCCTACATCAAATTACTACTAAATACTACGGATTATTCTACAATGTGGACAGATGAAAACTCAAAATATAAACAGGAGGGAGACAATACTCATAGTGGTTGGAAGCACAGGGTCCGGGGTGGGGAGTGGTTTGGGAACTATCAGCTTTGTGACTTTGGCAAGTACGTTTACTTCTCTGAGTCTGTTTCCTCATCTGTAAATGGAACACAACCACACAGTAGTACCGCCTAACAATATGTTCTTGTGAGAATAAATGGCATTTCTTGGGGGTTTTACTATGTAGCCTAAAAAAAAAGTTAGCAGGAACTATGAAGACTGGGAACACTCACAAATCATGAAGCTGTAAAAGAGGGGTCCCTTTTCCCAGCCCCACTGTCTACGTCTTCTTTGCAAAGGCTCTGGGGCTAACAGTGCTTGGAAGAGACCAAAGCAGTAAGTCTCTGCTGAATGACCCAATGAATTAGGATACAGGTGCAAAGCAGAACTGGGAAACTGAATAAAAACCACAACTGTGAAAACTTCCCAAAGTTCATTTGGACACTGTCTTCAGAACATTGGCTGTATCTGAAGCCTTGCTATTTGATAAGCCCAAGAGTTTGTTCTAAACTGCATCTGAGGGTGCAGTTACCTCAAGCCTCACTGTCTACATTGTCACGTAAATTCACACTACAAGTCCAAACAGGGTTTTGCTTACCATTTAGAGGGATTAAACAGCATCAGAGGAGGCTCAAATATATAAACTGAAACTGGTCAAAAAAGAATAGCCACATTTCAGAAAATATACCATTGGTAAATTTTTTCCGTGATAAGGCTAGTATTTTTTAAAAGGAGGCACACTGAATTTAAGACATTGACATTTATAGCCGTAGCTCGACGCTTACTCTTGGAGGCCCAATTATCATCCCTGTCCATCTTGTAAGTGTCATGTCTTCGTCATCTTCTAGACCCCAGCTAACTGTGCCATCTCCTACTCCTTTCTGGCCTTCTTCGAGTTCTTCCAACAGTCGGAAATTGCGAGGGACTTTTACGCCTAAAATAAATGGAAAGAAATTCAAGATACTAGCAACTCCAGGGGAACTTGTAACCCTAGATCTAGTTGCTCATTATCACTACCTGGGAATAAAGATGCTAACATGCAAAAAGCTGCTGAAAATTGTCATTCCTCAAACTTGCTGCTTACAAAGCTATGTGTCAATCAGCACAACCAGAAAGAAGGGGCACATGGTTTTGTAACAGGTGAAGTGATGACTACACCAGGGCTAGATGATCGAGCCTAGCGACACCGCACTCCCATCCCCGCAGCTTTGACAAACTTCATGAAGAGTTTACTTGTCTAAAGGTTGATTAATTTGGGTCTACTACTGATGAAAACTACCAGTACCACTGATATTAAGTGCCTTGGAAGAGAAGAGGCTATTTCTTTGGTTCTGTTCTTATCACACATTTCTGAGGCTAAGGATGTGCTCACCTGTTGGAGTGACTTTCAAACTACCTTAGGAGGAAGAGCCACCATGGCCATATCAAATAAAAACAGTGACCTCTCAATTAACTTAGAGTCAACCGAAGCCTCCAGGGATATAATTTTTAATTATTTAAGCCACAGTTTCTCTCTTGGGAAAAAAGTTTTTCTGCTTTACTTGTTTCCAAAAATCTCAAAGCCTGGCAAGTAGCTCATGGAAGCAATTACCACAAACACATCTCACAGGTTCAAGCCCGTACAACTGAGTGGAGGCTGAGGTCTGAGCCATTTCTGGGGCTCTTCCACAACACAGTGTAAGTACTGGGGCCAGACAGGGGTGAGGCTGTCGGGGGGCAAGGACATGGTTTTCTTCCCGTGCTTGGGCACAGGGCGACTCTCCTACAGTTATTCTCCCAACCAGTCCTGCCTGCCTCTCTCTTCTTCCTGACTCTTTCCCTGGCATTTGGACTTTTTCCTCTGGAAAAAACCTGAATCCAGGCAAGTTCCAAGCTCTCTTTTGCCTTGAATGCCGAGTGCCCAACTGGCCAGACTCTCAGAGGCAAACAGCACTTACCATGTGACTGTGAAGAAAGACTCACTGGAGGGACTCAAGATGGTGGGAGGTACTCTCAGTATTTTCCAAAGCGCAGGACACATGCTACCATTAATTCAATTGGAATAAATATCTGAGCATCTGCTCTATGTCAGGCACTTTCCTAAGCAGTGGACAAAATAAAAACGTCTACCCTCATGGAGCTTACATTCTAGTGGGAAATACATAATTGGCAAACTAAATATGCAAATTAATAGTATGACAGATGGTGGTGTTCTGGAGCTGGAAGTAATGGGAGAGCTACAATTTTAAATAGGGTGACCAAGGAAAGCCTATTGTGACCACATGTCATGACTAAATATCTGAAGATGAGGGAACATGACTTAGGGACACTTGAGGGGAGAGTCTTCCAGGAAGAGGGAAGAGCAAGTGTAGAGGTATGTCCTAAAAGTAGGACCTTGCCCAGAGTGTCAAAGAACAGCAAGATGCCAGTTTACCTAAAACGTCAGCAAGGTGGAAAGGAGGTTAGGGACTCCAACTGTTCCTGAGTGATATGAGAAGACACTGAGGTTCTGAACAGAGGACTGACAGAATCTGACTTGTTTTTAATAGGAGCTTTGTACTACTGTATGAATATATGAGCCTACTGCAATAATCCTAGCAAAAGAAAATACTGGCTTAGCTGGTAAGATTTGCTGTTAGGGTGCCTGTGAAGCATGAGAGAAAGAAGAGTCAACTATAGATCCCAGGCTTTTGTCTGAGCAACCAGAAGGATGGAGTTGCTGCTGGCACATTAGATGATTTTAGGTGGTACATGAGTGAACACTTCATTTTGTAGTCATTTAATTATTTCTAAGAATAATTTATTTAGGGCTAGTAATATTATGCTAGCTTCCCATTTATGATGATGGTACAATTTCCCTTTTAAAATAAATGTAAGCAAGAGAGTCAGCTGACTGAAGAAAAATATTAAATAACACAGATGATACTTGAAAGGGAACAGCAAAAACCTGAAAGCATACCTGAATGGCTCGTTTGGAAAACACTGGCCATGTTTCATCCACAGAATAGTGAACTGAATTATTCAGCTATACTGGATTTTGTCTCCTCTAACAAACCCAAAACCAAAGGATGTTTGTGACATAATAAGCAAAAAGCCAGATGATACAATGTCTTTTGTTCAGAACATTAAATCTGAATCTAATAATCCTAACTAATTTGGCTTAGGGGGGAAAATCACTGTCCATTACGACTGCTGTTACTATTGGTTAATCTATAAGCCTGCGCTAGCAAAAATGAATACCAAAAGAGCACAGAATCATAATACTGATAAGAAGCTGATAAATATCTGAAGAACTTGTTTGTAGATGGTGTGACAGACTGAACTGTGTCCCTTCAAATTCATGTGTTGAAGCCCTAACTCTTAGTACCTCAGAATGTGACTATATTTGGAAATAAGGCCTTTAAAGAGATGATTAAGTTAAAATGAGGCCATTAGGGTGGGTCTTAATCCAATTTGACTGGTGTCCTTATAGAGGAAATTCAGACACACACAGAGACAACTGGGATACACATGTGCCTGGAAGAAAGCTCACTGAGGACACTGAGGAGGTAGCCGTCTGCAAACCCAGGGGAGACACCAAACCTGCTGACACCCTGACCTTGGACTTCCAGCCTCCAGAACTGTGAGCAAATACACTTCTGTTGTTTAAGCCACCTAGTCTATAGTATTTTGTTACGGCAGTCCTAGTAAATTAAAACAGATGGTAAGTGATATCTTAAGCAGCTTAAAAAAGTTGGACAAGGTAGGTTAAAGACCAAGTAGGTAACAGTGGTTATCTCTGGTTGCAAGGATTATAGCTGATATTCCTTCAGCCCCCTTCTACATTTTATGATCTGTTTTACCATGATCTCCTGTTATTTGCATAACAAAACAGGAACTGTGTCAACTACGCTTTAGGCAAGGTCCTACCTCTGGGCCTTTGCACTTGCTATTCCCTCTGCTTGGAACATTCTTCCCCCAGATATCTACCAGACATGCTCCGTTGCCTTCTTCAGGGCTTCAGTTATATGACACCTGATTGCAGTAAGGATTAAGAATTCTCTAAGAGTGGGAATCTAACTTAATGGTATTCCCTAAATGACTAACTTTAAGTGATCCACGTTTTTTAATGTTATTAAGACTTGTTCAAGACAAATGAGCAATGGCAAAGTACAGCAGCTTCCACAGCTGAGTCCCTCATTATTGAATATGGTATGACTATTTCTCCTGAAAACATTAGCAAAGACCATCTCTACAGCTGGAAATGTTACCTCTTCATCTAACAACCAGAGCTGATTAGGAAGTCTTACCCAAATATCACAAGCTCATTGCTATTAGTTTTAAAACAGATAGTGAACTCAAGTTATATTTTTCTGATGTGTGATTTTTATTTGTGAAGTAGGGAAAAATATATTAATCCTGTACACTTCCAACAGACATATCTATTGGGTTAGACATTTTATTAAAGCCCACATACATACACCACTGAACCAAAGAAATAAGCAGTTCAACTTATTTTAGGTTATTTGGAACAGTAACCAAGCGCAATAGGCATCAAGTCAGCTTTTTGCTCTTACTGCAGTGTTGTTACAGGATGATTCAATTTGATTCAAGTTATAAAATAGGCATGCGGAACAGTTTAATACATCAAAAACACTGCATCAGCCAAAATCTCTAGGCAAGCTAGAAATATTCCAAGCAGGAGTTGGAATATACATATAAATATTCAAATAACTGTGCTATATACTGATTAATTACAGTAAGCATTTATTCCATTTGAACAGCAGTTCTCAAACTTTTTTGGTCTCAAGAACGTTTTACACTCTTCAAAGCTGTTGAAAACTTCAACAAGCCTTTGTTTATGTGGGTTATAGTTATTAGAAATTAAATTAATTAGAAATTAAAACTAAGAAAATTTAAAATTATTTAATTCATTTAAAACTAACCACAACAAACCACTACATGTGGTTTATAAAGAACATATATTTTTCCTAACAACAAAAGAAAATCAGTGAGAAGTGTGGTATGGCTTTGCAAACCTCTTTTAATGTTTGGCTTAAAACAACAGGGAATATTAAGAACTGAGGTGAGGTGGAGAATACACATCCTGCTAAAGGGGGCAGTCACTCCCCTGCCCTGGCCAAATGTCTGAGAGTCAGATTCTGCATTTGCATATGAGTCAGTTATGAGACCACTTTGCAACATTTGGGGTCATGAAATTGTTCTTAAAAATCCTTCTACGCCCTCACATCCTAAATTTAGCCCAGAGAGTATATTAAACCTTTCCTTTGTCAGAAGGGTAAAGATTGATAAACACTGTGCTAATCTGGCATTGGTGGTTAAGCACTCTTTAACCTTTACTTAGCTAAATCTTGAAGAGGTTAAATCCACAAACTGGTAGCTTTTTAAAGGAGACTGTTACTTTTTAATTCATTTTTTTCTAAGCCATGAACTTTTATTTTCACTCAAAAATTGACTAAAAGCAAAGTTTGGGAAATAACAGCTAGCCAAAACCAAGAATTACAAAGTTTACCAATTATGGAATGGTTCATTTAATTGTTTTATTTTTTAAAAAACAGAAGTGGCTAACTAGTAGCTGGTTAGTTAGTATACTGACCACTACTTTAAGGGACCATTCTGACACTCACTATGTTTAATGTGTGTAACACTGAGCTCACTCCACATTAACAAGCAAAAAATCCACACCTCTCAGGACTGGAATTAAAAATTTACCTGCTTATCAAAATTTTTCTATGCATACAAATATATGTATCACATATGTACACACCTTCTTTCAATGCAATAATTATCTAACACCCAATACCATGTGAGACTTTATAGGGGCCATGAAAGAAATAAAAACAGGGGCCTTTCAACCAGAGTATAAAGTCTATGAAACAACATATATATAGTTCAATAAAACAAAACAGGGTGAAAACTTTGTATGACAGAAGTATAACTTATCACAGAACAATGCTTCTCAACCTTTGAGGGGGTCACAGACCCCTCTGAATTTGATGAAAGCTAAAGGGTGGGACCATGTTACTAAGAGGGACTGGACTTTATCCTGAGGGTAATCAGTGGGGAGCTGCAAAAGGCTCTGAGTAGGGCAAGAGATAAGGCAAATCTCCTGGTAATGTTCAGGATGGGAGGGAAGGAAAGCTTAGAGGCCAGGTTAAGGATGTGCTACCACTAACATGTCAGGATACAAAGCCAGAGGCATTTGCTTAGAGCAAACATTGTGACAGACATGTTATCACACTGCTCATAGGCCTAGATGGTGGAAACCAGAGGGATGTTAAGAGATTTAGGGTAGCATGTATTAATATGCAAGGCTGTGGAGGTAGTTCCCATTTTCACAATGTGACATAAAAACAACTGGACTGTACACAGTACACTTTAGCTAAGTATTTGTTGAAAAATCCATAATTGAGCAAAAGAGAATAAAAAGGTATGCAAACCCCTTTTTATAAAAAAGTCACCCATGCTTCCTTGCATATATATACTTCCATAAATGATCTTTAGTTGCCAGGCATAGAATCATGAGGATACCTGGTCTCCCATTCTATTTTTAAAAGGCTGGCCTGAGTAATAGCCAAGTTATCTCCCATAAAAAGAATCAGAGTACATATACTTCAGAGAAAATTCTATAATCTTCCAGCAGAGGATTAAGAGCACAGACCTGGGATCAAGTCCCGGCTCTACCACTTTCTAGCAATCTTAGCTGTGTGACTGCAGCAAAACTGGGGTACTAATACCCCCTGCTTCTGTGGGTGGCCAAGAAGAATCAATGAGCTAAAACCTGTACAACATTTGTGTAATGACTGGCAGAGTAAGCTTTCTACTGAATCATCTTCATCGGCACATTCTATTGTCCATCATAAAATAAAAAACAAAACCCCCCACTTGACCCCCAATATCCTCTTCAAGCTACCATCTCATTTCTTTGTCCTTTCTTAGCAAACTTCAAAAGGGCTGTCTAAACTCCTTGTCTGTAATTCTTCACCTTATTTGCTCCAATCAGGCTTTGTCTACCAAGTCACTCACCAAAAACTGCTCTCATCAGGGGCACGAGATAGCATCCTCTCACCAAATCCTGGGGTCAATTCTCAGCCCCCACCCCAAGTTCCTGGAGCTCTCAGTAGTGCCTGATTACTCCCTCCTTAACTCTTGCTTCCCTTAGCAGGTTCTCTTCCTACCTCACAGGCTGTTTGGCCTCACCTTCCTCAAACACTGGCGGCCCAGCCTCACCGCACAGCCCACAGCCCTCTGCTTTTCTTCTACTTTACTCCTCAAGTGATTTTACCCAGACTGGGGAAGCTGATGACTCTCCGATTTGTATTTCCAATCAACTGCCTCCTAGACATCTCCATTTAGATGCCTTAATAGGCCTCTCCAACTGAATACACTTCCAAACAGAACTCCCTTGCACTCCTTAAAAAAAACAAGAGACTACCCACTCTTCAATCCCAGTATATGGCACAAACATTTACCAGTGTTCTGGCTGAAATTCTTGGAGTCTTGATAAGAAATCTTGCCCTTACACTCTATACCTACCCATTTCCAAATATACCCCAAATATGGTCATTTACACCACCACCCCACTGTCATCAGCCTAGTCAATGCCACCTCAGCCTCCTAAATGGTTTCTCAGTCTAGTTGGTGTCTACCTAGGTCTGTTCTCCACAGTGAGCCTTTTAAAGTTAAATTGGATCTCATCACTCTACTCAAAGGCCTCCGCTGGACTAGCATACATCCAAACTCCCACTTCACCTACAAAGCCCCACCTGCTTCTCCAGCATCATTTCTTGCCACCCTTCCCCTTGCTCCCTCGCCCTCCTTCAGCCACACCATCCTTCTTTAAGTTTCTCAACAGGCAACCTAACTTTCTGCCTTTGCACTTGCTGCTCCCTCACCCTGGGATTCTCAGTCCGAGCTGTACATAGTAGGCTGGTTTCCTTAATCCTCACCTAAGGTCTACATTTTGATTCCCTTACCTTGCTTTATTTTTCTTCACAGCACTCATGACCACTTGATATTTTAAATACATTCATTTCCACTTCATTAGTTGTTTATTGTCTGTCTCTCCCATCTGAACATAAGCTCCACAAGAGTAAAACTTCAGTTTTGTTCACTGCTGAATCTCTTACATCTTAAGGAGTGTTCTGTCGGAGTATGCACTCAAATGCTTGTTGAATGAATGAATGGGTGGGTGGCTGGGTGTTAGCTAGGGATATTATTTCAGACTGAAAAATGCTCACTGTCACAAAATTCTAACTCTGATTTACTTCTGAAAACATGGCAGAGAAACATTCATAGCACTATTAAAAGGGATTCTAATATTATTAAGATCATCCAAGGGGTTTAGTATGGGTTTTAAAAAGCCTCCAAAAAGTGATACATTAAATTCTTGATGTAATGATCTTAAAAGAAATATAAATCTTAAGTCAGAAGCCAGGCAGTCTACAGAGGCCCTCTCAGCAACATCCTCCCAGCCCCCCAGCCCACAAATACACCTTGTCCCTCACACAGTGTCTGTGGCATATCTTTTCTTTCTTTCTCTTTAATTTTATTTTCTTGCACTTTTATAATCTGACTCTGTGAGCTTCTCAAGTTAGAGAAGTTACAGCTGTGACTCACTTAATCCTGTCTCCCAGAATCTGATATGTTGCCTGGCCTTTAATGGTACTCAACAAATGTTCCAATTGGAGACATGGCAGCATCCCTTCCTTTCCTACTATAAACTCTTTCACATGGCATACTGCAGCCAAAATACTGGGACACTGATACCATATAACTGAGATACCTAAGGCTTTCTGAGATAATTAAAAATTGATAACTAGTTTAATTTCTTAATGAAGTATGATCAAGACTTTCAGGAAAACTTAACTTTTTTTTTAAATGAGGGAAAACTGGTTTTTCACCCAGATCACACAAGTCAAAGAATTCTTCACTACAAAATGAACTTTGTTTCATAAAATATATATGAAAGCATGCTGATATTCCAAACTATTTATAACTACATACACAGTTAATATTAATGCATCAACATTTTTTACAAAGTAAGCACATTTAACTCCAAATGGCTGACCACTCCCTAATTCTAGAATTTCAGGCGTTGTACAGGGAGATAAATCCAGATACTTGAGTTCAAAGATCCTGTAGATCTTGTGAATGTATCAGTCAGTCACTTCATCCCATCCCAAATAGAGAGTATATGCTTAAAATCATGGTACATTAAACAAAAGATCTCAGGTGAAGACACTAAAAAACTAAATCTGCACATACCAAAGAAGAAAAGCACATCAAAAAACTCAAGAATACTCTAATATATGTATTATTTTATAGCCCTTTAATCCATTCAATCAAACTAAATTTCAAGATTCCTAATATTTCTGTGTGTATCTGACACCAAAAGGCAGCTGGAGAAACAGCTTCAAGGGACAATATAGATGATGTAAAAATGGACTCTTGTTAATCTTAACAGACTTTAACTATTAAAAAGTTAACTATAAAAATGTTAAGATAACTTCACCAAGGTGCTAAAATATCACAGTAATCCAAGATTTTTAAAAAGAAAATATTTGTTCTTGTTACTTCAGAATTCTTTCCAGAAGAATTTTTCCTGGATCTGTGTCAGTATCACAAGTCAGCCAGTTATTCTCTGGGCTAAATATAAACTGAAAAGTCAGCAGCCGCAGGATATTACAAAGAAAATATGACAACCAAGTTGAAAAAGCATGAATATCTGATAGCGTTTTACACCAGGTTACAGTTAAGACATTTAATGCAGTAATATGAAACACAGCAACATATTAAAATATTAGTGGCACAAAATGGATTTTGAAGCCCTTTAAAATATCTTTTGGAAAAATCATAGCCACAAAGCAGCGGCTATTACAGCATGCCAATCTTGGAAAACCGTGGCCTGGCTGAGCCTCCCAGGTTTCTTCTGAAAATAAAGCTGCCAGTTAAAACTGGTTGGGTTCCCCATTCAGGGAAGATAGTGAACTGAGCTAGGAGTCTGGTGCTGCTCCCATTCTAGAAAATAAAGAGGCCCTGGGAAGATGATGTACCAGATTCAGTGCTCCTGAAAGTGGGCACAAAGGGAGGGGTAGGTAACTCTTATTCCTCAGCAACCAGCAAGTGCAGTCTGGCTGCCTCCTCGTTAGTGCTTGCCCAGAGGAGCAGATTTTTTCTTTCTCCTACAGCAAGGGTTCTTCCAAGAACAGCCCCTGGACCTGCAGCCTACAATCATCACGGAACTTGCTAGAAATGTAAATTCTCAGGCCCACCCCAGAATACTACTACAAAATTACTCAACCTGAAACTCTGAGGGCGGAGCCCAGCAGTCTAACAAACCCTTCAAGTCATTCTGATGCAGACTCATTTAAGAACCACTGATCTAGGAAAAGAAACTGGCAATCTATCACTCTTTACAGTCCAGACAATGTGTCAACAAACAGCTGGTGACAAAATGCAAGACCTTGTGTTTCTCTGTTGCCTGGGTGACCAAGGACAAGCATCAGATTTTCTTTGACAGGGGTGGAGACAACGAATGAGGTATAGGAAGTACATTAGGGTAGTTAGGGAAGGAGAGGACAGAATTAATTCGATGGTAAAGTCCCTCAAGAAATACTAATTTACCTGGACAAAAAGCTTCCTTTTTGAAAGAAGACTTTTGCTTCTGCGCTACTAGATACATTGTTTTTGCAAATATGGCAAATTTATCTATTTGGCTACATCAAGGTGAGACCAGGGTTAATTTACTGCAACATTCAACAAATATTTATTGAGTACCTACTGTATGTCAGGGAATATGCTGAGTGCTGGGGACATAGCTGAGAACAAAAGAAAATCCTGCCCTAGGGGAAAGGTGTAGAAAATATGCAAGAAGACACGTAAAAACATTTCAAACAAGGTTAAGTGCTTTAGAAGAGAACAGAGGAGAGATGTGATTGATAATGACTGCAAAGACTATATTGAGTGGGGTAGTCAGGGATGGCTTTTCTGGAGAGCAGAGACCTGAAAAACAAGCAGCAGTCAGTCCCGTGAAGATCTGGGGACAGAGCATTCCCAAAGGCAAAGAGCAAGAGCAGAGGTGTGCGTGATACCACGTGAAGTCGGGGCAGGCAGGGCCAAGACCAGAGGACTTTGTAGGCCACAGAAAAGAGACTGATTTTATTCTAAGTGCAGTTTTCTGCAGGGGAGTAGCAGTTTCTGTTTTATGTCTATAAAAGACCAGTCTGTCTCTTCAAGAGAATGTACTGGAAAAGGGCAAAACTGGAAGCAGGAGGCAAGAGCAAGAAGGTTCTGTTTGGACAAGAATGACAAGAGTGGAGAGATGGAAAAGGAGGACTGACATCCTTGGGGTTACGCCTACTGGACTTGTGAGGGGGTGGGTGTGAGGATGAGGAAAGAATGCTAGTTGAGGGTCACTGCTATCTACCCATGAAAGAACTAATCAGCTAAGGTGGAAACGTCAGCAGACCTTCCAATGGCTCAAAGAACTTGCAATGCCTAGTTAGAGAACAGGCAAATGGGGGCTGGAAGAATGATAACATGGCCAAGAGCATGTGTCCTGGAACAAAACTGCCCTGGTTCTGTACCCTGGCTCTGCAAGTTATTGGCTGAGCCTCAGGCAAGCCATTTCTCTTCAGTGGGCCTCGGTTTCCTCACCTTCACAGCAGATACCTGTCTCAAAGGGTTGTTATGAGAAGCAAGATAATTAAAACAGCATCTAGCACACAGCAAGCCCTAAAAGTGCAGCTTAAAGTCTGAAGGGTTTGCATGTTAATGAAGACAAAGACCTACACTGTACATGACATGAGGGGCCTCCAAGCATGATGAATGTGTTATTGAATGTAAGGTATAAGAAAGCGCTTACTTAAAAATGGGACTCCACTCACTGGACAGCACATTAGCTACAGTGGGATAAGCAGTGTCCAGGAATGCTACAAAAAGGGTTTCTGCTACAAAGTGGTACATACTTCTCATTAAAGCCTTATCTTGTCCCAAGATAAAATGCTCCAAACCTAGGAAGTGCATATGTCATAACCCACACGTTTCCATTTCCTTCCTAAGGTCCTGAAGCAGGTTGGGAAAGGAACTGGAATCAAGACCCCTGGGCTCTGTCTGAGTGCTACCACTTCTCAGCCAACCACCAATCTCCCTTAGTAGTACTGTGGGGACAACACTTCTGTATTTCACTGGAGCCTTTCAGAATTAAAGAGGCTTCCTGACTTCACATTTTATATTCCACTTTTTAGTAAACTACTGTAAAGCTACATGTCAGGTGAGAGACAGAAAGGGAGGTAGAGGTAGACAGACAATGTGGTGGAGGGAAAAGGGTGATATTAAAGTTATTGTGAAGGGGAAAATCATAATCAACAAAATTAACCTTGGCAATCCCTAAGGAGAGCAATAGGTTGTACTGACCCAACAAAGCGCTTCCCCCTCCACCACTGGAACAGACTGCCATTTCTTCAGCTGAGCCCTCTGTGAAGCAGTTCTCTTGAATGCAGGGCACATGTGCAAAAGGCACTTTAGCCACAACCAGCACAACAAGGTGCTCACACAGTGAGACACACAGGAATAAGATCAACTGAGGAAGCATAGGTTCTCCAGCTCTCTGGGGAACACCCTTGAATGGAATGGAAGGTTTCTTAACCTCCCCTGCCCATATGGGTCAATTTTCATAAGCTAAATGTGTGTGTACGACACCACTCCAGTGCATGCAAATTTAAAATCATGCCCAGCTAGGGCGTTACCCTTCTGGTACTCAGTTTCTGGTCAGGGAAGCCTGTGGGATGCTGGGTGAGAGGAAGGACCTTGCTGCCAAGGGCTTGAGGTCCTACAATCCTGGGCAAGGCAGGAGGAATCAACTGTCACACATGAGCATCCTGAGGGATACTAGTGGGCTTTTCACAGCACCACCCCTCTAAGATCTAGGCAGAATTCACACACTGCAGAACCAAGGGAGGTGGGAAGGTGTTGAAGCCAAATGTTGAAAGCAGTGACCATAAAAAACTAAGGTCAGTCCTTACAGGAACTCAAAGGCTTCACAACTGTTTCCTGGCAACTAGGGGCATAGATTAATCAACAGGTTTGTTCTAAACCTGAGTAAGGAAGGCCCCATGGCCCCTGGCCACATCTGAAGAACTTCTCAGAAAGCAGAGGCTTGTACAGTCATTTTAGTTTAACTCAAAGTCTTTTCTGCTTCTACTCTTAGCACTCTGCACTACTTCCACTGCCTCAGGGCACAGGTCATTTCTTGTCATTCTTCTCTCTTAATACTCTCATTCATTCAACAAATATTTACTGAATGCCTACTTCATACTTGCTCAATGACTTCCCTTCACACTCAATAAAATCCAAAGCCTTATCATATCTCCCCACCTCATCTTAACAAGTCTCTCTTGCACAATAAGGCCTTTATTTTCTTTCAACACACCAAGCCTGCTCCTGCCACAAGGCCTTTGCACTCACTATATCCCTTCCTCCCCTGCTTGTGACACACATTATAGGGGTGGCTCTGTCCATCATTTGTATCTGTTCAAATACCTCCTCCTCAGAGAAGCCTTCCCTAATCACCTCTCCACACACCTTTTATCACAGCACATAATTTCCTTCATAGAATTTACTATACTACCTGAAATCACTTACTTATTTACTCCTTTAATGGACTTCTCCCTGACTAGAATGGAAGTTCATCATGGACAGAGGCTGCTATGTCCATCTTGTTCACGATTCACAAGAGGACATAACAGGTCCTCAATAAATATCTGTTGAATAAACAAAGAAGTTTTAGGAAACTCATTTAGGGCACCTCAAAGCCTGCTCTATGTTATCTAAACCATGCCAAGTGCTCTTGACACTAGACAGCAGCTGACGATATTTTATCTGACCGCCACAGCATTTATGAAGCACTCTTAAATTGGCAGGGCCTCAAGAAGTTAGAATTAAGTAGCTGTTAAACCGGATTGTTGGTAGCCAATCTCAAGTGACTGCAAAGATGGCTGAGTTGCAATACCACAACGCTGGCTGCCACAGGCATATTGTACTGCAACCTGACAGGGGTGCTATTCTAGTGAGAAGTTTCCCACAGCAGCCTAGCCTGACTCAGCCTCTCTTCTGAGAGTGTCTGTGGCAGTATCTTGGTACACGAATTGACTCAGCACTGTTCAGCTGAAACCAAAACCTAGGAAAAGGATGTGTCGTCTCTTCTATCCTTCAGGAAGGTACCACTGTTTTAAGTGTAAAAGGCAGCTTGTGGTAGATCACTTCAGTCAGATCCCCGACATCTAATTCCTTCTATGTCCCATCCTGACTATCAGACAAGGAGGGCTCCTTGGGATACTGGAGGAGCAACATCCTGGAAAGAGGGATCCCCTCACCCTGCTCCCTTCAGTCCACCCATCCTCTCCTAACAGTGCTGCTACTGTGGCCTTAAACAGCAGGAGGATTTTACCACCCAGGCTGGTGGCCCAGTTTGCATCCTCCATCAGAGGTCGCCCATCGTCACCCCATCTGGGAGGACCTCCTTGGCAACTTCAGTCAGGTACCTCAGGGTACAGCCTCTTCACTAAAAGAGGGACACACAGTCTCCCCCAAATCCTGCACTTCCAGAATGACTCTCCTGTCTCATCAGTCCCTCTGGGGGACTTGCCCCAGCCAATCATCATCTCACCTCAAGAAAGCCACCAGAGTCCATCCCCTGATGCCCATCTGTGGAACATTAACTCTGAACCAGATTCTTCAGGATTTGATCCTCTGGCCCATCTTAGGGTAGTGTAGAGCAGAGGAATCCAGGCTTAAAATAAATGTTGCTTCCCTTATTCTACTAGGGACTAGAAGAATTCCTCCCCTAAAAGTGTGACCCCCTCATACCCTGTTCCCCATCCTGGATTAGTGGGGGTTTGCTCAGCCTTTCTTCCCCTGTCACCCAAGAGTTCCCATTTCATCTGTTCCTCTCCCCACGCCCATCCTGCCAGTGGGGGAACTTCTGGGCTGAACCCATGTATCTATTACCAACATATAAAAGAGTGGTAGGGAGCAACAATCTCCACAAAACACACACTTCTAGGATATGCTTCCCTCACCCAATAAAAAAGGAAACTTTTACTCTCTAAAAGAAACATCTCTGAAAACTGACCTCCCATTCTCACCCATTGCATGGGGTTTCCCTCAGTTGATCTGCTTCTTCTCTTCTCAAAGTTAACACCTCCAGGGCTCCCAATTCACCCAATAGTGCAAGCTTCCATCAAGGGTCCCACTCAGAGCCTGCCTCCTAAAACCTAACAACTGTCTCCTCGATCAGGGGCCTTGATATGATAGGGCCATTTCTCTGCCTGCCGCCCCTGTCATATCCTCCGGAATCTCCTTTCCCCCTTCTCACCCTGTGGAGATGCCCTTCATCTCCCCCAAAGCAGCCACCCCACAGCTCCCCCTTTCTAAGCAAACTACAGACTTCCTCAGCTAGCCGCAACCTCAAAACCGTCGCTGGAGCCACCCCGGTAACCAATGGGCATCCTCCCAGTCACCCCTCGGGAGCCCGTTTCCTTCTCTCATCCATCCCGAGGGGCTTCTCCGAAGCCCCGCCAAACGGACATCCCCAGGTTCCCCCCTCACCGGAGCCCCAGCACCCAGTAAAGGCCTTCCATCCGCTTTAGGGCACCTTTTTCTCTAGGAGACCCCTCGATCTCCTCCAAAGAGTGGCCAGCCCCGGTCTCCTCAGGAGTGCATGGGGCTGGCCCCTAGCCTGCTCCGGCTGCTCGCAGTGCGGTCGGGCCCGGCTCTTCCTCTCAGCAGGGCCCTCACGCCGCCCGGGGGAGCCTCGCCGCGCCGCCCACAGGCCCCTTAGGCCCCCGCCCGTGCTTCCGGCCACCGCCTGCTCCTCCTCCCCCTTCAGGCCACCGGGTTCGCCGCCACGGAGCCCAGCGGACGGAGGCAGCAGAGGCCCTGGTCCCCCTGCAAGGGCCTTTGCGGGTCCCCGGACCCCGGCCCGGGCCCGCACCCCCTCGGCCAGCCGGGCCCGGCGTCCCCGCTCACCCGAGCCCGTGGTGGCTGCCATCTTGCGTCGCTGTCGCTCGAAGGCCGGCCCCTTCTTTACCCCCCCGACTCGGTTCCTCGGGTTCTTATGCGCAGGCGTGCGCGCAGGCGCAGATGCTACCGCTGACGCCCGGTCGGCGGGCGGCACCACCAGTACCGGGAAGGTGTATTTTCTACTCCCTTGGAGAGGAAATATTTGCGTGTGCGAGGCCCAGCAACCTGCAAGTCCTTACGCGCTCGGGTGCGAGGGAGGTACAGAGGTGTTTGGGGAGCAGGGCAAGGTGATAGACTTGGGAGGACGCGATTTGTGAAAGAAAAGGAAGAGGAGATAGCTTTTAAAAAGCGCCCATTTCGCTTCTGGCATTTTCCTGGAAGTGGGATCGTCAACAGCATTTGACTAGGTCAGGATTAATGTGAAAAATGAAGATGAAAGGGATTGAGCAGTTTATCTGAACTCATATGTTTAAGTGGCTGAGTCAGTATTTGAACCCAGGCCAAATCGTCTTGCTTCCAAGGTCGATGGTGCCTGGCCAGAGGAGGATTGTATGGGGCAGCTAAATGATTTGGGGACATTGAAGTGTCAGAAAAAGCATTCACTCATTCACTTTCTCACTCATCAATCCATTTATTCATCCAAACAAATATTTACCAAGCACCTACTATGTGCCAGGGGCTGTGCTGGGTGCTAGGGGTGGATATACAAGTATATCCCTGAGGTAAGTCTCTGCTCTTAATGGGCTTACATTCTAGTCGGAGACAGAGCAAGTAAACAAGTAAATAGGAAAGAACATAACTGTGAGAGGATAGAGAGTAAACCAGGAAAGGGATTGTAGGGGGTAGTCAGGGAGGACCTCCTAAGGTGGTCACATTTCAAGGGAGACCTAAATGATGAGAGGGAGGTGGCAGGAACATGTGGAACGGCCCTGGGAACACCTGTTTACAAATAAATGTTAAATTCCAGAAGCGATTCCTGCTTTATCATAAAGGTCTGAGAAGTCCATACTTGGATGTGGAAATAGGCTGAGAGAGATGAAGGGACTGCCTCCAGGTAACACAGCTAAACACTGGCTGAGGAAGGACCAGGATTTTCAGTACAGAGGAACAAGGAAGTGGAAACTCTCACCCAGCACATCCAATTCATCATCTTGTTCTGATAGTAATGTCTCCTAAGCATTTCTCAACTGTTTACTTCTCTGACTTAGGGTAGGCTGCCCGGTCTTCTGTTGGATGACCCCAGCAGCCTTCATTCTTGGTCCCATGGCCTGTTCTCTGTGTGGCAGCCAGAGTCATCTCTAAATACCCTTCAGCTAAATCAGTGACTCACCATTCCTTTGGGACAAAATACAGACTTTATAAGCTGAGTGACCATAGAATAATATAACAGAGACAATCATCAGACTGAATGGGGACCTGATATAATCTTGCTGAAACAAGTAGAAGCCAGACTCCCCAGGGCAAACCATGGAATGGGTACCCTCTTCACAAGGCCCTGTGTCCAGGGCCAGGACAAGGATGAAGCAAGTGAGTTGTCTAGTGCACCAAATTTAAGGAAGTTTTCACTCTCAGGTCCCAGCTCTACTTGCATGACCCTGGAAGTGAGTGCTTCCCTAAAATTTGCGCCCTGGGTGCCTTACTTTCCCCCTTCCTGGCACTACCTCTGAGACTTCCTCTACTCCCGGGTCACTGGCCATTTTTAAGGCCTCTGTAGCACATGCCTTTTCCCTCCTCAGGGCTTTTGCCTGTACTGGTTCCACTCTTCGGTCTCAGATCCAGCATCACCCCCTCAGGGAAGCTTTCCCTTATTTCTCCAATGAGGTCAAATACAGGTACAACTGACTCTCAAAGTGCCATGTGTGTCTCCTTTTCAGCCCTGGCAACAGGCAGTCATCTTCGTATTAGTCTGCATATCATGTGATTCAGATTCACCTTGAAGAGCACAGAAAGAATTTGCCCTGGACTTTGGGTCACTGTAAAGTATCAGGTAGCAAGTGGGAGGCATTTGGGCTCCTGAGGTGGCCCTGGTCCCACTGCAAGGGCCTTTGTGAGTCCCTTTTCACCTCTGGAGTGAAATTTTCTGGGTTTGAGCCCTTCCTCACTCACTTTGCTGTGTGACTTCAGGCAAGAGTTTTGAACCTCTCCTGGCATCAGTTTCCCTTTCTGAAAAGAGGGCTGGTAGAATTGTTGTGGTAAAATGTTTTGATAAAATCTTTTGGCACTGAAGAAGAAGGGGAGAATGACTAGAAGAGCTGACATTTACCAAGTCGTCACATCCAGCTTTTAATTCTCACAATTCCATGTGGCAAATCCTAGGAGTATCCCCATTTTAGAGATGAGAAAACAGACGCAGAGCTAACAGGCGGAGGGATGAGAATTAGGTCCCAAGCCTCTTATCCATGATCCTTATAAATGTTTACTCGTACACATTCCTTGATTCTTGCGGGGAATTTCTAGCAAGCAAAATTGACAATAGAGCAAATTGCTGCGCAGAGCGCCTCGCAGGAAGAAGAGGTTAAACGGATGTCCCGGGGCATGCCGATTATTACAGTTCAGCGGGGCGTGCTGATTATTTACAGTTCAGCGGCGTCGCGGAGCTTGCTGGGAGTTGTAGTCCTCCCCGCGCTCAAGCTCCCGGGAGAGGCTCCACCCCAGTCCACCGAGGTCATAGCCAGTCCCCGGAGGGATGCCTGCTTGCGCTGGAGCCGGCAACTTTAGCTTATGCGGACGAGAGTCCTGTTTCATGAGATTGTTGGGAAGATTTAAATGCTTCATAGAACCAAAGAATTTAGAAAAGGGCTTGGCACTGAGCGAGTGCTGTTTTAAGTACTGGCTGCTATCATTATTGTTATTGTTACTATTAAATCCTCAATGACCCTTGCCAAGTACCTATTACCTTCGTTTGTCAGATGAGGAAACTGAAGCTTCAGGGTGTTAGAATGCTTTCCCAGGGTCACACAACAAATCAGGTTTGGAATCCAGTTCTCCTAACCCTGGAGCATGTACCGTTTCCTCTGTGGTGAGGGGGAGGTATTATTGCCTGGGAGGTTTTGAACAAATCGTGCATGAGTTTGCATTTTTTGCAAAGTGTAGCCTGGCTGCCTCTGAGGAGATTGAATTTGGCGGCAGCAAGACTGGAGGTGGGAGTTCAGAGAGGAATTGTGTTGGATACTGTTCAACGCCAGTCCAGTCACCCTGTCCTGTGCTCACAGCAGCTGATTTTGTTTAGGAGGCGGAAGGTCCAGCTCCAGGTGCGAATCCAAGCCGATCATTGGCTCTACCATTTCCTTTTGCCAGTGATTGGTCTAGTGGTAGCCTATGACGTAGTTCTTTCTGGTCAATGAGTTGAGGAAGCAGCATGTTTGGAAAGTTTTCCTCCCCTGTTAATAGCTGATAAGAAAGCCTTTTTTGTCCCCTTTCCTCCTTCTGTAATGTGAGGTTGTGATGGTTGGAGCTGTGGCAATGATAATGAAACCATTAGGCAAAAGCCTGAGGCCAAAAAGCTGATATGCTAAGGATGTTAGCGCAGAAAGATGGCAAGAGCTAGAACCTGGATTATGTGGCTGAGCTGCTGAATGGAATCCCGGGGCTGTTAGCTAGAGGCTTCTGAAGACACAAGATAACCCTCTTTATGGCTTAAGCTGCAATTGAAGCTAAGTTTTTGTTATCTCAGCCAATACCATACCTAATACCTAATAGATACTGGAAGATGGCAGTGTTCCAGTCAAGAGTCATATAGGTGGGGACTGTTCCACAGTGTTTATTTAAAAACTGTTCTCAAAAAGGTGGGAAAACATGCAGCAGTTTTAGACTCTCAAGATGTGAAAGATATGAATAGTTTGAAGAAGTATATTCAGAATGTAAAAAATACAATATACTTTATAAAACCTACAATATTATTTTTAGAGCAATAGTTTTCAAACTCTTATGTGCACACAGACCACCAGGAATCTTGCTAAAATGCTGACTGTGTGTGTGTACTGACACTGCATTTCTCACAAGCCCTAGGGGGATGCCGGTGCTGCTCCCCAGACTACACTCTGAGTAACAAGGTTGTAGGTAACATTACATAATTTAATGTTTCTATTTCCAATTTATAGTTAAGAAAAAACCCCAATCTCATGCTATCCCTTTTATAATACACATTAGAGAAAGTAAAGCTAACCAACTATTGACAGAAAGAGTCAAGGGCACCCAGAAGACAGAGTAGAATCCCGAGGGGTCTGTGGTTGATGGGGTGTGTGAGACACATTTGCTTGTGGCATTTCATGGCACATACATGGAGTATGACCCCTGGGCTGTGAAGCATGGTATATTTAATGTTTGATGTAGCTGCTAAAATAGACAACCAAAAAGGGACGGGAGTGGGTGCGTAGGGGGTCATAGTACAATTCATTTACTCAGTCTTCTCTTCATGGACATCTGGGTTGTTTCCATTGGGTTCTTTCTATACAATTTATTTCTGTGATGTCTGAATTTTATATCATCTGTTACTTTTGTGGTCAGGGAAAAAAATCAAAACCAGGAGTCCGGGGGGGGGGTTGTGAATAAAATGGATGAGTTTCCTTAATGTATAAAGAGTTCTTGCAACTCATTAAGAAAAAAAGAAAAACAACCCAAAAGAAAGATGATAATTATAGCAAACATTTATGCAACATTTACTATGTCCCAGGAACATAGTGTTTTGTATAAATTTAATCTTCACAACTACACTCTGAGGTAGGTACATTATCCCATCTTAGAGATGAGGCAACAGACACAGAAAGGTTAACTTGCCCAAAGTCACAAGCTTTTAAGTAGCAGAGCTGGGATTTGAACACTAAGCTCTTAACCACTACTGCACTGTCTCCCGAGAAAAATAGGAAAAGGACATATCCACAATAAGCAATTGCAGTAAGGAAATGGAGTAATATACCCAATCTCATTTAACATATTGTATTTCAATGATTCTAAGATGCAAATTTTTATATTCAAACATCTCTGAAATGAGGATGCATCTTACAATCAATGGTATCTTAGATTCAATAAATGACAGTTAAAGAAATGCAAATTAAAACCACCTATCAGATTGGCAAAGGACAAAACACTAGATAAGACAATGTGTTGACAAGGATTTGGGGAAACCAGTTCTCTCAAAAGTTGTGAAGGTTTAAATGGGCACAAAGTATTAACATACAAACTCCCTTGACCCAGTAATTTGATTCCTAGAAATTGACCCATCATGTCTATTGGCCCTTATGAGCAAAGAATAAAGTCTGTATTACTTAAGAATGAAAACAAGAGACAAGTTAAAAAAAAGGGGCCATTTTGAAGTTGGAATGCTACAGATGTAAAAAATCAGCATTGAAATAACCCTGACTCCAAAATATATCGAGTGACAAAGGCAAGTTGCAGAACTGTGTATACAATATTCTAACTATTGTATGAAAAGTGGGGACAGACATACCTCTATGCCCATATACGGGACTTGCAAGGGTCTTGTCAAAATGATGGCCTCTGGGGAGAAGAACTGAAGGCTCAGGGGAACCTGAGTTGGCAACAATTTACTCTTCACTCTACACCAGGAGTTGGTACGTTTTTTCTGTAAAGAGCCAGATAGTAAATATTTTAGGCTTTGTGGGCCATGTGGTCTCTCAGCTCTGTTGCTATATTGAAAAAGCAGCCATAGACAATATATGAATGAATGGGTATGACTGTGTGTCAATAAAACTTTACAACCAACATCAAAATTTGAATTTCAGGTGTTAGAGAATATTCTTTTTCCCCCCAACCATTTAACAAAATGCTCATCGGGTCATAGAAAAACAGGTGGGCTGGATTTGGCTCACTGGCTGCAGTCAGCTGACCCCTGCTCTAGACCTTTCTGTATTTATATTCCTTATCTTACATGCATTACCTATTACAAAATAATGTTTAAAAGGGTAGTGAAAATTTTCAGTTTATCAATAGAGGCTGGGGTTAAAGTTGGAATAGGTGCCCTGCCCAGACCTCCTCTATGGAGAAGCAAGCAGGGTGGATGCATAACATTTCCAGTCAAGCCGGAAACCCACCTGTCTGTCCCACACTGCCACCTGCCATGTTCCACCACCAGATAGCAGCACAAATCCACCAAACACTGAGCCACCCCTGCACCAGCTGGGAAGTTGACGGCAGAAGTCAGCCCATATACTTGTTTTATTTTGTCCAGTCCATGTTTAAAAAATGGAGTTAGCATTTAAAAATCTGGATTTTCTGGCTCATCTTTCATCTAAGCTGATGTGAGTAGCAGCTGCCTTTTGGGCTGGATGTCTCCAGTGCATCCCAGTCCTTGGGATCAGCTGCTATTTCTCATCTCGCTGCGTTCCTGTTCTCTCGGGGGAGACACACTTCTCACTTGCCATACAATATGTTAAATTATTTTAGCTATGAATTTGTGCTTATGTTATAGTTTCTGCCACATATGAGTTGATTAATTCTAATACCCTTTCCTCAAAGATAGTCACAAATTAAAAGTCTAGTGGTGGGCAAACTTTAAGGAAAATAAAGTTATTGATCACATTAAAAAAATACTTTTATCTGTGACTGCTCTAAGGAGTCTTTTATTACTTCTCTGTCCCCAACAGACTTTTTTTTTCTGGCTAATATAGTAGTAACTATCTAGCCCAGAATGGATATTGATTGTAGTATCTATAGTGTGCACTACTGAATCTTAGTGCTTGGTGCATAGGAGGTACCTTGTAATTATTTAATGAGTAAATGAATGATACTCATTTGTCTAAAATGTCCAGTGTCTCCCCATTTCTCTCAGCCTGTGAGGCTCTATGTAACAAGTCCCTGTTTTTCCAACCTCATCTTTTCACTTCCCCTTGCTCACTTCAGTCCAAATACAGTCTCTTAAAAACCCCACACTTGCTGTCCAGTGAGGAGGCATCTTTCCCCTATTCTTTCTCAGCAGGCTCCATCTCTTCCTTTAGATCTCAGCTCAAACATCACCTCACGTGTCCCTCTCTGATCACCCTGCCAAAGCAGCCCCATCCTGCTTTTCCGACGTGGTCCATGCTGTTAGATTTTCTTTACAAATCACCATCTGAATGTCCATATGCATTTATTTATGTTTATTGTCTCTCTTCCCAGGAGGTCGATTCTACCAGGTAAGTCCTCATTTGTTTGTTCACTGCTGAGCTGTGTCCAGGTCAGAGCCTGGTACCCAGCAGGTGCCAATAACATTTGCTGAAGAAATTCACAAATAGGGATCAGTCTTCATTATGCTATCACCATGATCTCCTGCACAAAGACCATTCCTCACCAAATCATAAATTCCCTTCAAGAGAGTTTGGAGCAGATGTCAACATTAATTCACTGTCTTAGGTGACAAAGCCCCCATCCGAAGCCTAGGGCTGGGAACAGGGTAGAGGTGGGGCCTCATCGTTCAGGATCCTTGCCCCGCCTCCCCCAGCCAACCAGGAAACACGAGGCAGCCGAGGTTAAGTAGGCTCTTGCTGCTTTGTTATAAATATATTATGTACATCCAAAACGTGACATTAAATTATTACTCCGTGTTACAGAAAAGATATTAAGGCTTTCTATTATTTACATTAAACAAGCAAGCACCTTAAAAAAAAAAAACCACACAAAGCCCCACTCTTCCCTCTCTGACATCCCGGACCAAAGGGGACACTGTGTCCCCTTCCTAATGACCAAGACCCTTTGCAGGGACTGTGCCCTGCCAAGACATCCTCTGATTAGGAACAGCAGCTCTGGAATCACATGGGCAGATGGGGAGGGGCGTGGTCCAGACAGGCAGGCAATGCTGGCCTCTTTGGCCAGCCGGCCGCCCTCAGACCCTTGCTGTATTTTGCCATCCTTGGGTGGACAGGCTAGTCTGAAGGTGGTGGCTAGACTTAGGGGTCAGTTTGCAGGGAGATTCTCCAGGGATAATTAGGTGTGCCTGGGGGCTCCTGGACCACTGTGGGAAGACAAGGAGGGACAGATAAGACAACTCAGTGGGCCCAACGCCAGCCATGCTGAAGGGCTGCCCAGAGGGGCTAGGGGTGGTAAGAGTGCAGGGAGTGGGTGGACTCTCTCTGTCTTTACCCAAGGGATGGCTGGCAGGGCACGGCTCCTTTTTCTGCAGAGTCAGAAGTGGCAGACAGAGCAGCTCAGGTGGCTTGGAAGGACCAAGGAAAGAAAATGAAAAAAAGGAAATGAAAAATTAGTGGCTCAAGTATTCTGTGTCAGGAGGGGTGGGCTGGGGGTGCCTGGGCCCAGCCCAGGAGGTGTCCTCTCCACCTGAAGGGGCCAGTGCGAGGAGGCTGGAATTTGGCAGATGGCTTCGGTTTGGGGGGCTAGGGTAGGTTGGCAATGAGCTGGCAGGCTCGGAGGAATTATTTGATCTTCTGGGCCCATTTCATGTCATCTGCCCGAGGTTTCTCGCCTGTCAGGCCCTGGATGAGGTCCTCAAGGCGTCGCCAGAAGCCCACCTTCTCCAGAGGGTAATTGAGCCAGCCTGTAGTGGAAACACGGCATGGTGGGATAGATTGGATGGGAGAGCAGCAGTCGAGGGGATGGAGGGAGAGGCCTGGCCTTGCCTGAGGCAGGATCAGCTGGGATTGAGTCTGCAGAGGGCAGGGGACAAGGACTGACCAAGGAATATGGGTATGGAGCCTCCTACCAATGGGCTTAAGGGATGCTGAGACATGCCTTCATCCACTCACTCATTCACTTTCTTGCTGAGCACTTACTGTATGCCAGGCAGGTGGCCTCATTTCTAATCACTCATCTCCCAGGAAGCCTTTCCTGACTACTGCCTAAGCAGTGCTCCAAGCCTGTCACGTCACCCTCTTTTATTTTACAGCCTCTGTGATAACCTGTAACCATTCTCATTAATTTACTACTTCTGTTTTGTGTTGGTCCTTCCCACCTAGAATGTTAGTGTTGAGCAGCAGGACCCCATGTTCTTTCACTATTGATCCCCAGTGCCTAGAATGGTCCTGGCACATAGTAGGTGCTCCACAAATATTGCTCATAGTCTTAGTCTTACTTTATCTGTATTATAGCCTCCTACCCAAACCATGAGGTAGATACTATTTGTCACATTTTCTACATGAGAAGATTTGAAGGGAAGTCCCCCAATTCATGGGTGGCTAAACTGGGAACTGATTCCAGGCCTGGCTGAGCAGTTGACTAGTCTCAAAATGGCCTAAATTCTAACCTTTCCACCCGTCCTCAAAGAAAGTGATTTAGGATGCGTAAAAAAGATATATTTTTTTGTGGTTCTCAGTTCCGCCTCCAGAAGGACAAAAACAAAAGCCAAACCAAACCAAAGCTACCCCAAGAATAGCAGCTGTAGCTTACCAAGTACCCACGACGTGACAAGCACTTTGCACCTGCCATTAGACCGTCCACTTGCCCACCCTGTGAAGGAGGGATGTGAAGGACGTGGCTGCAGCCCCATTTTGTGGATGAGTAAAATTATACTCACAGAGGCTTGTGAGTCTCCTAAAGGCACATGGGGGAGCTGAGAGCTGCATCTTAGTTGGTCTGACTTGACAGCACCAATATACTAACCTTGAAAGATGCCTGGCTGGGCCCAGAAAACCACCTGTCTTGCCTTGCATCTCCTCACCTCACCTGTGGCAGTGGCCCATTAACTACCCATGGCATGTGGGCCTCCTTACTGTTCCTTGGTCACACCAAGCATGTTCCTGGCTCAGGGCCTTTGTACTTGCTGTTCTCTTTGCCAGGTCTGGTCTGTTCCTTTTTATTTACAGGGCCTCTCCCACACTTTTTTGGATTCTGATCTCTTTATACGAACAGTTACTCCCACTCCCCCACTCCTCACCTCCCTGCCCCATGACTCTCTGCCCTTCACCCTGCTTTGTTGTCCCCATAGCATTTCTCACACCTGGACTTTGTCATCCCTCCGTCATTCTGCTCTGTACACCCTTCACTCTGGCCACACTAACCTCCTTGCTGCTCCTCAAAACAAAACAAAACAAAAAAACCAAAACAGTCATGCGTGTTCCTGCCTCAGGGCCTTTGCAGTCACTATTCTTGCTGCCTGGCATGTTCTTCCTCCAGGTCTGCATGACTTTCTCCCTCAGTTCAGATTTCACCTTCTCAATGAGGCCTTCACTGACCACTCTGTCTAAAGGGCAAAGCCCTTTTTTTCCTTCTCCAGCTCGTTTTATTTTCCTGTGTAGCAGTTTGCATGTTAGATGTACTATTTATTTATTTATTGTCTGGAATGTCCTCTATTAGAATGTAAACACCATGAAGGCAGGGATCTTTGTTTTGTTCAGTGTGTGTCCTAAGCCTGGAGCAGTGCTTGGCCCATAGGAGGTGCTCAATAAATATTTGTTGGATGGATGGGTAGTTGGAATCACAGCTCCATGTGACAATGGGCTGGAGGGCGAAGGGTTGGGTTGTCTGTCTTCTTTATTTCTATGTCCTCTGCACCTAGAATGCCTGGCATATAGTAGATGCTCGATAAATGTGCTCTGAGAGAACATTCCTTTAAGGTAAGAAGTGCATGACCTCCCACTGTGACCTCTGCCCTCCCAACCCTGAAGCAGGAGCAGCCCACTTTATGCCACCGTGTAGCTGTACCTGTGGTGATACAGAAGTAGGTCTCGTGGGGTGAGACATGGTGAATGCGATGGTGTTTACGAGGCAGGATGATATGCCAGTCCTGCAGGAGGGTGACCCAGCATGGCAACCCAAAATACGTGTGTGACCACTTGTGGATCTGGTTGGTGAAGGTGCCGAAGATGGTCAGGCAGAAGACAAAGCACTCCCAGGGGTACAGCTGCTCCAGGGCTTCTGTAGGGTGGGAAGGGGGTGCCCACAGGGCTCACACAGCTGTCACATGGTTGTGGGTGCATCACCAGCCTGGCCCTCACCACTCGCCCTGGGCAGCTCCCACCCCAGGATCCCACCCAGGCCTCCTTCCAGCTTCCTACATGGCCTCAGGCTCCTCATATGCTCAGTGGGCAGATAATGGAGAAAGTCTAAGTAATACTGAAGAACATGGGTTCTGGAGTCAGGCATAGCTGGGCTGGGATCCCTGCTGACATTCCTTGGCTGTATGGGCTTAGGTCAGTGACTTTGCCTCTTTGAGTCTCAACTTCCTCATCAATGAAATGGAAGTCTTTGTCCAGGTTTCTTAGAGGCAGAGACTGTGACAAGGATTCACGTGCCTGTGATTTACCCACGGAGGGTGGGGTGGAACGGAGGGCAGGGGGAATCCTCTCTTCTGGAAAAACACCTGAGGGATTGAGGGAAGCAGGACAGGGCAAGGGAAGACCTAAGCAAACATGGGGCTGGGGGTGTCTTGCTTCAGCGTGATCTGGCAGAGCTCGGGAACCTGAAAGGCTCTGTAGAGTTGGTGCCACTCAGAGGTGAGTGTTTGCTCTTCTGTAGGCTTTTCCTGTCACTCGCTTCAGGCTTATCCCAAGGGGAGGGGGAGACCTGTCCTGGCAGTTCCCAGAAGGGGCAGCTGGAAGCTGGGAGCAGCCACCACACAGAGCAGCCAGGGATGTGGGCGCGCCCTGGGAAGAGGATGTGGGTGGGGCACCACGGATACTCAGCACAGCTACCCCCAGGGGGTTGCTCTAAGGATCCCCGAGGTGTCTGGCTATTCAAATAAGACCTGGCACAGAGGAAGGAGTCACTGACCCATCCCTACCTTCCCTCATCCTGGCAGTTGAGGAAACTGAGGCTCAGAAAGGTGAAGTGACTTGCTTTGGGTTAAGTTTCTCCCCAAAACAGGGAGGGCAGAGATCAGAACTCAGCCCTTACTGAATTCACAGCCTACATTCTTTCCACTAAGCCAGGGCAGCAAAACCAGAGGTCCTCAGGACCAGGCAGGTAATGCAGAGGAGCAAGGTTGGCCCAGTATAAGACAGCAGGGAGTAGTGGGAACTGGGGCAAACTGGGCAGCGGGCATCCATCTAAAGGGGGTGACTGCAGCATGGATCTGCCTAGTGAAGCAAAGTGGAAACAAGGACCCAGGGTAGCCAGGTCAGAGTGTTCAAGAAAAGCTGGAAATAAGGATCTTTACTTCAAATATCCCAGTTCTACCTCAAGATAACTACCTAAAATTTTGTTAAGACATTGTTGAGGGCCTCTGTCCCCAGTTGGCCCACTGTCAGCTGACATGCTCACCAGGGCTCTGAGTGCGGAACTTGTAGGCCATGTTTAGCAGAGGCAACAGTGTCACCAGGCAGTTGTCCCCATTGGTCTCGATGAAGTCGTGCCGTGTAATGGCCGTGGGGTCGATGTGATGCTCCCGAAATGGCCGAATGAAAGCCTGGGGTGGAGGCAGGGGTGTGCACACATCTGCCTGGTCGGCCACCCTCCACACCCTCCTGCACTTACCTCACTGGGGCTCACCTCCGTGCCTGCGGGATGCCGGAATATTCCACCATGCCACCTATACAGATCCCACCCAGCCTTCAGGGTCGAGGTCTAGCAGCTCTAGCAGAAGATGGGTCACAATGACCTGGCAGGGTTCTAAACCTGGTACTGCTCCCCTTTGGGCCTTAGTCTCCCCTCCTGGGCTCTGAGGGGGCCTGGAGACAATCTCCGCCTTCCTCCCCACCCTAACACAGAGGAGGAGGCCCAGCACAGTGGCAGGCAGGGCTCTTATCTTTCCTCCCAGCATGCAAGCCCCTCCGTCTGGCAACACCCTCCCATTCTAGCCCCTGGTTAACTGACCCTGGCCCGCCCAATCAGAGCATCCTGTTCCTCTGGCCACAGTGACTGGCTGAGGGATAGGCGTGTGAGCCAAGCTGGGCCAATGGGGGTAAGCCATGGGAACTGCCTGTAACTATGGCAAAAGAGAGTTTTCTTTCTGGTGGCAGGGTGGGCGTGAGCTGGGAGGATGAAGGTGGCTGGGAGCCATCACATCCAACTCACAGGGAAAGTCTCCATGAAGGTGAAGCCGACAGACAAGAAAGCAGAGACATGTAGAGAGATTGAGTCCGGGAATATGGGCTGACTATCTCTCCTGCTGGACCCAGCCGTGTTTAATTTGGCTCCACTCATGAAATTTTCAGTTACACAAATCAGTACCTTCGTTTGGCTAAGCAAGTTTGTTTTGGATTTTGTGTCACAACCAAAAAATCTGATACAAGATAACAGTTCAATTAAACAGTGAGGTGTAGCAGGGCAGGCAAAGGAGAGTGGACATGGTCTCCAAATGCAGGGCTTTCAAAGGTCTTTGACTATCCCACGCTTGACGTCTACTGCTTCCAGAAAAATCCCATGAGATTTCTATTCTAATCTTGGAGGAGGGGCATGGGAGTCAGGCTGGAATGATGGTTCCCATCTTTCAGAGGGGGAAACAGGCTCAGAGAGGAAAGGGGACTCTCCGAGGTTAGAGAGCCAGCCCCATTCTGGAGGAGACTGGCTGGGCTGCAGGGCTGGGTGTTGTACGCACCTTCCCTACAATGGGCAGCTCCACGGAGCCCCAAGTGTCAGCTCCCCAGTGCACCAGGCCAGACAAGAAGTCAGCAATGAGAGCCCCTGCAACTGTGGAAAAGAGGAGGGTGAACTGGGGGTGAGGGGGACACAGAGAGGGCCATCCCTACCCACAGCGCCACCCCAAATCAGACGCATTCACTCACACGCTTGCTCATTCACTCACTTGTTATGGGGGATGGTGTCCCTTCTCTACCTGGGCTTTCTTCCCTGTGCATGGAGCCTCAGGTGTAACACTCCCGGCTTTGATCTGTCCCTTTGCTCGCTCTGTCCCAGGGGAGATGCGGGGACTCATTTGCATGGTGAATCTGGAGAGAATAAACTGGGCATGCTCAGATCAGCCCAACTTTCCCGTTAGGAGCTGACTGTCCCCTTTCCTCTGACTCCCAGTCACTCCACATAGGGAAGCCCATTCTGCTCCAGTGCTATGGGTGACTAGTTAGATGTATCCTTCTGGGGTTTGTTGTCGGGTTGTACCTTAGGTGCAGAGATAAGCCACCTCCATTCCCTGCTTTATTGACTATAAACATGATAATTGGGCCTCCAACAGCCTTTTCCTTGTCTTTGCTCCCAATTTGTTCAGAACTGGAAGGGGTCTACTCACTTGAGGGTTAAGAGCTGTTACATCAGGACTGAAATTCAGACATTAAGCTCATTGTCTGTTGGGGCAAGGAGACAGGGTTGGGGGTAGTTGTGAAACGTGGCAGGGAATGAATACAGTTCTGAGTCATGTGTAGTCCATTGAGTCATGTGATCTCAGTTTCCCTTCCCCTCCCTGGACTCGGTTTCCCAGTGTAAAATGGTTGCTGAGGCCCTGCTGGGCCATGTCTGAGTCCAGCTAGAACCTTCACCTAATTGATGACAGGGAACCAGGGCCTTGGAGCACTGCGGAGGCTGCAGAAAAGCCCCTAGATGCCTCCCTGGACAGCAGGGCTCATGCACAGGGGGCAAGAGTGAGTGTGTGGGCCAGTGTGAACCTACAGTTCTGATGCCTGGCCCTGTTAAGGGGAGGCTGTGAATGGAGACTTTCCAGAGGCCCTGGAGCACTCAACCAATAGATGCCAAACATGGGAGGGGTGAAGGGACAGAGGAGATACAACTACCTGCAGACACCTGCAAGCTCATGGTGAGAAGGGCAGGCAGGCATGTGGAAGGCAAAGGATAGGTCACCGGGTGACACTGCATAGGTGCTGGGCAGTCCTGCTCCTCTGTGACAATGCTGGGAGGGTGGACCTGGGCCAGAGGAGTGGGGGGACACTAGGGAAATGGATGTCAAGGGCTTTTGCACTTGCTGTACCTGGCACCCCATACCCTCCCTGAAGCCCCTGAATGGCTGGTTCCTTCTTGGCCTTTTAGAGCAGGGCAAACATCACCCAACTCCCCTGGCTCCAGCTATCCTCCCAGACAGGTGCTCTTGGTCACACCTCCCTGCTTTATTCCTATCATAGCATATCCTTTTTATTGCTGAATAGTATTCCACATCTGGATGTATCATGGTGCATCATCTATCTGCCGGATGGATGTCTGGGTCGTTTCCATGTTAGGGCTGCTATGACTTAAGCTGCTGTGAACATTTACATACAAGCCTTCGTGCAAACATATGTCCTCATTCCTTTGGGTGAAAACAGCAGCTATTTACTTATCTTCTTTACTTGACATTGATTGAAACTTACAGGTACTAGGCCCTGTGCCAGCACCTTAAATGTTTTATCTCTTTTAATCCCTGAACTGTAACAACGCTGGTCATAAGCTGGTTGCACATCTTTTATCGCCTTAATTATCCTAAGCACTTAATCCTTATAGATGAGAACAATGATATTATGAACATTAGGGAAGCAGTACTTATGATAAAGGTTAATATTTATGAAGCACTTCCTGTGTGCCAGGTGCTATGTCAGAGGAGTTAAAAATACATACTTGGGGAGCCTAAAGCCCTACACCTTCAACATAGGCTGTGCCCAGTGACTTCCTTTCAAAGGGTGAACAGTAAGGAAGCAGGCAGGAGGGTAACTTTACAGTGGAGAAACCTGACCTACCTGGGCTAGGTGGTGCAGGTCAACAACACGGTGATAAGTCATGTTGGCAGCACCTACCCTTGCTATGATGTGGTGAAAAAATAGTACTCTACCTCTGAGCTATTGCTCCCCCAAACACATAACCCAGTCTAAGAAAACTACCAGACAAATTCCAGTATGGGGCATCCTATGAAACACCAGTACTCTCAGCACTGTCAGGACCCCTGAAAGCAAGGAGAGTCTGGGAAACTGTCAGAGCCGAGAGCAGCCTTAAAGCGACATGACAACCAAATGTGAAGTGGGTCCAGGAACAGAAAAAGGATTTAGGTTAAAAACTAAGAAAACCTGAATGAACTATGGACTTCAGTTCACAACAATGTATCCATATTGGTACACTAGTTGTCAACAAATGTACAATATACTGTACAATATAAGATGTTAATGGGAAATTAGGGGCAGGGGGTATGTGGGAACTCTCTGTACTATCTGCTCATTTTCTGTAAATCTAAAACTGTTTTGAAAAACAAAGTCTATTGTTTAAATCTCACTTTCCATCCATAGTGTTGAGCCCCAACACATCCCAACTTTCCAGAGGAGGAAATGAGACTTAGAGGGGGAGGACTGCCCAGGGTCAGTCAAGGCTGCTGGTGTGGCCAGAGACCATCGCAACGGCAGCTCACGACAATGCTGAGCCTTCATGCCCAAGTCTGGGGAACGGGGACATTATAGTACTTACTTCACTGAACTACAATCAGATACTAAAATGGGTAAAGCAGGTGAAGTGCACAGCAGGGTCCCTGGGCCTCAGTAAGCACTCCCCAAATGTAACTATAGTTAGCAGCTTAAATATGACTCCCCCCACTGAGACTCAGTCTTGTCAGCTGTCCAGTGACCAGCTCCTGGCCTTTTCGGGCTGCCGAACTGGGAGGGATGTTTTGGATGGACATTAGGAATTGTTTTTGGAGAGAAGGGCTCCTCTCCTGCCCTTGGGGAGGAAATGGCTATGTGATCCCCAGCCACTGCAGATGGCTGTTTCTAAAGTGGTGACCCAGGCCTCCAGGCCTGTTGCTTGGGCAGCTTTAATGGGGGCAGGGGTGGCATAGGCGGATCACAGAAGCTTCTTTGTCTCAGCTCCACTGCAAGGCTGGTGGCTGGCTCACCCTGGGGGTGCCTTTGGCCTGGTTAGTGCCCTGTCTGCAGGGCACTGGGACAGGCAGTGGACAGGGGATGACTCACTTCAGGCTACCCTGACTCACTGAGTGAGTATGAGATAGTCCCTGCCCTCCACCCTCTAACCCTTATGCCCCCAGGGCCTCCATTTCCCCACAGGTCACCCAGCTGGGACTTTCTGACCTCTGCCCACCTCAAGGCCTGGTGTGGAGAGAGAGAACAGCTGAGACAAAAGTGGCCAGTGCTGAGGGCTGGTCTCTACAGTCCCAGGGCTGAATCCTATCTTTACCACCTTTCATCGCCATGTGACCTCTGACCTCATCACCAACCTTTGCACTCACTCTCGCCCCTGCTCGGAACACCCTCCCCTCTGCCTGTCTGTCAGGAGACTCCTATTCATTCCTTCCAGGACCAACTTACAGGCCATTTTTCCTCCACTTTCCCCAAGCACAGTACACAGGACTCCCAGGGTCATTCATTGGCTCACTTCTTCATTCACGATAACACTGTCCTAGTCAAAGTCGCTACTGACCTCTACGTGACCAAATTCAGTGGTCCCCTTGCTGCCCCGTCTTGCTGGTCTGCTCAGTGGCTGCTCCTAGTTGACCCCAAGTCTTCTGGAGACACATTCTCCTCTCAGCCTCTGCAACCCCTCCAGGTTCCCTGCATGCCCACCTCCTGGGCTGGCTCTTCTGGCTCCTCCTCCTCCCCTGCTCAGGGAAGCACCAGGCCGCTTCGGGCCTCTTCTCTGCTTGTGGGCCACTCCACAAGCAGCTGAGCTTCAAACACCATCTCTACCATGAGGATGCCCAGATATCTATCTCCGGTCACCTTCCCTGACTCCAGACTTGGATTTCCAATTTCCTGTTCTACACCTCCCCTTGGTTCTCAGGCAGGTGTCTCAAGCGTCTCCCTTCAGCTCTGCTCCTCCAACCTCTTCCCGCCTCTGTTAATGGCAACTTCATCCCTTCCATGACTCAGACCAAAAGCCTGAGAGTCCGCCCCCCAACTCCACAGCCAAACTGATAGCATGTTCTGGCACCTCACCTTGCACAGCTCACCAGAATCTGACTTCTCACCACTGCGACTGCCCTACCCAGGTCTGGGCCACCATCGTTGCCTCCTCCTTGGTCTTCCCTGACCCCATCCCTCCTCCCTGCAGCATGAGATGTCAGCTTCCTGTGGGAAACTCACAGATGGCTTCTCACAGACTATAGATAAAACCCCAAGTCCAGGCCCTACATAATCTGCCGCCCACTGCTTCTCTGAGCTGCCACCAACTGCTTTTCCTTTGATCAATTTTCTCTAGCCACACTGGCCTCTACTCTATTCCCTAATGCACTAGGCACACACCAGCCTCAGGGTCTTTGCACTTGCTGTTACGTCTGCTTGGAATGCCTGGCCCCCTCCCTTACCTCCTTCAGGTCTCTATATAAATGTCACTTTTCCAGAAAGGCCTTCCCTGACCTCTGACTTCTTCCCTGCCTATTCCCCTATCTTGATTTTGCTTCCCAGCATTGCATCATCTGTGTTTATTAACTGGGCACCTTTACAGGCTCCCGCCTCCACTGGTTTCCAGGGCTTGTCAGGGGTACTGGAACCTCTTGGGAGATAGTGTTAGGCTGAGGGCAGGCTCTATAGGTTGGCACATTGCCCTGTCTCCTGCATGCTAACACACAAATCAGGGTGGCTACTTAAATTGATTAGGGACTGTGCAAATACCACTACCAGGGGATTGTCTGTGCTTATCAGCCTAGAGGCAAAGGTGTGGGCGGGGAAGCTGGCATCACATGCTGTGACTGGATAGCCAGAGACCTTCTGGGCTGGGGCCTGGAAGCTCTCCAGTTCCATTCAGGGCACAGAGGTGGTAATCTGCCTGAGATGCCTACCTTCTTGGCTCAAGCAATACAGACCTCAGCTCTGATGCTGTCATCCTTTGCCCAAGCTGGGCCCACTGCCTAGAACCCCCTCTCCTCCCAGTGAATGCTAACTGGAGGCTGCACAGTTCCTGTGGGGGAGGCCAGGGTTTGTGAGCTGGCAGGTCTGAATGTGTGAGCCCAGACTCTGCTGCTGCCGAGGTGAGGGACAATGGCCTCTCAGAGGACGGTGATTAGAATCTCATCAGGTTGCCAACAAGAGTTAAAAGTGCCAGCACGGGCCCAGTGCAGAGTAGGCACTTGGGAAATATCCATTGCTAAATAGATCACTGAGGCAGAAGGTCCACACCCTGGTGAGTGGTGTGTGTGGCAGTTATGCACACCAGCATTTTGCCCTCACAACTGCCCTACAAGGCAGGTACTGATGTGGATAATAAAGCTCAGGGATGTAATGACACTTGCCTAAGGCCGCTCAGCCACAAGGCAGTCGAACTGGGACTTGAACCCAAGTCTGCAGGGGTCTGCTTATAATCCCCAGATGGAGTTGCAGGTCTCACACCATCCATTTTCCTGCCCCTGAATGTGGCACTCTGAGGCAGAGAGGCTGGAGTACCGGTCCTCTCACCCCTGGGCAGGGGGGCACATCTGGCTTCTGCAGGTGGGGCCCAGGCTCCCTGGCACTGGTGGGTTAACCTCCCTCCCCTCCAGCTAGTCCAGCCCCCGACCCAGACCCAGATGGCTCAGTTAGCTTGTCTGAGCAGTACTGGCTTAGGCAGCCAGAATGCTTTTAATAAGATTGTGGGAGCTGAACCTTTAGGGAGGGCCAGGCGGACCAAGGGCACAGCTGCCCCCTCAGCCTGGGGGCCTGGGAACGGGGAGAGGATGAGTGCCTGAGCTGGAGGGAAGAGGGGAGAGGTATTACCAGGGGAGGAAGGAAACTGAGTCACCCCAGGGCCTGTAAGTGCAGACAGTGAGTTAAGACCTTCTGGCTTGAGGTGCGACTGGCCAGTCCCTTCTCTGAGTCTCAGTTTCCTCATCTGGAGAATGTTGACGAGGGTAGCATCTACCTCCCAGGTTGTGGATGGGTGAGGACTGACCACTGGAAAACCCTCGGCAGGTACTAAGTTATAGCTTGCTCATTCATTCATTCACTGATCCAGTAAATATTTACAGAGCACCTACTGCGTACCAGGCCTTATGTTAGGGGCTAGGGACACAGCAGTGAACAGACAAATCTCTACTCTCAGGAGCTGACATTTGAGTGGGGGAAGACATATAATAAACAAATACAAAATATATTGTATAGTGGGTAGGCTGAGGGGATGGTGTAGGATAGGGCTGCTATTTTTGAGGGGTAATCAGGGACAGCTTCCCTGAGGAGGTGACCTCTGAGTACATGAGGGAGTGAACCATGTCAGTTGTCTGCAGGAAGAGAGTTCCATGCAAAGACCCTGAGGTAGGAGAGTAACTGAGCACACGGTGGAGAAATAGTGAGGAGGCCAGTGTGGCGGGAGCAGGATGAGCCAGATTAGTGCAGGGCAATGATGTCTGGGGAGGAGCTGGGGCCAGGCTTAATCCAAATACACAGAGGAGAGCATGGGAGTGGTGTGACCTCAGAGGATCTAATGGGGTCCCTCTGGCAGCCTGTGGAGCAAAGGTGGAGGTGGGGAGAACAGGGAGGAATATCCCATGAGTCTAGGTTTTTAGCCCAAGTTACAGGAAGAACAGAGCCACTGAGTGATATGGGAGGTGGGGTTCCCACAGCACATATTCAATTCCTGTGCACACACACACTCACCCAGGAGCAGGTACAGTCACACACCATTACACATGTGTGAAATTGCCATTAGGGTGGCACAGACATCAGGTAGGTCCCTGACCCTTGGAGAAACTGAGGCAGGGAGCAGGCCCCTGGGCACTCACCGACACCCAGCATGACGAGGGGTGTGTGCTCCCAGCGGGCCAGCAGCAGGAGGTGAACCAAGTTGTAGGCAATGAGGCCGAAGCATACGACCACACAGCACCACTCCTGGAAGCGCTTACCTGCAGGGAGAGGAGATGAGAAGTGGGTGTGGGGGGCATGGGAAGGGGCCAAAGGATAGAGGATCAAAGACAGGCAGAGCTGGACCCCCAGGGACTCTTCAACGAGTCCAGTGCTGAACCACAGATGCAACTTAGGGACTGGCGTGAAAGGCCCCAACCTACCCATTACACCATGGAATCACTGAGGCCCAGAGAAGAGGGGAGCCTGCCGAAGGTCACGTGCTCTTGGCTGCATTAAACCTGGTGTGGCGCCTTTCTGAATGTAGTCCTCTATCAGGTCATATGCCCATGAAGGCAGTCTTCCATATGTCAAATCTTTGGCAGATAGGACCAGATCTCTGGTCCCCTGGGTCTTTTTGGGCTCTTTGGAGTCATGCGAGGGAACTTTAATGAGCTTCTTTTTTTAAAGGGCATCAAGTCCATTTTCATAGGTAACTATTTGGAGGTGGAGGCCACCAACAGCTTTTAATCCTGCAAGATCGGATCTGCCCAACCTCCAACAAGCAGGGCTCCAGGCAGTGAGCCAGGAATTCAGGAGAAACAGGGCCTGACTACCACTTCTAACCAGGGTCCCTGCAAGGAGCAGGGGGCCTGCAGGTAAGCCACAGAGAAGAGGCCGTGTAGATGAGGGGCCAGGCAGTGATGTGAAGGAGTAAGGTGGGCTGGGTGGGGACTCAGGGGCACTGCAGCACACATGCCCTTTCTAAAGGAGTGGCCACTAATGGGCTGACTACTGCCAGTGTGGGCCCTGGAGGCTGGAACTTATTCCTGAGAGAAGCCAGAAATCAGGACATGAGTGTGAAATCTGCTCTTTAAATGCCACCACATATTTTTAATAGGCACATGAGCTTGGACAAACCAATTCCTTCACTGCAGCTTTGAGGTGTTGAAATATTGGAAATAACCTAAGTGTCATCACTTGGAGGATCAGTCAATTTAATTTGGTCCATGACATCTCTGCATGGAAGACCCTTAATAATAATTTTCTTATTAGCATTTAATATCTACTAAGCAGTAACTATGTGCCAGGTACCTGCGAAGGTGATGCCATTTTGCAGATGAGAAATTGAGGGTCAGAGTGGTCTGGAAGTAGCCCAAGGCCAGCCAGCTAGTCACCTACAGACCAGGACCCTATGGCCAGAGGGTCTGGCTCCTGAAACGCTGATCTTACTCAAGCCCGTCTTGCTCCTGCTGTCCCTGGCCCCTCCCTCCCTCCCTTCCCGCCACCCTTATGGCCCTGAGGACATTCTGGGTTAGGCCTGCCTTACATGGACATGGCAGCCCCTTTGAGAACAACCAAAGGGAACAGAGCAGATCAAGAGGGTTCCTCCTGTGTCTGTCTTCTCTCTCTAGAGCTTTGTGCATGCTGTTCCCTTCACCCACTTTGCATCTGGTTGACTCTGGCACTGCTCTGGCAGAACCTCCACCTCCAGGAAGCCATCCATGTTGCTTCCCCTCCTGGGTTCCCCCAACTTGAGGCCCAAAAGGAGGGACTGTAACTGCCTGTATAATGTCCACCTTCCTCTACCCCTACCCAAAGATGAACTCAGGAGGCCTGGGACTGTGTCTGGCTTGCTCACCAGGGCCCTGGCACACAGTTGGTACTTAATAAAAGCTTGTGAAATGAACAAATCCCCAACTATGATCCTAAAGGGAAACTGCCAGGCTTTGTCTCTGGGCACCCCGCACAACAGCACCTTGTGAAGGAAATAATTTGGTGTGCAATTGTTCTTTAGAAGACAACAGGCTCAGAAAAAAAGAAAGGGCCTCGTCCAGGTCACACAACAGCATACTGCACCTTGAGCCAGCATCAGAACAGCTGCCCTCCCCTTATCCAGGAAAAGACCAAGGCTCAGATGGCAGAAGGACATGCCTAGGGTCACATCTCCTTGGCCCCCTCTTGTAGGAATGAGGACCCTGAGGCAGAGAAAGGGCAAGGAACTCAACAACAGTCACACAGCAGCAGAAGTGGACTTAGAGCCCCTCGCTTCCCACTTCCTAGTCCGGGGCTGCTTTTCTTGGGCCGGGGGCTGCTTTTCTTGGGCCGTATGGCCCTGCTGCCTCAACAATGTCCCCCCGCCCCCAGCACCCCCATGCTGGGGTCACCATTTTCATTGGCCCAGCAGAGCCTTCCCCTTTCTGGTTCCTGTTTGTGCCTGGTGATCAGAAGCAGGAAGCCTGGGAGGGGTGGCAGGAGAGGGTAAGGGACAGGTGACTCTTTAATGCCAACCTGCCTGCCTGTCCCCAAGCCTGCAGGGACAGCAATGGGACCAGAAATAATAACAACGGCTGGCACCCACTGAGGCCTATCACACTGGGGAGCCTGGTGCAGCCCATCAGAGATACTACAGACCTGCTCCCTCCAGCATATTTTGTGCTCAGTTAAAAAAAATATATCACATAAAATCCTTAGTTTCCTGCTTCCCTTGAGAACACAGGGCTCTGGCCATCCTGGGCCTGAGCAGCAGGAGTTGTCCCCTTCAGATGGGCCAAGAGCTTCCGGTTCACCCCAGTCTCTTCCCCTCCCTGTGGTCTCATATGGTGTGGCTTCTCTTGGTGGCAGTCCTGGCCAAGCAAATGGTCCCTGTCCACAGAGTATGGCCAGGGCTGACTGAGATTATCCTGGGCAAAGTGCTTGGCATGCAGCAGATGCTTACTGAAGGCTCTTTATTTTTGCACACGTGTTTTTTTTGGTATCATTAATCTACAATTACATGAAGAACATTATGTTTACTAGGCTCCCCTCTTCACGAAGTCCCCCTCACAGACTCCATTACAGTCACCGTCCATCAGCATAGTAAGATGCTGCAGAATCCCTACTCGTCTTCTCTGTGTTGTACAGCCCTCCCCTGCACACGTGTTTTTATAAATCAGAATTGAGGCACCTGGCCTGTTCCGTCCTTCAGAGGGGAGATGAGGCCTGGAAAGAAGTGACTTGTCCAAGTTTGCTCAAAGGTCACCAAGTCACAGCATGGACAGTCAGCCTGGCAGGGTCAGATGGCTAAACGATGTCATGTTACAGAAGGGCAGACTAAGGCCCAGGGAGGGGGAGAGCTTTGCTCAGGACATAAGAAGTGGGGGCTGCCCTAGAGGACTGGGGCTTTGTTCTTCTGAGTCAGCCCTTGGCCTGGCCAGGGCCCATGATCTGGGCTCTTCCAGCAGTGATTGCTTGCTGGCCGAGGGTGGGGTGGGGGTATGGGCTGGGCTCGTGTGGTGGCTGTGGAGGGCTGGGAGGCACAGGGGAGACCAAGTGCCAGACCTTGGCCATCTCTGCCACAGCCAAAGGCTTGGCATCAGGCCCGACTCTTCTCATTTTAGTCAGACAAGCCCTGAGTAACCTGTACTTCTGAAGGCCCTTGGCTACTAGGAGGCCCTCGGCCTCAGGCTGGTAGAGGGACAGGAGGTAGGGAGAGGACAGGGACCAGAGAGACACAGAGGAAGAGGCAGAGACAGACAGAGCAGGAATCAGAGACACAGAAAGAAGAGAAACAGATGGAAGGAGAGAACAGAGTCAGGGAGACATTACAGGGAGTCAAAGAGGAAAAGATGAGGAGGAGCATGGCCAGAGAGGAGAGACAAATAAATGGAAAAAGGACAATATTCAGGGAGACAGAGAAAAAGCTCGGCCCAGAGCACGGCAGGGACCAGGCCTGGCCAGGAATGGGGCCCTGGGCCCCTACCCTCTGGCTCCAGTCAGGCCCATTTGGGAGACTGAACCCAGGCTCAGCCCTGGGACTGCAGGCCAGGACCACTTCCCAGCACCCCTGACCCCCTCCACCTTTCCCCTGACCCCAGGCTAAGAGTCCTTTTGTCCCCCAGGGTAGGGGGCATCTGGGGACAGCCAGAGTGCATGGGTGACTAGCTCTAGGACCTCTCAGGACCCACCCTCGGGCCCTCCCTCCTCCATCCCCAGCCCGCTACAGATCCTCCCACCCCCAATCCAGATCAGGAGGAAGTACTGCCAGGCTTGGGGCACCGGGAGGCTGTCTGCAGCCTCAGATCCCCGGTGGCTGTACTTCAGAGACTGAAGGGCACCTGGGGAAACCAGAACCAGAAAGAGATGCAATCATGGTGGAACGGGGAGACGGCGGTCCCTTGGGGAGGCTCAGAATGCCTGGGTATGATTTGGTTAAACCAGCTGGGGTTTATCCAAGTGGGCAGAGCTGGTCACCAAAGGAGGAGGCAAACCAAACAGGAGGGACCTGAGAAAGCAGCCCCCACACAGCCAGGGATTCGCCGGTGCCTGATGGGAAGCTGGACACCTTCCTCACAGCTTGCCCACTGAGGCTAGGGTAGCCCTCTAGGCCCCTTATAAACTGGGTACCTGCTACAGGGTGGGCCGCTGCTGTGAAACCCAAGCCCAGAGTGGAGTGGGCTGTGGGACCCTGTATGGATGCTGGAACCTCTAGGATCAGGCCCTAACTCCTGGGCCAGACACTCAGGGCCTGGGGGAAAAGGCCACGGCTGTCTCGCCCCTCGCTCCTCACCATTCCCTTTACCCCCACGTGACCTGGATCAGACTCACAGCTCCCCGCGGATGCCAGGCCCAGTCTCTCTGCCACTGACCCCACTGCTCTGCTGACCTGGACCATTGGTCCTCCTCCCGCACCGCCCACCCTGGGCCGGCTCACTTCCACAGTGAAAATTAAGAACACGGAACCTAGGACACTCCCCACCAGTGTTCTGTTCTAGACCTACTACGGGCTAGCTGTGTGACTATGGGCAGTTTGTTATTCTTTGCTAAGCCTCAGGAAATGTCTTAAAGATGGACAGGGTGCTCAGGAAGTGCCAGGCACTTTAGACATACCAAATAGGCAGTCCCTGGCCTTGCTGACCTTCCCCTCTGGTCAGGGAGAAGAAAGCTTAATTCCAACAAGTGCAGCATGAGGAAGAATACTAGGGGGTGGGGGTGTGGCCATGAGGAGGCTGCCGGGGCCTCAGGTTCATCCCCTGTAAATCAGTAGAATCAATACCAGGGTGCATCTCAGACAACTGCAGTAAGGATGAAACGAGAGTGCTGAGGAAAATGCCCAGCACACAGTTAGTGCTCAGTAAATGTCAGCTGCCTTATTATTATCGTCAACTGTCATGGTGCCAAACTACTCTGGCCCCAGGAATCTCAAGAATTCAGTCCTGGATTCCAGAAACTTCTCCCACTCTCCCCTCACTCATTCTGCTCCAGCCCACAGGCCTCCCTGGTGTTCTGCACATACTTCAGGTATGCTCCCACCCCAGGTCTTTGCACCTGCTCTGTCTCTGGTCTAGACCAACCCTTCATTGAATAACTTCATGCCTCTCTCCCTTCAGATGTCTGCTCAGCGAGGCCTTAAACTGCCCCTCCTCTAAAATGTCATTGCCCCCAAATTCCAATTCGCCCTTTTCTGCTATTTGTTCCACAGTGCTTGCCACTACTGGGCAAGTGAGATATCTCTCTTGTTTGTTGGATTTACTAAAATACCAGCTCCATTTTTCTTGTTCCCTGCTCTGCCCCTAGCACAGGGACTGGGACTAAGGTGCTCAATATGTAGTAAACCTGGTCCCTCATTTTATAGGTTAGGTCTAGAGAGGTCAAGGTACTTCCCTATGGCCACACAGGGAAGGGACAGAGGCAGGCAGAGGGAGGCCTGTGGATTTTGGAGAAACCAATCTGGCAAGTCACTCCCTCCTCCATCCCCAACCTGCTATAAATCCTCCCATCCCCAATCCAGATCAGGAGGAAGTAAGGCCAGGTCTGGGGCACCGGGAGGCTGTCTGCAGCCTCAGATCCCCTGTAGCTGTGCTTCAGAGACTGAAGGGCACCTGGGGAAACCAGAACCAGACAGAGATGCAATCATGGTGGACTGGGGAGACGGCAGTCCCTTGGGGAAGCTCAGAATGCCTGGGTATGATTTGGTTTAAATCAGCTGGGGTTTATCCAAGTGGATAGAGCTGGACACCAAAGGAGGAGGCAAACTAAACAGCGGACAGTGACCTCCCCTTTGCTGGGGGCAGAAGAAAGCCTAACTCAGGTGGTGAGTCTGAGGACCAACGAGGTGAGGCAGCTTACTCCAAGACTCACAGGAAAGGCCAGACTATTGGGTTATCAGTAGGACGCACTGTTAATATTTGATCAACAATGGTAGGGAGCACCTACCGTATGCTAGGCCCTGCACCAAAGTAGACGATTTCATTTCCTCTCTCCCAAAACAGTCAGGAGCAGTTAAACTTTACCTTGTACCCATTTTAGATGTGAGAAAGCGAGGCTCAGAGGGAGAAAGTGGCTTGGCCCATGTCACATAACTAAGAAGCAGAGTAAGGATGCCCCGTCCAGCCTGCCTCAGAGAGCACACAAGGTTTTAAGTTCACAGGCTGGCTGTTTGTGTACAGGCTGAAGAAGCCATAGCAACTTGGGCCAGGTGCTCAAGTCAGGTTCAAAGAAATCACACCCTGAGCATAAAGCTGCAAGCCCTGAAAGGCTTCTGGTGATCTAAGACTCAAAGAGAAAGCAAACAGCCCAAGGTCACGCAGCCAGTTTTGACAGAGATGGTATGCAAACTCAGGCCAGTCAGGGCAGGACGCCAAAGGTGGTAGTGGACCCATCCATGCCCACCCAGGCTGTACATGGTGGCTGTCCCCTGGCCAAAGGAAAGATTTGAGAATGTTTGACAAAGCTTGGTGTGATGGTGACATCCAGATGGAGGGGTCTCCTAGAACTCCCAGTCACCTGACTCTATAAGTTCTTCAATGGCACTTCCTGAACCCCTGGGGATAGAAGCCTGGCAACGATATTCCTGGGGTTCACGCGGAAGTCAGAGAAGGGAGTGGGGGCTGGTGCTTGCCAGAACATGAAAGGTAGGCACAGCAGCAAGAAGCCAAGGACTTTGGCCTGAGGGCATTATGGAGGCCTCTAAACTGTGGTCCAATCTGGCAAATGTGGGGGTGCTACTCCAAGTTCTAACGGAGGGGGCCTAACACATGCAAATGGAGGTGGGGCTAGGGTTGAAGTTGGTGCTTGTGTATGGGAGGGGCCTAAACTGGAGGATATGCTATGTCCTCACCTCCGAAACACAGGGTGAGAGGGCTGTTGCTCCTCACTGCGAGGGGGGTGGGATGGGGAGGGGAGTGAGGGCGGAGGAGGCGAGGAGTGTAGAAGACAGTGGTCTGTAGCCACCGAAGCTATACTAGGATGAGACTGGCAGAAGGGCAGCGTCTAGGGTACTTGGTAGCTGGGGCCCGTGAGCTGGAGTTTCCCAGAGCATGGCGGCTGATGTGCCTAGATTTCGAGGTGAGGTCACTGTTTGCAGCCCAGGGCCCTGGCTGGGGCACAGATGGGGATTTAGGGTGTGAATTCCGGATATGGGGAACCTGGGACTGGATGTGATTTTTAGGGAGGTGGGGCAGTGCATGTAACTGAGAGGCTGCCTCCAGCTTGTGCCGGGTGCTGAGGTAGGGGAGGTCCCTAAGTCTAGGGTTGCTCTTTACAGCCCCGGGTGCCCCGGGGCTAGGATACGGATCTAGGAGTGCGATGAGAGCTTTGTTTATGGTCCGGGAAGCTGATATGGCAGTTCCCTGATCTGGGGACTGTCTGCGTCTAAAAGCCCTGGGGCTGGAGTTCTGTCTTGGGCTTAGAAAGGGCTCGCGGGGGTGGTGGTGAATTCCCGATCTTGGGGGAGCTGCAAGTTAGAAGCCGAGGCTGGAGATCTGCATCGGGGCTCCGATCTGGGAGACCCAGGGTAGATGTCCGCAGCCCTGGCTGGTGACCGCAGGCCTGGAGGGGGGCCCGGAGGTCCTACCTGGCGAGTAGAGCGCGGCCAGCTCCCGGGCCCCGGCGTGCTGCGCGCCCCAGCGCCTGGAATACGCCGCCTCCTCCTCGTCGAGCTCCGGCTGCTGACCCGACTCGTCCACTGCACCCGCCATGGCCCTTCGCCCGGCTAGCCCGGAGCGCTCTGCTGGTGGCGGCAGCAGGGGAGCGGAACCGCGGCCAGATCACGCCGCCCAATGACTGCCCAGAGTTGGGCGGGGCGGTGGCGCTAGCGGAGGCCTCTCCCGGCTGTGCGTCACAGCTAATCGGGGCCCGCGCTGGGGCCGCACCAGCCAATCAGAAGCCTCCGAGCCGCGGCCAATCGCGGCGCACCGGAGGCAGGGTCACAGCTGGGCGCGGGAGCGCAGGGCGGTAGCGAGTACCTGCCCGCCCAGCTTCTCCGCGGCGCCGGCTCCGGCTCTGGCTCCTGCCTCCGGAAAATGCGGTCCGCGTCGCCGTCCACCTCAGGCTTGGTTTAGGTGCCTGTGCCAGAGACCGAGGTCGTGCGCTGCCGGACCTAGAGACGGGCATTTCTTCATTACGCACCACCAAGAGCATACTATGTGCAAGGAACGCGAGTGAAGGGCGCTGGGCCGGGACCAGAGACACAGAGCTTGGTGGACACTTTGAACAGTGCTTTCTAGCTGGGGCCGCTTTATGCTGGGCTGGCCTGTGGAGCCCTATCGCGGGCAGAAGCTATGAGGACCGACCGTACACCTGTGTGCCCGCTTTGCGTGTGCCCCCATAGAGAAACATCGAGCCTGACCCCCAGGAGCGCCTGTTCTCCTAAGGGAGAGGACAGTAAACTGATGAGAATGACCCTGAGTCACTGTAAGACTTGGTGAGCGCTTAATATCGGTTAGGCGCCGGGCCAAGAGCTAGCATTTTATTTAGTCTTAATAACCAATGATGTTGCCTCTTCAGAGGCCCCTCCTGACCACCTGCTCACAGTGGCCCCCTCCTCCAGGCACTGTGACGTCATCCTGTTTTATCTTCGCTGTGCTTGTGGGCAATGAACTTGCATGACTCTCTCCCACCAGAGAACAAGCTCCTGAGAGCAGAGACTTGTTTTGTTCACAGCTGAATCCCCGTGCCTGGATCAGGGTAGGGCACATGGTTAGAAGCTCAGCAAATGATTGCTGAATGAATTAAGGCTCAGCCAAATGCTTGTATTCAAATTTTTTGCACGTTTAAAAATTGGGTTGTCTATTTATTGTTGAATTATAAGAGTTCTTTATATATTCTGGACATAAAACCCTTACCGTATATATATGATTTGCAAATACTTTTCCCTCCTGCTGTTGGTTGTCTTAGTTTGTTGGTAGTGTCATTTGAGGCACAAATTTGTTATTATTTTTCTCTTTATCCACTAGGTATCATATTTCCTCATTCTTCTTCTTTTTTTTTTTTTTACAACTTCATCATATCCCATTGTGTGACTGGACCATAATTCATTTAGCTAGTTGCCTATTGATGGGCACAGGTTATTTCCTGTCTTTGGATGTTATGAACCTTTTATGTAATGTCATTTTTCCATGGGAAGCTAGATCAATAGGACACACTCTTTGCTGTGACAAATCTTAAATGCTTTTATTATTTTGGTAGATATAGACAATCAATCAGTAGATAGGTAGGTACAGCCGTTGGAATTACATAGTAATTTATGCTCCCACCAGCTGTGTTCAAGAGTGCCTCTTTTCCACAGCCTTGCTAACAGTGTGGCTATTAAGGAATTTATCTAAAAAATTCAGTTCAGTTATACTACGCACATTTCAAAGAGCTCAATAATCACATGTGGCTGGTGGCTAATGAATTGGATAGTGCAGATACAGAGTATTTCCACCAGCGCAGCAAGTTCTACTGGACAGTTCTGATAAAGAATTGTATAGTCACCTGACTTTACATTTTAATAGGATCCCTCTGGCTGCATGTGGGGAATGGACTCAGGGACCATTGTGAAAGCAGGAGACCAGGGAGAAAGTGACTGCAACTTCCAGGTAGGAGGGATGGAGGGTCCCACCAGGGTGACTGTGGAGGTGGGAGGGGTGGTCAATTCTGGGTGTTTTGAAGGTGGAGTGGCCAAGATTTGCTGTTTGATGGGATGTAGGGGTGAGGGAAAGAAAAGCCAAGGGTGACTGTCAGGTTTCTGGAATGAGCCATTGGAAGGATGGAGGTACCATTGACTGAGTTGGGGAAGAACAGGGTGGGAGCAGGTTTGGTGAGGTGAGAGACCAGGAGTTTTGTTTTGGGCGTATATGTGTGAGATGCATGTTGAATATCCCAAGTAGAGATGTTGTATGGGCTTTGAGTCATTTTTCTGACCTAGGGAATGACATGTGATTTTGGTCAACAAGTTAGAGCCAAGCCAGAAAGGAGGGAAGGGGTGGAATTATATGCCTAAGACGGTGGGTAAAGTTAAGGGCAATGATGGGCAATGGAAGGAGCCCAGCGCCTGAAGCTTGGAGTCTCACAGCTGTGTTTCTGCACCTACACTGGTCCATTTTTCTTCTGTGAAATGGGAAAAATAATGCTTCATGGGCTTGGTGTAAAGTTCAGAGTGAGCACAGTGAGAGATAGGGGACCTGACAGACAGGAGACACTGCAGAAACACTTGTGGCCTCCCCCGTCTGTTGTACTTAACTGTGAAGTGGTGGGATGATGTCCACATCCTCACCTGGGATTCAGATCTCTGCTGCTCTGGGCCCTGCTGGCTCACCAGGTCCATGTCCTGACATCTCCCACTGTTATCGGCCACAGGGCCTTTCCACTGGCTATACCTGCTTCCTGGTGCAAGCTGTCCCCAGAGAGTGAGGCCTCTGCAGGCCTCTTCTCCAGTTCTCCGTGCTCTGAGACTCAGCCTGCAAAACTGTCCAAGATGGACACCTCCAGAGTACCATAGTATCAGGGGTTGGAGTCCCCTTCCTTTACCTCCAGTCATGTTGACCTATATTGCCCCATTCATTTATTCACCAAATCTTTTTTTTAAATTAAGGCATCATTGATATACAACCTTACGAAGGTTTCACATGAACAAGATTGTGGTTTCAGCATTCACCCATATTATCAAATCCCCTCCCACCCCATTGCAATCAATGTCCATTAGTGTAGTAAGATGCTAGAGTCATTGTCTTCTCCATGCTATACTACATTCCCCGTGACCTACCTATATTGTATTCACCAAATCTTTAGTAAGACCTGCTGTGGGTCAGATGCTGTGTAAAATGCTGGCAGTACAGCGGTGAACAAGACAGATGAGGTCCCTGTCCTCCTAGCTCCAAGAGGGACAGACAACAAACAGGTAAAAACATAATCTAATGTCAGCTAGGGACAAATGATGTGGAGAAATGAGGCAGGGTGCAGAGATGGATGGAGAATGGTAGGGAGTGCTTCATTAGATGGAGAGGTGGGGATGTCAGGGAAGGCCTCTCTGAGGAGGTGACATTTGAGCAGAGACCTAAAGGAAGGGAAGGAGCACCATGCAGAAATCCAGAGGAAAAGTGAAGAGGCTCTAGGCAGGAGCATGCTTGGTGTGTTTAAGGGATAGCAAGAAGGCTCAAGTGTCTGGAGAAGAGGGTGAGAGGGAGAAAGGGGGAGATGGGATCATAAGGAGCCTGATCATTATATACCTTTTAGGACAACTATGTGTTAAATTAATGAATGCATGAAAGAAGCAAACACAGAGGTATGGGGATACATATGTTATGGGGGTGACCTAGCCCAGGGTGAGAAATCAGGGAGGGCTTCCTGGAAGAGGGGATGATTGAATTGGAATCTGAAGGTTAAGTGGAAAGGAGGGAGAAGGTGAGGTGTGAGAGTCTTCTGGAGGGAAAAACATGTGCAAAATCCCAGAGGTGAGAGAATATTTTTACTCACTGAATTGGACAAAAAAAAAAAATTTGGCCAGGCTGGAGTATAGCATGAGAGGAAAGTTGTAGACAAATCAAAGTTCCATGAGGGCCTGCACAGACTTGGTGTCCTACACAGGAAGCTAGACTTTGCCCGAAGAGCAGCAGGGAGCCCTGCAGAACCAGAGATCCAATTTGTGCTTTGAGAAGATCCCTCCAGCTTCTGGGAAGAGGTGGGTTAGGGTGGGGTGGACCTAGAGGGAGGGTAATGAGTGAGGGTAATGAGCGGGGTCCAGCAGGGATACTGGGGGCAGGGGTAAAATCAGGACGAAGGCACAGACTTGAGGTCAAGGGAGGCTGTGATGAGGGCTCTTGCTAGCCAACTTCCTTCTCCCACGTTCTTCTCTATCTCACTGTGCATATGCCCAGTAGACATTTTCAACATCTGCTTGGAGCCAGTCCCGTGCTTGGGGAATTGAACCTTATTCCTGGGATGATGCACAGCATCCCCTGTCTAGGAGAATGTTTAATACCCCCACTCGTGCATATTTATGTGGGCTCCAAACTGCAAAAATTCACTGCAGAAATGAGATCAGTATGATTTCAGTGTTTGCCATTTGCTTATTCATTCATCCAGCAAATATTTATTGAGCATGTGCTACATGGCAGGAACTGTTCTAGGTACTGGAAACTAACAGGAACAAAAGAAGACAAAAATCTCTGCCTCTTGGAGCTGACACTCAGGAGTGGAAGGGGGACAATCATCAATAGGAAATTAAACCAGGTGACATGCTAGAAGGTGGTGGCTGCTTTGGGAAAAACACAGAGCATGATAAGGAGGATTGGAAGTTGAGAAGATGAGGGGCAGGTTGAGTTGTTAATGAAAAAGTGACATGTGAGCAGACTTAAAGGAGGGGAAGGAGGGAGCCATGTGAGACTGTAGGGGAATAGTGTTCCAGACCAAGCAACCACCCAGTGCAAAGGCCTTGAGGTGCAAAGGAGATTTATTGGCTTTTGATGATTGACTGTATGTATGAGCTGTTAAGAAAAAGCCAGCTTGGGATCCACAGAGGGCCAGACCATAGCCTGGTGGAAGAATCAGGGGCCTTGAAAAGAGTTTTCCAGGCTGAGAGAATAGCCTTATAGGAAAGTAGGGGCCACTGTGCAGTTATAGTGTTGGATCCCCCATGTGCCCAGCCAGGGCTGCTTGCTCCTCAAGTCAGTCTCTGGGAACATTTGCACCCTGTCTTCCCTATGCCCAGCAGAGTCTCCTACCCATAAGGAAATACCCCAGGCTGTGCTCTGGCCCAGCTGCTAGCTGCCAACACCATGAGGGCGCCTGCTTCCTGACCCCACACCACCACAGGGATGGGTGTGGACAGGAGAGCTTCCTTCCCTGGAGGGTCGTGGCGGGGCTGACCAGATGCTGCCCTCCTGGGCTATGGCACAGCTGCCCAAAAATTAAGCCTTTTTCTTTTTTCCTGCAATGTTCATTTCAGACTCTATTGTACATGTGAGTTGCGGGGATGAAGACATTGGCTTCTGGTTGCCTACATCCATTCCCAATTCTTCATGGAACCAATACCTGAATTTCTGGAGGAATCTCATGTCCTCATTCTCAGCCTGTGGTCTGTACAGATTGGACTCCACTTTGGTATAAGCCAAGCATCATTGCCCAGCTTCCACCATTGTCCAGACATGGGCATATGACTTCATATGGCCCACTCAGAGTGAATTTCAGGATCCTGGCATGGGACTGAGTATATATGCCTCTTTTCTGTTGGATGTAAGTGAGGAAGGAAGATCTCATCAGAATCTGGTGTTGGCTATGAGGTGGTAATGCTTAGGGTGAGTTGAACATTGGAGAAGGCAAGGAGGAGAGCTTGCCGAGAAAACCAGGTCATGGTGAGATCTTTGAGCAGCTGGCCCAAGCCTTACCTGAAAGAGGACCTACCTGTTCAGTCAGACAGATTTAGGTTTAAGCCTCAGCCCCACCACATGTGTGCTGTGTAACCAGGGGCAAATTAGTTTCTCAGGATGTCAGTGTCCTAATGTGGGAAATGGAGATAATAGCAGTATGCCCACCTCATGGGGTTGTTGTGAAGATAAGTGAGCTAATAAATATATGGAGTGCATATTGCAAGCACTCAATAATTCTAGCTATTATTAGCATTGAGCCCCTCTAGCAAATGTTACCTGAATGGTTTGGTCTTGCTCTGGACTTTGTAGTTATAGAAAACCAATACATTCTCTGTTTTTATTGTGCTATCTTCTTTCATACTTGCAGTATTTAGGGGTCAAGATCAGGAAGGGGTTGGAGAGAAAAATGTGAGGGACTGGTGTTTGAAGGTGGCTATTACTGTCTGCCAGGATTTTTACATACACTTGTTCCCATTTTACAAAAGAGAAAATTGAGGCTCAGAAACTTTTATGAAAATGAGTAAGATTTCACTTGGGAAGGTAAGGGAGGGAACACTGGGCAGGCACGGCAAGATCAAAGGCCAGGGGGTGTGAATGTACTTGGTTCCTGTTCAAGGAACCAGAGAATGTGGAGTCCAGGGGAGGCAGTGGGTAATGGGAAGCCAGGAGGCCAGGAAGCCAGGAGGGGTGGGGCCTGGCTCAATCCTGTTGGGAGTTGTTGAAATTGTTATTCTTTTTCTTTTTTTTTTTTTAGATAATTATTTTTTATTGAAAGGTAGTTGACGCACAGTATTACATTACATTAGTTTCAAGTGTACAACACAGTGATAAAACATTTATATACATAATTCTAGGTTCCAGCTATCACCCTACCAAGCTGTTACAATATCTTGACTATATTCCTTATGCTATACATTACATCCCGGTTACTTATTTATTTTACCATTGGAAGTCTGTCCTTTTTTTTTTTTTGTGAGAGCATCTCTCATATTTATTGATCAAATGGTTGTTAACAACAATAAAATTCTGTATAGGGGAGTCAATGCTCAATGCACAATCATTAATCCACCCCAAGCCTAATTTTCATCAGTCTCCAATCTTCTGAGGCATAACAAACAAGTTCTTACATGGAGAACGAATTCTTACATAATGAATAAGTTACATAGTGAACAGTAGTACAAGGGCAGTCATCACAGAAACTTTCGGTTTTGCTCATGCATTATGAACTATAAACAGTCAGTTCAAATATGAATACTCATTTGGTTTTTATACTTGATTTATGTGTGGATACCACATTTCTCTCTTTATTATTATTATTTTTAATAAAATGCTGAAGTGGTAGGTAGATACAAGATAAAGGTAGAAAACATAGTTTAGTGTTGTAAGAGAGCAAATGTAGATGATCAGGTGTGTGCCTGTAGACTATGTGTTAATCCAAGCTAGACCAGGGCAATAAAACATCCACGTATGCAGAAGATTTCTCTCAGAATGGGGGGGTGAGGTTCTAAGCCTCACCTCTGTTGATCCCCAATTTCTCACCTGATGACCCCCCTGCGACTGTGCCTGTCTTAGGTTGTTCCTCCCTTAAGGAATCTTACCCGTCTCTGGCTAACCAGTCATCTTCCGGGGCCATACAGGGAAATGTAAAGTTGGTAAGTGAGAGAGAAGCCTTATTGTTTGAAAAGGTTAGCTTTTTATTTCTTTGCATATTTATGCCCTGTGGCTTCTATGCCCAGCATTTGTCTTGAGGTATCTTTACCACTTGGAGGAGTTCTGATACTCGGTAAATTTGATATGAGGCACGAATTCTATTTAAGGGTTGTAATTAGGAAGGAAGAAGAAAAGCTATAGAAGTAGCAGGCGGAAGAAAACATGGGAAGATTGATTATTTCTCTGACATATCTTCTTGTAGAGTAACTTCAGCATGTACAGGTTTTAAGCTACTACTTAAATTGCGCACACACATTAACATAATAGGAGTATAGTTACATAACCAAAGCATATCTGTAATTACCAGCCATCTCCAGTGAAACCAAGAAAACCAGTTAGGCACCCTAGGCATTTGTGAAAACTTATCTATGATATGGTGGATATTGTCCAACTGAACTTGAACAGTCTGATGAAGTCGTTATTCTTGTGTTGTAGCCACAGCTCCTGTCCCCTTGCACCAGTTTTCTCATCTGTGAGAGGAGGACATGGAAGTACATAGATGTGTAGTAGCTTGAACATAGCCAGATGCTTTTTTGCCTCTCAGGCAGGTATAGGAGCTCAGTGATGGTATGGCGGGTCCACAATCACGAGGCTCTTCCCACCTCGTCGCTCCACCATCCTTAATAGTAATAGGTGGCTTCCACCTTTTGGACCTCATGGTCCTGTAAGATTGTTCCTGCTCCAGCCATTTTGTGATGCTCCAAGGAGCAGGAAGGAATAGAGAGCAACTCTCCTTTGCTTCTACCCATTGGTTAGAACTTAGTCTTAACTACATGGCACTCTTTGCTCTATATGAGCCTAGGAAATGTAGTTTTTCTCTTAAGAGACCAACTAAAAAGCTAGTGTTCTAGTAATAATAAGAAAAGATGAATATTATTTGATACCTGTAGCCTCTGCTACAGTGGCAGACATTAGTCCTTCTTTTTGGCCTCCATTATCTCAATTTCCTTCCAAGGCTTTCCAGCCCTCCCAGTGTTCCTGGGAGTTCCTCAGTATCCTTCTAGTAAATTCCTTGTGTGTTTACCAGAGTTGGTCTCTTGCCTCCGACCATGAGCTCTAATAGTTCCTCTCCAATGGAGGGAGTGGTTGGTGTAGGGGATGAGAACGGAAATGCATGGTCAACAAAAATGATCAGCATTTATTGACTACTTTCTGCATGACAGGTCATGTTATAACTTCACTGAAATTTTACAACCATCCCTAAATAGTCACTTAAAAGAGCTCTGCCTCATTACTTCTCACAGCTGTGCGGACTGGCTGGCGGTTCCTCTGCTGGTGTCACATGGGCTCATGCACTCGGCTTCATTCAGCTTCCCGCTGTGCTGGTGGGTCCACGATGGCCCCCTTCTTACGTCCTGCAGCGGGTGCTGGTTGTTGGCTGGAATGTCTCAGTTCTGCCCTTGGCCTCTCATCTTCCAGAATGCCTGACTGGCTTCTTTACATGGCATTCTCGGGGCAGCATCCCAGAGTCTAGGCTCAGGAGCCTCATAAAGTCACTTCCTCACATTTCATTGACAAAGCACGTCAGAGAGTATTCTGGAGCCTCCTTGTTCTTCCCTGGTTCCCTTGCATCACACGTTCATTCCTGGAGTAATAACCAGCCGGGGGATCAGATCACTCTTTGCCCCATCAGCCTTCCCATGGCTCTGGGGATGGGCCATTTCCCTGTGCACAGAAATCTTACTCAGAGACTCTGTACTCCAAGAACAGTAAGTTCTCAGTGGAGGTGATGTTGACCCTCAGAGGATATTCGGGAATGCCTGGAGACATCTGTGGCTGTTACAACAGATGGTTGTGTTATGCTCCTGGCATCCCGTGGGTAGAGGCCCTCCACCCCCACCCAACTGATGGCTGGCCCATAATGTCAGTAGCGCTGAGGTTGAGAAACTGATCTCTAGGTCGGTTGGGGAGAGATACCTCACCTCTGTTGCAACTGGAGCACCCTATGGGTCTACAATTCACTACCCTGGAAACCCTGCTTCTAATGGCACAGGGAGGGCTAGCCAAGTCTGTTTATGACCACTCCCAAGTGGAACCAACCTGCAGCCCTATTAGGAGGAGACTGATAAAACAAAACAGTGTAATCACTGTTTGTGCAGCCCACCTGGGAAAGGAGGGATTGCTCAGAAAATGGTGTTGGGGAACTGGCCCAAAATGAAACTGGATCCTTACCTCATACTGCCAAGTGGAATCTAGATGGATTAATCTAGATCTAGAATCTAGATCACATGACATGCAAATGATAAGACTGGTAAAGTTATATACACATGATGGAATACTATTCAGCCATAAAAAGGAATGGCATTTTGATAAATGCTATAACACGGACAGATCTTGAAAATATCATGCTAAGGGAAATAAGCCAGACCCAGAAGGACAAAGACTGCCTGATTCCACTCAGATGAAGTGTCTATAGTAGGAAAATTCAGAGAGAGAAAGTAAATCAGAGGTTTCCCTGGGCTGGGATATGATTTAATGGGTACAGAGTTTCTGTTTGGGATGATGAAAAAATTCTGGAGATGGATGGTGGTGATTGTTGTATAACATTGTGAATGTATTTCGCACTACTGAATTTTACCTTTACCAGTGGTAAATTTTATGTAACCTATATTTCACCACAATAAACTGTATAAAAAGCAAAAATTACATAAAAATTAAGGAATTCTGGCCAAAGGATACCATGGACAAAGTAAATAGATAGACTTCCAAGTGAGAAGACATTGCAGTGTCCAAATGCAGTGCTTAGACTATACAAGAAATGCAAATGAACAACAGAAAAGACAGCAGCCCCAAGGAGAAAGGACAACAGATGTGAAGAACAATCCACAGAAGAGGAAAACCACAGTGTTATGAAGCATACAAACTCATTAGTAACAGGAAATGCAAACAAAAACCAAAGAGGAGATATCACTTTAATGCCTGTTAGATTCGTAAAAATGAAAAAAAGTTGGACGGCACCCAGATTTTTGTTTCAAAATGCCATCCTCCACTAAAAAGAAGCAGGGCAGGGATAAGCAAAACAGATACTGAGCCTGGAACATCTTGTGCCAGAAAATAAGGAAATGCTCAAAGAATAATGGGGACATGGTGGAAGGGCACAGAAGCCAGCGGAAAGGCACTTACACCGGCCAAATCTTGGCCAGTTTGAGCATCAAAATAAATAATGATAGTGCTGGATTTATAACCCATGGAATGAAATACAATTCATGAGTCCATACTGATATAAATGAATAAACAAATAAATGGGGTGGGGTCATTTTAAGATATGTCCACCAGTTCTTTGACGTTCTTCTCTTCAAGAGGTGGAATCTAATTCACTTCCCCTCGAGTGGGGGCTGGACTCAGTGATTTGATTCTCAGGAACAGAATATGGCAAAAACGAAGCCGTGTCAGAAAACAAGGTCAGTAAAAGGCGTTGTGTTCCTTTCCCCTGTCTCCCTTCACTCTCTCTGGGGAAAGGCAGTTTCCTCGTCATGAAGACCCTCAAGCAGCTCTTGAAAAGGCCCCTGTGGTGGGGAACTTAGGCCTCACACAACAGCCATATAAGTGAGTCCCCCTGTCTAATGCAATAGCCACTAGCCACAAGTCCTCAAACTTGTGACTTGCAGTGTGGCTAATCCAAATCAGACTGTGCTGTGTTAAATACTGAATCACATACTGAATTTCAAAGAAAGCATGAAAAAGAAAATTTCAAATATCTTGTTAATACTTTTTTATATTGAGAATATGTTGAAAAGAGATTTTTAGGTGTATTGGGTTAAATAAAATATATTACTAAAATGAATTTCACCCATATCTTTTTCTACTTTTTAAACTGTGGCTCCTCAAAAATTAAAAAATAAATGTGTGGCTCACAGTTATAGCTCACATTATATTTCTCCTGGACATTGACGCTCCAGCCTCTGTTGAACTTTCAGATAACTGTAGCCCCAGCCAACATCTTGACTGCTGCCTTTTCAGAGACTCTAAGCCAGAACCTTCCAGTCAAACTACTCCTGAATTCCAGATTCTCAGAAACAGTGAGAAAAATGAATGATAGTTATTTGAAGCTGCTAAGTTTTGGGATCACTTATTACATACCGATAGATTGACTCACTGAGGCAAGCATCATAAGCAGATGTTAAAATTAGTGAAATTGTAAAAAAAAAATAGGAAAAGTTGGGGGAATAAAAGGATATTTAAATCATTTAACCATATCTCCCCAGAAGATATTTATTCACTACAAAGAAAAAATATAGCACCTTAATGCAAATCAAACCACAGTGAGATATCACCTCACACCAGTTAGAACGGCCACTATCCAAAAGACAAGAAATAATAAGTGTTGGTGAGGATGGGGAGAAGTGGGATCCTCCTGCACTGTTAGTGGGAATGTAAATTGGTGCAGCCACTGTGGAAAGCAGTATGGAGGTTCCTCAAAAAATGAAAAATAGAAATACCATTTGATCCAGTAATTCCACTTCCAGGAATTTACCCAAAGAAAACAAAATCCCTGATTCAAAAAGATATATGCACCACTATGTTTATTGCCACACTGTTTGCAATAGCCAAGATATGGAAGCAACCTAAATGTCCATCAATAGATGAATGGATAAAGAAGATGTGGTACATATACACAATGGAATATTACCTAGCCATGAAAAGAAAAGAAATCTATGTTGTTTGTAACAACATAGGTGGAGCTAGAGGGTATTATGCTCAGTGAAATAAGCCAGGTGGAGAAAGACAAATAACATACGATTGCACTTATTTGTGGAGTATAAATACAAAGCAGAACAGAAGGAACAAAACAGCAGTGGACTCATGGACACTGAGAAGTGACTAGTGTTTACCAAGGGAGAGGGGTTAAGGGGGAGGGGGAGGGGATAAAGGAGCACAATAATACATAATCACAATGTAGGTTGGTCAAGGAGACAGTAGTACAGCATGGGGAATAGTCAGTGATACTGGAACATCTTTCTGTGTTGATAGTAACTGCACCAGAGGGGTGAGGATTTGCTAATGTGGGTAACTGTTGAACAACTGTGTTGTACATTTGAAACTAACATAAGATTGTATATCAACAGTACTTCAATAAAAGAAAAAATATAGCATCTTGAGAATGCTGAAATCTGGCAGACATCATCTTGACCAAGTGATCAGTGTTAACATCAACAGTAATGGGATCAATGGCAACCAGGTGCCTCTCCTGGTGGGATGCACAGGGAGGACCCAATACCACTTGTGTGGTTACTGACAAAGGTGCAGGGTCTGAGTCCTTCAGACAGAGCCACAGGAGGGACATTCTGCAAAATAACTGGCCTGTTCTCTTCAAAAGTGTCAAGGTCATGAACGAAGAAGACTGAGGAATTGCTCCTAATAAAAGGAGACCAAAGAGATGGGGTAACTAAAAGCAGAGTAAGTTGCAGACACCAGTATACTTTAATCCAGACATTTGAGCATGTGTAACATTAGCTAAAGCTCAACATTTGTTTCTCTGTAAAACTTACATTCAGTGAAATGCAGAAATCTTAGGTGTACTTTTGATTATTTCTGACAAATCCTTCTACCTGTGTTATCCAAACTCTTTCCAAGACATAGAAGACAAAGTGGGTCAGATCGTGTCTCTCAAAAAGATATGTGCAAGTCCTAATGCTTGGTACTTGTGAATATGCCCTTATTGGAAATAGGATCTTGTAGATGTGACCAAGTTCAGGTGAGATCATATTGGACGGGCCCCAAATCCAAGGATGTTGTTTTTATAAGCGAAAGGAGGAGGAGACACATGTAGGGGAAAGAAGGCCATGTGGAGACAGAGGCAGAGACTGGAATTATGCAGCTGTAAGTCAAGGACTTCAAAGGACTGCTGGCAACCACCAGCAGAAGACGCAAGGAGGGATTCTTCCTGAGAGCTGCCAGAGGGAGCCTGGCCCTGACCTTAGACTGCTGGCCTCCAGAACTGTTGGAGATAAATAGATGCTGTTCTAAGCCACCTAGTTTGTGGCACTTTATTGTAGCAGCTCTAGGAAACTAACACAGAACATTTACCATCATCCCCAAAAAGTACTCTTGAACTTTCCCACTCAGTCCTGCCCACCCCCAGCCTGAGGTAACCACTGTTGTGATATTTTCCATCATAGATTAATTTAGCTTATTCTAGAGTTTCTTATAAATGGAATCATGCAGATGTATTCTTTTGTGTCTGGTTTCTTTCACTTGGTGCAAGACTTTGGAGATTCATCCAGGTTATTGCATCTGTCAGTGGTTGGCACATCTATAGTTTAAGTCAATTTGCTTGACGGGCAAGAACATTTTGAAGTTGAGGAGGGCAGTGGGCAGTAAAGATGGGAAATTTCTCTTCAAAACTGGGCTTGGAGTCCCTGCTCTGGGGTCTGTGACCTCCTGGGTTCACGACCTACTGGAAGGAGCTTTCTAAGCGCAGAGCCACCAACGCAGGTGGCAGTGGTGGTTGGTGGCTGGGCACCATTGCCACCTGGTGGCGATTCTAAGTATTGCAGCCACAGGTGTCCGCACGGGGCACAGTTGGGTGGGGAGATCATGGGTCAGCCAAGTGTGTATTTTTCTGGGTTGGTCCCCCAAATCACTGAACACCTACTTAGCACCTGCATGATTCCATTTTTTTTGTGTGTGTGTGTACACAGATGACCTAGATTGGGCTGAATGTGGGGGCCCCCAGGAGAGGGAGATGACACAAAACTAACTCCAGTAGGGGTGGAATAAGAGACTAGAGGCACAGAATGTAGGGAGCACAGAGGAAGCGGAGGGTAGTTTGCCTTGGGTACCAGGGAAAGTTTCTCCGGGCATTTCGCATCTGGAGGTGGAAGGGAGAGTGTTAGAGGCAGAGGGAACAGCATGAGCAAGGGTGTGGAGGCAGGACCATGTAATGCGTGGCTTTCTAAACTCAAACAAATAGTAAGGGAATGCATATCCATGGTGAATATTTTACAGTTAGAAAAGGATGGATGCCTCCCTCCCACCTCAGGCCCCCAGCCCGCCTCCTGCGGTAGACTTACTTTAGGGGGCTTCCTGGTATGAGTGCCCATGTGTGGGCCTCTGCCTTGCATCTGGGAAATAGAATGTGACAGAAATAGTGGTCCTTACACCTAACAAAGGCCCACAAGCTCTCATTTCTGGGGGAAGCAGGCTGCTATGTAAGAAGTGTAGCTACTGTGCCGGGGAGGCCACGTGGAAAGGCCACGTACAGAGGCTGTGAGGAAAGGCCATGCAGAGAGAAAACCTGGAGAGATAGCTTGGACCATGTGCAGGGCCATGTAAAGATACCACATGAAGAGGCCACCTGTGCAGCGGTCACTTGGAGAGGCCATGCAGGGGGTGGAAACTACCTAACGAGGGACTGAGAACTAAGCTGGCAGGCAGATGCTCCAGCCAAGCCCCTGCCATTCGGGCCATCCTCGCGGAGGTGCCACACATGGGTGTGAGGAAGTCGCCTCAGATGCCCCAGCCAGCAGCCAGCACTGGGCCAGAACCAGCTGTCCACTGTGCCCTGTGCAAATTTCTGACCCACAGAATCACAAGTGAACAAAACGGTTGTTGTTCAAAGCCACTGAGTTTTGGGGGATTATGCAACAATATTCAGAGCCCCCTGGGTCCCGGGCTGCCACCGTCGCCTGTTTCTTACAGCCCTTCAAGCAGGAGACACCCTCAACACACATGAGCAAATCCCCGTCTCCCTTTAAGTACCTTGGGGTTTTCACATCACACACCCTGGCCTGCTCTTGGCTCCTAACAATAGATTTTGGAGATGGTTCTAAGTATGTGCTGTTCAATGCAGTGGTCACTAGCCACAGAAGGCTATTTAATTAAAATTGAATTTAAAAAAATTCAGTTCCTTGAGTGCTCAATGGCCACATGTGGCTGGTAGGTCCCATGGGGTGCAGCACAGATGTGGAATAGTCCCCACCTTCAAGAAAGTTCTATGGGACAGCATGGTATACATCTTCTCCCATAGAGCTGCCTCTTCTCTTTAGCAGCTGCATAGTTATTTCCTGGTAACAATAACCACGGATGTGATCTCACAAGCTTTTGCTATTACACCATGCATTCTTTGTGCAGGAGTGCCTTTGTGATATAAACACCCGGCTTTTCGGGGGCCCAGTGATGCTTCCCATTTTGATAGTTATGGTCAGATTACAAGTAGAGGTTATACCACTTCATGCAACCACCAGAAGTGTGTGAGAGTGCCTGTTTTCCCACACCTTCATCAACAGTATGTGTAATTCATAATAAACACATTTTAACCTAACGGTGAAGTTTTCAAGACAAACACCTCTCTACCAGGATACTGCTCTGCCCCATCCTTCTTTCACCTCAAATTGCCACTGGGCATCCCTCCATGTTGACATACGAAGAACTAATTTGTTCTTTAAAAAAGTTGTGGTAAAATTCACACAACATCAAATTTACCATCTTAACTATTTTTAAGTGTGTAATTCAGTGGCATTAAGTACATTTATATTGTGGTACAGCTGTCACCACCATCCATCTCCAGGACTTCATCTTTCCAAACTGAGACTCTGTCCCCATTAAACACTAACTCCCCATCCCCACCTTCACCCCCAGTCCCTAGAAACCACCGTTCTGCTTCCTATCTCTATGAGTTTGACTACTTTAGGGACCTCATGTAAGCAGAGTCACAGTATTTGCCTTTCTGTGACTGACTTATTTCACATAGCATGTCCTCAAGGCTCATCCGTGTTGTAGCCTGTGTCAGAATTTCTTTTCTTTTTAAGGCTGGATAATAGTCCACCATGTATATACACACACTGTGTTTATCCATTTTATGCATAAATAGACATTTGGTTCCTTCCACACTTTGGCTGCTCTGAATAATGCTACCATGAACATGGGTGTACAAATACATCTTCAAAACCCTGCTTTCAGTTCTACACCTAGAAGTGAAATTGCTGGATCAAGTAGAAATTCTACTTTTATTTTCCTGAGGAATTGCCATACTGTTTGCCACAGTGACTGTAACATTTTACATTCCCACCAACAGTGCACAAGAGCTCCAGTTTCTGCTTATTGTCGGTAATACTTGTTTTTCTGAATAGTAGCCACCCTAGTGGATGGGAGGTGGTTTATTATTGTGGTTTTGATGTGCATTTCCCTAATGATTAGTGATGTTGAGTATCTTTTTATGAGCTTATGGGCCATTCGTATATCTTCTTTGTATACATGTCTATTTCAAGTCCTTTGCCCATTTTTAATTAAATTGTTTTCTGTTGTTGAGTTGTTGGTGTCCTTCCTGGATATTAACCTTTTATCAGATGAATGATTTGCAAAGTTTCTCACATTCTGTAGGCTGCCTTCCACTCTGTTGATTTTGTTCTTTGCTGCACAGAAGTTTTAATTTTTGATGTAGTCCAGTTTATCTACTTTTTTCTTTTGGCTGCCAGTGTTTTTGGTGTCCTTTGTCCTTTTAAATGGCTATGGAGTGGTCCATTGTGTGGCTGTTTTATAACTGGATCTATTAGCAAACTTGATGGTTCTACTTTTAAAAATAGATTCAGAATCTAACCACTTCTCACCACCTCTAAGGCCACCACCCTGATGAAGTCCACATCACCTGGCCTGCACAACTGCAGTTACCTCCTCAGTGGGCCCCATTTCTGCCGTTACCACCAGTACAGTCCATCCCCTACATGCAACCAGAGGGATTCTGTTACAGCCTAAGTTAGATCCTGCCCCTCCTCTGCTCAGAACTCTTCATGGCTCCTGCTAACTGAGAGTAAAAGCTGAAATCTTTATAATGGCCTATGAAGCCCTGTGTGAATTGGCTCCCACTATGTCTAAGGTAATTTCCTACTGGTTTTCCTCTGTTCCACCCACAGCAACTACATGGGCCAGGCATGTCTCAGGGCCTTTGCACTTGCTGTCTCCTTGTTTGGTACACTCTTCCCACAGCTATCTGCATGGTCCACTCCCTCACTGCATTCATGTTTTGCTCAAATGTTATCTCAGTGAGCTTCCCCCAACTACTCTTAACGTTAAAATAAAATCAATCAGCATTCCTTATCCCTCTCCTCTGCTGTATTTTTCTCCATGGGGCTTACCAAAATTGAACACAATGTATTCTTATTTATCTTGTTTGTTGTTTGTCTTCCTCAAGGGGAATATCAACTCCATGAGAAAAGGAATTGCTTATCTTGTTTTATGTCCCCAGGGCATGCACTAAAGTTGGTGCCAAAAAATATATGATGAATGAATGAAAATGAGCACCTTTTGTCTGTTTGTTCGTTGGGAATTTTTATTTCTTTCAGTGACCTGCTTGTGTCTTGGGAGCATTTATCATACCCACAGTGCTGACCTCTGTATCCCAAAGCAAGTTATCCAGTACGCCCTTAATCAAGAGAATGCATTTAAATCATTCCTGCATTCCCAGGGCCTGCCACGTGGTGGCAGCATATGCACAGGCAAGTTTCACTACCTAGCCCTGAGCGTCTTCCAAGACTCCAAAATTCTGGATTCCCAAGACACTGATTGGGCCTGGCGCACTTCAGGTATCTCATCTTGGCCCCCGTTTGGCAGATGGGGAAAGTAAGGCTTCAAAAAAGAAGCATGGCAGGGAAACTCTCAGACATTGGAATCAGGGGATCTGGCTTTTAAACACAATTCTTTTACCAGTTTACTGTGATCTTGGGGGAAGTCCTAACCCTCTCTGGGTCTGTTTCTCATCTTCCTGCTTTGTGAGGTTTTCATGACTTGCCAGGGCTGGGCCCTTTGTGGGGCTAAGGGCAGGTACAATTCACTCCCGTGTGTCAGGGGGGCCAGTGTGAGGGGGAGCAGCAGGCCCAGAACACCCAAGAGAGGGGCTATTACTACCCCCATTTTACAGATCGGTGACTGAGGGCTAGAAGGGACACCAGAGGGCCACAGCCAGGATACAGAACAGGAACAAAAACCCAACCCCTGCAATCCCCACACTGAAAATCCACTAGAGACAATGTCCATGGATCATCTCTGATGATTCCTCTTTCAGCCTTATTTTTCTGTCTGCTGGTGGATTTCTAAGCCCCTCTGCAAACACATTTGCCACTCTCCATCAAAGAAGCAACACTGGAGATTCCTTTGGGAAAGTCTCTTTGGTTTTCTCCTCCTGATAATGGTGCGAAGTGAAGGCTACAGACTGGGAAAAGGCATTCTGAAAGCAGTTTGGGAACAGAGGTGGATGTGTAATTGGACAGGAAAGTGTCTTTTGCTCCACAGCCCCTGCCACATGGGTGCAGCCCTCATCTTCTGACTTTGAAAGAGAAGCTGCAAATTTGAATTTTGACAGGAAGTCTACTGATTTTTAAATGTTGGCAATGAATTCATTAAAAACAAAACAAAAAGTGAAACACTGTGGGGTCAATCAAACTATGGGTTTGCATTTGGCCTCTGGCTGCCAGTTTGAGACGCTCCCTAACTCCAAGTTCCCAAATCTATGTGGGACAGTAACTGGAAAAGGTCATTGTGGGTGGTGTCAGGTGGATCCTGGTTTCTGGACTCTCACTGCCTACAGGGCTACTGGGTTGTGCTGTGGGCCTCTGGGCCATTGTAGCTTAGCTCCCATTATCCCCTCCTGGGGGAATGGCTGAGCATTAACGGTGGGGCAGCAGGCAGGTCCTGTTGAGCAAGGAGTCTATAAAAACAAGGGCTTATGTCACCCATGCATGCAGCCTTCATGCAGGACACCTGGGGAGGCACTGCTACTGATTTCACTGTCAGGACCAGAGTCTGGTCCATGGGGGCTGGTCCCCATGATCTGAGTTGCCCCTTGACTCACCATGCGACCCCAGGGCATCCTTTTTTGGGCCTCAGCTCAGAAAATGGGGTTCACATTGCTAGACCTGCTATAATTTATTTAAAACCCGAAGGGGAAGGTGAGGCTGGAAAGACTCATCTGTCCAACCCATTTAATGAGACCTTTAAGGAGGCATGCTTAGCTCTGCTGGGCCTCAGTTTCCTCATTTGTAAAGTGGAGATAATAATAGGACCTGCTTCCTACAAATTATCAGGAGAATTAAATGAGTTAATACATGCTGAGAGCTGGAAATATGGTTCAGAGAGGGTAAAAGATCGGCTTGAGGACACAGAGCAAATCTTCCAATTAACTTCAGACCTTCCAGGTCTCACTGCATCTCCCCAGAATCCTGAGATGTTGGGGCGGGGGGTGCTGAGGCTCAGAGAGGGGAGCCATCTTGCCTGAGGTCCCACAGCCCAGCTAAGGGGACCTCACCTTCTCAGCCTCCTCTATTCATCGAGCACCTTTGGTGTGCCAGGTATTGTTATAGGCACTGGGCGAACAGTAATGAACAAAACAAATAAAAAATCCCTGGTGGGACTGACATGGTGCGGGGCGGAGGGGGCAACAGAGACAGAAAGCAAATAGGCAGGTGAGATAATTTTGATTATAATGAAAATAGTGTAGGAAATAAAACAGGGAGATGTGAGAAGAGTAACTGAGGTTCTGGGATTTTCAATAGGGAGGTCAGAGAGGGCTTCTTGGAGGAGGTAACCTTTGGGCTGAGCCCTGAGGAACTGCCTTGCACAGAGCTGGGGCAACAGTGTTCTCAGTCCAGAGGGAACAGCAATGCATTCGTTCATTTTTGAGCATGCCCAGTCCAGGAGTTCCAATATTCAAGGGCCAGCCCTCATGGAGTGGGTAGTCTGGGGGGAAACTGAGGTAGATAAGACAACTAGGATAGTGGGAGCTGGAGATAAGATCTGGGAAGGAAGTTCACTAGAAAGTGGGGCAGGGAGGGCCTCTTGGAGGCAGTGGCCCTCAAGCTCAGCTCCAATTGTCCCTCTTTGCAGCCTGGAAGGCCTGGCTAGGTGACCCTGGGACCTCAGATCCCAACCTGGCCCAAAGGCTGCTGGGAAGGCTCAGAAAGCCAGCCTGCCCTGTCAGTGTTTCATCCCTTCCCTCTCTGACCCCCAACCCCCAAGGGCACTTGGAGATGTCATTTCTCCAGCTCTCTGGGGCAGAGGTCACCTTGGCTCAGCAGATAACGCTGAAGGTTGAGCAATGCCCGCCTGCCCGCCAGGGCCAGTGCTGGGGTCAGTGGGCCGGGGGTCATCCACAGGCAGCCTGGGCCAGGAGTGGCATTGGGGTGGGCCTAGGAATGGGGCTGGAGAGGGGAAGATGTTGCTTGAGCCCACTCAGCATGGAGGGTCTCAGGCCAACATTCAAATCCAGAACAGACAGTGGCTCCTTTCCCCATCCATTGAACAGGGTCAGCATAACATCCTCCTGGCAGGGTGAAAAAGTGAACCCTAGGTGCAGGCCCACCCTCAACGCACAGTAGCAACTGGGTAAAAATGAGGGAAGTCCTCTCTCTGGTATGGCCTTCAGTGGGGCCTGGCTTGACCCCCTCCCACCTACCTTAGAAACAGGTTTCTTGGCCTTGGGTTGGCAAATAGGTCTTAGGGCTTTTTTTTTTTTTTTTGAGAGTAATAGAGGACCTGAGGCCATGTGACTTGGGTGGGCTATGCTCCCTCTGGGCCTCTTTGTACCCTCTAGCGGAGGGCCCATACTTCTAATGTGCATCCCAGGGTGGACTTAAAACTTAAGTGTTATGTTTGGGAGCCTACAGTGGAGATAGTAACACAACTAATACGTCCAAGGTTACAGAGTGGCAGTCGCGCACTCCCCCCGCCCCCCCTTCCCACATCCATCCTCCTGGGGGCCTAGGTCGAGGGGGGGTGGGGCTGGGGAAGACCCAGGTGTGGTCTACAAGTGCGGGCAGGCAAGGTGCCAGGGAAGGGGCGCGGCCGGCCCGGCGGGGGCTCCAGGGGTGTGAACCCCTGACGTTCCCCCCTAACCTCCCTAGGATCCTCGTATTGTAGATGGCTTTAAGTGGAGGCGCCGCCACAGGCGTGGTATCTCCTCCTTGCCAGAGCTGGGGATGGGGGCAAGTTTAGGGGCGGAGCCGCGCCCAGGGCAGGACGGTGGAGATGGGTCACCTCTTCGGGAGCAGGAGCTGGGGTCTGGGGTCTACAGGATCCTGCCTGGGCAGCGTTCCCTTCTGTACGGCATCGGAGCTGGGCACAGCCGACCTTGAAGCCACCACCTCCTCCAGCAGGGGGCGGGCCGTGGCCATGTTTGTGGGGTGGGGGAAGACGACCGCGTTGCCCCCTCCTCGGGTTCCACCCCCATTCCAGTACAGCCTCCAGCCCAGAGGAGGCGGGCCGGGGGCGGGGTCGCGCCTCCCCTTCTCGCTCCCAATCCCGGGGCCGTCCGGGTGGGGGTGGGCAAGGGGGTATGAGGCTGCCCCCGGGTTCCGGGGACCCCCGAGGACGCGCACCTGCACCCTGGTCTGGACGCCGCGCCCTCCCGCCACCCTCCCGGGGGTCTCGATGGCCAAGGCGGTAGCCCCGCGTCCCCGTGGCGGTGGCGGGAGGGACCGGGGCGGCCGCCAGGCGTGACGCAGCCGTTGCCATGGGCCGCCTTTATAAATAACCGGGCTCGGGAGAAACTTTAGCGAGTCAGAGCCGCGCACGGGACCGGGAAGGGGACCCACCCGAGGGTCCAGCCGTCAGCCCCGCGCTAAGAGCGGCCACCCCGGCGGCAGTGGCAGCACCAGGGACACAGCGGCGACAGTTGGGAGCCGGGAGGCCGCGCCACCTGCGGCCGGCCGGAGCGGGCAGCCCCAGGCCCCTCCCCGGGCACCCGCGTTCATGCAACGCCTGGTGGCCTGGGACCCAGCATGTCTCCCCCTGCCGCCGCCGCCTGCCTTTAAATCCATGGAAGTGGCCAACTTCTACTACGAGGCGGACTGCTTGGCTGCTGCGTACGGCGGCAAGGCGGCCCCCGCGGCGCCCCCCGCGGCCAGACCCGGGCCGCGCCCCCCCGCCGGCGAGCTGGGTAGCATCGGCGACCACGAGCGCGCCATCGACTTCAGCCCGTACCTGGAGCCGCTGGGCGCGCCGCAGGCCCCGGCGCCGGCCACGGCCACGGACACCTTCGAGGCGGCTCCGCCCGTGCCCGCCCCCGCGCCCGCCTCCTCCGGGCAGCACCACGACTTCCTCTCCGACCTCTTCTCCGACGACTACGGGGGCAAAAACTGCAAGAAGGCGTCTGAGTACGGCTACGTGAGCCTGGGGCGCCTGGGGGCCGCCAAGGGCGCGCTGCACCCCGGCTGCTTCGCGCCCCTGCACCCGCCGCCGCCGCCGCCGCCGCCGCCACAGCCCGCCGAGCTCAAGGCGGAGCCGGGCTTCGAGCCCGCGGACTGCAAGCGGAAGGAGGAGGCCGGAGCGCCGGGCGGCGGCGCCGCAGGCATGGCGGCTGGCTTCCCGTACGCGCTGCGCGCCTACCTCGGCTATCAGGCGGTGCCGAGCGGCAGCAGCGGCAGCCTGTCCACGTCCTCGTCGTCCAGCCCGCCTGGCACGCCGAGCCCAGCCGACGCCAAGGCGCCCTCGGCTGCCTGCTACGCGGGGGCGGCGCCGGCGCCCTCGCAGGTCAAGAGCAAGGCCAAGAAGACCGTGGACAAGCACAGCGACGAGTACAAGATCCGACGAGAGCGCAACAACATCGCGGTGCGCAAGAGCCGCGACAAGGCCAAGATGCGCAACCTGGAGACGCAGCACAAGGTCCTGGAGCTCACGGCCGAGAACGAGCGGCTCCAGAAGAAGGTGGAACAGCTGTCGCGCGAGCTCAGCACCCTGCGGAACTTGTTCAAGCAGCTGCCCGAGCCCCTGCTCGCTTCCTCCGGCCACTGCTAGCGCGACCCCCGCGCGCGTCCCCCTGCCGGCCGGCCTCCGCGCTGCCAGGCGCGCCGCGGCCGCTGAGACTCCGGGAAGCGCCCGCGCTCCCCCGCCCCCGCCCCTGGTGGCGCCGGCAAAACTTTGGCACTGGGGCACTTGGCAGCGCGGGGAGCTCGTCGGTAATTTTAATATTTTATTATATATATATCTATATTTTTGTCCAAACCAACCGAACATGCAGATGGGGCGCCCGCCCGCGGTGTTATTTAAAGAAGAAATGTCTATGTGTACAGATGAATGATAAACTCTCCGCCTCTCCTCTGCCCCTTCTCCGGTCGCCGGCGGGCGGGCCGGTTTCGAAGTTGATGCAATCGGTTTAAACATGGCTGAACGCGTGTGTACAGGGGACTGACGCAACCCACGTGTAACTGTCAGCCGGGCCCTGAGTAATCGCTTAAAGATGTTCCTACGGGGTTGTTTTGTTGTTGTTGTTTTGTTGTTGTTGTTTCGGTCTTTTTTTTTTTTGTATTATAAAAAATAATCTATTTCTATGAGAAAAGAGGCGTCTGTATATTTGGGAATCTTTTCCGTTTCAAGCATTAAGAACACTTTTAATAAACTTTTTTTTTTTTTGAGAATGTTTAAAAAGCCTTTTGGGGGCATTAGCTGGCTTTTGATTTTTTTCTTTATTTTGGGTTTACATAATTTTATATTTGCTTTTTTGCTATGGGGGGTTGTATGTGTGTGTAGGGGGCTGCTATTATTTTTGGCTTTTTTGGTGGTTGGGGAAGGGTGTTGCAGCTGGTTTTCCTCCTCTGCTACTCCAAGGTGGGGGGCTGTGTTTGAAAATGGGGGTATTAGGCCTGGGGAGGCAGAGCAGAGGAGAGCTGGGTCAGGATTTCAGGGTGACTCAGTGCCCCTGGGTGCTGGGGGGGAGTGGCTGGGAACCCCATGTGGGGAGGGCTCCTGAGTGCCAGGCTTGGGTTTAGAGGGGCTTGGAGGTCTGTGACCTCTGCAAAGAGGGGACAGACAAGCAGGCTGGATTATGTAGGAGGAGGGTGTACAGGTATTGGTCCCACTGAGCCCAAGTTGGGGCAGATTCTTTTGTGTGGTGGGGCTAGCTGTTCAAAAATACTTTGTGGTGTGTGTGTGGTGTATTTAAAGAGAGCTTGAGTGTGTGGGTGACTTGTGTTTATCTGTCCCTGGCCTATGGAAGAGAAAAACCTGGCTAGGTGGAGAGAGGTGGGGGAGGATTCCTACACATCCACGCCCTTTACTTGGGATGGGAGATTTACCGCTTGCCCTCTTTGCCCAGGTGTGGACACAGAGGCTCAGCCTCACCTGCTTGCTCAAGGTGGCTCAGGTCAGGTTTGAACCTGGGGCTGCTGTCCCTGATTCTCTGGGGCAGAAATGGCCCCTGGCAAGGCTTCTGCGTCCCTTTCCCCCGGTGCCCTCTAGCCCCTCTGCACTGCACCCCCACCCCATTGCAGTCCTGGACAGCATTCCTGAGAGAACTGAGGATGTAGATGGAGGGGTTAGTGGATACACACACAGAGCCCTGCCGTGCCTGGCACGCAGGAGGTGTTACATAAGCGTTTGCTCTTGTTATTATTTTTCACCGGGAGGCTCCTGGCATTTGGCACCCCAGTCTTCAGTGCAGCGCCAGTGTGGCGAGTACTTGCCAGGGGTCGGGCGTCCGGTAAACCCTGGACCTGCCGAATCTCATTTAAACCTCCTGACAACCTTTGGAGAGGTGGGTACCATTATAAGGCCTGTTTTTAAAGCTGTGGAGCAGCCTGTAGGCTGTCATGTTCCTACAGGCAAGAAACTGGTTCAGGATCCCCCTGCCCTGGGAATTGAGGGGTGGATGTACGGAATAGGGGGCTTCATGATTGGTTTGTCAAGGGCCTGGGGCAGCCTGGGGTCTTGGGAGCAGCTGCTGTTCTTGTGGTTTGAGAGTGGGGAATGCTTTTCCCCTCCCTTTCCCTTTGGGGTCCCGGAAGTGCTTTTCCTGTGGGAGCCCAGGGTAGGATCGACAGACATTTGGCCCCCACCATTATTGAGCTGAGGATCAAGGTAAACACCCCCCCACACACACTAGTATCTGCCATTTGTGGAAGGAGGGCTGTACAGAGCACTGGGCAGATAACCTCACTTTGGCCCTGGGCCTCTAGTGTGGCCCTCAACAGGTCTCCTCCCTGCCCTGGAGGGCCAGATGACTGGTTGGGATTCTGGAGCTTCAAAGTCGGTCCAGTACCAGTGACAGCATGACTCAACTGCTGCTAGGATTTACCTGCTGAATAGCAAAGGTTTGGGGGCTGAACCTGGGGGATACCTCTGTCTTTCTTGGGGTGGGGTGGGGAGGGTCATAATTTAGAAACAAATCTCTCTGACCCCCACTCTCCCCTTTGTCATGGAAAGTTAGCTGGTGGCTGATGCTTACCTATTTGCAATGACGTCAAAGAGGTTGGAGAGAGAGGCCTGGCCACCACAGCCCTTTCCTGAGCCCTGGCTCAGAGCCAGCATTGAGTGCAGCTCTTTACACTTTACACACTCACATCCTTCTGTAATTTACAAAAGCACCCCTTGGAAGATGTTACACCATTTTACAAAAGTAAAGTGAGGTCCACAGAAGTGGGGTTAGTGCTCAAGGCCAGTTACAAAGCTGGGTCCGGCTCCCGAGTCTCTGGGGAAAGTCTGGAGCCGCAGCCTGGTTGTAACCCCAGCCGTGCCCTAATGCTGGGCCTGCCTGTGAGGACTCCTGGCCCAGCCCCAGGTTCAGGCACCCCAAGCACCAGTTAAATTACTTGCACACAATTTCACAATCTGGAAGCAACAGAAAGGGGATTTAACCTCAAGCCCATCTGACTGTCCTTGGAGAGGGCTGGGAAAAAAACTGTAGTTAACAGGCTGAGGATACTGCAAGTGGTTTGGGTGGTCTGGTATGGGAGCATCGTGAACAAAGGACTTGGGGAGATGTCATAAATGGGGGGCCATCCAGTCCATGGATCACTAGGCTAGGGGGGGCTAAAGGCTTGCAGGGAGGAGGGACCAATCCATTTGAACGTTGGGAAACAAATAGAATGGGGTAAAGGCAAACGGTGCTGGGTGGTAGGGCCAGGAGGCCAGAGATGGGCCTTGAGGAATAGTAACAATAGTGGGTGTGAGTTCAGTGCTCATGATGTGCTAAGCACCACTCCAAGGCCTTGGCACAGGTGGACTTGTGGGGTCTTTCCATCTGCCCAAGAAGACCGGTTATGTTAACCGCAGACCCATTTAGTGGGGTTGACCACTGAGACTAGCTGGGAGATCGAGGACAGGAGAGTTGACAAAACACATTCACGCCTCATAATCTTATGCAGCTGCCGCACAGCCTGGGGATTTTACCATGGAGAAAAGTAAATGCCAGAAATGAAAGCAGGGGACACTGTTGGGTGCTGGGCTCTGTGCTAAGGGCCCACCTGCCAGTTTAATTGGCTCCTGAGCCTCTGGAGGCCTTGGCTTTTGTTATCAGTGTTTTCTTGCCAAGCAAACGGGCTCAGAGAGGGAACATAACCTGTCCAAGGTTGCACAGCTAAGAATGGTGGAAGTTGGGGTAGGAAAAAGGGGAACTTGCCCATCTGAACACCTGAAGAATGTGCCCTCCCCCAAAGTCCTGTTCACACCTCCCTGGGACTATTTTGTCCTTGTTTCTGAGACATTTATTTGTCTGGTTAATTTTTTCATTTATTTGACAAGTATTTATTGAGCACCTGCTGTGTGCCCTCCCTATGCTGGGTGTTGGGGTCCTGTGGTAACTGAGATGGAGGTGACAATATATGGGGAGAGACAGACACCAAGTATTCAGTAGCTGGAACAAGATAATGACAGATGGGGCCAAGGGCTCTGAAGGAAGGCAAGTGGGGCAGGGAGGGGCAGAGAGGCCCGGGAAGGCCCCTCCTAGGGGACGGCATCTGAGCGGACACCTGAGCCAGCTGGGCTGTGAAGGGCAAAGGACCTCCATTTACTGAGCGCTCCCTCAGTGCTCGGTCTTACTGTGCATGCTTTATATGTCATCATCCCTACAGTAACCCAGCGACTTGGGTGATGTTTATTATTCCCCTTTCCCAGTCGGGGAAACAGAGGCACAGGGAGTTGAAGTCACTGGCCCAATGGCTGCTCACTGACTAAGAGGAAATTTGAATTCGTGCCTCACACTTGAACCTGAGAGGCCTTCTCCTCCTGCCTTGCCTCCTCGGTTCCTGCCCAAAGCACAGCCACTTTCTGGCCTGCCAGTCACTGCACCAAGGGGAACCGACGGGCAAACCCTGATTTTACACTCTTTGAGGGGTAGGATGCTGGGGTCAAAAAAGCTCCAAGCTTTGTCCCGTACTTCCTGGGTGACCTTGGGCAAGGTGCTTGGCCTGGGCTTCCATTCACACATTCAGCCAGTATCAAGTGAGCACCTACCACAGGCCCAGCGTAGTCCCTGTGCTCCCGGCGCTGACCTGCTGCTGCGGAAGGCAGGAGACCGATGACGAACAGTTAGCAACTTGGCGAGCTAATTTCACATTGTGACAAAGGCTCTGAAGGAAACAAAATGGGACTGAGAGAGGGTGACCAGGGAGGGTGTTTACAGAGCATTCTGACAGAGGGGCATCAGGTGCAAAGGCCCTGACACAGGGCTGAGCTCAGTGTGTTAGAGAAAGAGCAAGGAGCCCGTGAGGCTAGAGCAGAGGCAGCCAGGGCTGGAGTGGAAGAGGATGGCACAGGGTGGCAGGGTCCTTCATGCAGGGCTGTGGAGGCCAGGGTAAGGCTGAGAGAGGCTTTGAGGATGAGCAAGCAGATGTCCCTGCCAGGGCCTGGCACAGGAAAGCCTTTGACGAATTTGTTGATGGAACAAGACAGGTCCCTCAGGAGAAGGCAAAGTGCAGTGGGTGAAGTGTGCAGGGAGGCTGCGTGTCTGGGCCCAGGAGGCCTCATGGGTGATGAGCCTCTAACCCAGGGCCTGGAGCCATGGGGAGTTGTTCACCAGGCAGGAATGAAGGGAAGGAGGGTACCAGGGGAGCGAAGACTGGGAGCCAACCGAGGGAGAGTTCCTTGGGAAGCCGTGACTGCAGGGGAGAGGGCATGGAGGAGGGAGAGGCCAGGCTGGAGAGGGAGGTGGGCCGAGGCCTCCCTGAGGTCTCAGGGTGGAGCTGGTGGGGTGGTGGACCCTGGAGGCTGGGCCTTGGGAGGACTGTTTTCTTTTTTCTGAGGACTGATTTCTTTATATTTGATGTCCCAAGTCATGCATAATTGTGGTGGGTGGCTTGGAGGATACAGAGTTTCAATAAAAGGAGGAAATTAAAAGCACCCATAATTACACTACCTAGAAGTAAACCCATTAACCCTTATTGTGTGGCCTTGGCCAAGTCACTTTATCGCTCTGTGCCTCAGTTTCCTTGTTTATAAAATGCAATCATAACAGTACTTTCCTGATAAAGTTGTTGTGAGGGTTAAGTGAGCTAACCCATGCAACATGATTTGTACATTTCCAGCACATGGTAAGTATTAGCTATCCGCATTATTATTAATACATCCTAATCATTTTGGTGGCTTGAGAGCCCAGGGGCTAGAATTTGGCTGCTTGTGTTCTGGTTCTGAATCCACCATTTCCTGGCTGTGTGAATTGGGGTATCTTATTGTGCTTCAGTTTCCCTACCTGTAAGGCAAAGATAACAAAATTCCTCATAGTATTTTGTAAAGATCTGACAGGTTGATTCATTCAGGGTGATTGTAGAGAGAGCTCTGTATGTGGCTGTTAATCTTCCAGATTTTTGTTTTAGGTGTTTTTTTCTTCATTGTGGCTAACATTGCCTATTCAGTCTTCACCTCTGTCCTTCTTCCTTAGCAATGGGACCCCTCTGTTGTGGGGTCAAGTGCCCTACAAGAGACTACATTTTCCAGCTTCTCTTGCAGCTAGAGATGACCAATGAGATATAAATAGAAGTTCTAGCTAAGGTTTCCAGGAAAGCTCTTTAAAGGGGGCTGATTCAGCTGTGAGGTACATTCCCTTTTGTCTCACTTCTCTGCAACCCCTCCCCCCAACTTCTTTCTACTTCCTGCCTAGAACTCGGATGTGATGGCTGGAGATTTAGGGGCCATCTTGAACCATAAGGCAAACATTGAAGCATGGAAGCTACACACTGAGGGTGGTGAAACAGAAGATAAAAAGCACTTGGTTTCTTGATGGTGGTAGAACAGCCACACCAGTCCTTGCCTACCTTGCTCTGGACTTGTTTTACATGACAGAAAAATAAATCTCTCCTTATTGAGGTCTCTGCCATTTTGGCTTCCTGTTACTGGCAGCTGAATTGGTTTCTAACTGATACATTTGCCAAAATGGAATCAACCTGTATGAGCTGCTTTGAGACCTGCACTTCTTAGTGATGGCCCCCGTGCTTCCTTGTCTGAGAATGTTCTACTGACACTATTGTACATGAGTGCTGAATGAGGGGCTTGCTCTTTGCTTAGGAAGAATAATTTCCATCAGATGTGGTGGAAGGATTTCTTTTAATTCATTTTAATTACAGAAGTAATGCATGAAGACATCTGCCATGAAAATTTTCTGCCTATCTTTAGGTATCTCCCCTGAGACTTGGAAATCTCAGCTTGCATCAGGAAAGGCTTGAACCAGGCCCCAGAAAGGGCAGAATCCCTTATGCTAACCCCATCAAGATGAAATCTTGCTTCTCACCCTCGATTTGTGATCCACGAAGGAGACCCTCAGTTTAGAAATGGAGAGGGCTGGCCCCTGCTGCAGCTTGCAGAGCATGTTGGCAGCTGCGCTGGGACCAGACAACCCACACCACCCCAAGTGACCCCTCTGCCCCATGTTGCCACCACCACCACCTGTTCCACGGAGCCTGTGGCCTGCCAGGGCTGGGAGGCACCTTTGCTAGCCTGCCTGGGGCCAGCACAGCTGGGATCTCTGTGAGGTGAGTCTGTAGGCCAGGGAGCCAGGCTGGATGAGCTTTTATTTTTATAGCTGTCACCAGATCCCTGCTTCAGAGGCCCAGCCCTGGAGCCCTGGAGCCCTGGCAGGGACAGAGGTGGCCAGGGAGGAGGATGGCTCACTCCTCAGGGAAACAGGTGGGTGGGGGGCAGTAGGCTGTGAGGAGAGAGAACTGGGGCAGGGGCTGCCTGGGTTGCTTCATTCTAGCCAGGCTTCAGAGGATGTCAGCCTAGCCTGGCTGTACCCTTGGGGGTTGGTGACAGACATATGGATAATGGGGACCCTTTCCTTCCTTTAGTCTTGAAATTTAGGGGCAGACCATTAGCTAATCATGCTTCCCAGTTCTTAGGTGTGATTGCCATCAGTCCTTGAAGGGCCTGTGTGGCATTTTATTTTACCCCTTAATCTGGGCTCCTCACATCCATTCCACCTTCTCATAGTTCCCACCCCAATGTGGGTGATATCTGTCCTTATATACATATCTCATTATTTTCTGTCTTTTCTTCATAGTGAAATACACACACACAGTAAAGTGCACACAACATAGGTGTACAGCTCAGTGGCTTTTCTCTGCTTGTATCCATGCATGTAACCAGCATCCAGATCAAGAAACAGATCACTCCAGTACCCCAGAAGCCCTTAGTGCCCTTTTTGTGACCCCCTACCTCACCTAAGGGCAATCATCCCGATTTCTAACAGCAAACATTAATTTTGCCTGTTTTTGTACTTTATATAAATGGAATCACACAATATATGCATTCTTTGGTGTCTGACTTCTCTTACTTGATATCATAGCTGTAACATTCATCCAAGGTGTATGTATCAGGCTTTGTTCCTTTTTGTTACTGAATAGAATTCCACCGCATGGATATGCCAAATATGTATTTACCTGTTTTTTTCTGTTGATGGACATTTAGTTCGTTACCAGCCTTTAGCTCTTTGGAATTGGGCTGTGATGAGCATTCTAGAATACATGTCTTTTGGTGAATATATGTACATATGTCAGTTGGGCATATACCTAGGAGTGTCTTGCTGAGTCATAGGAAAAGCTATGAATATGTGTTTTTATTCCTGTTAATGGTATTCAACCCTAGATATTTACTCTATTTCTTTTTTCTGTTTTAAAAAACTTTGTCTTAGTCAGTTTGGGTTGCTATAATAGAGTATCATAGTCTGGGTGGCTTATAAAACAACAGAAATTTATCTCTCCCAGTTCTGGATGCTGAGAAGTCCAAGATGGCTTGCCAGAGATTTGGTATCTGGTGAGGATCTGTTTCCTGATTCATAGATGCCATGTCTTCACATGGCAGAAGGGGCAAGGGAGCTCTCTGGGATCTCTTTTATAAGGGCACTAATCCCATTCATGGGGTTCCATGCCCATGACTTAATTGCCTCCAAAAGACCCCACCTCCAAATACCCTCACATTGGGTTATTTTAACAGATCAGTTATGGAGGACAGAAACATTTAGTCTATAGCACTTTTTATTAGAAAAGGTCCCAAATTTATAGCAAAGTTATAAAAACAGTAGAGAACATTTTTGTCCCCTGAATTATTTGAGAATAAATGGCTGACCGGTTGTCTTATTACCCCCTAATACTTGATATATATACAAGGAAGAAACATTTTCTATATAGCCACAATATAACCACTCAAATCATGAAAGTAACATGATACATTACTGCCATCCACTTAGACCCATTCACATTTCACCAATTGCCCTAATAATGTCCAGTGAAAGGATCCAGTTCAGAATCACATATTACATTTAGCTGACATGTCTCTTTAGTTTATTTTAATCTAGTTTAGTTTCCTTAGTTTTTCCTTCATGTTCATGACCTTGACACCTTTGTGGATGACAAGCCAGCTATTTTGTAGCATGTCCCTCCTTTGGGTTTGTCTATTTCCTTGTGGTTAGATTCAAGTTATGCAACCGTGGCAGGTAAATCGCAGAAGTGATGCTGTGTTGTTCTCTTTGTGCCATTGTTGATGGTGCTCACTTTTTCCCCAGCTTTATTGAGATGTAATTGACCTATGTAAGTTTAATGTTCACAAGGTAATTTTATATATATATATATATTACATGAAATGATTGCCGTAATAAGTTTAGTTAACATCTGTATCTCACACAGGTACAATTTTTTTCCTGGTGATGAGAATGATGGTGTTCACCTTGATCACTTAATTGGAGAGATATGTGCCAGACTTTACATCTGCAAAGTTACTTTTTTCCCCTTTGCAATAATAAGTGTTTAAGGGGAGGTACTTTGAAACTGTGTTAACAGCCTTATCAGACTTTCAATGATTTGTTTGTTTATATCAGTATGGACTCATAGCTTTTTATTTTATTCTTCAGTGGATTGTAGTATGTTATTATTTGTATGCTCAAGTTTTCCCATATACAGCCACTGAGAGCCCTTTCCAGTTGGCTTCTGTGCCCTTTAACATGTCAGCATGATTCTTTGAGTGCTTCCTCACTTTCTGGCATGAGGTACTCCAGGCTCATCTAGTTCTTTCCCTGTCCCAGCCCTGGAACCAGCCAATTCTCAAAGGAGCCCCAGCTACTTAGTGGAGAATGGCATTTAGAAAGGCCTCAGAATGAAGTATATCATTGCTGCTGGGGTGTCACTACTCCCAGACCCTCTCAGTGGACAGAGTTAAGGACTGCATGTATGTATATATATGGATATACACATATCTCTATTATTTCTGCATCTAATAATTACCTGTCTATCAATGTATCATCTATTTAGAAAACCATGAGTTTATACTGATGACTCCAGTTCCAATCCAGTACCACAGAGCTTATTCTAATTTTTTTCTCTTTCCATATTTGGAACTCTCTTTTCTGACAATGAGAAAATTGGTGTCTGTTATTCTTAATATATTTACTTATTTGGCCAATCCCCTGTTTGTAGCCAGTTTCCCATCTCTGCACACCTCCCCAGTTGGACACCCTCCTCACCCTGCCTTGGCACCCACAGTGTGCCACCTTTCTGGTACATGATCTCAGTTCAACTCCCCCATAGCCTCTATACATTTTTCTCTTTGATTTTTAAACTTTATTTGAATATATAATATATGCTCACTGTTCAAAATTCAAAAGGTGTAAAAGGGTTTACAATGAAAAGTTGATCTCCCTCCCCCATGACCTTCATGTTCCAGTTCCCTTACCCAAAGATCACTGCAACTCCCAGAAGTTTTTGGTGCTTTAGAGGGTCTATGTGAGCACACACACACATACACACACACCCAATATTTACATTGCACATTGCAGAACTTTCCACACTGGTCTGTGCTTTGCTTCTTTCACTCAACAGTGTGTCTTGGAGGTTGCTCATATCAGTACTGCAGAGCTATCACATTCTTTCTAATATCACAAACATTCCATTGCATGGATGTACCATGATTATTTAACCAGTCTCTTTTCATGGACATTTCCTACCTCACCCAATGCTGCAATGGACGACCATATCAAATAGGTCACATTTTGCACAAGGGCAGCATACGTTCTTGGAAGACTTAGAGATGTTTCCATGTTACTCTGTGTTCTTCTAATGATACATAATGTTCCTCTGTGTATCTGCCACATTTAATGAACTTTTGCACTTGCGACAGACACTTACGTTGCCTTCAAGTCCCCACACCCACAACTGCTGTTATGACGAATGTTGTTGAACATGCCTCTGTCACAGGTTAGGTTGTCTGGGTACTGAGATGGAGTTTGTGGAGAGGGTGGCAAAGGGATGAACTGAGGCTGACTGTCCATGGTCCCCTGCCAATGTCAGATAGCTTTTCCTCGTTGCCCTTTGTTCCTTCTCTTTCTCTTTGTTGGGCTCATATGTCAGCTGGGCATGGGCTCGTATCCCAGCTTTGTCACTTAGATGTTTGACCTAGAATAAGTAAGTGACTGCCCCTTTCTGAGCCTCAGTTTCCTCATCTGTGCAAACATCTAGATGGGGACTGGTATTAATTAATTCATTCACTCATTAATTTTCTTCTTAACAGTTTGTGGCTTTGTGCAAGTGACTTCTCTGTGTCTTAAGTTTTCTCTTCTGCAAGATGAAACTTGGGGATGGCAATAATAGTGCCTATCTCATAAAGTGTGATGAGATTAAATGAGGCGATACATGCATAGTGTTTAATAGTGTCTGGTACATAGTAAATGCCCAACAAATATTCATTATTATCACAACTCATTTTTCAACAAATCATTTACTGAGAATCTGCTACATACCAGGGTTAGTTGTCTCTCTCTGCCTGGAACTAGAAGTACCTGGAGCCTCAGATTCTGTAAAATCAGAGTCCAGAAAAGATGACATGATCTTGGGAGTGTAACCACCCCCAACAAGCAATCTGGCTGTCAAGGGTGACTCAAGATATCCTGCTCCTTGCATTTCTAGGCCAGGGCTTGTGACAGCCCTGTAAGCCCCTACCTACCCCCCAGTCCTTGGAAATTGTGACGTCCTTGAACCTTCTCCTATAGTACTGATCTGAACTCTTGTAGACTCAGACTAAAACAGACTCGGGTAGGAAAATTCCAGTTTGTGCAATGAGGACTCCCCTTCTTAAACCCTAGATGCTGCTAGAAGCTCTGAGCTGCCTTTTTTTTTTTGCACTCAGTTGGGCCCTGGGAGAAAGTAGGCAGTGTAAGTTGGCCAGGGGCTCACCTATTACCTGCTATTATTCGTTAAGTGTGGACCAGGGCTTCTCAATGTCAGCACCATTGGCATCTGGGACAGGATCATTCTTTGCTGTGGGTACTGCCTTGTGCATTGCAGCACCCTTGGCCTCCACCCACTTGATGCCAGTAGCACTCCCAGCCCAGTTGTGACAAGCAAAAATGTCTTTAGACATTGCCAAGTGTCCTTTGGGGTGTAAAATCACACTGGGTTGAAATCTCCTGGTGTGGAGGGTGCTGCAGCCACAGGGAGCCCCTGAAGGCTGAGTAGCTGCTGTGTGATGCTGGGACACCCTCTGCACTCCCAGAGCCTCCAGTCCCCATTACTTAGTTAGGAGATCAGGCTAAGCCGGCATCAAAGGGCCTCCAGCCTAGTCTGATGGGAATTCTAGCTCCTATATGTTCCTGTATCTCTTTGCACCCTGGTTGCAAGTTCTAAGAGGTGGAGTGAGGATTGGGGCCCAGGAAACAGGTCTGGGCGGGGAGAGCCCTGTTTGTTCTTCTACCCCATGCTTGGCTGTCTCTCCAAATGCAGGAGAGAGAATGATTACAAAAGCAGGTCTTGGGCTTTGTCTCATTTAATCCTTGTAGCAGCTCCGTGAGGTAGGAGCTTTTTTTATCCCCATTTTCCAGCAATGGGACATACCACAGTTGTGTGCCACCTGACAGGACACACAAGAAGAATACAGCATCATTTTATTATATCCCTGCAAAGATGCATGACCTGAATCTAACCATGAGGAAACATCAGACAAATCCAAAGTGAAGGACATACTACAAAGTAACTGGCCTGTCATCCTCCAAAGTGACAGGACAAGAAAGTTAAGGACAAACTGAGGAGCTGTTGAAAAGAGCATAAATACAATGGAAGGAAGCTAGGTGTTATCCTGGACCAGAAAAAATCCTAAAGACCTATATGAGGACAATCAGGAACATTGAATGTGGCATGTGGATTTGATAGGAGTGCTCTGCAGATGATTAGTGTCTTGGATTTGATTATAGTACCTTGTGTATGTAATGGGGGGTCAGGAAATACATGCTGGAGAGTTTGGGGCCCAGAAGACATCATGTCTACAACAGACTCTCAAAACAGTTTGGGACAAGAGAGAAATATAAATAGAACGAAAATGATGAAGTGGGACAAAACACGAACAATCTGGGCAAAGGATACCCTGAAGTTTCTTGTAACTCTTGTAATTTTTCTGTAAGTTCAAAAGTTATGCCAAAATAGTTAAAAAATAAATCAAAACATCTGACCTTCCATAAACCCAAGAGAAATGAAAATACATGTCCAGAAAAAGACCTGTAAGCATATTCAGAGCAGTTTTATTTGTAATTGCTCCAAGCTGGAAACAACCCAGATGTCTTTCAGCAAGTGAGAAGATCAAATTGTAGTACATCTGTAAATGGAATCTGATTCAGCAGTAACATAGGTTAAGCTATTAATTCATACACTATGGATATACTATGGATAAATTTTAAAGCATTAGGCTGAGGAAAAGAAGCCAGACACAAAAGACCACATACTGATTCCTCTGTTAGGAAGTTTGAGAACAGGTTAGATGAATCTAGAAGTCACAACAGTGGTTCGTTTTGTGGGGAGAGTCTTCTGGGCTGCCACAAAAGCCCTATGTCTTCACCTGTGTGGTGGTCACATGGATTTACACGTATATAAATGTTCATTGAGATGGAAATTCAGTGAGATAAGTTCCCTTTCTTCACCTGATCAAATATAAGTTAAACTCAAAATTAAGGTAAAAAAATTAAAAAATTAAAGGTGTACATTAAACAGGATAATGAGTTGGGCAGGGAGAAGGAATGAAGGGAATAAATAAATAAAGTCAGAAAAGAAACTTGGGTGAGCAGTGATGAAAACATGTCCTGAGTTGAGGAGTCAGATAACTTGGTCCTTCATACCTGCAGTTCAAAAGGAAAATCTGAAAAGGAAATGAGCTCAGAGAGGGGGATTACCTTGCCTGAGGTCACACAGCTGGTGGGTGGCAGAGGCAGGATTTGAATCTGATCTGGGTGACCCGAGAGTATGCTCCTTACCCAGTGCTCTCTCTGGCCTGGACTCGCTGGGCTCGACTACCCTGTTTGGCACCCAGTGGCTCTCCTAAGCCTGGCAGGGATGGTGAAACCACTGCCTGGCAAAGACCATTCCAGCCCAGAGCTTGAGGCTCCAAGTGGGGAGTGGAGGCAGTGGGACAGGGGGTGACCCAGCAGGCAGCTCCTATCCCCACACCCTTGCTCCCCGGCCTGGGGTGGCCCTGCCAACCTTGCCGCCTCCTGCTGGCCTTTGCCTTCCTTCCCGAGCTGGCGTGTGGGCTTTGGAGCCCCGCAGGCTTGGGTGAGGATTCCAGCTCTACCCCCATCTGGCCATGTTACCTGGACCCAATGGTTCCCTACTGTGTGCCTCAGTTTCCAGTACTCAACAGTGGTAGCTGCCTTTATTATTATTGTTGCTTGAGGGAAGTCAAGGAACACCTGTAGGAGCCCCTTTAGGCCTCACAAACACCAGCATGTGAACAGCTGGCATGGCATAGAAAGTTCTGGAGGAAGGAGACTGCCTGAAGGTTACTCAGAAAACTCTTTAATTTCCACTCTGGGTTTGAAAGAGTTCTTGATAAGAACTTTGGTAAGGTGGTACCAGGCAGGCTTCCTGGGCAGTGGCACAGGGCCTGCGCGCAGAAGGGCCCTGCACTTGGTTGAATGCTCCGCTGTTGTGCCTTGAACTGCTTCGTGATTTGGGGATGAGGGGCTATACATGTTCGTGCAGCTGGCTTGGGCAGGGCCGTGGTTTCTGGCGAGGTCACCAAGTGCTTGCACCTGAGTTGTCTCCTTAGATGTCCAGGAACATTCTTTGAGTTGAGGTGTCCCCATCGCTAACCTCGCTGACCTCAGTTTCCTCATCTGGGAAGTGAGAAGAAAAGAAGTGCTTGGTGCCAGGCCACAGGGAGACCAGAGAGGAACCCAGATCTTCCAGTTCCCAGCTCCCACCAGTGGCTGAACTAAGGTATAACTTGGGAAAATAAGAATTTGGTGGGCCTCACTGTGCCCATGGACTGCATAGTAGGTGTGCAATAGTACGAGTTGCTCTTTGATTTCCTGGTTGGCCTTTTGGAACTTTTTGCTATTGAAGTTTGATTTAAAATAATGCTAGTAGTGCACAGATCCACTCTCTTAAAACATGAAAACATTTCTGATCAGGCTGAAGTCAACCTTGGACCACCCACCCCAGGACCAGCCCTCCTCACCCTTCCATGGTGGTTTTATGATTTGGGGGTGTGAACTTTCAGACCTTTGGCTATACATTTCTGTCACTGGTGTGCCCATGTATATTTTCCTTCCTTCCTTTCTTTTTTTCTGTTATGCTTTTTAAAATGTAAACTTTTTATGGAAGCATAACCTGGGTCCAGAAGAGTTGATAGATTTTCACCAACCCAACCCACCCAGTGCCCACTCAACAAGCATGTCTTCTGTGGCTTCACTTCCCCTCCCCAGTTTCTGGCCTGTCTCTCTCTGTTTCTGAGTTCCTGCATATCAATCCTGTCTGTTAGTGAGGTGTCCGTTATGCTCCATGATATTCACATGCTTGGTGCCCAGTAAATTAATGACTGGCAGATGAATTAATGAAGCAAAAGGGAAAAAAACAGAAGAGCAACAACAAAACCCAGTTTGGGGTAACTGAGGGTTTCATTGAGGTAGGTTTTGGTCAATTGGAGTTTCTTGTGAAACCTGTAAAAGCACAGACCATATAGCATCAGCCATAACTGAGCCCAGCATTTTCTGGAGAAGAGTAACGGTGCTGTGGATGCCACAGGGTCCTTGGGAGGAGTCAGTGGGGTGGCACTGGGGACACACTGGTCTGTGAGGTCAGCTACCCCCCCTTAGGCCTCTGATATTTTTCTTAAGTCCCACAACTGGGAAGTGGCTGCATGAGGTCTTGGACCCGGGGCCTCTGATGCTGCTTTCCACAGTGTTTTCTTTTATGTTTTTTTGCTGTTATCTGCGATCCCCACCTGGCACATAGGAGACTCAAGGATGTGCCCCAGGAATGACTTCATTGAGCACTAACCATGTGCCAGGCACCGTGGTAAGCCCCAAAATACAGCAGAAATAATAAGACAACCCCAAATCCTGTCTTCATGAAGTTCACATTCTCATGGTGAGGGGACAGTAGGTCAGATGGTAAGCACTGTGGCGAAAAATAAAGGAAAGAAGGAGAGAAGTGCTGGTGGTACGCGCGAGCGTTTGTGTGAGCAATGCTGCGTTTAACTGCAGAGGTCCGAGACGACTTCCCTGAGAGAAGGCGCTATTTAGGGGAACACCTGAGAAAGGTAAGGGAGGAACCATGGGGATATCTGGGGAAAGTGTGAAGAGCAAGTGCAAAGGCCCTGAGGTGGCACTATGCTTCCTCTATTCAGGGAGCGGCAGGGAGGCCAGTGTGGGGAGGCTGTTGTGAGTTGGAGGGAGAGAAGTAGGAGAGGAGTTGGAAGGTGGTGTGTGGATGTGCTAGTGGGCAGGTGGGGTTCTGAGTAGAGGAGGGATGTGATTTGACTGCTTCCTCCCAGGGTTGTGGGGTGGCAGCAGCCAGGGAGAAAGGAGAACAAAATGAAAGAACTGGTGCAAAGTGCTGAACCCAGGGTCTGGTACACAGTAGGCACTCAATAAATAGCATTGTGTTACTGAGGGGTTTCTGGAGGGCTGGGTTACACCTGAGGGGCCTCGTCTGCCCCAGCCTCCCCCACGGAGGGCTTGGTGCTTCTGAGGAGCTGGGTCTGGGAGGGAAGACACCCCTGCAATGGGGCAGGATTGGCAGGAGAGTGGGAGGCACGGCCCGGCCAGGTTGGCAGGCAGCTGGGATCTGGTGGGAAGCCAGGGAGTCAGCGTTCTGACTGGGAGGGCAGGCAGGGGCTGGTTTCCTGGGGAGAGAGGCAGGAGGTAGACCTGGTCTGAATGCAGCATCCCAAACTTCCCAGTGCTTCTTATGTGTGGGCTTCCTAGGAACCTGATTCCTGGCTTAGCGGGCTCTGCTTTGTGGCTCCTGCCCTGGCACCTCTGATCCTTAGAGGATCCAGTCATACTCCTCCCTGTGTCCTGTGTCCCTTCTCATACCCACACCTCAAACCCCTCCTCGCCCCCTACCCGCTACCCCCCTGACTTCCCCTCATCCCTCTAGGTGGCCACCCTCCATGCTGTTCCCTCCTCAGCAAATGCTGTTCCCTTTCCTTTTTGCCAGGCTCATGCCTACTCATTTCTTAATTCTTAGAGGACAGGGTCCTCACCCAAGGGGGCCCTCCCTGACACCCCTCCTGCTCCCCTTCTTCCATGCATGGTGTTCACAGCCAGGACCGCCATTTGGGGGTCTGTGTATGTGATTATCTGTCCATGATCAGTGTCTCCCATAGACACTGAGGTCCTGGGACGGGAACAGGTGTGTTGTATTGATGCTGTGTTCTCAGTGCTTAGATGGTACCTGGCACATAGTAGGTGCTCTGAATCCTGGATGGAGGATGAAGGATGGGTGGTTGGGTGAATGGTGTTGTCTATGGACAGAGAGGATGGACAGATGGATGGGTAGGGGCAGGCTGCTTGAGTGTGTGAGCAGTGAACAGGTGGGGGAGGGAAGGGTGGGTGGGCAGATTACGGGGGGGTGGGGAGTGGGAGCACTGGCTAGTTGACAGGATACTGGACTAGGGTGGGGTGGAATGCAATAGAAAACTCCTGGCCTAAGAGTCAGGAGACCTGGATTCAAGTTGAGCCTTGTTGCATATTAGCACCAAGGCCTTGGGCTTTCCTATTGCCTCTCTTTGCCTGTTTCCCATCTATTGGTGTTTCAGCCTCACTGTTGCTTTTATTTCATTGTATAGAACACTTTTTATTCCCCTCCAGTTTTTCTGGAGCCTAACCATATGAATGCAACAAAAGGGAGCAGCTGAGATGGGGGCAGGCATCCCCCAGGAGCCCTGCAAGCCGGTAACACTGCTTGAAAATCCAGCTGGACCGTCCACCATTCTGCCACGGCCCCTGGCTCTATGAATCCTTGCTCTCCGGGGGGGTTTGCAAAAAATGCAGATTCCAGGGTTCCTCTGCCCAAGCTCCACTTCAGGTGCTTTGGAGCAGGCCCAGAAACCTGCATTTTCAGCAAGCTCCCCTCCATGATTCTGAGCTCAGCCTTGGGTAAGACTCACTGCCATCTTCCAGGAGGACTGGCTCCTGCAGGTCAGCAGCCCAGAGTGTGCACACATACCTGTATGTTGGGGGGATGGGGGTCACTATGACATTTTCTGTATTAAATAAAAGACTGAAAACCATCAGCATGTCCATTGGTGGGGCTGGTTAAATACTTGGGGCTGGTCCACTCCCTGGAGGACTCAGCAGGTGTTAGAAATAAGGAAGAAGGTTCTGACAGGACAAGATCGCTAAGATACCGTTAAGCGAAAAGCAGGTGCAGAACAGTGTGTACTGTTTCAATGTTTGTGTTAAAACGTTCATAAAGAAGAGAAGTATGGATATGCATGGACAATTCTGGAAGGACGCACAAGAAACTGGAGCCGGTGTGGCCTCTGGGGAAGCAAACGGGAAAATGGGAAGGAGACCCTTGGTTTTGTCTGAATCCCTTCCTGAGTCCTGGATTCCAATTCTAACCCTAATTAGCTGTGACTCTAAGCTGTCTCTGAGCCTCATTTTCTTCATGTGTAAACAGGCCTGTAAACTTCCCAGCTTGGGCCTGTGCTGGTGTGGAGGGCCCAGGCAACCTGATCCTTCTTTGACTTCTGTTTCCCAGGATGCTACCGGTCAGGCCTCACCTTCTAGCAGCCCTGCTTGGCTCAGAGAGGGTGGGTCTCGGGGAGGGGATGGACCAGTGGAGGGTGGGGCTGAGCTGGAAAAACCAGCAGGGTTGGAGCAGTTTGTACAGGCACCATCTTCACTCCTCTGCCTGGAGGCTGCTCAGAGACAGTCACCCCCACCCCGTGCCCCTGGGGTGGGGACCAGAAGGGCACCACCCCCATGCTTCAGGTTGGAGAGGCAGGGGTGAAGGGGAGAATGACTGGGCATTGAGCCAGGGCTGGGGATGGGGGGCAAGGAGACAGACAGACAGGGAGAGACAGAGACAGAGAGGGAGAGAGAAACAGAGAGCAGGAGAGAGACAGACAGTAAGAGGGAGAAGACCAGGAGTGAAAGAGAAAAAGAGAGAGGCAAGGAAAGAATGAGGGAAAGAAAGAGACAGAGACAAAGAAACAGGGAGTGAAAGGGAGAGACACACAGAGAGAAAGAGACAGAGGAAAGAAAGAGAAACACACAGACACGCACACACAGACACACCCACACACGCGTGCGCACACACACACGGCCAGACACAGGCTGGGAGAGGCAAAAAGTCAGAGTGAGGACGAGGAGGAAGGAGCCAGCCGAGCTCTGGGTGGGGTGGGGGCTGGGCTGGCTCCGGCCGGGTGCCTGAGGCTGGCCAAGGTGCAGCAATCCTGGGGAGGCGGGGTGGGGGGCAGGGGCAGAGGGTGCTGGAGATGGCCCGGGCAGGGCGTGGTCCACACCTCTGAGCTGCAGCAGGTCTGAGTCGGTCGTCTAGGAACTAGCTCAGGGCCTCTTGCCTCTTGGCTCTCCAGTCCTCCCTTGAGACCTCGTACCTGGACGCTGCCTGTCCAGGGGGCCCTCTCAGAGTGGAGCTGGAGGGCCTGCGGTGAAACCAGGCTAATGAGTGCTCAGAACGGAGATAATCGCTGGAATGTTCCCTAGGAGGTCCAGTAGGGACAGGCAGCCAGGGGACCAAGGGGTGCCTGGGACTGGCCCAGCAGGGCCTCTGGCTGCTGGCTACTAGAGCCCTAAATTGGAAGTGGGGAGACCCAGAAGGCCTGGATCCTCAGGGCTTAGACCTGCAGTTGCTCAGCACCTGCAGGCCATCCTGGATAGCAGGTCCACTGGACTCCTGTCTGACCATGTCTACTCCAACCCCTGCCTAAAGCCTTCCACGGTTCCCCATGGCCTGTAAGCCAAAATCCAAGCTCCCCACCTTGGCCGAGGGGTGTCTGCTGATCTGTTCTTGCTCTTGCCTCCTTTCTCTGGCCTTTCCTTTCCACCCTTCACCCTTGAACATTCCACACTTGGCCTACCTCAGGACCTTTGCTTGTGCTGTATCCCCTCCTCGGATGCTCTTCTCCACCCCATCCCAGGGCTCTTCCCTATTCATCTTGCAGGCCTCAGCTCAAAGTCGTGTCATGGGTATATACCAGTCAGTCCCCTGCACCTCTCCTTCCCGGTGCTCAGCACTCTCCATTCTCCTAATAAGATCCCTCCTTTGATGCTTGCCCCCTCCATGCAAGCATCAGCTCCCTGACGGCAGGCACCAGGTCTGCTTGGTTGCCACTGTGTCCCACAGGGCCTGACACACAACAGGTACCCCTTGAGTAGCCAGTGATCATCAAGAAGTGGCCTGGACGTATTTTTGCTGTGTGGCTTCCTGCTGGGAAGGGACTCTGTGGACTCCTTTGCCTCCCTTCACTATCCCTGCCCCTCCCCCAGTCCCAGCCCCAGAAAATTCTGCCTCTGAGGCTTCAGACTCCATGGGGCAGCCCAGGCTGTGATGTTGTAATGAATCACTGGCCAGAATCTGGTCTTGATTATCTCTGGGCTGGGCATGACCTGCTGTCCTCATGGGGGCTGGGGCCACAGGCCACCATATCAGAGGCCCCAGATGTCCCACTGGGCCTCTTGCCTCTGGCCACAGATAACAGCACAGTCCCAGTGGCCTGTGCTAGGGACTTGCTGAGTGGCCTCAGGCACGTCCCTACCTCTTTCTGGGTTGTCAAGTCACATAGGGCGGGGGTCTTGTGCTGTAGGAGGGAGTGAGGAACCAGGTGGAAGTGGGGCATATGACCAGGAGAACTTGAATGTAATAATAACAGTGATTTCTCAAGGAGGGTGATAGGAGAAAGTATTGGTGACACATGATGGGATTTCCATGTGTACCCAGTGGGGGTTGAGGATAAGTCCAGGGTGACTGACTAGCCCCAAGGTACCCTGGATGCCTGAGGTTTGCAAGGGTCATGGGGTCCATTGAGGCGGGGTAAAAAATGTTGGCAAGTGAGGGTTTGAGCCATTTCTAGGGTATTGAGCCCATCATGCCTCAGTTTTCTCATTATGAAGCAGAGATAATAAGCATTTCTACTTCACCAGGATATGCTTTAAAGAAGATACTCTCTGTGAAGTACTTGGAACAGCACCTGCCTCATGGGAACTCATTGATAACTACCATTATTATCACCTTCTAAAGTCTCACCTCATCCTGTCTCCACCTCTCTCTGCTTCCTACCCCTACCAACGTCAGGCTTTGGGCTGGGCGTGACCTGTGGAGTCTTTTTTTTAAATTTTGGTATCATTAATCTACAATTACATGAAGAACATTATGTTTACTATGGGTTAACCTCTTAATCATGACCTTCACGTGCTGCATGATAGCTGACCTCTCTCACCTCATCTTCTGCCACTCTCCCTCTTATTCATTCAGCGAAAACCACCTTGGTTTCCTTTCAATGAATCTGACTCCTGCCTGCCTCAGGGCCTTTGCACATGCAGCTTTCTCTACAGGAATGCTTTCCTCTCTCCTTTTCACTCAATGCCCAGATCTCATATCAGGAGGACCTCCTATAGTGGGTGCTATGGGGGTGTCCCACCCAGATTCTCTTACACTGGGCTCGGTACCCATCTCCCAGCTGCCATGCAATGTTGGCAGCTCTGGGCTCCTAGTGAGAGCTCCTTTCTGGAGAATTGCCTCACCAAGCAGGAGTTGCCTTATTTGGGAGGTCCTCTCACCCCAAACATAAGAGGTAGACACAGCCAATGGCTGATTAAGTCAGGGGAACAAAGCTCAGCCTTCTTGTTCAAGGTGGGATCAACTCTGTGGTGCATTTCATGCTCCGGAACTCCCTGCAGGATCAGGCAGATGTGAGACAACATCCGAGCTTAGCTCTTTGCCAGGCCTTGTTCTGCCTCACTCTCCTTTTCTCCCAAAAGCATTCCTCAGTGAATTACATGCAATCCAGTCTCCATTTCAGGCTCTGCTTCTAGGCAACCTGACCTAAGACACACCCCCAGGGAGCCTTCCTTGATCCCTCTTTCTGGTCTCATCTCCAGAATCTTTCCTTGCAGCCCTCGTTATGGCCATATTTTTACATATTTTTGCTCAGATGATTATTCGATTGAGGTCTGTCACCTACCCCAGAATGTGAGGCAGAGCTCATGTTGATTCTGTTCCCTGCTGCATCTGCAGGACTTGGCACACAGTAGGTGCTCAGTAAATATTTGTTGAATGACTGAATGAATAATTACTAGGTGAATTGGAGGTTGGGGGTGCTGGGCATCAGAGAGGCTCCAGTTTCTTCCCATCTCGTGGTTGTGCCACATCCTCTGAGCCTAGCTTCTCCTAGCTCCATGATGGTGCCAAAGCTCCTGCCATCTCCTCCTTCACATAGCCATGGCCAAGGCAGGGAAAGGCCCTCAGATGTCCTCTTAAGAATGAAGAAACTGTTCCCAGAAGTCCCTTGGCAGACTTCCCCATTAACTGGCCACAGATGCATTCCATGTCTGCTTCATCCAGTCACTGTGGGAGGGAGAGAGCCATGTTCTGCTTGGGCCAATCAGCACTCGCCCCAGGCGCCATGGGCAGTCTGCCCTTGCCCAGTAAGAGGACATCCGGCTAGAGCCAGGTCCACCCACAAGCTGGACCCCTGAAAGGGGGGCATTTCAAATGTCTTAAGGCTGTGAATCCTCCACCTGCCCTCCCACTCTGGGGAGCCCATTGAGTGGTGGTGTGAGGGGGGAGGTGGGGCTGTGTGAAGATTTCAAGCAAATTATGTGGCCAGATACCGCCCCCTCAGTAAATGTTGATAGAGCCAGGAATGGAGAGGAGGTAGGTGGGCCCAGACGGTGAGTGTATAGGGAAGAGGTGGTCTGGGCCAGAGATACCAAGGGAGAGACAGAGAGACATGATGCAGAGACACTGAGGGAGGGACAGGGAGACACTGAAGAGAGATACACAGGGAGAGACAAAGACACACGCTGAGAGTTGGTCTGAGAGACACAGAAGGAAGAGAGAGGCAGGGAGATAAAGGGGGAGAGAGACTTTACCAGGAAGCTTTTTACAACACCTTGAGCAGTCAGAGACCCTCATGGTAGGAGCAACATCCCTGTCTCCTTCTCTTTGGCTTGATGTCCTGGGTGAGCCGCATGTCCAGCCTGGTCCTTGGTGTCCTCCTCTTCCAGACCAGGTTAACGGCCCTCTTTCTCAGGACTGTCACAGTGCCTAAACACTGGGATCGCTGCTGACCCAGTGCCTCCTTTGGCCTGTCAATGATCTGGAGTGGTGGCAGCACATGTTGCCCCAGTGGACGGGGGAGATGTGCCCATGGTCACGGCAGGGAGGGAGGAGGGATCTGGGCCACGGTGTAGTTCTAAAGCCTGCGTCTGGTCGTGCCCTGTAGGGCCAGGTGGGGCAGGGATAGGGGGAGGGGGTATTCTGGTTGCCCTGCATCCCTAGGGTGGCACTGACTGGTAACACCAATTCTGGTGATAATAATAATGGTCACTGTGTTCTGAGGGCTCCCCAGGTGCCAGACATCAACCCCATGAGGAAGGTGCTGTTTATTTCCATTTAGCTTATGATTCCCATTTTATAGATGAGGAAACAGCCTCAGAGAACCATGGCAATTTCCTAACCGCAGAGTTGGGGTTTGGGGTCAGCAGGCTTGGGTCTGAGCTCCTGTTCCATACCTGACAGGCTGGGTGACCTGGGCAGTCACTTCCTTCCTCTGAGCCTAGTGTCCCATTTATAAAGTAGGAAAATAACAGTTTAGCAGTTAACATGAGGATTAAATGAGCTGATGTATAGAAAGTGAGCAGCACAGGGCCAGGTACTCAACAGGGGTTCAATAAATGTTAAATGGTATGTTGGGTAACAGTTTTAAAGTAATTTAAAAATAATTCCTTTAATTACTCCCCTTTTTTCAGTGGAAGAGTTGAGGCCCAGAGGGGAAAATAGCTTGTCCAAGGTCACTAGCCCTGTGGAAGAGCTAGATTTTCACCTGGTGGGCTCTGAGGCCAGTGCTCACGCCCAGCCCTCCATGCTGCCAGGATGGTTCAGCCCTGGATGGCCTATTTGGGACTCAGTCCTTGTGGGTCAAGAAGGTGCCTATGGCCCGGCCGGATATCTCTCTAGCCTGGCACCAGCCACGATCACTGGGTGGTTGCAAAATCCCATTCCCTTCACCAGGCGATAAAAGGTGCCAATTGCAAAATGCAGCGGAGAAATTATTAAGTGTTGTGTCATCCTGCGGCTAGGCTCACGGTGCCCCTTTCCTGCCCAAAGGCCTGGGTGGGGCCAACTCCTCACTCTCTCCTTCCATGGCTCTGACCCAAGAGAGGCTGGGGTGGGGGCTAGCAGGGGGCTTCAGGAGTGGGTGGAGGACAGACCCAGGGACTGGGTCCACCCATAGCTCTCCACTTCAGGAAATGGCAGGTCCATCCATCCAGATGCTCAGACCCAAACCTTGGATTCATTTCTTGCCCTACATCTGAAAATTGTTCAGGAAATCCTGTCAGTTCCACCTTTAAAATATATCCAGAATCCAACCTGGCTTCCCCATTCCATCTCCACACTGGATTCCAAGCACCTCCCTGCTGGTCTCATAGCTCTTAACCTTGACTTCTTGTAGTTCATTCTCCACACCTAGCCAAAGGAATCCTGTTTGATCCAGGTGAATCGTAAGTCAGATCTTGTCCCTCTCTTACAGCCCTCCACGGCTCCAGTTTCAGAGCACAAGCCAAAGTCCTTACAGGGGCCACAGGGCCTTGCCTCACTGGCTGCATTGCCTTTCTGACCTCATCTCCATCATTCTCTCTTCCTTTCTTACTTTGTTTCAGCCATACTGGCCTCTTGCTATTCCTCCAACACACCAGGCATGACCTAACCCCAGGACCTTTGCTCTTGCTGCTCCCTCTGCCTGGAATGCTCTTCCGCCAGCTCTTTCACACAGCTGGATCCCTCACTTTATTCACATCTCATCTCAATGTCCTCACCTCAGGGGAGCCTTCCTTGGCCACCCTGCTAAAGTTTCACCCCTGCTGTCACCTCCAGCCCTTCAATCTTTCTTCCTGATTTGCCATCATGTTATACATTTGTTTACTTAACATCTATCTCTTTCCTTAGAGTGTCCCCTTCCTCAGGGCAGGGACTGTTGTCTGTTTTGTTCATGGAGCTCCCTGGGTACTCAGCATGGGCCTGGCACATAGTAGGTGTTCCTCAAGGATTTGCGGGCTCAGTGAATGGTGGGCAGGAGGGATGACGTCAGTGCAGATCATGCCTTAGCAAACCTCATGAGTCCCCCTTTTTCTGGCCAATGGTTCAAGGATGGTGCCCAGAGCACACTTCTCCCTCCTTCAGAGAGCACTTGGGGGGGTTTCCCCTGCCACCCTATTGAGTGGCCCCCCACCTCAACTGCCCAACTCCCACCCTAGCCCTCTGCCCATCTCCTGACAGCACTCACTGTGAACCTGCCTTGTTTTGTTTGTTTCCATACTTATTGTCAGCTGCTGCCCCATCCCGGCTCTGAGTTCTCTGAGGATCGCACCTCACCTGCCGTGGCTCCCCTCACACCCTGTGGGCTGTGTCAGTGGCTGGCTGATCAAGGTTTGCTTCACTTGCAGGGCTGGTCGTGGCCAGGAGGGAGTTAAGAGGAGATGTTGTGCCTGAACCTGCAAAGTCAGGGAGAGAAGGGTGCCTGCTCTGGCCTTAATTATAACACATCGCATAATGACATGGTGTTATAATAGGCACACAAAATGTACTAATCTGATATTATATCTGGGCTTTTTACAATAGATACAATCAACCGGCCACAGTTGCTAACTCATTCTCAACCTATCTCCATGCTCCACCTAGATTATTATCGGCTTCCTTAATTAAGTGGAAGGCAAAACTCTGCAGGCGATACCCACAGCCCCAGCACTGACGAGTCCAGCCCAGCCCTCCCATAAGCCGGGATAATAGCTACTCCCACACGGGGTGAGGCTTGTGCTGCCTTCTCCATCCCAGCCCCTTGTTCCAGGCTTGGGCGTGACAGACCTTTTCAAGGCCTAGTGAACCACTAAGGCTAAGCACCAAGGACTCAGGCTGGTGGCCTGTGGGCCAGGTCAGCTCTAGGTGTGTTGGTTCTTTTGCTAGAAGTCAAAATGAGTTGCCAACACTGAAAATCAGGACACTGTACATGAACATCCAGATTTATGGCTTTTCTTGAGAAATGGGAAGATCCAGGAACTCTGGGCACACAAGTGCTATGGGCACACTAGAGCTGAGGAGTGGTGGTCCCCACAGACAGGACATGGCCACAGTCACTCTCAACCCATTGCACTTTTATGTCCTTCCCTGGCGCCTTTAGGGAGTTCAGTTTGCAACCCTTGCTCTAGGGTTAGAGGTCAGTTACTCATTTGCAAGATGGGATATTGAGGCTCAGAAAAGGCATGTGACTTAACTGATTTTGCACAGTAAGCCTGGAACTCAGGTCACAATCATTAACAAGTCTTTACTGAGTACCCACTATATGCCAGGCACTGGGGACATAGACATGATATAGTCCCACCTTTGTGGGTGGCGTGCTTCTGCTCCACAACCACATTGTTGCCTAACAGTATCTCTTGGGGACAGGTCGTTTTTTATCCTCTTGAAGTAGCTGGAAGCAGATTCCCCATAGCTGCCGGGCCCCATCCCAGGACAGTGACTGGAAGCAGCCATCTCAGAAGGAGGCCCTTGGTAAGAGTTCCAGCAACAAAACTGCCCCTACTCCACAACCTGGGCTTTCAGAGAACAGGAGGGGTGAGCAGGGTGGGCTGATGGGTGCGGGAGTAGGGTTGGGGAATGGGGAAGTGAGCAGAGAATGCACACTAGTATCATCTAGACAGCATGAGGACTTTACTGGTTGAACCAAAGTGAATCAATTAGGCTTCTCCCACTCCCTTTCTAAAGGCAAGAATTAGAAGCACAAGCGGCTGAAACACCCACGTTCCCCACTTGCTTGTCCAGGGAAAAGGCATTTGCTCAGCCAGTTTGGGAGAATTTCTCCTCCCCCCCAACAGCGCCACCCCTGGTTAGGAGGAGAAACTGCATGCTGGAACCTCTATCTTCAGTCCCTCCCTATTGAACCCTGAGGCCACCAGGGCTATGGCAGATTTGCTGGCCTTCCAGGAGCCACATCTGAAGAGCATTAAGCAGCCCGCATGCTCTGTGGCTGGCTCCCCACTGACGCGAGGGGGATGAATAACAGTCCCAGCCATCATGTGCGTTTGCTAAAAATAAACTTGACATACTTTTGCGTTGGGAAACAATGTGGATTCCAAACATTCTCAAAGGGCAGAGAGGGGGAAAAAAGGAAGAATGGAAATCAAGTATTTGAGCTTAGTAATTAATTAGCCTGTAAACAAATGACTCACGCTCTTTCCTGGCTATTTTTCTTTCCATTTTGCGTGGATTTTCGCAGGGGCCAGGGGAAGGAGGCCAAGTGAACCAAGCTGATGGGCAAGTCGAGTCCTAGATTGTCTCCTGCAGGTGGAGGGTGGCAACTCTCTTGAGGAGGAGTTGGCCAGTTTGAGAGTGAGAGGAAGAGTTTTGGGTGGAGGGAACGGCATCTACAGCTGCCCTGAGAACCAAAAGAGCTTGGCATGTTTGAGGACCAGTGAGAAGGCCTGTGTGGCTCTAGTAGAATGGGCAAGGGGGTGAGATCAGACAGGTCATCAGGGGCTGGATCACACAGAGGCCTATCTGCTGTATTAAGGCATCTAGACTTGATCCTGGGGACAGTGGGAGCTGTGGAAGGTATTTGAGCTGAGAAAGAACATCATTTTACTTAAACGGTAATGTCATCTAAGAATGGATGATCAGAAAAATAAATTATAAATGTTCTCTGTTATTTGGATGCTTCTGGTATTTAGATTTACCAAATAAATGATTATCTAGTGGCTATAGTTCTTAAAGGTTTCTATGTTTAATGTCTGTCCCTTCTCTGTAGAACATCAGCCCTATGACATCAGAGACTTTTTTGGTCTTATTTACTTCTGTGTCCCCAGTACCAAGACAGTTGCTTGGCACACAGTAGGAGCCCAGTAAGTGTTTGCCAAGTGACTGAACCCTCTCTGCAAGGTCAGCAGCCTCATTTCATTTCATAGAAGAGGAGCAGAGGGCAGGGAGGTCTCCATAGCCAGCCTGGGATGGTCCCAGGGAAAGGCAGGCTCTATTTAGTTCAAAATAATGAGAAGTTTTATGGCTGAGAAATCTGTTCTGTAAGGAACAGAGACCCCTAGAAATGGAAGCATTTAAATAGGGCCCACACTGCCCACTCATGATACTCCTCTCTTATTTGAGACAAACTCTGTGCTGGTTTATAGATGCCACCTGATAATCTATGAGGTTGGCATGTTGTTATGTCCATTATGCAGGTAGAGAAACAGGCCCAGAGGAAATGGTGACATACCAAAGGGCACATGGTTACAAGCTGGGGAGGCCCAATGGGAATCCAGGTCTGACTATAAAGACTGTGGTTTTAGCCTCCTTTCTGAGCCATAGACATTGATTCAAATTCCAGCTCCACCACTTAGGTGCTGTGTGGTCTGGGGCAAGTCACTTCACCTTTCTGAACTTGAATGTCTTGCTACATCAAATGGGAATGAGATACCTGCGTTGCAGGGCCGCTGGGCAGTCAGGGAATCTTGAGTAGAGAACAACGGGTGCACAGGTACTTAAAACATATGCATCCCTCATCCCTGCTGAAGTCCTTCTGTCTTTGGCCTCCCTCTTTGGCTGTTGATCCCCTGAGGCCAGCAGCCCTGTGGAGTCTCCTCTTCAGGCCCCCACCCACCCGTTGTGTGTTGATTCACCCATGCCATGAGCTTCTTGCCCTCTGCCTGTGTTTTCTTCCTCCTTTTCTTGGAAAACCCACTGCCTTCTCTGATTGCCAAAGCTCCTCTCAGGGAGCAGACGGGTGGGGGGAGACTTACCATCTCAAAGAATGTCTCTGTTGCTTCCCCATCCCACCCACCCTTACCACGCCCGACTGAGGTCACCAGGCATGAGGCCTGAAACAGGGACGCAGGTCACAGAGGGGGGCTTAATTACTCATCATGGGGCAGATGGGGTCCAGGGTCCCCTGTAGGGGGGGCAAGATGGTGGGGAGGTTGGAGAGGTGACTGTCAAAGGAAAAATCTAGGAAAGATGGCACTCACGGCCCATGGAAAAGCCCAACTGAGCGCTAAGAGGGTATGCACTAATGGGGTCAGGGGTGGTAGAGGCTAGAGGAGTCTTGGACATGGCTTCATGGAAGAGGTGTGTCTTGAGCCAGGAATGCAGAGGGGAGATGAAGGGCATGGCTTACCTGGGCTTGAATCTCAACTTTGCCCCTTTCTTGTTGTGGAACTTGGTTGAGTTCATATCTCTCTCTGAGCCTCAGTTTCCTCATTTGGAAAACGAGGAATAATGACAGTATCCTGCTCACAGGACTAAACAAAATGATGCAGGTAAAGTGTCTAGAGAGGGGCCAGGCATACAGCTAATGCTTAATACATGACTTATTATTTTTTATTCTTATTATCAGCATAGTGGCTTTGCATATATGGGGGCTGGCTTGGGGTCTTGGTGAAGGGGCCACCTACCAGACCCAGCCTGGGCCTTTCTCCTTCTATGCACTCAGTCCCATAGCACTCTGAATGTTTATCTTTTTGTTACCATTGGGCACTTTGGGCCATTTTTTTCTGTCCAGAATCTGAATCTCCTTTTGGTGTTTGGAGAATTCCCTGCTCTATGAGCAGATTCTGCATCTTACAAAGGATGCTGAGAATATGAGACTCGTCTTCCAGCATCCCTTGCAGCTAGAGCATGGACTCATGACTCGGCTCAGCCAATCAGATACACCTGTGGGGAGTCCATTCTGGCTTCATCCAGAGGCTTTAGATCCATCCATGCAGGTCATGTTTCTCCCCTCCTCAGATTCCTCCATGGCTTCCCTTTGTCCATAAGATAAGACCCAAACTTTCCCCCATGTCCCACAGTGATCTCACCTACTCCTGCCCTTCTCCCCACTCCTCCAGCCACAGGGGCCTCCCTCGGCCAGCCTCAACATGGCGAGCTCACACCTGCTTCAGGGCCTGTATGGTGCTGTTCCTTTTGTTACGGTAACTTCACTTCACAGGTGAGGAAAAGTGGCTGAAGGGAACTGTGCAGGGTGGAAGGGGAACTGGACTGAGGTTGGCTTGGCCTCTGCCTTAGCCTCGTGGTGTCTCAGCCCTCATGAGGGACCCCTTTCTGGAAGACAAAACAGATCCCCTTTAAAGAAGTGCCCCTCTGCTCAGCCTGACTTACACAATCCTCAAGGGCAATGGGGTGGGTGTAGTGGGGGTGATGTTTCCCCAAGAGGGTGAAAACTGATTCTTGAGGGGTGAAAAACTTTTTTATGTATAAAGCACAACTGTATATACAAACCGTAGGCATATATACAGTGTATCTGTGGCATTAAAATTTCACAGGGAGGTAATTAGGAAAAAGATGTCTAAAAATTCTCCTTGGGGTAAAATAAAAAAAAAGATGAGAAATGGTGGTTTAATTTCACTCAGTTAAAAACTCATCTAAACTTGATTTGATTTAGTTCACCTCAATTCAGCAAGAGTTAACTCATTTAAATTCAGTTTAACTCAACTCAGTTTAATTCTTCTCAACTCAACTTGTCTCAGCTCACTTTACCTCAGTTTATACCAGTTCTGTGCACCTCAGTTCAATATAGCTTGACTCCACTTGGTTCACTCAAGTTGACCTAACTTAACTCAACTCACCTTACTTTAACTAGTCCAGTTTACCTCAATCAACTCAGTTTAATTCACCTCAACTCACCTCAGTCCCACTCACTTCAATTCAGCTCAAGTCAATCCCACTCAATTTAATGCTCAACTCATCTCACCTCAACTTGTCTAACCAAATTTAACTCCACTCATCTTGACTTGACTCAGTTCAACCATCTCAACTCACCTTAAATAGTCCCTCCGTTTGCTACCTGTCCTCCCCAGACACCCTCCAGGTCTTGCAGAAGAGAGATCCTCAGACTTTGTTTTTGTTCCCAACATGCTCCCAGTCTAGCTGGGGACTCTGACATGTCCCTTTAACAGGTGCTGTGACGCGGGAAGACAGGACACTAAGAGAGCAGCATATGGCAGCCCTAGGGAGCTCCAGATGATTTCCTACAGGAGAAGGAGTTAGCTTAGGCAAAAGTGGGATGAAGGACATTCCAGGCAAAAGAAGCAGCATGTGCAAAGGGCCAGAGTCAGGATGGATGGAACCCTCAGAGGACTGGAAGTCACTGAGGCTTGGAGGGCAGAGTGGGAGGATGAGGGTGGTACAAGAAGTGGCTGGGAACATGTGCAGTCCCTCAGGGAGACCCTGGCCTGGGGAGGCATTGCAGTGTTGAGCAGGGGAAAAACATGATTTAAAGGATCCATCTGGTTGCTGGGAGGAAACAGAGCTGAGAGGAAACAGAGCTGATAGGTGAGACTGGACTTGGCCAGTGGCTGAGCTGAAAAATCCAGCATTGGGGTATTGGTGGGGACAAACAGGTGGGGAGCTCAAAGAAAGAATTTAGGAAATCGATTACAAAAAATGACTAAGAATTGAGCACCTACTCTGGACCAGGGCTTGTCTACTTGCCTTAAATGTATTAACTAATTTAATCCTCACAACAATCTCATGAGATAGATATTACTTTTAACCCTGTTTTACCGATGTGGAAACTGAGGCTCAGAGAGGCCAAGAAATTTGCCCATGGCACACAGCTCCTGAGGGGCAGAGCAGGGATCTGAAATTAGGCAGTGACACTCCAGAGACCTCAGGACAGCTGTGTGTCTCCTTCAAAATTCCCGTGGCAGGTGCTTCCTACAGGTCTCCACTCTACAGAGTAGGTGCTCAGAAAATTCTTGCTCTATGAATTTCAGGGGATTTAAATCATCATTGCCATCTGAGTTGGGAGTGCCCATCCGGTTTTCAAAGGAAGTATCTGTTATCTTTGTCATTTCACAGGAGAGGAAACTGAGGCTCAAGGTCACATAGCCAGGAAGTGATGGGGCTGGGGTTTGAACATCAAGTAGGAGACTATTCTATGAGCAGGAAGGGTGATCATCATTAGGATCTGCAGCCATTTGAATTTTAATTCAACCTACATGCGTGCCTTGAGGGGGTCCTGCACCCTGCGCTGGAGAGAGGATGCTCCTCTTGTCTCTTCCCTGCCCAAAATTGTCCCATGGTGGTCCATTGGCCTGAGGGTACAGTCCAGGCTCCTTGCTGCGTCCCCAAGGGCCCTGCCTGATCCACGCCTCACCCTACCCACCTTTCTGCCTTCACTTCCCACAACTCTTCCCTTCTTGCTCTCTGCTTCAGCTTCCTGCAGCACAGCAGTTTCCTATCCCAGGGCCTTTGCACATGCAGTTCCCTCTGCCTGGAACATTCTTTCCATGTCAGCTCCATCTCATCCTTCTGTTCTTAGTTCTAATGTCACCTTCTCAGAGAAGCCCTCCCTGATTACTTGAGTCTAAGTCCTCTGAGTTGTTCCATATCACATCATTTTTCTTTTTTTTTTAAATATCCTGCTCCTTTCCTGGAATTTTCTCATTTATCACCTACCTCCTTCCCTGGGCTGAGTGCTCACAGGCAGGGACTGTGTCTGTTTTGTTTGTTGCTGTACTGCCTGGCATACAGTAGGTGCTCAATAAACATTTGTGAAATGAATGAACAAGTGACGGAATGGATGGCAGTAGTTGAAGGTATGGGTGCTGAGATGAGGGACAGAAGGCTTAGGGCCCAGGCTGGGATCCAAGACCTTCTCTTCCTGGGTCCCCCTGCCCTGAGGAGGGGCCCTGCCAGGGCAGGAGGGTGGGCGTGGGGGCCAGTGGCCAGGGCTGGGTGGCGCCTCCTGCGCCTTGCTGTTTTCATCCTTTCGGTAATTATGGGCTCAGACACTCCTCGATGCCTTCCCAGAATAATAGCCGGGCCTGTTATCAGCAGCATCTAGCATCTCCAGGACCTTTTCACAAACAGTCATTAATCAAGTCTGGCTGCCACCCTGCCCTCCCTCCTGGTGGAAACTGTGGCACAGAGAGGTGAGGCTACTTCCCCAACATCACACAGCTGATGTAGGGAGGATGAGCTGTTTTGCCCCCAACCCTCTGATGTGAGACGGGGGCTTCGTCCACGTTCCACCTGCAGGGGAGCCTCTGAGCCTACCATTGCTGGGGGGCCCTGCTCCCGGTTCTGGCCCCCAGCCTTCCTTGAAGCCCCAGGGGCCTTCCAAGGTGGCCTCTTAATCACTGCCAGTTAATGAAGAAGGATGAACAACCCTGTGGGGCCCATGAGGGCCTGCCCAGGGAGAAGGTGGCAGGGCGGGCTAGAAGCAAGGCCCCTGTTTGCCAGGCCTGGCAGGGCACTTTGCTGCCTCTGCCCTCTGAGGGCCTGGGGGGTCTCTGGGGAGGGGGTCATAGAGCTCTACTGTTGGTATGTGCCCCCTCCCCTCCTTTGGGTGGTGTGTGGGAGGTGCTGGCATCACTTAATGAGGCCTCCATGGCTGCCAAGGAGAGCTGGAGGAGTTGAAACAGGTTCTGGGTGAGGTGAGTTTCGTGGGCTGGGCAGAATCTGTGGCTCTGTGCCATGTGGGCGCTCCCTGGGGCAGTGGGGGGTAGTGTGGGACCCCCACCTTCTCCCTGTCCTCCCTCTACTCCTATGGGGTGGGAGCAGAGGCAGCTTGGGACGGGACAGCAAGAATGACAGAGGATGGTGGTCTGGACTGGAAGCTCACATCCTCCACTCTCACATCCCCCACCAAGCGTGTGGGAACCACACAGACAGGACCATAGCAACAGGGTCTGGGGTTTCTGAAACAGTGCTAACCTGTCCTCTGACACAGATTTAGGCCTCAGTCTTCTTATCTAAGAAATAGGGGTCGTTGGATTTGACCATCTCCAGCTCAAAGCTTTTGTTTAGAAATGATCCACCCCACACAGAGCTGTCTGACTTGCTGTGTGAGTTTGGGCAAGTTGCTTTCCTCCTCTGGGCCCCTATAGAGCTGGCTGTACCTGGCACTGGTGAGATAGACTAAGTGATGATGAGTGGTCACTCTTGCTGACCCTTTGTCTCTGCTGAACCCTTGTGAGGGATGCTCAGACCTGCTTTCTGCAGGAGATACAAGGAAGTGATTCAGTATGTCTCTGCTGGCCCTGGGGAAACTGAGGCCCTGGACTCAGGCCAACAAAGCTCCCAGCTGGTACCTAGATGCTCCCAGGTCCTGGAGGGCCAGCCCCTCTGCATCGCTGAACCCCTGGGGTCCACAGTGAGATCAGGCAAGGCTGGCTCAAAGCAGGACCCATGGGGTTCTCAGAGCTTGTGTGGGTGTGGGGCCCCCTGTTGGCTCTTTGTTCCTCTGTAATTTTCATCTTTAAAGTCACCTTTTTGGAACTGTAATTTACAAACAGTAAAATTCACCCTGTTTTGTTGTACGATTCTATGAATTTTTACAAACTTTTACAGTTGCATAACCACCACCACAATCAAAATATGGACTATTTTCACCACTCCAGAAAGTTCCCTGGTGCCCCTTTGTAGTCAGTTTCCCCACCACTAGTCGCTGACAACCACTGATGTCACCCAACATTTTTTTTGAAAATTTTCAAACTTATGGAAAAGTGCAAAAATCTTAGATTGAAATTCTGTCGTCTTTTCACCCATATTCCCCAACACTTAGTCCCATGTACATTCTCGGTCATTGCCTCTGTCTTTCTGCATGATTTTTGCTGAACTGTTTGTAGGTTGCAGACATTCTGACTCTTCACCCTAATTACTTCAGTGAGCATCTCTGAAGCACAAGGGCATTCTCTCACTCAGCCTCAGTGCCGTTATCACACCTGAGAAGTTTAACATTGATCCAGTCATATTACCTAAGATCCAGTTCATATCCATATTATGGTGATTGCTTCAAAGTATCCTCGGCTGCTGCTTTTTTGGGTTTATTTTCGTTTTGTCTTTTCCTGGTCCAGACTCCAATAAAGGATTGTGCCCTCCATATGGTGGCGTCTCTCCAGTGCCCTTTTATCTGGAACATTCTCTCTGCCCTTGCAGGTATATAATGCGCTTAAAAAAAAACTGCCCTTGTGGTTCTCCATCCCTGGAGCTCAGGGCAAGTCCCAGGGGAACATGGGTACTAGGAAAGGGAGCTGCTGACTTGCGGACATGGGGTGTCCTGAGGGTCTTTTCTTAAAAACTTTAAAAGGAGAGGGAGGGAGAGACAGAGAGACTTGAGTTCATTGTTTCACCTTCGAGCAATGATGAAAAATTCCAAGCAAAACGTAAAAATCACTATTTGAATTGAGAGGGATTTGTAGCCCCGTGGCTGTAGTTCAGATCCCTGCTCTGCCTCCCCCTGGCTGTGAGACTTGAGGCAGAAGATTTCAACTCTTGGGTCTCAATTTCCCTGTCTGCAGAATGAAGGCGATACCAATCTGTCTTCCTGCGCCCTACTGCTGTGAGGATTACATGGATTAATGAATAAAGTTCATAAAGAGCAGCAACTCTGTTAACAATTTGGTGACTGTCCAGACATTTTCTCTATACCTACGTGCATGCCTATATGTGAATATTATATAAATTGGGTCATCACCATTTCCCCTCAATAATTTTTATCATAAGCATTTTCCCACAACCAAAAAAAATGTAACACTCTTCCATTATTAAAAAAATTGTAACTTCTCTTAACTTTTGTTAATAGATAATACATTTTATCATACCAAATACCAAAGGTACAAGAAGTGTACAGTAAAAAATCCATCTCCCTCCTGTCCCTGATTCCTCAGTTCCTCACTGAGACATTTTTTTGTTTTGCTTTCCAGAAGGGTTCTCTGCATATATAAATAAAAACATACGTTTGCTTTCTTGTTTTCCTACAGCTATTAGAAGACTATACACACCGTTTCTGTGCTTTGTTATTTATACTTAACAGTAGATCCCATAGATAGTCTACATGATTTCTTCCATTTTTTTAAGGCTATCTGGTAGTCTCTTGTGGAAATGGACCATAATTTAACGAACCAGTTCCTTATTGATAGACATTGTGGTGCTTGCAGGCTTTCGCCACTACAAATTGCAACAGATAGCCTTGTGCAAACATCTTGGTGCCCATGTGCAAGTCTGTAGGATATATTCCTAGAAGTGGAATGAATTGCCAGGTCAGATGTCACGTATATTTTGAGCTTTGCTCAGCAATCATTTTTAGTGGCTACATGGGTCCCAGTGTATTTAACTGTCCTCTACTGGTAGATTTTTAGGTGGCTCCAATTTGTCCTCCCCATAAACAATGCCACAATGAACATCTTTGTGCAGCTGTCTTTGTGTGCAGGAGCAGTCAGCTTTTGGGGAATTCCCAGGAATGTGAGGACAGATCAACAGGGAGTGCTGAGAAGAGAAAATTGAGCCAAGGAGCCAGTGTGGCCTCAGGGCCTGTGGGTATGGATGGTGGTGGAGTGGCTGCCGATTGGGTCCTCAGGGTAACAGGCTCCTCTAAACCTTTGCTACTGGAGTGTGGTCTGGGACCCAGAGCATTGGGCCTGCCTGGGAGGCTGTTTGAAATGCAGAGTCTTGTCCCTACCCCTCTCCCAAGGCTTCTGAATTAGGACGTGCATTTGGCTGGCTCAGCCAATTTTGAGAAGAGCTACCCTAAAACAAACCCAGAGATCCCAAGAACTGTTACTGGAGGAAGTGGTTCAGCCTTGGATCTGGGACCCACCTAAGGCCAAAACTGGCTTCATCACCTATTGGCTGTGTGACTGGGGGTGAGCTGGGTGACCTCTCTGTGCCTCAGTTCCTCATCTTTAAAATAGGAATGAGAGTAGCACTCACTTCACTGGGTGGTGGTGAGACTCAAACACAATCATTCACATGAAAGGTTTATCACATAGTAAGTGCTCAATAAATATTGTCATTGTTATCGAGGTGCATATTATGTAAGGAAGGTGGAGTCAGACCTCTGAGTCTGTTTTGGTCTCTCTGCCTCTGTCATCATCATGCCCTTTGTTTCTCTCTCACTGTCCAGCTGTTTCTCTCGGTTCTGTCGCAGTGTCTCTCCGCCTGTCTTCATCCCTTTCTCCCTTTCTCTTGGTGTCTGTGGTTGTCTGTTTTTATCTCTACCCTATGTGGCTATATGAGCTTTATAAGCATCTATGAAAATGTTAAAAGCCTGGAAAAATGTAGCTAGAATTCAAAGAGGAAAATGCAAACTAAAAATCAACAATAAGGGCAAAGTCATACCATTACATAAACTCAGAAATATTAACAACAAAAATATATGTTTTCAGTAAAATGTGGGGCCCTTTCACCCAGGCGGCACAGCCTGGCCTGCTACTGCCTCTCTTTTCTGTTTCTTTGGACCCGTGGCAGCCTTGGACCTGGGTCGAGCTGAATGAGGCAGAACAAAGATTCTGGTCCCAGATGGGCACTAAATCTCTTCTCTGTAACATCCTTGCTATGTGACCCTGGGTAGGCACAGTCAGTCAGTGATCTGTGTTCTTCCAGCCCATTTACTGAGCATCTACTAGACCAGGCCCTGGAGTACAGTGAATAATTCAGACAAAAGCCCTGCCTCATGGTACTTATATCCTAGAGGGGTGTGCATGTGACTGATTATATAGAAGTGAATGAATACATATGCAGAGCCATTTCAGATGGTACTAAGTTATCCTACTCAAATGAAATATGGTTATGTGATAAAGATAGGAGTGGGGCTATGCTACACTGGGGGCAGAGGTCTGGGAAGGCTGCTGTGATCGGAATTCGGGAACTAAAATGTTGAAAAGGGACTGGGCATAGGAAGTACTGAGAGAAGGGCATTCCAGAAGAGGGAATAGCAAATGCGAATGCCCTAGGCAGGAACAAGCTTGGGGGCCAGTCATAATTGGAAGCTTTCAGAGGAAGAAAATATCTCAGGAGCAAGACAGTCTTTGCAGAATATTTTCAAACAAGTCACTTGCCCTCTCTGGGCCTTAGCTTCCACCTCTGTAAAATATGAGTGAGAAAGACCTACCATCCTTTGGGTGAGTGCAGATTAAATCCAATGGTGGGCCAGGATTTCTATATTGGAGGGGATCAGGGAGAGGTTGGAATTTAGGAGGATTTGTCTTGAATTTGTGGGTGCAGCCAGACTGTTCTTCATACTTGGGTTATTTGGGGTGGATTTCGGGTGGTGATAATAGAGATTTTGGGGGGCTGTAAGCAATGCCCTGACCTCCCCATGGCTCAGCCCCTGATGTCAGGAGTTAATAGCCTAAAGTGTGTGGCATAATGCCTGGCACAGAGCAAGCAGACAGGAATGGGGAGGCATTCCAGGTGGGAGGAAAGGCGTGGAGATGGGAATGTTTAAGGCGTGTTAGGGGAAGAGTGCAGAGACCAGCTTGGCTGGTGGGGAGGGGTGAGAGAGGAGGCTGGAAAGACAGGTTGAGGCTCAGGATAAGACCTTGAGTGGCACGCAAAAGGAGGGTGGGCCTTGGCTTGTAGGCAGAGGGGAGCCATTGTATGCTGTGGAGCAGGAGAAGCCACAGAAATGGCTTTTGTTTTTGGTTTGGTTTTCAGTGAAATATTTTGGACATTCAAAACCTTTTAAGGGATAATAAAATAAGCTTCCATGCAGCCATCACTCAGCTTAAGAAGAAAACACCCCAATATAAGTGATGCCCCATATGCTCCACCCAGTTGTAACTCTCCTAAAAGTCACTGCATGCAGCCCTGGATTTGGTACTCATGATTCCATGCGTATGTTGTCCTCCTGTTGTTTGCTTGGTGGTAGTAAAATGCACAAATCATACAATTTGATAGTCCATGGAATGCCCACCCATGGGACCACCACTCTCGAGTCCTAAGCATCTCTAGCCTTTGGTCTTGCTATTCTCGAATTTTGTATAAAGAGAATCATTCCATATGCTGTTTTATATCTGGCACTTCTCTCAACATTATGCCCAGGAGGTCTATCCTTGTGTGTGTCCACAGTTCATTCCTTCTCACTGCTGGGCAGTATTTCCACTGTTTAAATAGACCACAGTTTGTTTAATCACGCTACTGTCTGTGGAGATGTACATTTTCCCAGTTTCCACTATTTTGAGTAGTGCTGCTCTGAACATTTTCATACATATCATTTGGTGGACATAAGAATGCATTTCATTTAGTATATATTCAAGAGTGGAATAGCTAGATGATGGGGTGTGCACATACTTAGTTTCTGTAGCTATGGCCAATTTCCCAAAGTGGTTGTACCACATCTTTATACTTTTGTGCACACGTGCATGCACACGCACACACACACACACATCCCTGAGGGATTCAGGACCCTGCTTTGGCTGTGGTTTGATTGTACAGACAGCATTGTTCATACATTTGCTTCTGCAACTGGCTTTTTTTCCACTCAGTTCTGTTTTGGGGATCTCTCTGCGCTGGTGTAGCAGCTCGAGTGCATCTATTTATTCTCCATGTAGGATCTGTCATGTGAACAGACCACGGTGCTCTCGTCCGAGCTCCTGTGCATGGATGTTTAGGTTATTCCCTTCTGGGCTTCTTTTCTTGGGTTTTTGTGATCATCTGTCATATGTTGGGTGAGGCCAGTGAGTATGGGGGTCCGCTGCATCCGTCCAAAAGGAAGATGAGATCCTGGGTTTGTTGGTGGAGGTGGATGTGAGGGACATTTAGGGAACTTGGTGACAGAGAAGGAAGGAAACAAGCCTGGCACCTGGGGGCTAGAAGTTCAGGGTTGAGTCCCTCTCCTCCCCCCACCACTTTCTGGCTATGTGACCTTTAGAATGTGACTTTGCTGCTCGGAACCTCAGTTTCCCTACCTGTAAATTTGGGATCATTCACCCTGTCAGGTAAGGTGGTTGTGAGGGTCGAGTGGGCCAAGGCATTCAGTGGACTCCGCAGAGTTTAAATTTATATATTAGCTTTAGGCAAGTTACCTCATCTGAGCCTCAGTTTCCTCATCTGTAAAATGGGGACAATGATAGTACCTGCCTCCTAGATATTGTGACAGTGGAATGAGATTTTGTATGTAAAGCACTTACTGACAGCTTGATAACTGATAAAACATTTGCTATTTCTGTAGTTATTGACTTTCTTTCCCACCAGAAGGTGGGCACCGGGAGGGCAAGGCCTGCTCTTTTGCCTCCTGTTCCTCCCAAGGGTCATCAGAAATCTTTGGAGTCTAACTATATACAACACTGTGTCCTGGACCACTCAGAGCTTTGGTTTTCTCCTTAAAATGGGGTTCATGGCAGTGCCTACCTGGCCAGGTTGTTTCCTGCTGGGCACCTGATCTTGAGAGGGGAAAGAGCTCTAGAGCGGGTCAAGTGGGGCCCTTTGAGGGGGCGATATTTTCCTAGCAATGCTGTGGCTGATGCAATCTTGGGGGACATCCCAGCAATGGGGGGTGGGGCTTCTGGCTGTGTGACCCCTTTGGAAAGGGGGTGTAGGGGTGGTGAGAAGAGAGAGAAAGGGGGATCGTGGCTCTGCTGATCCCGAGGGCAAGTCCAGCAGCAGGGATATCTAAGCCCCTTGCGGCAGAGTGGGGACGCTCAGGCCACAGTGAGAAGGAGGCTGGTGTCCCCAGGTTCCCTGTCTGCCTCTGATGCCCATGTGCTGTGTGGCCCTGGGTGCCTGGTGCACCTTCTCTGTGCCTCGGTTTCCTTTGCTGTGCTTATCTCAGGGAGGCCTCAAGCCCTCATCTGCTGGATTCCCCGGCCCCCGCAGACCCCCTGGCCCGGCCCCCTTGCCCGTGTGGAGGCTGAGGCCAGGGCTCAGGGCCAGAGCTGCGCACCTTGACAACCCGCCCACATGGGGCACAAAGGCCCATTGTTTGGGCCCACGTTGGCAGGGAAGCGGGCGGGGAGCAGCCGCCTTTCACCCAACCCGCTTGTGGTCGGCAGGGACTGAGGAGCAATTCACAGAGGCCCCCGCCCCCGACCAGGCACCTGGCCAGACTGCCTCCTGGGCAGGCACCCTTGTCAAGCTGGGCCAGCTCCTACCCTGTGCTGGGCCTCAGTTTCCCTGGCTGAGAAAAGGGAAGCAGAACAGCTCCAGTCAGGAGGATGGAGTTTTCTGTTTGGCCCAGCCACCTTGAGATCCACGGGGCTGTGGCTTCTCCTGGCACAGGGAAGCTGTCCCTGCCCTGCGTGAGGGGTCCATGGGCACCTGGGCTTTGGGGCCCAACAGGCCTGGTTTCGGGTTCTGGGTGATATTGGGGTGAGTCTCTTCACCTCCACGAGTCTTAGTTTCCCCACCTGTAAAAGGAGACTTAGCATCCATGACTCTCAGGGTAGAATGAGAGGAGTGATGCCCTGAGACAGCATCCACTGGGTGTTCATTCAAAACACACTGGGTGTCAGCTATGTAAGGGACTGGTTATAGAATTTGGTGGGGGGTCCCAGTGCAAAACTAAATGCAGGGCCCCTTGTTCAAAATTAAGAATTTCAGGACGGCTCCAGCACTAAACCAAGCATGGGACTTGTGAGCATGGGACCCTGAGTGACAGCATGGGTCACATGCCCATGCAGCCCACCCTGTGTGTGCTGGGCACTGTTCCAGGCACAGGGACATAGCTAATGAAACAGAAGAAAGCCTGTGCCCCTGTGGAGCTGGCAATCTGTCAGTGCGACCTCGGACTCACTTGGGGTTGCCTGGTAGATCTTTCTGAGGCCAGGTGCCCCTGGAGGCCTGCTCCTCCAGGGTCGGCTGACCGGGCCATGCAGGATGAACTGGGGTACCCAAGCTTCCCTTCGACTTTCCGGTGTCAGTGACCCCACATCGGGCTGGGCACCCACAACAGTAATGGATGACGTTTATTGAGTACAGACTCTGTGCTGGGGCTGATCCGCACATTTTACCCGGTTAACCCAGAGTACCTTTGTACTAGGCCTATGGGGAGGCAGGGCAGTATGGCTACCCACTTTGCAGATGGAGAAACTGAGGTTCAAGCCAGTGAATGGCAGAGGCAAGCTTTAAACCCAGGCTGTCTGGCGTCAGAGCCTTAATGTCCCCATCCTGCCTTGTGTCGAGGGGGGAACCGGTAAGCTAGGCGGACAGAGGCCGTGCTGGGGTTCAAGGCTGGGAGGGGCGTGGGTGTGCTGGTGGCCTGCCAGCTGCCACCTGGGTTGGCCCTGCTGTGTGGCCCTGAGTCACAGCCCTGTGTCTTGGGAAGCTGGCTATGCCCCGAGCACCCGTGGGGCCTGAGTCACAGCAAAGCACACCCTGCCACCCTGCCCAGCTCCCTCCTGGGCCTGAGCACAAGCAAGCCCTCAGAGAGTGTCCCTAGGCAGGAACTCACATTTCTGCCCACTTCTAGGGGCAAGAAAAAGACACCTGTCTGCAGCCCTAGAAGCACATTTCTGCCTCCTCTCATTGAGGCCAAACCTATCCTTCCAAGCTGCCCCAGATGGATTAGCTGGCTGGTGAGTGACTGAGCTCCCCATCACTGGGAGCCTGCAAGACAGGATAGCCTGTCAGGTACTGAAGAGTGTTCTTGTATCAGACAGGGTCTGGTGCTGGAGCATGTGGCTTCCAAAGTCCTAAACTTTATCGATGTGCTTATTTTTGAATAGATACTGTGAGCAAATGGTACAAAATCCAAAAAGTACAAAAAGGTATGGAATAAAAAGTAAGTGTCCACCTTCCCCAACCCCCAGCCTCTGAATTTCCCTCCTCAGAAGCAGCCACGTTTAACGTTCCCCCTCCCCAAGCAAATTTATGTACATACAAACATGTATATAAATTGTCCTTTCCTCCCTTCTTGCCACACAGATGGGAGCCAGTATATGTCATACCTCATAGCTGCCCCTCATTTTATTTTCTTTTTAGTTGACAACTTATCTTGGAGGCTGTTCCAAATCAGCACCCACAGGGCTGCTCCATTCTTTTTACCTTGCCATGTGAGATTCCCTTTTTAATTCCTTCTAAATAACCTATAATACATTTGATTCAAGGGCTTTCAGTCCTGAATTCTACATTTGGGATATGCACTGTCCTTTACTCTGGTGGTGGCCTGAGAACATTTTCAAAGATTGACTGGAAATTGTAAGCTCTTCCCATGTCTGCGGGGATTTTCTGAGTCTGTTTCTGGTTGAAATTATAAAAGAAAGAAAAGAGAGAAAGAAAGCAAGATTAAGGGAGACAGCCTTGCACCCACATTCCTCCATGCCAGGCACGGGTGATCTGCTAGTGAGCCCTGCATGTACCAGCTCATCTACCTGTAGTGTATCCAGGCTGTGGGAGGGGTATCCTGGGTAGTGTCAGAAAGTCCAAAGGAGAGGACTTCCCATGTGTATGTGCAAGGGCTCAGGGATGGCTCTTCAGAAGAGGGACTATTTAGGTGGGGCCTTATGAGATGGATAGGAGTTCATGTGAAGAATGTGGAGATGGGCCTGCCAGACAGAGGGAACAACATGAAGAGCAAAATCAGTTGGCAAATGCAGAAATGACTACCAACTCCCATTTATTGAGCACCTACTGTGTGCCAGGTACTGTGCTCAATGCGTGACAAGCCATTGTTGCATGAAATTCCAGACAATTCTAGGCGATCATCACCCCCATTTTACAGCTGGAAACTGAGGTGCAGAAAAGCACAGTAACTTTCTCATGGCTACACAGCTACAAGTATTAGAGCCTGAGTTTCAACCCCGCAGCTTGAGCTCTCGGCCATTCTAATATTCCATGAAGGCAAAGGGATAGCTGTGAAGGCTCTGAGTGCTAGACCTCAACCCTGGACCTGCTCAGCTCAGGTCCTGCCCCTGCTTCGAGGCCCTCAGTGGTCCCTCATGGCCCCAGGACTCACTGGCCTGAGCCCCCTCCCTGCCCCCCTGCCCCCCCCGGGAGCCTCAGCAGCACCAGTCTTTCTGGGTCCAGCCAGGTATGCTGGGCACTGCAGATGCTCCCTAACTGTCAGGGAGGAGCTGTGAGCGGTCATTCAAGAGCAGGGGAGTAATTGTGGAGGCACACACCCTGGCCTGTCCCCATGGGTGGGTTTCAGATGTGGCTGGAGATGGGACTGAACCTCGAGGTCGTGGTGCCTCCAGGCTTCAGGGCTGACTTGGGAGCAGCTCCGGTTGGCACTTGGGCCCGGCCCTCCTGTGTTCCCAGGAGGAAAGAGTATGAACAGACTGTGACCCCAGAGAGCTGTCCCCCATGTCCCTTGTGTTCCTTTGGGAATTTATCACCCCATTTTGCAAATGAGAAAACGGAGGTTCAAAGAGGCGAAGTGACTTGTCTAAGGTCATACACTGAGTAAAGGGCTGAGCCAGGGCAAGAATCCAGATCCTGAGTTTGACTCTTAACCACCCCGTGCTCCTGCCCCTGTTCGAGAGGGGTTTCCAGTCTGTCTCTGGGCAGGGCCTAACTGCTGACTCTTGCCCGGCCTTCAGGACAGGGGCAGCGAGCCCATTGCCCTGTGGCTTCAGTGCTGCACCCAGGGGCATGGGACTGAGGGGAGACCTGAGGGCCTGTACTGCCCTCCACCCCCATCAACATTAAGACGCAGGGCCCATGTTCCCTCCTTGCTTCTCCCAGAAGTGAGAGAATAATGGTTGGTTCAAATGTCAGGCCTGTGGGGAGACTGGTTGAGCAGGTCTGGGGGAGGGACAGAGCAAGGAAATTATTAGTAATTGCAAGGCAACCAGTCCTGCGGCAGGCCTTGAGATGGGTCTGTGTGTGTCTTTGGGGGTGTGGGGTTAGGGGTGCTAAATCTCGGGACCCCGCCATGGATGGAAGGGCAGCCTGGAGGTCAGCTGCAGCTTCCCAGGGGCCAGTGTGGGTTCAGGAACTAAGGGATGGGGGTCATAGTCATCCTCTCCAATTTGAGACACATCTTGGCCTCCCTGCCTCCCATTAACCTAGGTAAGGAGGGATCTGCCAATGTCAAGAAGAGGAAAGAAAGAGCCTAGTATGTGCCTTCAGAAGGCATTTCCTTATGTGTTGGATTTAATTCGCACAACCAGATAAAGTTGGCATTGTTATTATTTTCACTTGACAGTTGGGGAAACTGAGTCACAGAGGGGCGAAGTCAGGATTTGAACTGAGGATATTTGATTACAGCTCAACTGTCCTTGCTAGCATCTCCACACTCAGCTGGGGGTGGAGGGATCCCTCATCTTTGGAAAAGCCATGACCATAATCCCTGATGCCACACCCGGGAGGATGGGAATTGGTCTGAAGCATCTCTGAACCTCAGTCTCCTCATCTGTAGAAAGGGAACCAGAGCTCCTTCCTCCAGGATCAGGGGCAGCAGACGAGGGAGGAGGTCAGGAGGCCAAGGGTAGGCGGTAACCGTCTCCTCCCTTCGAGAGCCAGTCCTTTCTCTCCTTCCATCTCCAGCACCCACTGGAAGGTCTGCCCAACAGCCGAGACTGCAGGCAGCTCTCACGGAGTCTTCCTGGACCCCTGGGTGCCCAACAGAGGTGGTTACCTAGCCAGGCTTTGGAAAATTCCCTCTGAAACCTCTTGTGAGTGATGAGTTTACACTTTAGAAGGAAAATGGCTAGAATGGTGGAACTCGAGGCAGAGTTTCCGGGAATGGATATGGGAGGTCTGGGAGCCAAAAGTGAACCTCTGGGCTTGAGGCTAGCTGCCACCTATGGCGGAGGTGTGTCTGGATTGTGTGCCACTGACTCCAGGACAGGCTGCATCTGTGGGGGACCTCCAGGGCATCCCCCTCCTTGGCCTGCCCCGATGGGCTGATAGGACCCCGCCTCAGAGGAGGTGGCAGCCATAATTACAGGCCTCAGTGGTGGCAGGCAGGCGAGTCATGAGGTGGGGGTGACTCAGAGGATTGCTCCATGAGCGGGGCGGGGGTGGGGGCCGCCTGTCTGCCCCTCACCCAGCTGGCCTGAGGAGGGCCTGGACACCCCTTGGAGGACCTGTAGGGCTACTGGGTGTGGTCAGCCCAGGGTCTCACCCCTGGGCCTGTGACCCAGGCTCCTGTGCCACTTTGCATTGTTGGGACCTGGCATTGTTGTAGGAGCCTGGATCAGCTGGGTTTTCCCCTTGCTCAGTCCCAGGCCTCAGCTTCTGGGAAGTGGGAATCAGGGCTCAGAGGCACCCAGTGGTGGAATCTGACTGAGGGTAGCAGGCTCAACGCCTTGCAGATTGATTGACCCGTAGGGGAAAGCATCCGGGAAACTGAGAGAGAGAGAGACAACCTCAGACGTGTAGACTGAGAATCCGCAGATGATGTTTGCTAGACCCAAATATTTCCAGATTCAAGGATTCATGGATTTGTAGACTTGTAGAATTACAGATTTCTAAAATCAGGAATCAAGTTACAGTTGGTTCCAGAGAATTCATACATCCATTGAGTGAGAGATTTAAAAAGAAAAATCAGCAGCTGAAGAGGTTAGGGGTGAATGATCTTGGTGTCTTCAACTTGCTGCCACATGGGTCAGACAAGAAAATAAAAGTATAAATATTCATTTTTCTCATTCTATCTAGTGAGAGGGAAAGTACACAAAACAGAAAGTCAACCGCTGGTGAATTGAGGCATTTATTGTTCTGTTTTTTATTTTTTAACTTCCTATGGATTACAATTTGTCAAAATAAAAAGTCAGGAAAAAGTAAAATAGAAAATGAAATGTAAACATAAACCACAGTGTAATAGATTATACAACTCGGTGACCAACAATATTATGACTTTCTAATCTATGCATCTGTAATTCTCTGTAATGTGTTCATGTGTGTTTTATTTATATGTTTCTGCCGGGCACCTACTGTGGGCCAGGAGCTGTTCTAGGGCTCTACAAACATCGGCTCATTTAATTTTTGCAACAACCCTAAGAGGTGGGTGTTATTGTGATGCTTTCCCAGATGAGGAAACTGAAGCACAGAATGGGAGAGTAGCTTGTTCAAATTGTGGGCATTGTGTTGCTAGGCATCTATTGCATGCCAGGTGCTGTGCTAGACTCTAGGACAGAGCATTGAACAGGACAGGCATTGTCCTTGCACTGGGGGAGCTTGGCAGGGGAGACAAATAATAAACAAATGAGAAAGATTGTCATTCGTTCAAGGAGGAAAATAGGCCTGCTGCTTAGATGGAGGACAGGGGGTGAGCATGAGGGCCCCTGTGAGGAGGTGGCATTTGAACTGAGACCCAAGGGCAGAAGGAGGCTCACCAGCAAAACACCTACCCTTTGCCCGGGCTGTGCCTTCTGCCTGGAGTGCCCTTCCTTCTGCTTTTCTGTGCCAAACTCCCACGGTGTTCCAGTCCCAGTTAGGCAGGTGCCTCCTCTGGGGGTAGGAGGAGGACTGGGGAACTTCCCCAGCTGGAGGGGAAACCTGTGCTACCCAGTCTTCTCCCTCCTTTCTGTTTCCAGAGTAGATCTTGAATTTGGAAAACTTCCACTTGAATCAGCAGCGCTGCCCATCTGCCAGCTCCTGCGCTGGGATCTCTCCTGGAGTAGGAGGCACAATTATCTCCAGGGAAGCAGATGGGGGCCCAGAGAAGTTAAGAGATTTGCCCAAGGACACACAGCCAGCAAGTGTTTAAGGAGGGATCTGCACTGAGGACTTACAGGCTGACTTTTGGTTATTGTTTACCTGCTGCTTCCCTGCCCACCCTGGCGGCCCCTCAAGGGCAGACTTTGGGAGCCAGAGTTTGTTCTATGCTCGGCATCACCCAGCTCTGGGTCTGGGCTGCTTGGAGAAGGCTTGTGGAATGACTTGAACTGTGCCAGGCTGAGATCATGAAACTGAGCAAGGGCTAGACCAGAACCCTAGGGTTCGCTCTACCTCCAGGGGAAAGCAGGCAGGGGCCTGAACCTCGGGGCTCCCAGAGGTACCCTGTACCTGCTGCCACCCTCCATGCCCCACGGAACACCAGGAGCCCATTTGGGACAAGTGGCCTGCATCACCCCCCACCAGGCTGGGTCCAGACTCTTTGCTCCCCAAGCCAGTTTCTGGCACTGACTGGCACAAGGCCAGGCTGTCCACACACCCAGCTCCCATCCTGGCCCCAGTTGCTCCACCAGGCGGTGGGGACAGGGTGGTGCTCAGGAGGCTCTGTCTTAGATAAAAGGAGTGTGTGGGGGGGAAGCCCGGCTCCCTTCCCAGTGTCTCTCTCATTGCGGAAGAAGCCCAAACCCTGGAGTTCTCAGACTGGGTTCAAGGCACGCTATCCTCTGAGGCTCTGAAGCCTGGAGCTTTAGTCTTATCTGCAAAATTGAGACGATGAAACCACCCACCCCAGGGATGAAGCTGTAGCATAGTGGTCAGCACACAGTAGGTGCTCAATAAATGCCGGATGTTCCAGCTCAAGACTAGGGCCACTGCTGAGGATTTCTATGATTCTAGTCTTATTCACTGATTCACTGTGCCTCTACTATGAGACCCTACTATGTGTCAGGCCCTTGCAGAGTGTTGGGGTCACACCACAGAACAGAGCAGACAAACCCCTGTTTTTGGACAGATAGATAGTAAGCAAACAGCATCATTTCAGACCATGGTAAAGGCTTAGAGGAGATAAAAGTATGGAGGTGTGATGGAGAGTGACCAGGACCTTCTTAACTAGGGGGACCAGAGAGGGCCTCCCTGAGAAGCAGCTGTGACCTTAAAGAGGGGTGCCAAAGGTGAAGGAATAGCCAGGGCAAAGGCCCTGAGGTAGGAATAAGTTAAGTGGATCCAAAGAATAGCAGGGCAGCCACTGTGGCTGAAACAGAGCAAGTGAGAGGGTCGGGTCCTGCAGGGCCTCTAAGGAAGGTGTGAGGAATTTTAATTTCATTCCCATGGTGATTATTATAAACAAAGACCAACGTTATGAATGACTACAATATACAAAGTGCAAACTCATGGTGATTCACTTCCAGCCCAGAGCTTGGGCACTTTGGCTCAGGCAGCTCAAAGCAGGGTGCCCGCACACCCTGCCCCGCAGCCTCACTTTGAGAAACACAGGTAACAGGTCATCACAGCGCAAGGTGCCAAAGCTGCGTGTTAGACGGCATGTGAGTTTATTAGCTGGGAATGTGGCCACCCTCTCAGGACTTCAGTGCTTTTAGGACAGTGAGGTGGGCTGGGAAGGGGGCATAATATCCCTAGCCCTGATTTCAACAGCATCTTGTCAACTGGGGAAGGCTTGGGACATCAGCCGGTCCAACCCCCTCACCCCCAGACGAGGAACCTGAGGGCCAGACAAGGGGAAGTGAGTGGCCAAAGGTGACACTGTGAGTCAGAGGCAGATGTGGGACTTGAACCCAGGTCTCCTGACTTCCAACCCAGACTTTCTGAGAAATGGGTGTCTTGCCATATGTTTCCCCTTTGTTGTTTCCTCCAAAATAGCGTCAGCTGCCCTTGGGGTCAGTGAGAAGACGTGGGGCAGGTGTCCAGAGATTTGGGGCCCACCCCTTACTCTTCTGCAGGGTTTCTCATCCAAGACGCAACTGGCAGTTTGAACGAGATAATTCTCTGCTGCAGGCAGCGTCCTTCTGGAACCTTCCAACCACCTCTTGGATGGACCCCTGCCTGGAGACAGGGGCACAGGGATGCCTCTTGAGAGAACTGGAAAAAAGGGAAGGAAGAAAAACGTTTAACCTCAAGTTAGTAATGAATACTGAGAATTTAACCTGACAAGGGCAGTTGCTGGAAGTTGAGGTAAACAACACACATCTGCAGGATGATTTAACCCAAGAACTGCTCCCATGTCAGGAGAGCAGATCCTTTGGCTCAAGACACAATATCCACACAGAAAGGGTTTCACAAAGGGTGGCTTCCCATCAGCCTAGAGATGAGCCTGCTGTGGGAGCCTGAGGCCCAGAACTCACAGAACGGATGGCAGAGCAGTAAAGATCCCAGTGTTGGAGGGGCATCGGCCAGGTTTGGAAAAAGCTGTGCAATGAACAATGAGGGTGTGGGAAAAAGCACTTTGGAAAAATGATCTAGTTTTTGAGAACAGACTTTACTTTTTAGAACAGTTTTAGATTTACAGAAAAATGGAAAAGAGAGCACTCTATACCCAGTTTCTCCTGTGATGAATGCCATAACATTGGTATAGTACATTTGTCAGAGTTAATGCACCAGTGTCGATGAATTATTATGAACTAAAGTCCACAGTTTATCCGGATCTCCTTAGCTTTTGCTGACCCCATCCAGGACTGCACATCACACTGAACTGTCATGTTCCTCTAGGCGCCTCTTGGCTGTGACAGTTTCTCAGACTTTCCTTGTTTTTGGTGACCTTGACAGGTTTGAGGAGTACTGGTCAGGTTTTTTGTAGGCTCTCTTTTCTTGGGAGAATTTGTCCAATGCTTTTCTCATGGTGAGACTGTAGTTATGGGTTTTGGGGAGGAAACTCTCAGAAGTAAAGTGCCATTTTTATTATGTCACACTGAGGGTACATACTATCAATAGGATTTATCGATCCTATTTATTTATCTTGTGATTGTATTTATATATTAATATTTATTATATATAATACATTGTATTGTATACAATAATTATACAATAATTTATTAATATTATGATACTATTGCGATCATATTTATTTATTTATTAGTTATCTCATTCAACGGTTGATTTATTTATCAACTGTTGTTGTTGACCAGGTTGTATTTGTCAGGTTTCTCACTGTCAAGCTCTTTTACCCCCTTCCACACTGTTCTCTCTGGATGGGAGTTGCTCTGTATAGCCCCCACCTAAGGAGTGGGGAGTTAGGTCTGCTACATAAATGGTTGAGAGCTCTTCTGCATGGCAGATTTGTACATTCCTTCCTATTGATATATATCCAATTGTTTACTTATATCAGTATTTATTTTATACTTATTTATGCTTATTTTATTTATACTTTGCGATATAATTCAATACTACTTTATTTTTTTGCTCAGATAGTTCCAACTTTGACCACTGGGAGCTCTTTCAGTTGGCTCCCTGACCCCTTGATGTACCCCCATCAGTGTAGGTTTTTGTTGTTATTATTTTGTCTCTGTTTTTTTGAGCACTTCCATACTTCTGCTCTGGCTCATCTTGTATGTCTCCTGCCCTCAGATCATCCATTTGTCCATGGAGCCCTGGTTCTTTTTTTTTGGAGAATGGTATTAGAAACCAAAATCTGGGTGCCAGGTGTGCCCAGTGCTAGTGGGTAGGCATTTCTTTAAGGCTTTCTCTGCTGATAGAGCCAAGAAGTATATGTGTGTATACCAACCCTGAATACACACTTATTTGTAAATATTTCTATATTTAGCTAAACATGATTTCATACTGATGTCTCCAGAATTCATTATTCTGAATGCTTATTATGTGCTAAGTACTTTCTAAGTGTTTAACACAAATTTTCTCCTTTAAGATGCACAACAACCCCGGACCCTGGTTACTCTCCTCAACCTCACTTTACCGATGAGGAAATGGAGGCACAGAGAAATTAGGTATTTTGCCCAAGGTCTCCTATATAGTAAGTAGTAAAGGAGGCTTCAAACCCAGTCCCAATCATGTTAAACATTAAAATACATCTACATCTTGCACAACACAGAATTTATATATAACTAAAAAACAAAACTAAAACATTGCCTTATAGTTGACTGGTTGATATAGTATTATATTTCAAAGGCATTTACTTAAACGTCATGATTTCCTTTGAAGCCAATACATTATATTTTAGATTTCAGACGTTTTCTGCTTGAGTCTCTCTTATCTTTAATGACCAATGGATGAAAGGGCTCAGGAATATACTGTTACTAGTCCACCTAGCCACTATACTGGGCCATGCTCAGTACCTCCCTCCAGCTGGCTCCATGGGAAATTCCCAGGGGGAATTTCCTAGGCAGTTCAGATCCCAGAGGGCCAAAGGAAGAAGGAAAGGAAGCATGGAGGGAGGGAGGGGGCAGGGAGCATTGGTGTTCTGACCCCTAGGTGTTCCTGGTGTCATTCTGGTCTGACCTGCTGGACTTCTTCAGGGAGTCTTGGACAGGAGCCTGCCCTGACCCCAGCATGGCCTGATAGCAGCCCAAGGCCCCCTCCTGCTTTTCCTCACACAGGTCCCCTCTTCTCAGCCCAGCTCCACCCTCCTTAGGCCCAAGGTAGCCTTGTTCCACCTCCTCTAGGAAGCCCTCTCTACCTGCTCTACCCTCAATGACGGCCATGTTCTCTGAAATCCCAAGCCTTGACCAAGGGTCTCAAATTAGCAGCCATCAGAAATGCTTTCTTTAGACTGCAGAGTGTTTTCTAGAATTTTGATTTGGGTCTGGCTTTGAAGAGCTAAAGATTGCATATAAATATGTGGATACCCAGCTCCCTTACAAATGTTGAAAGCCTGACAGCCCCGAGAGCCTCACATTCCCACCAGCTGGGTCTGCCCCATGCCTGGTGCACACTGGGTGCTCAGCCACTGTGGACAGCGTGGGTGGGCGGGGTGTACTCAGCTTGGAGCCTTAGCTTTGGAGGTAGACAGGACTGATTTTCAACACCAGCCCTGCCCCTTCCTGGCTGTGGAACCTGGGAAAAAATGTTTCCTCTCATTCAGTCTCATTTTCTCATCTGGAAAATGGGCTTAAAATAAAACCTACCTCATGGGGCTGTCATGAGGATGAAGTGAACTAATACATGGGCAGGCGGGGTGGGGCTTAGGGCAGGACAGGCACTCAGGGAGTCTGGATAAGTACTTCCTTCTCTTTCTTGTTTTCTCCCTTTGTTTTGCTTTGGCACCTCTCATTTCCTGATGCCCCCACTCTCCATCTGTTCTTTCTATAAATTCCTACTGTGTGCCAGGCCCAGCTGCTGCCTTCTGAGAACTCCTTTCCTGGTCTAGCTGAGGAGATGTTTCAGTCATGCTTGTACTTACTACTTATTCATTCACCTGCTCAACAGGTGTTTATGGAACGCCTACTGTGTGGCAGAAGTTGTTCAGAACATTGAGGATATAGCAGTGAACAAAACAGACAAAAATCCCAGCCATCAGGGAGCTGACATTTCTAGTGGTGGCTGAGAGACAATAAACCAAGAGTATCAGGTGGCACTGTGATTCTTCAGTTCTGTAAAGAATCGTAGGCATGATGGACATGCTGCTGCTTGGTCAGGGAAGGCCTCTCTGTGAGCAGTGAGTGAGTGACCATATGGCTGGCTCTCTGTGGTAAACGCATTCCAGATAGAGAGAACAGCAAGTGCAAAGGCCCTGAGGCAGTTATGGGCCTGAAATGTTTGAGGAGCAGTGGGAAGGCCTGTATGACTGGCGGCGAGTGAGTTATATATTTCTGTAATGTTAGAATGCTTCTTCTTCCCCCCAAGCCCCATTTTATTTTTACAGTGATTCTCTTAATTTTGTAATCCAAACACACAATGACAGTTTATAAAAAAGAAATAATATCTGGGAAGTCCTTGGCCTCTTGTTGGTATGTAGAACAGTGACTGCTATTATTACCATTTCTTCTCATTTCTGGTAGGAATGAATCAGTTTCTTCCAATGTTTCCTAAAGAGGCAAAGGGCCCTTGGGCCCTTGTCCCACTGTGGAGTGCCCTTCTTCTCCTTTCACTGGCTTTACTGAGATATCACTGACCTACAACATTGTGAAATGTAAGGTGTATGATGTGTTGATTTGATCCAGTTACATATTGCAAAGTGATTACTACCACAGTGTAGTGAACACCTCCAGGGGAGTGCGTTTCTCCTATCCCATCATTGTGAGGGTTTCTGGAAGATGTGTGAGGTGAGGGTCTGTGCGTCTGTGGCAGGGGCAGGGGGGTCTCCTCCTTCTCCCCTCCCATCCTCCTCTGCCCTCCCCTCCCCTTTTCTTTTCCATCTGCAAACTCCTCCCATTTGGGAAGTCTTATTTCGGGGCCATTGAACGTGTTCTCTGGAGTTTGTGATACAGAGAGGTGGGGGCAGCTCACTGTGTCAGAAGGGGGCTGGTTCATGGACTGCCTAAGAATGCGAGTCTTCAAACAGGGCCCTGGTGCTGCCTGCAGGCCTCTTTCCCTCCAGACTCCCTTACATCTCGCCCCCTCCTGGACACTACCTGGTCCAACCCCATCGTCTCTTGCTCTGACCATTGTGGTCACCACCTCCGTGGGCTCCCTGCTTCTGCCGGGTGCCTCAGTCGGTTCTCCACATGTGCAGCCTGAGGAGCCCCTCAGAGCTGTCAGACCATGTTCTCCTGCTTGGCCGCTCCCCGGGCCCCACCTCACTCAGAGGTCCTGTGTGGCCTGGCGTGAGCCAACCCCTCTGGCTCACCTCCCCACCTCGGCTCCGGCCTGCTGGCCTCCTTGCTGCCCCATGAAGGGCCGGCTCCTGCTCTTGGACTGCTGCACCCTCTCCATGCACACGGCTCTTTCCCCTCCTCTCATAGGATCTGCTGGGCCCCTTGTCACCTGTCCCTGCCCAGCCTCTGGAGTAGGGCCTCCTGCGACACCTGCTCCGGGCTCCCTGCCTCCACCTCCCAAGCCCTTCCCCACTATTTGGAGAAACACACCGTGGGTCTGTTCATGTGGCAACTGCCTGCAGCCCCTCAGGGTGTCAGCTCCAGCAGGTTGAGTCTGGGGCTGTGTGCCAGTGCCTGAAATGGTATTGACGTGCAGTATGCAGTAGGTACTCAATGCTTGCTTGGTGAACGAGTGAGCATTAGTGCATTACAGTCACACCTTGGAATTTTTGCAAGGTTCTTAAAGTTACAGCAATGGCTAGTTCAGGACTGGGAGGCACTGAGGATCAGCTGGCTCTGGGGCCCACCCGCCCCACCCAGGTGGGGCTCTGTCTCTCTCTGTCTTCCTTTTCGTCTCTGTCTCTGTCTTGCTCTTCACCCTCTCTTTGTCTCTCTCTCTCTCTGTGTCTGCCTCTTCTATTCCCTCTCTTCTCCTCCCCTCCCTTCTCTCTCTCTCTCTCCTATGTCTCTGGGTACCCCTGTCTCTCCTCTCTTTGTCTCTTCTTTTCCTCTTTGTCACCTCCCGCCACTAGCCTCCATAGGCACGGGGCCAGCTCCTGCTCTAGAGCACTTGGCTGCCTCTGCTGCCACCGGCCACTGTCTGCCCCGCTGAGGGGCCCCCTCCAAGTGTGGCCAAGCCCATCCTGTGAGAAGCAGGGAGGGAGCCAGGGAGGCTCGTGCTGGGTGTGGAAGCTCGCAGCAACCTTCCTGCAGTGCGATTTGTCAAAGCTGGTAACCTCTGCTCTCTGGGCGCTGCTTTCCTTGTCTCTCCAAGGAGGATAACAGTTTCTGGGACTTCCTTTATTTCTCTTCCAAATATGCTTATTATTTTATTGGCTTGTGGTGAAGCTCAGAGAAGTTTATGGGGTGGGTGATTTTCACCAATGCAACCTCTAAGGCAGAGAAGCAGTCTGCCAGGAGCTGACCAGGTGTGGGGCTGGCCTGGGTGTGTTCCCTGACTTAGACTACTGCCTGCCCTGGGCTTGGCGCATGGGGCTCTTTCTGCCCAATCAGGCCTCCTTTCAGAAACTTGAACTCACTAGGCTGCCTCTAGTCTTAGGACCCTGACAGGTGCTGTTCCCTCTGTTTTGGGATGTTCTTCCTTCTATCCTTGGCCTAGTTAAACTCCTACTTGTTATTCTGATTCTGGCTCAAACACCACTTCCTCCAGGAAGCCCTCCCTGACGACATCCCCACAAGTCAGGTCACCCTGGCTACTTTCTATCACTTAACTACACTTGTAATTACTTTATTTGCTCTCTGCTTCCACTGGGCTCCCCACCCATCATCTGAGCTTAGGCCTCCCCTGAGGGGAAGTTGGGAGGCCCAGAGGCTCATGAGTCAGCAAAGTTCTCCTTCCCCTCTTGGCACTTTCTCTGGAGAGGCTGGGAGATGGCTTCCTCCAGAGAGGCCTACATTCAGGGGCACACTGATGGACAGGAGGCGGGCTGGCCCACTCCTCGTCCCCTAGACCAGACCTCCAGCGTCAGACAGCTTTTCTCCATCTCTGTGATAACCCCACCTTGCCTGAGCCGCCACAGACATGCTTTCCTGCTCGCCCACCCCTCCTGGAGAAGCCAGAGGGAGCTTTTCAAACCAGATCTAAGCTTTAATCTGCCTTGCTCCAAACCCTTCCATGGCTCCCTATGGTATTTCAGAATAAAGCCCAGCTGGGCTCTAAGCCCCCTGTGGCCCCTGTGACGTTGCTTCTTTCTCTTTGTGCCGCAGCAACGCCCAGCTCCTTGTAGCTCCCTGCCTCCAGATCTTTGCACTTGCTGTTCCCTCTGCTCTAACCACTGTCCCCCCAAATGGATGAAAGCAACAGGAATCGCTCCCCATCTCCTTCTGGTCTTTGCCCAAATATCCTTTCCCAGGGAGGCCCGTCCTGACTGCTCTGTTCACACATTTAACCTCCCTACTGCCTCTTCTCCCACTTTCCTGCTTTATTTCTCTCTATAACCTTGATATCTGGGAATAGGCCCCATGGGATACTGATTCCTCTTGTTTCTCTTCTGTCTCCCCCACTAGATGTCCTAGTAGGGTAGGTATCCCCAGCAAGGAGTGGGCCTGGGCTGTGTGGCTTTGGGATCAGACAGACCTGGCTTGGAGTTCTGGTTCACTTACTTCCTGTCTACTCCTCTCTGGGCCTCAGTTTTCTCATCTGAAAAATGGGAGAAAACACAGGTTGGAGTAAAGGCAAAATAGAATCCTATGTGTAAAGTGCCTGGTGTCTACATATGTCTAGAGAACTCCCCCACTTACCCCACCCCACCCCCAAATGACAGTCAAAGTGAGAACTCATCATTCATTATTTTGAGGAAATTGGGGGACTCTATTCTGGTCTGTCCACACCATGGAATATTATGCATCCATTTGGGGGAACAGTGGTTAGAGCAGAGGGAACAGCAAAAGCATAATATTAAAAAATGGTTTACAGTTTTCCCAATTCACAGTGACTTTCTTGTTTGTTTGTTTGTTTATTTTTAAATATGCTTTATTACATAGGTATTTTTTTTCCTCTAGGATTTATTTTTAATTGAAAAAAATTCAAGGTAAAGTACAGTGTATATAGTATTCTTTGTTCTAAAAAGGAGGAATGTATACATTCATCTTTTTTTATAGTTTTAAAAATTGAGGTACAATTCATATAATACAAAAGAAACCATTTAAACTAATCATTAAATAATTAACCATTTAAAGTGTGCAATTCAGTGACATTTAGTACATTCACAATGTTGTGCAACCATCACCTCTGTTTAGTTCCAAAACATTTTCATCTCTCCCAAAGGAGACCCCATCCACATTAAAAAGTCACTCCCCATTGCTGCCTCCCTCCAGCCCCCTGGCAGCCACCAACCTGCTCTCTGTCTTTATGGGTTCATCTATTCTGGATATTCATATAAATGTGATCATGCAATATATGACCTTTTGTGTTTGGCTTCTTTCATTTAGTGTGTTTTCGAGGTTCACGTAGCACAAGTATCAATACTTCATTCCTTGTTACGGCCAAATAATGCTCTATTGTGTGGACAGACCCCATTATGTTTACCCATTCATCTGTTGATGGACATTTAGGTTGTTTGCACCTGTTGGTGGTTGTGAATAATTCTGCTATGAGCAATCAAGTATGAGTTCTTGTTTGGTGTTTGTATTCTTGAATGAGAAAAGCAGGATGCTGAGAAGGTGGTACAATGTGATCCTGATTTGTAAAAGAAATGACAGATAAAGAAATCCCTTATCCAGGCAAAGTCTGTATAGGATTTTCATGCTTACAGAAAAATATGTAAGAACACATTCTCAAACGTCAACATGGGGAGAGAAGAGGCTTTTGCAGAGAAGGAAAAGTGAGAAAAAAGGCCAGATGCCAAATCAAAACAGTACACACAAAATGATTCCATTTAGGCATGTATGACAAGTTACAGATTGAGTAATTGTGTATGTAGATGTCAAAACAAACAAACCCCCAAAAAACAAAACAAAAAAACTCCAAAACTATTCTCTGTCAGAAGAGCTGAGCAGGAGCCTGGTCAGCTAGAGAACCTGAGGCTGGCATACAAGGGAGTTCCAGGGGTGGGTGTTCTCCGTGGGGTCCCTCCCTGTCCAGCCCTCCACCCCACACTGATTGTGAGGTCCCACTGGAGGCAGATCTCCTCTGCTGCTGATTCTTTGGCTGGGACTTGTGAGTGGGAGCCCAACTCTTCTGACTCTTCCTTGTGGGGGTACAGTTGTCCTGCCTGGGGAGCCCTCTGCAGTGAACCCCCATGTGGTTCCCATTTCCTGCAGGGAAGTGCTGAGACAAGGGGAAAGGTGCGAAGGGGCTCAGGAGGACAGAGAAGTGGGAGAGTGTGGCCCAAGGCTGGGGATGGACCCTATGACCTCCTCTGACCTTGGGCCCTCACCCAGGTTCCCAGATAGGCTGGGCCTCCTGGCTGCAGAACTTGGCTTTCTCTCTGCTGTCTCCATTCTTTTTTTAGATCTTTCCACCGTCCGGAACACCGTAGGAGATGGTATAATGAGCGCCAAGTCCTCATCACCCGCTTTGTCAAATCTTAACATTTTGCCATGTTTATTTCAGATCTATAGCAGTCAGGGTCTGGCAGGAAACAGACCTCTCTCAGACTGGCTCGCTTGAGGAGAGTTCGATACAGGGACTCTTCAAAACTGTGGCAGGGCTAAGGGAACTGAGAAGGAAAGGTGTGGGGTGGGGCTGGCACCAGCAGGGAGCTGATGTTTGCAGGGTTGGGTGCATGGAAGGGATGCTGGCAATAGCTGAGACCTTCAGGAAGGACAGCTCCAGCCAGGGGAAGCAGAGGGAGGGGGCCCTTCTGCTCTCCTCTGCCCTCCCATCTCTGTCCACACCTCCATGCAGGGAACCCCACAGGAAACCTAGAGCAGGGCTGGTGGCATTCACCCAGGTCAGCTAGCTTCCCAGGCACAGATCAGGGTGGGGAAAGTGGAGGCCAGGGGGAGCAGAAGAGGGCAGGTCACTAATTTAGCCTCCCTGGGCTGGTGGGTGAGTATTCATGGTAGCCCCTGGCACTGGTCAGTTTTCAGTTCTAGCCCCTGGGACGTGGGTGACATGGGGGGATCTCTTGCCATCTTAGTTCCCTTTTCCCAGCTATTATGTGCCTGCTGGTAACCTTTGCCATTTTCAAGCTCTGGTTTTTAAGCTCCTGTTAATCAAACACTACCTGCTATCTCCTAAGTGTTTCACACAGCTGGTGGCCTGAATCCTTTCCCCACCTAGTTTTGTAGCTCAAAAAAAAAGAAAGCAAGGTTCAGAGAGGAGTAAGCTATGTTCCAGGCAGGGCCCAGAGCTGGACTTGAACACAGAGCAGTTCTTGGGGAAATTTGAGCCCTTAAACACAACACCCTCTGCCCCATGGTTCAGGTTTCCTCCAGCTCTACTCCCTGAAGTATGCAGAAGGAGCCTCCTGCTGAAAGGCTCAACTCCCCTAGAAGTCCCTTGATGCCCTGCTCGAGCTGAGGGCCCAGGGTACCCAGGCCCCCTCCTGGGAAAGTGTTCTGACTCAGCCTGACCTGGGCTCTGCCAATTACACCTGCATTAACTTGGGTGATGATGTGACTCCCCAGGCCTCAGTCTCTCCACCTGGAAAATGGGCACACTGTGAGCTTCTCTATGCAGTGAAGTTGTGCAGGTTTGATGAGGTGACATGCATGAAGCCTAGGACCCAGCACACAGGAGCGTGTCCCAGTGGGCCTTTCTGCGTTTCTGATTTCCCTTGAGTTGCCTTCTCCTGGGGGCAGGATCCCCAGCTAGAGGAAGGATGAGGCCTGGCCCGGGGACCCTGGGGGGGCCTAGTCCCAGGACAATGCAGAGCATTGAGTTCATGCCAGCCCTGGTTTGGGGTTGGAAAAATAGGCGAGTAATCTGGGCTGGACTCAGACAAAGGCCTGGGGGCCAAGTTGGCTGAGGGGCGTCAGGTTACCCCCCACAGCCTGCAGCCACACTGGCGGTTTCCCCAGCAGCTCCTGGGGATGTTTTTTTTTCCCCAAAGATTGTAATTAAATGAGCCACCAGGGCCCCTTGCTGAGGCCTTGGCAGACGGGTTTCGTTACAGGAAGAACTGCAGGTACAGGGGTTCACAGGTCTGATGGAGCACGTCATGTGATAATAATCAATAGTGGTAATAACAACAGCCAGCCTGCAGGAGCGGTGCCCTCCGGCCAGGCCCCAGGTGAGCTAAGCTATGCATGGATCCTCCCTCCAGCCCTGAGAGGCAGGTGCTATGTCATCCCGTTTCATAAATGGGCAAACTGAGGCTCAGAGACACTTTGGAGCTCCCCAAGGCTGTTCGCTTCATTCCTTTAGCAAAGTGGGGGTGAGGCAGTGCAGGGTCTGGAATCACACAGGCCTCCACATCTCCTTGCCTCAGTTTCTACCCTGGAAAATGGGGATAATCCTGGAGCTGACCTCTTTGATTTGTTGTGAGAATCGAGTTAGTGGCGTGCAGTGAGGACTCAGATGTCTGCCCCATTTCCCGTTCCAGAATGAATAAAGGCCCGGCTCTGCTTTAAGGAGTTCGTACTGGTTGACGCCCTGTCCTCTACCTCCGCCTCTTCCTCAGTGTGTAAAGGGCTGAGGCCTTCAGTGGGTTCAAGGGGTGGGCAGGGGAGGCTTCAGAGGAGACTTTTTGGGGCGACCTCTGCTAAGGGAGATGGTGAGAGGGTAGATCTGGGCCGAAGGAAGAGCCAGCTCAGAGGCCTGGAGGCTGGAGGGCACTGCCTGGGAAGCAGTGCAGTGACTGAGTTGGACTGTGGGCTTCAAATTCCCCCATGTCTGCTGTGGGACTTAGGCAGACTGCTGGAGGTCTGTAGTCTCAGACTTTTACCCATAGAATGGGTGTGTGAGAAGAAAACCTGCAGAAAAGAGAACAGTGCCTGGCACATAATAATGCTCAATGGTTGTTATTTTATTTATAACTGCTTCCTCCAGGAAGCCCACCCTGAACTCCTTTGGCTCCAGAGACAATGGAGGCATCCTCCATCACAGGATGTTCCCTCTTCCACATGCCTCCCACCCCCACCCAGATGCTCTGCCTAGGACCCTATGAAGGCTGCATCCCAGAGCCTAGGAGGAACACATCATGGAGCAGCTGTGGCGGCCAAGTGTTGAGTAAATGGGGTCACTGAGCAACTGTTACGTGCCAAGCCCTTTATACACAAGTCTTGTCTTTAACATCTTCACCTGAAATGTTGGCTTTGCTGAGACTGGCACGTAGTAGGTGATGGAATTGCTCAGATGAACTAGTACTAAGAGGAAAGAAAGCTTTCTGAGGATGGGGGCCTTATCAGGTTGAGCTCATGAGACAATAAGAAGAAAAACAATAGTAATTATTATTTTCTCTGCTCTAGGCTCTTGCTGAGTCATTTCAGTTCGTCTTCCCAGTAGGTTAGTACTGTTGTTGTGTCTATCTCATAGACAGGGAACCTGAAGCACAGACCGGTGAAGTGGCTTACCCCAAGTCACACAACTGCTGAGTCACACAGCCAGGATCGAACCCAAGTCTGTTGGACTGAGGAGCCTGCCTTGAGACTGTACCAACGTACTTACTCCTAATTAGAGCGCAAGTGCTATTCCTGTACCCATTTTGCAGATGAGAAAACTGAGGCTTTGAGAGGCAAAATGGCTTTCCCAGGTCTGGACACAGACATCAAGGCTGAGCAGAAGGTTCCTGGGGGGGGGGCTGGCTTCCCAGAGAAGCGCCCTGAGGGCTAGTGGACACCCCCCCAGCTGTCCTGTCTTTAGTGTCTCTGGCCAATATCCTGGCCTCTGTTTACCCAGTCCAACACCCAAGAAACTGCCTCTTCCGCTTGCCTGGGGGTCTTGGGAGCCTTCACAATAGGATTCTCTGTCTCTGCAGCTGGTTTTCATTCAAGCCCTTTGTGCTGAAAATAAAAAAATGAAAAGAAAGCTTGACTCCACCCCTTTCCTTTGCTTCCTAGGGAGGGAGGAGGATTCCAGCCCCTTCTTTCCCTCATTTTGGGACCCAGAGATGTCTGCAGTCTGCCTGAGGTCACACAGCGGGGTCAAAGACAGGACCCTGGCCCTGGAGTCCTTGTCCAGTGCTCTGCTCACAGCGCCCTGATTTCAGGACCAGCTGGCCCCTCCCTGCCCTACCTTTGCTCTTCCTGGCTCTGTCCTCTAGGCCTGGGGGGAGCTGAGGAAATGGGACTAATGTTCCCCGAGGTTTACTACATGCTGGGCTCTCCACCGTCCCTAAACTCTCAGAATCCTCACTGCAGCTCTGTGAGGTCCTGTCACCCCATTTAACACACAAGTAAACTAAGGCTCAGAGAGAACAAGGGCCTAAGGTCAAGCCCTTGGAAATGGCAGAGCTGAGATTCGAACTCTTGCTCCCACAGCTGAGTTGCTGCCACGTCTGGCACCCTTTTTAGGGCCCTGTAGGGAGGCCCAAGCCCCAAGGATGGCATGGGATCTTAGAAGGAAGTGGGAGCCTGGGCAGGGCCAGGACCCTGGCGCAGAGCCAGACAGGAACAATGGGTCCTCAGAGCTGGGTGGCCCCCGTGGGGTGCAGCTGGAGCCAGGGCCTCAGGCAAGGCGGGTGGGTGGGCCCAGGAGACTCCACGCCCCTTCCCCCTCCTCCTGCTCCTGGGCTGGGACCTGGGGACACTCCAGGCACGCAGCTCCCCAACCTGACAGGCCCAGGGCTCCAGCAGGAGGCAGGGCCAGCCTCCTGAAACAAGAAGGGCCAGCAACCATAGTTCCTCTTGGTCAAGCTCTAACTCAGGCCAGGCACTGGGCTAAGGGCTTTCCTGGGTCCCCACAGCAGGCTAGGTGGGGGCCTGTGACTAATGTCCTTTTACAGATGTGGAAAGTGAGCCCCGAGAGGCCCTTGGCAGTTGCCGAGAGCCACACAGGGACAAAGGACTTGGGAAAGTCTCACTCTCAGAGAGTAAGCTGCTTTGTCCTGTGAGGCATGGAGGGAACTCAGTTGCAGTGGGGGTGCAGTGGGTGCTCACCAAGGGTGATTTACTGAACATGGGGCTGGGGCAGCCAGGACTTGGGTGAATCCCGCCCCCTGAGCTATCATGAGGATTAAACAAGGTAATGGATGCCCAGGACTAGAAATGTGCTTGGTATAGAGTAGGCACTTGTTTTCTCCATGGGAGATCTACTGTTTGTAAGAACAGTAACTCACACTTGTGGAGACTGCCATGCACCCCAGCCTTGTGCCTAGGTGTTTTTGAGCACTCTCTACCTCTTAGCTGCTTTCCTGAGTGCTTCCTGGGCCCTGAGGACTCATGACACCTCCACTACGTGCTGTCCTTATACTGGCACATGAGGAGGCTGAGGCTCAGAGAGGCCCAAGGACGTGTGGGAGGCAGTCAGCGTGGTGCACAAGCCAGTTTTCCTTAGCTGGGTGGCCTTGTGCAACTGCTGACTTCCCTGGGCCTCAGTTTCCCCATCTGTAGCATTAGGTGTGTCTATCCATTGCATACTAGACTTACAGGTGAGGGTTTAAGTATCTGTTTTCTCCCTGGAGCTTGCTGCCCCAAATAAAATCTTCTCTAAAAGACTCCTTCTCAGCCTTCTCATACCTCCCCTTCTCTATTTTCTCCCCTGTCTCAGGGTTCATTCCTATTTTCCTCTTCTCCCAATTAGTCCATCTTTCCTGCCTGGAATAGTAAAGACGTTTAATTAAATCTTAGAACAAGAAGTCTGGATATGGGGCTGGTTAGCTGGATTCTAGGTTAGCATTTCTTCACTTCTCTTTTCCTCTTGGGCCCCATAAGCTGCTGTGGCACCAGACATTGCTTCCTGCATAACCACATCCTAACCAGGAAAGGAAGGTGGGGGTGGGCAGAAAAGGGATCTTTTTCATCCAGAATCTCACTCTTTCATCAAGCAGGAAAATATTTCCTAAATGTTCCAGTAAACTTGCCCTGTGATAATGTGACAATGGTGTCACATACTCACCTTTAAACCAGAAAGGAATTTCATGGTTGTCTTAGACCAATCAGGACTCAGCCTGTCCTGCTGCGTCAAAGAAATATGGCTCTGAAGGTGGTGGGGACATAGCTGGGGCTCTGAAGGTGGTGGGGGCATCACCATTCCAGTCTTACGTCCCACCTCTAGGTCACACTGGGGGTCCAGGCTGTGCTGGGCCTCCTCTGGCTTGTCCTCTTGGCAGAGTTGGGCCCCCTGGGCCACTCCCCACTCCTTGAGTACCATCTTCCCAGGCCTCTAGATGCCAGCTCTCTGTTCTCCTTTGCTGCCTGCCCCTCCTGAGGCTCCATAAATGGCCCTTGAGGTGAGGCGGGGCCCTCTCCTGCCTTCCTCTGACCCATCCCTGGTGAGCTCAGCTGCCCTCCTCCCTCCCCTCTGGCCGCACTGACTTTCCTTTTTCCTTAAACAGCACACCAAGCTTTTTCCCACACCTTCCTCACCTTTGCCCATGTTGTTCCCTTTGTCTGAAACACTGTTCTTCTGGATCTTTCCATGACCTCCTTCTCCTCATTCAGGCCTCTACTTCTCAGAGAGGCCCCCAGACAACCCCATATAGGAGCCTCTCCATTATTACCTACCCCTGATCCTGATTTATTTTTTGCTGAGTGTTTATCATCCCCTCTCTGTATTTATTTGTTCATTTGTTCAGTGTCCTGCACCCACCCTGACCCTACTCTAAAGCACAGCTCTGGCAAATCGGAAACAGTGTCCTGCTCAGCATGGGGCCCGGCACACAGTAGGTGCACATAACATTGCTTGGTGACCATCTCAGCAGCTCCTCCCAGGGATGCAGCCTGTGTGGACATTACCTGGGTCCCAGATAATCCCTAGCTGAGGGCTGATGGGCCCCTCCCATCTCAGGGGCATTGCCTGGAATTTGGGGGTGGGCCGAAGGTCCCAGGAAGTGGGGAGAGGATCTCTGAGCCTGCACTCTGCCCAGAGCAAAGGGCTGCGGAGCCCAGGTCTTCACCACTGCATCACAGAGCCCTCAGGAGCCTGGGGGGTGACACTTGGCAGGAACGGCATTCAGGAATTTTCTGTCCTCCCTCGGTGCTCCTTTTGGGAACATCTTGTCTAGTGGTTTTCATTTATTTTCTCTTTTCTCCAAGCTATGGTACCCATTATTCAGCAGAAGATCCCAGTGTGGTGGCCCCGATCCCCCAAGGGCAAGCTGTAACGCTGGCCAGTAAGGTAGAAATGTATGGTGGCCAAGTTCCCCTTGGAGATTCCACAGAAAGGACACAGCCCTCCCCAGCTGAGGAGGATGTATGATTTCCATAAATTCAGCCTGCCATTCCCCGCAGTGCAGGATCCCACCTTGGCAGGGGGGTGCCTGGCTTGCTCTTGGGGCCACAGTGCGGGAACAGGGCCACATCTGAGCTGATGCAGGCTGTGGGGGAACCACTAATCCACGCCTCCCTCCCCTGGTATATCCACCAGGCAATTGGCTCTTCTCTCTCTGAGACTGTCTTGTTATTTTTTGCTGATCACATGTAGTTGAATTCCTGTCAAAGTGCCTAAGTTGTGACTGCCCTGAATATAACATAGATAATGGGTGGGGCCGGGGGACTGTTCTGGTTCATGTCAGGGGTGAGGGCCTCTGGCCTTGACATCTTCTCTAGGGTGACCCCAAGGCCCATTCTTAGGATACCAGGCTCAGGGGATCCCAGTCTAAACACCCATGATCAAGGCTCATCCCCTTGGTTACCATCCGGGAAGGTAAGCCTCTGAGCAGTGAGGGATGTGGCACTTTGGGGACCAGGAGTGAGGTGGCTAAAGCAGCCATCTTGGAAGAGATGTCTGGGCAGACCAGGTGGGGGACAGGGCCCCAGGCCAGAGCAGGATATGGGAGGGAGTACCTGGAGGGTGTGACTTACCTGTTGCTGCATTCATTCTGCATTTATTCATTCAACAAATATTAACCACGTTATCCTCAGAAATGTCCATTTGTAATTGACAAGCATAAAGTGATTTTAGGGCCTATAATGGGGCAGGAGGGTCTTTGTGGTTGGCAAGGTTAGGAAACCTTCCTGGAAAAGCTGAGCTGAGAACTGAAGAGTGAGCAGAGGCCAAGTAGATGAGAAGGGGAGAAATAAGTGTTTCAACAAGTGAGTATAGTACGTGCAAAGGCCCTGTGGTGGGACAGAGCAGAGGGAATAGGTGAATCTAAAAGGTCATGTAGCTGGAGTGGGGGTGAGGGGTGAGTGTGGAGTGAGGAAGGCCAAGGGCCTGGATGTGCTCCATGGGGAGAGTGGCCTGGTCTTGCGCTGAGGGCGGTGGGAAGCCTTAGAGGGTTTGAGCAGGGAGATGGGATTATGAGGCAACCCTGCCCACATCTGCCTTCCTGTCTGACTACCTGTTATGCTCTGGCTTGGCATTTTTCATGAATGCTCTCTTCAAATCTCTACCATTCCTAAAGACCAACTCCTGAACGTGAAGGGGCTGAGCCCACTTGTCAGGAAACTGAGTCTCTGGATCTTCCCATGGCCCAACCTGCTTCCTCCCGCCCAGAGAAAAGAGGAACAGGGAACTGATGCCCCGTGGTCAGCTGCAAAGAGTCTGGGCTGGGAATGGGGAGGGCAAGGCCCTCGGAGGCCCACGCCCGGGATGGGCAGGGGCCCTGCTTCCGTTTAACCACAGCCCTGTGACATGCCCCAGAAGGGAAGCAGGGGCCGCCTGTCCTCATTCCCGTACCCTAGGGAAGGGACTAGGGGTACCCTGGGGGAGGGTAGGAGCCTGGGAGAGGCTTCACTCTCCCATGCCAAACTGCAGGATTGCACTCTTGGAGAACTTTGGGGTCAGCTGAACCCAGCTGGGTGACCTTGGTTAAATCCCATCACCTTGGCTTCCTCCTCTATGAGGAGAGGATCAGAAACTCTCCCCAGACTATTCTCAGGATTAGCATACAGTGGGGCCTCACTGAATGGCTTGTTGACAGGTTGTTGGTTGAATGAATCAAGGATGTTTTTCTTCTTGAAAGGAGTAGCCAATTAGATTTAAAAAACCCATGTATTTGACATTCAACAAATATTTATTGAGCACCTACTGCATTCTAGACATTGTTCTGGGTGTTATGGAGACAGCAATGAACAAACCAGATGCAAATGCTTGCAGAGGCCCCACTACCCTGCCTGGTCTGTGGCAGACATCACTAACTGATCATCTTTCCTGCTGAAATCAGAGTTCTCTCCAGCCCTGTGCACCTCCTGGGGGCTGACACATGGTAGTGGTGGTGGTGGGTGGGCAACCTGTCACTCCTAGGGAGGGACAGCAAGTGGGGACGTGGATGATCCCAGTGAGAACCCACTAGTTGATTTAAGCTGTTTCCTCTCAGTCTCTTTCAGCAAGTATCTATTGAGTACCTACTGTATTACCAGGTTCTGGGAACATAGCAGTGACCCGAGTGGGTACAATGCCTGCCTCCTGGAGCTGGCATTCTGATGAGGGGGCTGGACAAACGAGTAGATGCTTTCAGACATGGATGCAGACCACAAAGACATAACCAGAGGGTGTGGTGGAGAGCAATAGGGGAGGCAGCTAAGGTGGCCCGGGGGTGGGGACTCTGGGAGGAGGTGACATTTATTGAGACCAATGAGATGCAGCCACAAGGGAAAATGTGGGGAAACAGTGTTACAGGTGGAGGGAACTGCAAGGACGAAGGCCTAGAGGTGGGAACTGGGCTGTCTTAAAGAGCAGAAAGAAGCTTGTGTTCCTGGGGAGGCATGAATGGAGAGGAGAGAAACAGGAGGTGGTGCTGGAGAGGGCTTCTGGATTTTATCCTAACTGTGATGGGCAATCGGTGGAGGGTTGAAGCAGGGAAGTGACTTGGTTGGGGTTACATTTTTGATTCCTCTGGCTGCCACGTGGAAAGGTTGTATAGGGGACAAGGGTGACACAGGGAGACCAGGTCGGAAACAACTGCAGATGTCCAGGTGAAAACTGATGGTCACTTGGACCAGGATGATGGCAGTGAGTACAGGGACAGCCAGGGCTGGCGGGAGCCCCAGGGCTCTGCATTCGGTTTCATTTTTCCTTTTATGCTATCCACCCTGGGTCACTGGACTTTCCCTGGCACTGCTGGTGGAGCTCACAGGATACTGGTGATCCGGCCGTTCCTCCTCCTGGGCCCCTCCCTGCCACACCCTGGACCGCAAACCCCCCTCTCCAAAGGCAGCCCAGCCCCAGCTACTCTGTTGATGTCTCCCCCAAAGTCCAGGCATTGCCTGTGGTTCCCCCAGTATATTGCTCCAGCCTTGCAGGCTATTCAGAAGGCACTTTGCAACCCCATTTGGGCAGATGCTTATTCTGTAGCTGCCTTCTTCAGATGAGGTTTGTCCCCGAGGACAGGAGCCTGAGAATCCAGGCCTGCAGGGGTGTATTTGTTTCAGGGTCCCTGATGATAGTACCCAAAGGTAGCATTGCCAGAGGACAGCCTCTTTCTTGGGAAAGTTTCCCTCTGATCCAGCCTGTGGGTGGATGGGGCAGACGTACTCTCCTTACTTAACTCAGGCCTCGGGTGCTTGGATTGGCAGTGGCTGCAGAGCTGTGTTGAGCAGGGTTCCGAGGCTGCATCCGGGCCCCTAGGAGGGAGAATCGTAATTAATTAGTAATGCCTGCTGTGGACCCAGGAAGGAGGCTAAGGGTCACATTGACCTCATCTTTGTGTTTCTGGCATGCAGTATGTTCTCAGGCCTGCCCTCTCCCATTGTGCGCCTTAATCTTCAAGTATAATAGATGCTGTTTGAAAACACTCTGTGGTTTTGGTTTCCTCATCTGTGAAATGGGGATAATATTGACAATGCCCCAAAGGTGTGGGGAAGCTTGAGACGTTTCCCTGCTCCCCAGAAGTGACTGGAAACATAGGTCCTGACAGCTGCATTGTCCAAAGTCACCCAGCTGGGAGATGGCCAGAACTGGGATTTGAACTCAGGGCCGCTGAATCAGGGTGGGCAGGCAGAACAGTGGGGCTGAGGAGGGGAAGGTGCTGCGCGGATCTCCCTGTGACCCTGGGCCCCACTTCTCCTTTCTGCCCAGTGCACTCAGCACACAGGAAGCCTGCCTGGGGCCTCCCTTGCCCATCCTGTCTGCAGCCAGTGGACACGGGGTCCTGGCGTCACCCGCCGCCACCCCGGGCCTCCTCCTTCCTGTCTTGTGCAAGACGAGGCGTCCCCCCTGTGGAATGGGCAGGCTGCTCAGGCGGATGGGTGGACGGGTGAATGGGGGCCTCTCAGGCGGGGTCCCTGCCTGCATTTCCCACTAGCAGGCCTCTATGGGCCCTGGCCCCTTCCTCATCCTATTTCCCCCAAGTTTAGGTAGCCTTGAGCAAGAGGCTGGGGAAACCAGGAAACTGGGGAGGCTGCCCAGCCAACATCTTGTCCCAGCACAACAGATCTGGGCTCTGGCCATTACAGAACAGGTCCTAAACAACAACAGCTGTAACACTGGTATTTCCATTTATTGAATAGCTTTTATGTGCCAGCCACTATCTTGTTTAAACACCAATATTGATATAAGCACCCACTATTTGCCATGTGCTGTCCTAAGTCTCTTCTATCTGGTATCCATTGAATCCCCACAAAACCCTTGTGAAGTCATTTTTTTTATGATCCCTCTTTTCAGATGAGGAAACTGAGGTTCTGAGAGGTAGAGGGACTTGCCCAAGGTCATGCAGCTCAGCTGAATCCCACTGAAGGTCATCTGTCTGTGTCCCTGGGCCAGCGCTGTTCTGGAAGTCAGGAGGCCTAGAAGGGAGGTGCATTTGGCCACTTTCTGGTTGGGCAGCCCAAGGCATGTGAGTGGCCCCTCTGGGCCTCAGTTTTTCCCATCTGTACCAGCTCTGGTTTCTCAGGCTTATGTTTTTGGGTCAGAAGATCTGGGGCAATGCCAGAGTAGGCAGCATGAGGACAATAGAGGAACAGAGGACACTCTGGGATGGCCACATAGGAGGTTACACTTGTGGCCAATGTCCTGAGTATTTCTGCCCAAGGGCTTCCTGTGGCTGCAGGAGTGTGGGGCAGAAGTGAGAGACCCTTGCCAAGGGAGGTGGGAACCAGTATGTCAATAGCCGGGCTTCCTTGCCCCTAGGGTGGGACAATGCTAAGGTGTGTCCTGCTCCTCCCAGAGGTCCCCAGGGTCCAAGTCCACAGAGGTGACCTGCTTACCCTCCTTCCTTGCCTCACTTCCTTACTCCCTATTGGTGTTTCTGGATCACCTCCCGAAAAAACTGTTTACCCCAAACCCTTGTCTCGGGCTGGCTTCCTCCACCTAAGCCAGCAGTTGTACCTCGTGGAAGTATAGCTTTGGAATCAGACAGAACTGAACTGGGCTCTGCCACTGCCACTGACCTTGCCTATGACCTGGGGAACCTGCCCCCTTTCTCAGAACCTGGATCCCTCCATCTATGAAATGGGGGCCAGGTGACGATGAGATGGATAGGGGAGTGTGAGGCGAGGGGCCGGAGCAGAGTTCTCAGCTGTGGGGCCCGTGGAGGATGTTGAGTGCCATTCCTGAAGGCTTCTAGGGTGGGATGAGTAGGTGGATGAGGCAGGCGAAGAGGGCAAAGGGCACAGCCTGGTTGAAGGTGTGGAGGAACTGGCTGTGAGTCCTCCTCAGCCCTGTTTGGCTGGTGGGTGGATGGGAAGGACATACTGATTCTAGGGGGCAGAACAAAGAACAATGGTTCACACTGTGGGGTGAGGTTAAGGTATGAAAGAGCATCTGCCCTCACCACGTAGGCAGCACCTCATCCCTGGTGTCCCAGATTTGGAGGCCGCCTATCCATGGGATCCTTTTTCTAATTCTGGGCTTAAGGCAATGTGTGGGGGCCTAGGTGCCCCTCTTTCAGTGGGATGAGGCCTAATACCCGGAGGTGCTCCCCTGCCCCCATAACAAACAGGGGGTCTTCCCTGCTGTAGTAATGGCACTCCCAGCCTCCTGGCTGCCCAGGCTCCAGACCCAGGTTTCCCTCTCCTGTTCCCATGCCCAGCCCACCAGCAAGCTTGTCCAAATGTCCAGGGGTCTACCTCTGCTGCCCTGTCCTGGGCTAGCACTGCCTTCTCCCACTGGGACCTTTGTAATAGCCTCCTCTTTGGTCTCACTGCCTCCACTTGTGCCCTCCTAAGCCAGAGGACTTTGCTTAGAACCCATGACAGATCCTGTTCCTCCTCTACCCAGAAGCCTCCATGACTCCCACTGTATTTGAAGCACAAGCCAAAGTCCCTACGGTAGCCCACAAGGCTTTGGGGATCACCTCTCCTGCCCTCGAGCCCTCTCTGACTTTACTCCCTCCCCCACCGCAGCCAGTCCACTCTGCCCCCTTTTCTACTCAGCTGCAGCCACACTGACCTCCTCTCTGGGCCACAAGAATGCCAGTTATGTGCTGCCTCAGGGCCTTTGCACTTGCTTTTTCCTCTGGAATGGAGAGCACTCTCCTCTCAGCTTTCCTCATGGCTCCTTCTCTGCAGTCAGGACTCAGCTCCAAGGTCACCCCTCACAGAGGACCTCCCTGGCTAGCCCCTCGTTTCTATCACCCATATTGTTTTATTTTCTTCCTAGCACTTAGAGCTTATCCTAGAAAATTACCCTGCTTGTTTATCCTTTTATTTTTCTGTCTTCTTCCACTGGAATGTCACTGTCACTCAGGTGGGGAGGTGTGTCTGCATTGTTCATTGCTGTACACCCAGCCCCAGCCCCCAGCACAGTACCTGTACTGAGCAGGTGCCCAGTAAACACTTGTGATTCAATGAATGAACAAATGAATAAATTAATACTTACTTGGCAGATGACGGGGCAGAGAAAGCCTCAGGGGGCTCACAGTCCTGCTCTTCCTCCTGACCCACTCTGCTCTCTGGAGCAGCTTGTTGCCAATACAACCACGAAGAAGGTGTGCCAGGTTTGGGATCCTGGGTGTAAGTCTCTACCCCTGCATGTCTCGGCTCATACTGTGGGGCTGTAGGCAAGTCAGCTTCTTAATCTGCAAGACGGGTCACCTGGAGGTCCCAGTGGCACACGGTCGAGGTGCAACGGGATGGGATGGGATGGTGAGGTCTTACACATAATAGGTGACACATAATAGGTGTTCAGTAAATAGAGTGGCTGTGGCAGAGGCACTGGCTTGTGGTTCCCTCCCCCCACCACCCCCTCTGTTCCAGAACCTGTAATTACCACTTACCCTGTTCAGTGGGCCCGAGGGATTCCATGTGTGGGCAGGGCTGTGGCCAGGGTGCTTGCCCTGGTCAGGCGGGTCCCACGGGCACAGTCCCACTTGGGCCTGGTGGCTGACATTCCAGGCACGTTTCCCAGCCCTGGGGCAGCCACAGGCCTGCACAGTGTGGGGGTGGGCACGGGGGTCGTAGGCTTCCTGCTGGGCCTCCTGACCACCAACTTCCTGCTGGGCCCCCTGAAGCCCAGAGGGGCCTCTGAGTCCTCCCTTCTGCCTCCACCTCCTTCTACCACCATTGTTGCTTATCTGTATTGGTGCAGAAGCCTCCCTCCCACCGTCCAGAAACTCCCTCTGCCCACTCAGCCAGAGAGGTCCTTTAAAACCAAGGAGCAGCCCATGTCACTCCCTTGCTGAGTTGAATCCCCAGTTCTGAGAATCAGTCCTCAAATTCTTCCCTTGCCTCACAAGGCTCCACATCATCTGACCTCCTCTCCCCACCCCTCCTCACTCACCCTTCTGGACGTGCTGACCTCTTCTGTGTTTCTGAAACAGCCCATGCCAATGCTGCCTCAGGGCCTTTGTACTGGCTGCTCCCTCTGTCTGGAACACTCCCTGCAAGTGTCCATAGGGCCCTCTCCCTCCCTTCCTTTGGGGCTCTGCTCAAGAGTCACCTGCATGTGAAGCCTTCTCTGACCAGCCCCCCAACTCCCCACCCAGTACCCCATGTCCCCTTCTCTGCTGTATGTTCTCATGGGGTGCCCACACCTTCTGATACACTGTGGAGTTAACTTATCTGTAAGGGCAGGGATGTTTGCTTTGCTCTCTTTTGTATCCTGTGCCCATAACATAATAGGTGCTCAACAAACATTTGTTGAATAACTAAATGAACAACTCTATGAGCTGTTGGCAGATAGGACACTGAGGTCCTTCAGAGTAGGTGACCATCCCCAGGCTGAATAGCAAGTCTGAGACTGAGCCAGTAGGGGAGCCCAGGTTCATCAGTCCTGCTGGAAACTGTTTCAGAAGAACAGACAGGCCTCAGGCCCTAGCAGTGGATCCCGATGATTCTGCTGCCTCGCCAGCCCCAGGGCCAGGCAGTACTCAGGCTGGTCCAGGAGTCTTGCCTGCCTGCCCAGGAATTCCAGGCTCTGACCCAGGTTCCGAGCTTTCTATTTTGAGCCTCCTAGTTCCAAGGACTCTGTGTTCCCAGCAGGCAGCGCGGACCAGAGGCTGAGCCTGGGTGTGGCTGTCACCCTAACTGGAACCTTGTGGTGGGAGCTGGAGCTCGGGCCCTGCCAGGGAGCCCAAGGACCCAGATTCCTGGGTCCTTAACCTGTTGGCTACTGAGGCCTTGGGCTCAAGCCTAAGTCTCTGCCCCCATTCCAGGCCCTGCCCTGGCGCCTTGCAGGGGTGGTGTCCATTCATCCCTCTTTGGGTTATACCTCTTAGTTTATCCCTAGGACATTGGGGCCCACTTGAATTCTGGCTCTGCCCCTTTATAGCTATGTGACCTTGGGCAAGTCACTTTACCTCTCTGAGTCTATTTTGTCACCTGGGAAATGGGGATAATAAGAGAACCCACCTCCTGGAATTGCTAGGAAGAGAAGATTCAGTGTGGTAAGATTGGTGAAAATGCCCTGTCCTCAGGAAGTACTTAATCACGAGTCCCTCTGGGGGGCATGTCTTCCTCATGTGCCCTGACTGATTTCCCCTGCTGCCCCTCTTACCACCCAGTGCATTTGGATTAACTGCCTTTTGGTTCCATGTGTGTCCCCCCTCCACAGCAGCAGCTCCTTGAGGGCAGGGACTTGGGTTTGCCTTCTTCACCACTGTGTCTCTTGTGCTCAGCATAGCGCCTGGCACAAAGTAGGTGCTCATGGAAGAATGAATACATGAAAGTGACCCCTTGGGGACCACAGGCCCCAAGTTCAGAAAGTATGTCTTCACCCCATTCCCTGGGTCAGAGAGGGGGACACCTGTGGTTCTCAGGTGCTTGTTGGTACAGGCCCCCCCACTCCATCTCATTCAGCAGCTGATGAGGCTTCCAAGTTGGTATCATCCTCGTTTCACAGATGGGAAGAAAGGCCCAGAGAGGGGGGGCCACTTACAGTAGTCAGCACCTGAGCCAGGATTGCAACCTGGGGCTGTGCGAGGGATGGATTATTCTTTTTCTGGAGGGAGTCAGTGGTAAAGGAGAGCATGGTGGGGCTGGTGGGGAGGCTGGAGGGAGGGAAGCTGAGACAGGCTTGTGTCTCCCTGGACCCCTCTCCTCTGTACCTGTCTTTGTTGTGTCTCTTCCTGTCTCTGTGTCTCTCTCCTTCTCTTGTGTATGTGACCCATTGCCCAGGAGTGGGTGCAGGCAGCAAACCCCTGGCTTGGGGGTTGGAGATGAGGCCCAGTTGGGGGAGGATTGACATCTGGAGTTGAACTGAGGATTTAGAGCCAGGCCCAGTGTGGGCCCCAAGGTCCTGGTCTCAGTCTCTATACTTCAGGGACAATCTTGGGACCTCAGGCAGGTTAGACAGCCCTAGTTTCAGAAGACCTGGGTTTGAATCCCAGCTTTGTCATATCCCAGATACACGGTCTCAGACACTTAGCCTCAGTTCCTGTACAATGGCCTCGACAGCTCTGTCTTATAGGGTTTTATAAGACAGAATGAGGTGAGGGCCATGCCTAGCTTCCTGAAACTCCAAGTAAAAAGGGTAGCATTCAATAAATAGCTAATTGTAGTGATTTCTTTTTAGTAGGTGGAAAAAGTAAGACTCAGAATCATTTTACTCATTCATTAAACATTACTGAGCACCTATTATGTACCAGGTGCCTGGTTTTGAATTCATTACCCCAGGGGTTGGCAAACTGTGGCCTTGGACAAGATATGGCCCACAGCCTGTTTTTGTAAATAAAGTTTTATTGGCACACAGCATCCCCATTTGTTTGCTTACCGTCTACAGCTGCCTTCACCCTGCAACTGCAATGTTGAGTAGTTGTGAGAAAGACCATAAGACCCCCAAAGGTGAAAATATTTACTATCTAGCTCTTTACAGAAAAAGTTTTCCAATCCCTGGATTAACCCATCACAGCCCTGGAAGAAAGGAAGGATCATAACCCTGATTTTACTATTTAGAAACTAAAGTCTCTGCTCAGGGACTGTTGGGTTAGGTCTTGACAGACAGTATCTGGGTCTAACACCTCCTCCTGTGACTCTTACCCAACTCTTGTTTTCATCCTGTGTGGGTGCCAGGAGGGTAAGTGGAGTCCCACAGTGGAAGGAATCCTGTTTGATAGGTGGATCTGAGTTTGAATCCTGCCTCAGCCCCTCTCTTGTTGGTGACCTTGAGTGAGAGGTCTGACCCACAATAGGTGCTTAATCAATGTCACATCCCCACTCAGAGCCTCACCTTTCCTTCAGGCTCCATCCAAGTTTTGGCAGGGGAACATTTTGCAAATCACAGCTGTTGGCCGGTATTGGGCATTATGGCTGGGTGAATGGTAGAAGGTGAGGCGTCAGTGAGGGAGGACTTTGGGCATGGAGAGGCTTTCTAGAGCTCCATATGAGTGGAGGGAGAATCTCACTGTCCCCCAAGCTGACCAAAGTCTTAGTCCCTGTCCCCTGGCTTGAGGATTCAGCCTGTCCTTGACTGCAGCACCACCCCCAACCCCACGCGTCCAAGGTCCTTTCCCAGCCTCCCTCCTGCTGGCCTTGGGGAGCTCCTGGTTTGCCCTCAGCCCTTTTCCAGTGGTTCCAGAATCACCAAGCGGCAATCCTTCCTGCTGCCTGGAGGAGGCAATGCTGGTGATGCAGGAACCTCTGGCCCAGCATCATGACCAAGAGCTATTGAGAATGGAGGGACTGCCCTGACAAACTCACCTGTTGTCTGCTGTGCCTCTATTAGAGCAGCCTTCCCAAATTAATGAACTCGCTAATTTATTTCTCCAATACTGGATGACACCTTGGGCAAATGCTTTTACTTTCAGCTCTGTAAATGGGGCTCTGCTGGTACCTGTCCCTTCAGCATGTTGTGAGAAAGAAATGAGTCAAGGAGAGGAAGTGCTGGGCATGGCTCTGAGTGTGGTGGGCACTCAATACATGTGCTCGTGGGTTCATTTGAGGGTCCCCTGGATGCTCCCTGAGGCCTCCCCAAGAACAGCCTGGTGCTGGGGTGAGGGGAAGAGAGGGACAAAGGTGTCAAAGACACTGGCCCTCCTCTAAGCATCCAAATGCATCCCTTCAACCTGGACACCTCCTCTGACTCCAGAGATGTGTCCAACCGCCCCACCCCACGGCCGCAGGGATGACTCAGAGGAGCCTCAAACTCGGCACAGCACAGCCCAGCTCCTGGTCTCCCCCGAAACCATCCCTGCTCAGCTGAGGGCTCCTCCACCCTCCAGGGACTCTCTCAGACCCAGGAGTCATCCTCAGCCGTTTGTTCTCATGCGCCCCACAGCTGATTGATTACCATATCAGCTCCACCCTGGACACGCACCCAGAATCCGCCTGTGTCTCCGCCTCCCGCAGCCTCCCTGGCCCATTTTGCCAGCATCCCTCATGCTGAGGACCTTATCCACTACAGTCTGCTATCCTACACCAGAGAGATCCCTCAGAACTAAAGTCATATCCTGCCCCTCCCCTGCCAGAGACCTTGCAAGGCTCCCACCTTGCTCAGAGTAGAAGCCAAAGTCCTCCCCATGGCCCGCAAGGCCCTATATACCCACCCACCCCCACCCCAGCAAGCCCTACACCTCTCTGATGACCTCTCTTCCCACTTTCTCTCTCACTTACTCCCTTTCAGCTGGATTGGCCTCCTTGCTGTTCCTCTAACAAGCAATGGACCTTTTTACCTCAGGGCCTTTGCATATGCTGTTCCCACTGCCTAGAATCCTCACTCTCACCCCCTTCACATCCCAGCTCAGATGTTACCCTTGGAAACCCCTCCTTCCCTGCCAGCTTAATTCTTCTCCACCTCCTCTCTATTGTCTCACTTTATACTATGATCCTACTTTATTTTTCCTCAATGGGTGGAGGAAATGGCATAGGGGAAGGGTTCTCCCAAGAAGGGGACAGCTTGTGCAAAGGCCTGGAGGTGTGAACTGCACAGTGAGGGGGTGCAAACTGGTAGATGAGGGGATGGCCAGCAGGCACAGGCAGCTGTGCTCTGGGATTAAGCATCATCCAGGCAAGAAGAAGAAGAGCTCTGGGCCAGCATTACCCTACCTCTGTCCCTTCCTGATCTTGTGACCTCAGCACGCCATGCTTCTCTCTGGACCCAAGAATCCTCTACTGCTATTGAAAACCACCTAAGTAGAACCATTATTTGGCAGATGGGGAAACTGAGGCAGCAAAACTGTTTCTGTGATCTGGTTAAAGGTCAACATAGGGACAGAGATAAGCCAAGGACTTCTAGCAGTCACTCACAACTTAGCTTGAATGAGTTATCTGGATTCTTGGCTCCCCAGTGACCCCTAGACCCCAGAAGGCCTAGGAGGCAGGGTGAGGGCAGAGCTGAGGCTCCTTGAAGGGCTTTGGGTTGCAGAGTCACAACACCTGTGGCTGTGACCAAGGCCAGTGACACATGCTCTCTGGGGGTCACCCCTGGGCCACGCAGCCTGTCACACACCCTCCCCCTTCCCAACACAGCCTGACTTGTGTTCTGTTCCCCACGCCATTTCCTGACTGTGTGACTCTGGGCAAGTTACTTCCCCTTGCCGAGCCTCAATTTCCTCTTCCGTAAGAGGAGGTGATAGCAGTACCCACCCTGCTGGCTGCTGGGAGGCTGTACTCTGTCCCGGACACACTGGCTCTCTCGCTGTTCCTCAAACATGGCAGGCCTGCTCCTACCTCAGGGCCTTTGCACTTGTTCTTTTTTTTTTTCAATTTCTTATTAAGGTATGATTGATATACACTCTTATGAAGGTTTCACATGAAAAAACAATGTGGTTACCATATTTACCCATATTATCAAGTCCCCACCCACACCCCAATGCCGTCACTGTCCATCAGATTTGCACTTGTTCTCTCTTCTGGTCTCTGCTCAGATGTCGCAGCTCAGCTAGGCCTCACTGACCCCTGACACTCCCTTCCACATCTAATTGGTCTCTGTAGCTCTGATCACTGCCTGGTACATCATGACTTTTGCTCATTTGTCTGCCTGCCCCTACAGGATGGCAGCTCCATTTTTTTTTTAGTTTTTATTTAATTATTTATCTTTTATTAAGGAAACATTGATATACACTCTTATGAAGGTTTCACAAGAAAACCCCCCCATACCCCATTGCAGTCACTGCCCATCAGTGTAGCAAGATGCCACAGAGTCCCTGTTTGTCTTCTCTGTGCTACACTGTCTTCCCTGTGACCCCACACACACCATGTGCACCAATCATGACACCCCACAATCCCCTTCTCCCTCCCTCCCACCCCACCCTTCCCCACCCCTCCCCTTTGGTAACCACTAGTCCCTTCTTGGAGTCTGTGAGTCAGCCATGGCAGCTCCATTTTTGTCTCTCATTACCATTATTCTGTTCCCAGACCCCAACATGGCACTGAGCACAAAAAGGTGCTCAGTAAAGACTTGTAGAATGGATGGATGAGTGAAAGAATGAAAGTGAGGTGCTTAGCAACGTGCCCTGCCCATGCATAGTAAACACTCAATACCTGAAATGTTGAATGGTATTATTTTTGACAGCTGTTTTTCAGCACCCCTTCACTCCTAGACCCCCAATCCCATCCTAACCTGCCTGGCACTCCTGCTTTCTATGCCCAGCTCCCACCGCCAGCTCACCCATCTCCCCCCCAACCCTGTTCTGTGCAGTTCCATCCCTCTGGGGAATTGCAGGCCCATCAGGCAGTCTCCCTCAGACTCTGCCTGGCTCCTCTTTCATCCCCAGGGGACAGAGGCTTCTGGGAAATGGGCAGTTCAAGCTTTGAAGTTCCCGTGGGTCAGACCCACCAAGCTCCTGGGTATTCCTTCAACATTGCCTGATGTGACCGTGTGACTGCACAGATGGGGACAACGAGACTAGAGAGGGGTAGCCATGTTAGGAGTCCAGCCTTCAGGGCCCCTGAAACATCAGGGAAGCTTCCAGAATGCTGGCTCCTTTGTCACTCCCAGAACAGGGCTGGCTCTCGGGTGCCTGCTTTTCAGATGGCAAGACTAGACCTTATACAGGCTTTGGGACCAGGTTTGAATCTCATTCTCCCACGTCCTGGACGTGTGACCTGAGGCTTGTCACCTAGTCCCTCTGAGAGAGACAGTGTCCTTGTCTGAACACTGGTATGCTAATGGTCCCCAGCTCACAGGGGTGTTTAGGACGAGACCAGCCATCCCACCAGCATCTAGGGTTGCTGACACTTCCCCTGGGCTCCAGGTCTGCCCACTTCCTGAGTCCCCAGGCCCTGATCACTCAGGGCTAGGCATTCATCTTATTGTTGGGGTAATTAACAGTCCCAGGAGTCCAAAAAAATAATAAGTTGCTGCTTTAATCTTCTCTTGCCTGTCTTCTCCCCTCTTCATCCTGGCCTCTTTTCTCCAGAACCAGCTTGTTTTTGTTTTCTGTTTTTACGGCTCCATAAATGAGTCATGGGCCTGATTTGATTTAATTTTGCTGTAATTGTTATCTTTTCAAGCTTGTTTTTTTCCACTCAGTTACTCACGAGACCACAAAACCTAAACAGGACAGGGCCTTCCCCGGCTCTCTGCCCGGTACGCACAGCCGGCCTCCCATCCTCTGGGGCTCAGGGCCAGGGTCAGCAACTCTTGAGGACTAAGGTGGAATCCATGGGGCTTCTGGGGGGAGGCATGCAGTGTCCTGAGTCCTGGGCCGTAGCCCAGTTCTGTGTGCTGTGTGACCCTGAGAGAGTTGTTTAAGTTCTCTGAGCCTGATCCCCAAGTGCCCTCCTTGGCAAACGTTAGAATAGAGAATCAAAAACTGACACCTCAGGGCCAGGAGGCGACATGAGTGAGGTGGGATGGGTGGTGACTGTGGTGATCTGGAAAGAACAGGCCTTTCTCAGGGGACAGCTGCCTCTCAGTCGGCACAAGGCCCAGATCTTTCAATTTATCAAGAGAAGCCAGCAAACCGAGGTCATATGTGAAAAGTCTTGATTTTTAAATGCTAACCAACGAATCAAATCAAAAACAACAAACAAAACACAACTCTGTGGACATGTCTGGTTTAGAAGGTTCTAGAATAGCTGGCCCTGCCTACACTCCAGCTGCGGCTGGAGTTTTCCCCTTCACACCTCGCCAGGGAAAGTTCCTCTGCCTGGAGCACTCTCCCCTCTTCCTCTTCTCATCGTTCTTGTCCGTGGTGCTTTGACTGTGCGTGTGTGCCAGCTCCCTGCAGTTTCCTGGGCCCCGGGTCACCTCAACGAAAGGGCTCTCCTTTCAGGAGCTTCTCCCAGTGGCAGTGATCTCAGGAGCAGGACACCCATCCTGTCCACGTCTGTGTCCCCAGTGTCTGGTGCCTAGTGGGTACCCAAACTACTTTGTTTTTATGTTATTTTCTCTGTGGAGTGTTATTCTTGTTTGAGACACCTTTGTAATGGGAAAATCAGCCCTTAATTGTTAAAAATCATAAAAAATATGTCTCCTGGTTTGTTTCTAAAATGGGGCACAATAATTCTTCAGTCATCAAAATTGGAGGTGCTGGGCTGGCCCATCCTGGGGTGTGGGATGGCCTGTAGGAGCCAGTGAGGGGCTGAGGGGTAGGGGCTAGGGGTGGCAGGACCCCAGCCAGGGGGAAGGAGGGGCTGAGGGCTGCTCCCAGGATGCTGTGTGGCCACGTGACCAGTGCTCACCAGCCAGGCATATCCGCGCCAGCTTTATGAATCAGAAGTTGGAAATGATGGGGCCAAGTGCTCAGGAGTCCATGCTGGGGCGGGCAGGGCCACAGCTTGGTCTGCTTTTCCCAAGGCTGCAGCGGGAGGGCAAGTTCTGGGGGCAGTAATCAGGACCTGCTGGTGGCCACCCCACAGACTAATTCTGCAGAAATGCCTCTCTCTGTGACTATGTCGGATTGGTCACATGCAACGGAAAGGACATCACACTGTGATGTCATGCATTTTTGTTTAAATATATTTAAATATATCAGCACCAACTTCACTTTGCTCATCCTCAGAGGTTGTGCAATTATATGATAACTGTGTTAGGTTGAAGAGAAAATCAATTTACTTTCACTTTTTTTTCCCCACTTTATAAGACAGGGTCCTGGTCAGATTTCACTACGGTCAATCTTTATTCTGAAGTTTTTGCTCTGGTCCTTGGTGAATTCACTTCATGTGTTTTTTTCCCAGGCCAAATTGTAAACTTTAATTTTCTAAGCAACTACATGAGCTCTCCAGAAGTTCCCCTCACCACACCTCCAGGGCACAGCTCTTGTGTGAGGCCCACCATGGTCTCCAGTGCTGGGCAGCCCAGGGACCCTCCCAGGCAGGTGGTGGCCCATCACCCATCACCACCACCTGTGGCCCAGCCCCTGCCTCCTCTTCTCTCTTGCCATCTGGTCTTTCTCTCTCCAGTCCAGGACCGGGGTGACCCTTTAGCAGTGCTCTTGCCTGGAATGGAAGCTCAGTGGATCCTGGAACTGTAGAGTTGTTCTCTCTGGAACAAAGGAATCACCAGCCATCAGCGATTAAGCCCCTGCAATTCTAAAATTCAAACACAGGGCAGGCCTGGTAGACCAAGTCACATGCTCACTCAGTAAATATTTATTGAGCATCTATTATGTGCCAAGCACTGGGAAGACAGCAGTGAATAAGATGGACAAACTAAATGGACAGATTCTCTCCTTTGTGGCACTTACGGGTTAGCAGGGGAGATAGTCAAGAAACAACTGAGGAGGAGATGGAGTATGTCAGTAAAGTAAGCAGAAAAGGGGGTGAAGAGTGTGGGGGTGCAGTGTAATATGGGCCATCACAGACCCTTTAGGGGGCCGAGAAAAATGAGGGTGCTGGCCCTATAGATGTCTGGGCTAGAGTTCCAGATGGTGGGAACAAACAGATGCAAATGCCCTGAGGTGGAAAGAATCTTGCATTGTTGGGGAAAGATAAGGAGAGTGATCTGGCTGAGGAGCAGGGGGAGGGTTGGGGAGACAAGATCCAAGAGACCAGCAGATCTCCCAGGGCTCTCTGGGCCACAGGAGGGGGAGGAGTTTGGATTTTATTGCAGGTGAGCTGGGAAGCCTGGAGGGCTCTGAGCACAGGAGGGACAGAGTCTGACTTAGGTTCAAGCACAGCGTTTCTCCTCGGAGCTCTGCTCATTTGGGCTGCTGATCCTCTGCTGGGGGGTGTCCTGTGCACTGCCAGAGGTGGAGCACCATGCCTGGCCTCTCCCTACTGGATGCCAGTAGCACAGCTCCCCCCAGCCCCCCCAAATTATGACAACTAAAAGTATCTCCAGACATTGCCAAATGTGCCTGGGGGCATAAAATCACCCCCAGTGGGAACTACTGGTCTAACAGGATCCCTCTGGCTGCATGTGGTGATCATAGACTGTAGGGATTCCAAGATGGGGGAGGGAGGAGGGGTGGAAAAGTGGTTGGATTCTGGATCCGCTCCAAAGGTGAGGCCAGCAGGATTTGTTGGATCGCCCCTGGAGAGAGGAAGACAGCCCCCCACACCATCCTACCCTCTCACCCCCTACCCCACAGAGTCTTTTACTGAGGAGGGAGCTGGTTTGGGGGACCACGTTAGGAGGTTTCCCCTTCTGGATGCCAGTTTCCTGGGGCTGGGGCTGGGCCTAGAGCCTGGCATGGTCACACCTAGCTCCAGGTAATGTTGAGTTTTTCAAACTGTGCTTCAAAGAATTTAAGTATCCAGAGGCTGTACCTTGATGGCGGGTGTGTGTGGGGGGAGGGTGTCTCTTCTAAGCATGAGGACAGGGACAGGTGGGCAGAGGTTCCTTCCCTTCAGCCAGGTCAGGGGATTCCACCCAGGATGTGTCAAAAATGTTTCTGAGATGGAAGGAAGCTTCAGGACCTCCTCTCCCATAGGAGGACAGCGAACTCAGGTGCCTCCAGAGCGGGCCAAACAGCACACCTGGTGAAGGGGCTGGTGAAAGGCCCGAAGGGGGGGCAGTTCTCCGTCTTAGCCTAGTGTCACCATGCAAGGAGGCCAGGACTTCCAGTCTTTCATGAGAAAGCTTTAAATCTGGATTGATTTTTAAATGTTGGGGCAAATCTACAAATATACAGGCCAGATTTGGCCTTCGGGCTGTGAGTTTGACCGCTCTGTTCCAGTCCAGGCCTCTCATTTTGCAGAAACGGGGGTCTGGAGTCAGGAGCAGGGCTGCTCCAGAGAGGGGTGGCCTCTCCTGGCTGGGGTGGGGCTGTGCACGGGAGGCAGGCGGAGCTTGGGTTCAGCTCCAAAGAAGGGTCAAATTCAGGAGGAAAAAGAGGAGAGGGCATTCCAGGAGGTGGGGGAGTGTGAGCAAGGGTGTGAAGGTTTGAATATGGAAGGCTGTTTTTTGAGGTGGAGGGGGATAAGAAGAGATGGAACCAGGAGAGGAGGAGGCATGGTAATGGGGAGTTGGGACGGGGTTCAGAGAATAAAGGAAGAGGCCAGACGGAAAGCAGGGCAGAACAAATCACAAAAGGACTTTAATAATAATAATAATTTCACTTCCAAAATTGTTTGGCAACAAGCAGCCCATTTATTTTGCCACTGACTTTGGGTTCTTGGCAATCCCCACGTACACCAGAGAGTGTTTGCCCAACAGGAACATTCTTGTTTGCAGATTGTTTTCAAATGACATTAAAATTTTCATAAATACTAAATTATGAATTTAATACTGATTTGTGAAGTTCGAGTGGATTAATGAAGGATTTATTAATTCTGATTTAGTATTTCTTTAAGTATTGTAGAGGCAACACAATATTTTCCCCAAATCTCCCTTGCAAATTTGCCACCTTTCAGCAGCCCAAATTTGAGGTGACATGTGCAAAAATAGCTGATGTGTAATGATAGAAAGGGGTAAGTGAGGTTTAGAGAGAGTCAGGGAGAGGCAGGCTCCCTGGAGGAGGTGGTTTTGAATCTGGGTAGCAAAGGATGGGTGAAATACAGGCCAGGCAGACGGGTTAGGTAAGTGCGAGCATTCCGGGTGGGGGACCTGCGTGTGCAAAAGTATGAAGGTGGCACTGATGAGGTCAGAGTTTGGACCAACAGAGCAGTGAGTAGAGTGTGGGCTTGGGGCTCAGGCAGGTCTGGGTTCCAGTCCCACTCTGTGACTCCCTGGCTGTGTGACCATAGGCATGTCACTTAACTTCTCTGGTCCTCCACATCCTCTGTAAAATGGACATCAGAATAACACCTCCCTCTTGCAACTGACAGGAGGAATGAATGAGCTAACACCCCATAAGACCCCATAAGGCCTGGGGCGAGTGACCATGGACAGCACTGCAAGAACCAAAGAGCAAAGGCAGGGCCTGTCAGGGGCACAGCCAGACCCAGGAGCAGGGAGTGTGAAGAAGAATGGAGAGCTGTCCCTCTCTGTTCAGAGTGCTTGTGGGCGAGAGGGCAGCAGAGAACATGGCTGCCTTGGCCTTCTGTCTGCTGCTAGGGCCCTTTCCTTGGCCCCAGTGGTCACCGTAGGTGAACTCTAAGAGCAGGTCACTGTGTTGTGTGCCTGTGGAATGCTCAGCCCTGCATTGAGGTCTTATGGGGTGTTAGCTCATTCATTCCTCCTGTCAGTTGCAAGAGGGAGGTGTTATTCTGATGTCCATTTTACAGAGGATGTGGAGGACCAGAGAGGTTAAGTGACATGCCTAAGTTCACACAGCCAGGGAGTCACAGAGTGGGATTGGAACCCAGACCTGCCTGAGCCCCAAGCCCATGCTCTAACCACTGCTCTGTTAAGACACTCATGAGCTCCAGCCAGATCTGGTTTCCTATGACCTCAGTACCATAATCATCCCCACTTATTAGAGCGGTAAACTGAGGCTCTGTGAGGTAGACTCACTTGTGTGAGATCATACGGCTGGAAGGGGCTAAGCCAAGGTTTGAATCCCCTGGTCCAGTTGACTCTGGAGCACATTCTTTGTCTGCCAAATGGCACAGCCGCTTGCCTTCCCAGGCCTCTGTTTCCTCCTCTGGCGGATGCAGGTGAGGTGAGGACAAAGTCCACCTGACGGGGTCCGTGAAATGATGAGACGTGGTGTGTATCAATCACCCAGCTTAGTGCCTTGCTCTTAGTAGGTGCTTTAAAAATGATACTGTGATTGTGTGAAGGTGACTGCATATTAAATGAGTGAATTAATGTGAGGCACTTGGAATACTGCCTAAGTAGCACTTATGAGACTAAACTCATGCAGTAGGTGCTCAAGAAATGTTAGGTGTTATCATTCTAGGACCTACCGCAGGGGACAGCCTGATATCCTGCTGAACCTGTTTCCTTCTCAAATTGCCTTCCACTTATTTCTCCTTTCATCCAACAAACTGGCCTGAGAGTCTAGGTGAGGATTTGAGGGTGAGGAAGATTCAGAGCCTCCTGCTCATCAGTCAAGAGAGATTCTGAAAACACTGGATGAGTCCAGAATTCTGGGCCCACTGTGTGACCTCTGGCAAGTGCCTTGTCCTCTCTGGGCCTCAGTTTCCCCTTTCATCTGCAGGACCTGAGTCTGGCTGCCCTGGGAGGTACAAAACCTGCACAGGGATGGGGTGGTTTCTGTACTCCCTTAGGCCACCAGTCCCCACCTCCTGCCTTCCAAGCTGCAGGCCCGCCCGGCTCAGCTGTGACGACCAACCAGCCAATCTGTTTACTGAACTGGCTGACCCCTTCCGGGAACTCGGCCCAAGCTTCCCAGAACTTGGGTATTAATGACCCGGAGCCACATGACAGAGCATGACACAGCACTTTTGGGCACAAGGCAGGGCCCAGAGGGGTGCGTGGGGGGCCGCAGCCCAGCCCCCCAGCCCAGCTGGCTGGTGAGTCACTCTGGTCTCCTGCAGCTTCCTAATTTTGGCCACTCTGCTGCCCGCCTCCACCCCCTGGACCTCCTCACCCTGTCGGGGCCACTCTAGGACCCCTGGACCTTTGCTCCAGTGACCTAGAAGAGGTCTTAGATGATCAGGGTTACAGATGGGAAAAGTGAGGCCCAGAGGACTGGAGTAAATAACAGTGTGCACTTATTAGGTGCTTACGGTGTGTGAGGTGCTGGGCAAATACTTCATCCTAGTCTCGCAACAACCCTATGAAGTAGTAAATGCCCTATGGGGAAATTGAGGTTCAGAGATGAGTGACAAGGGTACCCAAAAAGGGAGAGGCCATGTGGTCCAGTTCACAGCTGGAGAAACTGAAGCACAGAGAGCCTGAGTACCCTGCCTAAGGTCTTAGGACTGGTCTGTCTCTAGGACGTGTGTGCTAAGGCGGTGCCTGGTGCATAGCAAGTGCTTCCATAATCTCTGGGACTGATGAGCATGGGTGAGAGCATATGCAGGCTTTCGCATCAGGCAGAGCTGGGTTCAAATCCTGGGTGCCTTTCTCTAGCTGCTCAGCCTGGGGCACATGGCTGCACCCCATTGCACTCGGTTTCCTCACTGCTAAAGGGGAATTGTGGTGACCCTCGCCCTGCACAGCAGCTGTGTGTGTGGTGTTTAAACAGCATCTGGAGACACAGAAAGTGCTGCATGAGTGCTGACTTGATCATAGTCTGCATCTGCTCCTGGCCCAGGTCTCTGAAGCCATGCTGGGGTTAGCCTCTGGGCCCCATGCCTGCCTCCTGCACCCTTTGCTGCCCAAGGGCCAAGTGAGGGTGGCGGCTTTTAATGGGGCTGGGAACCAGACAGACTCTGGGGCTCAGAGGGGACCCCCTAGTTCTCAGCCCCGAACTTCAGGCTGGGAAGGGGACTGTAGGGATGGGGTAGCACTTTGATGATCTGCCTGCGTCCTGGTGGATGAGGCAGGAGGTCAGTGAGCAAGCACATGCATAGATAAGATAATTTCAGCCACAGAGAAGCACCATGACAGAAATAAACAGGGGTGTTTGGAAGCTGCATGGGTCAGAGAGGGCTTCTCTGAGGAGACAATGCGGAGAAACATCTGAAGAAGAAGAGGAACAGATCCCGGGGAAAGAGATCCAAGGGGAACAGCAAGAGCAAAGGACCTGGGGAGGGTTTGAGCTTGGAATGTTCCAGGAAATGCAAGGAGGTCAGGTGGCAGGAGGGGAGCAAGGGAGGAGAAAGTGACAGGAGATGACACTGAGAGGCCATCAGGGGTCAGATCATGTAGAGCTTTGTGGGCTGAGTGCCACTGGTAGGATGTGAGTAGGGAAGGGACAGATGTGACCCAATTTGATGGACAGCAAGCCTTCACTTACTATGACGTTCAGACCTTCTACCCATCTGGCAGATGAGTTAATATGTCCCGGCCACAGTCACCCAGGTCAGTGGCAGGGTGGGAATGAAACAAGGGGCTTTGATAGTGCATTCAGGACCTCTGCCCCCAAGAAGAGGGATGTCAGAACCAGGGCTGAGAAGGGGTTGGCAAATGGGTCAGCAGAGCGGGGGCCCCTGCAGCCCCACAAGCTATGAGCTTCCTGGCAGAGGAGGTGTCCTCCAAGCAGAGGTTGGGGCACAGGTGCTCCTGGTGGAGGGAACAGCATTTAAGGAAGCTCTGAGGTAAGTAAGGGTAGGGTGTGTTCGGGAAATTCATCATTGCTCAGGAGTCAGGAGAAGGGAGAGGTAACAGGGTGGGTGGTGTTGTCAGGATCCCGATCCCAGGAGGCCTTGGAGCCAAGAGGAGGGGCTGGAATTTCATTCTACAGGCCTACTGTGTTCCAGGCCTGGGCTGAGCCCTCGGGACCCCAAGATAGGCACATGTGTATCCTCCTTGCCTCATGGCCCAGAGGTGGGGACCGTCTGGAGAGGGGTCAGAGGGCAGAGGGGTGTGAACCATCACTCTGGTTTCTACAGGACCCCCAAGGTTCAAATCTTAGTTCTGTGATATCTTCACTGTGTGACCTGGGGCAAGTCACTTCATCTCTCTGAGCCTTGGTTTCCTCCTCTGGAAAGATATTGTCAGAACTCAGTGAGGTCATTCTTTCATTCATGGATTCATTTGTTCACTATTTTTTGAGCACCTACTATGTGCCAGGCACAAGACTGGGCACTAGGGAGACAGCAATAGCAAAACCCCTCTGTGATAGAAGAGGTGGTGTGGGATAGCAAGAGGTGGTGTGGAATAGCAAGAAGTTAAGAGTATGGACTCTGGAGCCAGATGACCTGGATTAGCTCCTGGCCTACCACTTACTGGCTGTGTGACTTTGGGTGAGTTGCTTTACCTCTCTGAGCTGAGCTCTCATCTGTAAAATGGGATAATTATAATACCTGCCTCATAGGGTTGTTATGAGGACATAGGAATTAGTACATGTAATGTGTTTAGCACAGAGTCTGGTACACAGTAGGTATTCAATAAATGTTCTCCATGCTTGTGCCCGAATGGGGGAGATAGGCAATAAGCAATCAGATGATGGATGAGTAGACAGGATGGTGTCTGAAGTGACAATATCAGGAATTCACGCCAAGGGGCATACACAGTTACTCAAGGGCTTCTTCTTTATCTCTTTCTGAGCCCAGCTTGGACTGTGAGAGGCGCCTTACTTAGGTTTGGAAATCTGTGCGGAAGATGGGAGTCCATCTTTGCTGATCCAGAACCTTAGGGCTGAGCCTTGGAGTTAGGGAGGGCAGAATGTTCCTACCACCCCTGCCCCTGTGCTCCCTGCACCCCATCCCCAGCGCTGTTCACAGTTTGGGTGGCTGGGGCGAGCTGGGGCCTGCTTGGTGGGTCCCCAGTAATGACACTCATTACACAGGTGTCTGGGAGTGCAGGGGGAGGTGAAGGCCCCAGGGCGGCATTCACATGGCACCCAGCCAGCCCACCCCAGGCCCTTCCTCATCCTTTATGAGTCTGGTGCCCAGGGCGGGCGGGCGGCTAGGGCAGAGGAGCTGGCGCAGGGCCAGCTGGCGCCTGGTGAAGGAGGGAAAGTTGAGAAGTTTGGGTGCCAAGAGCTGGTGTGGAGGATGCGGCAGAAGGTGCTGGGGTGGTGGTGGTGGTGGTGTGTGTGTGTGTGTGTGTGTGTGTGTGTGTGTGTGTGTGTGTGTGTGTGTGTATGTGCACGCGCCTGTGCACGCACACATGTGGAAGTGTGTACAGGGCCATCATGAATCTGTGTATTGTTCTAGGTACCCCTCCCACCCATCTGTGAGGAGGTGAGGGTCTATTTAGATGAAGCATTGGCAGTCCCCAAAGTGGGCCCCAAATCTCCACCATACGTTTCACTAGTTCATTTATCCTACACTAACAGGTGGGTGCCAGGATGTGCCCGGCCTGGGCCTGGTGACGTGAGAACCAGTGCTGGTCCAGTCCTAGGCTCTACTATCTAAAGCTCCAAATCCATGGAGAGACAGACACCAAACAGGGGGAACATGATATCCCAATGGAGCCTTTGGTAGAGGGAAATAAGGCAGGTTGATAAGGGAGAGCACAGCAGGATGGGGTCAGGGAGGGCAGCCTTGTTACTGAAGCCTAAAGGATAAACCAACATGGCAAGATCTGGGGGAAGAGAGTTCTGGGCAAGAGGAACAGCAAGTGCAAAGGCTCTGAGGCAGCAATGGCTCGGCATGGTTCTGGGGCAACAGGGAGGCCCTAGGTAGAGGAGTAAATGAGGAGAGGGGGTAAGAGGTGAGGTCAGGTATGGGCAGGGCCAGACCTCATGGACCAGACTCAGAAGTATGGATATATTCTGGGTACAATGAAAAGCTTGGCACATGGCAGGCACACAGATGGAGGCACCCCCAGGGTGAATGGGTTTGAAGAGAGTGGGGGCCAGGCCCACTGGCTGTGAGAACCATCAGAGTGTAGATAGGAGCGTGGGCTGCTCAATTTGTGTTTGAACCTATTCTCCTGGGTTCAAACCCCCTGGATCCTGGAGCCTATTATTAAGTGGCTGCACCCCAGGGCGCCTGCCTTTATCCCAGACACAGCCTGGCCCGCCTGCCCCAGGATCGACCCTGGCCCCCAGAAGGGAGTGGATGCGCAGAACTGGTGAGCCCCCTGTGCCCGCCCCAGCCCCTGCCAGGCACCTTGCCAGGGCCAGATCTGCTTCTAAGAGCTGGAAGGAGACAGTGGAGCAATTAACTTAGTTCACAGGCAGGGAGACTGAAGCCCAGAGAAGGAAAGTGTATGTCCCAGGCCATGATGGCAGCACCCAGGAAGTCTCTACCATAACTCATAGTTCTTCTCACTTTCTCCCCTTCCCTGGGCTCCTCACATCATGACTCCAGCCAGGGCAGCAGTTGGATCTGGGTAGGGCCAGAGGGAAGAGCTGGGGCCAGTTTGGAAGGCCTCTCTTTACTGGGCCCTATAAGAACTGCCCAACAGTTTAAATAGTGAGTTCCCCATCACTGGAGGCATGCAAGCAGACCCAGAAAACAGCCCTTCACCTGCTTATGGGGTTGTAGAGAGACCACTTACCCTCAAGCTTTATGATTCCACAAGGCCTTAGGCCAATCCTGCTCTGTTCAGGCCTCGGTTTCCCAGCTATAAACATATATGAGTGACCTTGATAAAGGAAGAGCCTTGATAATCAAACTTTCCTGCTTCTGACCCTTCCTTGGCTCCCCAGGCCTCAGAAGACAGCTCCAACCCTCACCACGGCCCAGATACTACACAGGCCTGGCCCCTGAGGCTTCTCCCTCCTTCTCTCTGATGAAGTCACCCTGCCTATTCACTGTTGTTCAGGTCACTGCCCCTTCTTGCTTCAGGGTTTTTATAGATGCTGTGACCACTGGATGCCAGGCCAAGTGCTTTCCATAATTTAAATCTCTCACCAGCCCTATGAAATAAATAGTATTATGGGATCCATTTTATTGATGAGGAAATAGAATCTCAGAAAAGCCAAGTTTCTTGTCCAAGGCTGCACAGCCTGAAAGCAGAGGAGTCAGGATTTAAATTCAGGCCATCTCGGACTTAACACCACTCTCTTTTCTTCTTTATTTATGTAGCTCATTTTCGTCTTCAAAACTGCTCAGCAATCTCCTCCTCCAGGAAGTCTTCCCTAACTACCCTCCCACTCCTTCTCCCATGATCATCCTCAATTTCCCCATTTCTGCGCTGATCACCTTGCCTCACAATTATCTTTCATTTTTCTTAACAGCTTTATTGAGATATAACAGATATCCAATAATCGGCACATATTCTAATGCACACTTTGACATATGTATGTGCTCATGAAGCAAGCAGAACAGCCGAGATGGTAAACTTGTCCATCACCTCCAAAGGTTTCCTTTTGTCATTCATCCCTGCTGCCCCCCACCTCCACACTCCCATCACCAGGTAACCACTGATCAGCTTGCTGTTGCTGTAGATCAGTCTGTGTTCTCTAGAATGTTCTGTAAGTGAAATCATATAGCATGTTCTTCTTTGTTGGGCTTCTTCCCCTCAGGATAATGATTTTGATTATGATTCCATGTTATTATGACCATTATCTTTTTAGGTATCTGCCTCCCTCCCCATCAGACTGTGAGTTCTGTGGGCCAGGAGTTTTGTCTTTTAGCTCTGTGTTCCCAGCACCTAGCGCTGGGTTGGGCGCACAGGAAGTGCCTCATTAGATTGAGTGACTGGATGGAGGATGAGGATGTGCCCAAATCGGGGAAGGGCTGGCACAGCTGCATGGCAGAGAGGAGTCCAAAGGCTGGTTTGAAAAAAACAGCTCCAAAATGATCCGGAGGCCCTGTGGCCCCATCAGATAAGCACATTCGCTCATCCCTGTGGCTGCCTCCCTGGAGCAAAGATGTGGATTGCACAAGGCTTGGGCTGAGGAGGTGCTTCGTGGCTCCTTATCTGACGTGGGCGCTCAGATCAATGTTCTAGAACTGCACAGCCCACACCTCCCAGCAGGCTGCATGGCTTGGGCTCCGACAGCAGCAGTGGGCGGGCAGGTGGGTGGCTGGAAGGGGAAGTGGCTGCCCAGCCCTCCCCAAACCAGTCGGACTCCTTTGCAGAGGTTTCTGGAGGTGCTGCGAGAGCTGAGTAAGGGCGAGGAGGAGGCCATAGTAAAAGAAGGAGGAGGAGGGAGGAATCATTTAATTAGTGGATATTATAGGGAATTTCCAGTTCATGCCCCATCAGGCCGGGCAGGGAAGCTGTGGGATTACTCAGGCGGTTTCCAGGTACCAGCCTCAGCCACGAAGGCTCAGTGCGGTCAGAGTCCTCCAGGTCTCCACTGCGGGCTGAACAGTCAGCTAGCCAGGGTGAGAACGTGTCGGGGTGGACACAGCTACATCCTGAGAAGAAGCCTGCAGCAAAAACTGAATGCAAACAAGTGCTTTCTGCATTGGTCCTATTGCTCATTTCCCAGACTGAAAAAGTGAGGCTGGGAGCTGTGGAGTTGGCTGAGGTCACACAGGGGTCGCTGGGGAATGAGGAGAGCCTAACGACCATGGGTCATTTTAGAGTGACTCCAACAATAACAACATTCTTTTGACAAATGCTTATAGAGCACCTACTGTGTACTAGGCACTGTGCTAGGCTCTGGGGATTAAAGGAAAGAGAGTCCTGGGCATAAAGTGTGCATTGCATCTTACCTCCAGATGGAAAAAGATTTTGAGGGCAGAGGCTGTTTTATGGAGCTTTGTTTTCCTGTTTGTGGAAACGAGTTTGGACCAGGCTAGCATTTCTCAAATGGGGCTCTGAAGGACACATATTCTCTGGGATTATTAATAGGAGCGATGTGAGATAAGGGTTCCATGGTCCAGTGATTTGGAAATTACTGAGTTTAGCAATGATCATCTACTGCAGGACTTCTCAGAGTCTTAGCAAGCTCAGTGAGATCTAGGTGGAGGGTGTTCTGTGAGTTATCCTCTGAGATCTCTAAGATAATTTGTTCACTGTTTTCCTGTCTTTATGAATCCTTGTTTGGATGCCACCTCCTCCAGGGAGACTTCTCTGGATGGCAAATGACTTGCGTTCCCCCTTATGAAGATGCCTACCTGGAGCTCCCTTTGGCCTCTTCATATTTTCCACTTTCAGTTGTAACTATCTGTTCCTGTCAATAGACTGTGAGCTTCTCAATGAAGGGACCAGCTGTGATTCATCTCTTGGTTCTGGTACAGGGGACAGAATGAGTGGATGGAGAATTTAATGGATGGAAGGATTTGATGGATGGGGGTAGTCAAATGGGTGATTTAATGGCTGGGTACATGGGTGGATGGATGAGGGAACTGTTTATGGATGCGTGGAATGGATGAGGAGATAGATAAATGAAAGAAGAGATGACTCTATGAATGAAATAACAAACTATTGAAATGGATGGATGAATAAAGAAATTAGTGGATAAATAAACAGACAGGTGGATGATGGATAGACGGTTGAAGAAATAAATGGATGATGGATAATAAACTATGAGATGGATGGTGTGGATGATTTCTTGGTTGAATACTGTGAATTATTGATGGATGAATGAGTACATAAACAAAATAAACATGTAATTCAATGAGTAAATAAATTAATAAATAAAAGGATGGATGAATAACTAGATGGCTAGAAAAGTAAACACATAAAGGGATAAATGAATAGATGGTTTAGTGATTCCATGAGCAAATGCTTGGGTGGATTGATGGATAGTTGGATGTATGGATAGATGAGAGAGTGGATGGGTGGATGGGTCAGTGGATGAATGGATGAATGAATAGATGAGTGAGTGGATGGGTGGATGGGAGAACAGATGGATTCAGGTAGGTGAGTGGATGGATGTACAAGTGAATGCATGCAATGTCATAAGGTCTGAACTAAGGTCAGAATGACAGAAACATCCCTTCATGCCTCCCTGATGCAGCGGTTTACCAAGCTTTTGGAGTCTGAAAGTTTAATGAAAGCAGTGAACCACGTCCCCAGAAAATTGCATGTAGACATAAAACATTGACAGCAATTTTAAAAGGGTAGCTGTCTTTGAGCCTAGTAACTACCTACAGACCCTAGGTGAGGAATCCTAGTGCAGGGCAATTAGTTTCCTTCCATTCTTTGAGCCCTGACCTTGGAGGGGAACCCAGGCCTAGAGGGATAAAGGCAGCTGAGATGGGAACCGTGGTGTCCCAACGGGGTGGGGGGGCACTTGTGTATCCATTTGTTCATTGCACAGCATTGTCTGTGGCTTCTCTGGATGTCTGAGAAGATCCATGTGAGAAAACAAAGCTGCCTCTCATAGTGGTAAGTGTTTGGAACTTAAAATTAGACTTATTTCATTTTTAATCTAATTTCTATATTTACTGGCTGGGTGACCTTAGGAAAATTAATTCACCACTCTAGGCCTTCGCTTCATGTATAAAATAGGGACAGCAATAATCCCTATCCTACTGGGTAAAATATGTAAACAAGTATGTAAAGCTTATATAGCCCAGTGCTCAGTAAGTCCTCAGTAAAGGCTGGTGAACCAGGGGTTCACCATCCTGACCCCTAAAGTGCTCATATTCTGGTAGGAAAGACAGATAAGTAAATAGGATGCATTCAACATGGGTGACTGGGCAGTGGTGGGGAATCCTGAGATGTCACATCTGGGGTCCATCGGCACTTGGCATCATTTATTTACACATCTCCTTCTAGCTACAGGCTGCAGTGACTAGGAAGCTACAAGCCACATTTGCCAGCCTCCTGAACAAGGGCTCTGTATGTTCCTTATGTCCCGCCAGTCAGATGCTCTCCAGTGAGATTCAGGACATGGATGCCATCTTGGTTTTGCCCTGGCTCTCTTTCTGCTGGTGAACATGGGCATGGACTGCATATTCTTGTAGTAACATACCTTGCCTGGTTACCAGTTTGGGGGTCTAGGAGTGGTGGCAGTGGCTTCCTAATCTCTGGATTGCTGCTACAGTGGTGTATTGTCAAAGCCAATAGTTCCCACAGTAGCAGCCTGATTATCCACCATCCTGACTGGCTGAGGGGGCACCTCCCCAGATAGGCCAGTTCTTCTGTGTTGTTCTGGAGCCCCTCCAGCCCTTCCAGTGATTTTGTAGCACTCAATTCCCTGTATTCATCTCTTCTGTGTAAAACACCTGGAGGGGTTTCTAGTTCCTGCAGGTAGAGTCTGACTTGCACACAGGGGCTGTAGAACCCCATGGGTACCTAAATCATACTTAGGGGGTCAGGGAAGGTTTATGAAGCCCATGGCACCTAAGCCAAGCGCTGAAGGGCATTTGTGCAGTAGTCACAATAGCTGGGGGGGCAGAGAGAACAGTATTTCAAGCAGAAGGAATAGCCTGTGCAAAGGCACGGAGATGAGAGAGAATAGTATATTGGAGAAATGAATGTAGTTCAGACTGGCTGGTCAGTATGGAGCACAGGGAGAGGTCCCTGGACCAAGCAGGGTTTTCCTTGGTCAAGGTGTTTGAGCTTCCTTTTGAAGGTGATGGGGAGCTACATCTGATAGCTGCAGGAAACAGTAAATGTCACCCAGCTGCTGTGGGAAACTAGATTTGGGGATGAGGGCATGCTCATGCAGGGAAACCAGTGGGGAGGTACGTGTAGTCACCCAGAGAAGAGGCAAGAAGCAGACAGATCTGAAGGACAGTGAGGCTGAGACTTCCTGGCCTTGGTGACCAAGTGGTTTGAAGGTGTGGAGGAGAAGGCATTATATACTCAGGCTTCTGGCTTTGGCCATTGGATAGATAGTGGGGCCATCTGTGACAAGGAAAACTGAGGCAGGAGCAGTTTCAGGGCAAGCTGCTGAGTTCACTTTGGGTGCATTGATTTGGAGGATATCTGGGCTGTCCAGGAGTGGGCTTCTGGGAAGCATGCAGACCTGCAGGCAGAGAAATGAGAGGCCAGGGCAGAGACAAACAGATTAGATGTGGCCAGAGGCCCACACTTTGGGGGGAAATGAGGTTCCTAGGGACTAGTGAAATACTCATCCAACTAACACCAAGGGAGAACCCTGAGACAAACCCTATCTGTTCATTTTTGCATACCCACATCCTGACCTAGGGCCTGGCTGGTTGCCAAATAAACCAGGAAGAGACTCTGGGGCCAAGCCCTGGAGGATGGACTGGGTTCTAGCAGGAAGAGATGGGGCAAAGCCCCGGTGGTTGAGTGTGTGAGGCCTGGGTTTGAGTCTGACTCCTCTGTGTGCTTGTGGTAGGGCCCTGGGCCAGTCATTTTCCCTCCCTGAGCCTCTGTTTCCTCACCCGAAATTGGTCACAAAGGAACATGGTAAAGATTCAAAGAGATGTTTGTGGAACCATGAGGGGTGTGGTGGGGATGTGACCAGGCCGCTGAGGGCAGGGCTTTGCAGGAGGCATAGAGTTACCTACTTCCTGGGGTTGCAGGGCCACTGGGGACAGGAGAGAGAAATTAGGATCTGCCTGGAAGACACATCCACAGGTGTGTCTCATGTGGGACAGGAGACCTCAGTTCCCATCCAGGCCCCCTATCCCCAACAGCCAGCAGGAGTGGGCACAACCCTCGGTCAGGCTGGGTTTGCTCCTTCTCTGGCTGCTCCATTTGGCTGGCAGAGTTTGCAAACTGGAAGCCCAGGGGACTGAACCTGGCCCCTCGGGTGGGCTTTGTTTGGCCCACACAGAATTTTTTAATGAATGGAGCCAACATGGAGAAATCTCTAGGTATTACATAAAACCTGTCTTTCTGGCTCCCCGTGGGAAAATCAGAGGATCTGATTGCTTGAGTCCTAATTCTCAAGGGGCTACACTCAGCTTTAGATGGTGCCCCAGTCCCTACCACTCCCTCTTGTCTTTCTGAAATTATGGCCAAGGAATAGTAATAGTTATCATCCTACCCTGGCCCTCTTCATTTATTTAAAACCTCTGCCTAACTCGAACTCCTTGGGGTCACTGTTCGCCTTTCCGCTCGCCCCACAAGGCCTAGCACCACGCCCTGAGGGATGGGCTGAGACTTGGCTAGGGCCAGCGGACCCGTGGGAGGAGGACCCACATCTGCTATGAGATGTGTCAGCTGGGCCTGGTCACACTCTCCGTAGCTCATCCCTGAGGCATGTGGGACAGGCGCTGTGCTCTTGACCCAGCCACGGTGGCAGGCGGGGCCAGGCCTGGAGATGTGGTATATGTCAAGGCCACATGTAGCAGGCCTGATCTTTCAGCTACAAACACATTGGCTGAGAAGAGGAAAGGAGGAGCAGAGAGAGACTGAGCTGCTTTAGCAAAAAGTACCCAAAACACAGAGGCAGAAAGACCCAAATTCACACTTAGTTGTTGTGTGACCTTGGGCAAGTCACTTCGCCTCTCTGAGCTGCCACCTTAAGGTGGAGCCAAAGAGAGGCCCCACCACTAGTAATATGGCTGATGTAGGGCTTAAACACCAGAGGGGCAGCCCAGAATGTAGTAAAAATCACAGACTTTGGGGCCAGATCAACCTGCCACTTGTGAGCTGGTGACCCTGGGCCGTCACTCCTCTGTCTGGACCCAGCAGCAAGGGGCATAAGTGCCGTTCCAGCTGAGTCCCTCACCAAATTTTTCTGAGGGGTAAAAGAATTCACTCATTCAACAAATATTTATTGAGCACTTCCTGTGTGTCAGGGGACACAGCAGGACATGAGACAGTCAAAGGTCTCTGCCCCCACAGAGTTCACACTTTTGTGGGGTGAGCAGACAATAAACAAGATAAATAAATTGTATATTATATTTGAAAGAATCAGTGCTACAGAGAGAAATAAAGCAGGAAAGCGAGATGGGATGTGCTGGGAATTTAAATAGGTGGGTCAGAGAGCCTCACTGAGCAGGTGATGTCAGAGCAACAATCTGTTGGCAGTGAGAGAGGGTGCCATCAGGGGGAACAGTGTCCCAGACAGTGGGAACAGCCAGTGCGAAGGCCCTAAGGTGGGGTGCAGCGAGGAAGAAGCCGGTGAGGTGGAACAGAGGGAGAGAGGGAGAGTGGGAGGTCGGGGGCAGAACACGCAGGGCCTCTTGGGTCAGTGCAAGGACTACAGCGTTTTCCTGCATGAGGTGGGAGCCATGGAAGACTGAGCAGAGGAGGGACATGGTCTGACTTGGGTTTTCACAGGACCCTTTTGGCTGCAAGTGGAGAATGGACTGTAGAGGCCAGGATGGAAGCAGGAAAACCAGGGGACATGATTGCAATAGAGGGGCCTCTTAGTGATCATGTTCCTCCCCTGCTATAAAATCTTCAAGGCTCCCCATCATCCCTGGACAAAATGTCCTTAGCATAATATTTCAGGCCCCCATGACCTAACCCTGGCCTCGTCTCCCTCCACCCAATAACAAGATGTTCTTCCTCTGCTGCCCACTTGGAGCTGTCCCGCTTTTGCTCATGCTGTTCCTGCTTGTCCCTGCTTTGTGACCCAGCTCTTGTGTGGCCCAGTCCCACTTGAGCTAGGAGTTAGAAAAGTGAGAGGGAGAGAGGAAGGCCCATTCCCCAGGAGGTTTGGGGAAGACCAGGTCTTATCTCTCTTCTCCTCCTCAAATCCAGCCCAGGACCTCTGCCAGCTAAGGGCAGGTTCAGCAGGTGAAAGTGGGTCTATAGCTCACATGTACCTGCAGAGTGTCCTTGAGCAAGTCACATGCCCTCTCTGGGCCTTGGTTTTTCTACTCTGTAAAATGGAGAGGATAATGAACTTCCTCACTGGTGGTTCAGATGATGGTGCCTGTGAATTTGGGGCTGTTGCAACCACAGGAGTGGTTGCCCTGGAGAGGATGTGGGCAAACACCTTCTCCCAGTTGTGCCAGGCCCACCCAGGATGGTCTGGGCTGATGCCCTCAGCAGTCCTGGCATCTCCAACTTGGTTGTCCTCGAGTTATCTAAGCACCCACTGGGTGTCTAGCCCTGACTCTGTATCTAGGTAGGGACAGAGGCCAGAAGACCTGGGTTCAAATCCAACTCTGCCACTTAGTAGCCATGCCATCTGGGCAAGTTAACCCCTTAGTTTGCTTATCTGTGAAATGGGGAGATTAAGAGTATTTATCTCCTAGGGTGATAAGAGAAGACAGTGAGATGACACAAATAATACACTCAGCACGTGGAATAAGAACCTGAACAATGCTAGCTATTATTATTATCATTATCTCTGTTTACCAGTTGTGTGGCCTCAGGGTGTCACTTCCCTGTGCCTCAGTTTCCTCCGCTGGGAGATGGGGTAATAATACTGCTGGCCTCATGGAGCTTCGATGAGTTTTAAGTAAGTGTAACATGTGTAAACGGTACCTGAAGCAGGATATGCACTTAGTGACTTTTCCAAAGATTTCAAATGTAGAATTTATTTAATTCAATACCAGAAGTCATCACTAACCTGTGAACAGTCCCTGTGAGTTCCTTTTATTGTCCCTGTAGTCAAACTCATAACTATTTGGTTTAACCAAACATAAAATAAATGAGATGAGGAAAAACCCCCACCCTCTGGACTTTCTGTGCAACAGCCCAACAGGCAAGGAGAGATACATGTGCTTCTAATGAAGAGCGGAGGGAGATTAACGTGATGGTATTTCACGCATTCTGACTACACAGCTGGGCCACCGTGGGCAAGTTCCCTCTCTTCTCAGACCCCCGGTCTCTTCTTCTCTATGATGGGAAAGACAGTTTACGACCTGCCCTGTCTGGTTCGTAGGATTATGGTTTGGGTCAAACCCATCATAGCTATCACTTTAAGTACCTCCTGTATGCAAAGTAATGTTGGTCACCTCCCTATCCCTGTCCACCCTCTCCCTTCCAGAAGGAAGGATTGGGTGCTGCGTGTTTCTCAGGAGAGGACAGTGAGGCTGGGGAGGTGGTTAGAGATGCGGGCTGAGGGCGGGAAGGAAGTGGGGGGCTGGGGCAGGCTGGGCTGACGCAGCTGTGATGTCAGAGACAGGCCACAGTGGTGGCCAGCCCCGTGTTGATGGTGTGCTCTTCTGGCCTGGCCCCGTGCCTCCTCAGGGAGGGGCCCCTCATCCCCCTTAACCCCTTCCCAGCCTCCCTTTCCCAGACAGCCATCCCCCAGGCCTGGCCTTGCCCACAAGATTCCCAGATTTCACAACTGGGGCTGGCGCTGAATCATGTACAGTAAGTCCGGGGAGAGAAACTCCTGGCTGCTTGGCGTCCCCGGGGCAGGACAACGGCCAAACATGCCCTCCCTCCCGATGGGCTGAGCGTCTGCCAGGGCGCCAGGGATCACCCTCTGGCCTGCTCACCAGCTGAGGGGTGTTAGGCAAGACACACAACCTCTCTGGGCTGTGCGAGGAATTGAGGGGTGGGGTCATATCTAGGGGACCGTGAAGCTCTGGAGGGCTGGGGGTGGTGAGGGTTAGTGGTGACCTGAAGCAAGTCCCTTCACCTTCCCGAGCTCCAGTTTCCTTCCCTGGAGAATGGGGTAATCAAGACTGTCCTCAGGGGCCCGTGGCGAGGATTCAGTGAGATGGCTTGTGTACAGTGCTTAGCACAGTTAGTGCCTAAGACATATTAGTGTTGCAATGTCAACATTCTTTAAGACCCTGGAGAAATTATTCTATCCTTTGGGTGAATCTCCCCTGGAACATCCACTCCTCCCTTCATGATATGAATTCTTATCTTTTAAAAACTTGTTCGTTACATCAACAAACATTTATTAAACACCACTGTGTTCTGGGCACTCTCTTGGGTCCCGGAGATACACCAGTGAATGAAACAGAAAAAACAACAACCCCCTTCTCCTGGAGTCTGTATTGCAATTGAGGGAATCAGAAATTTGAGGTTATTTCAGAGAGTTGGGAGGGCCCATCTGAGGAGGGGGTAATGAACAGAGACCTCAACAAGGAGAAGCCATTGTGCTGAGGTGTGGAGGCTGGTGCTCCAGGCAGGGAGCTGCAGGGGCAGAGGCTAGGCGATGGGGCTCAGAGCACATCTAGGGGCCAGCTGGGCCAGTGCGGCTGGAGGGTGGGGGTAGGGGTCCGAGGTGAGCTTGGCAGGGTGGGCACAGACCCCTGCCCTGGGCTAGCTCTTCAGACCCTAGGCTCTTCCTTAAACTGGTGCTGCCTGCAAGGACCTGGCCTCTCCCACTGGGGGGCCGAGGCCCAGGAGCTGCCAGCTCAGTGAAAAGCCTCCTTCCTGTTGGCCCAGGGCGCCAGGCCCCTGTGCTGAGGCTCCATCTGGGGCTGATTCCCTCCCTGAGGTGGGGGTCAAGCCCAGAGGGCTTTGGGGCAGGTGGCCCTGGGGAGGGCAGTGTGAGCCTCTCTGCCCGTCTGTAGTTCCAGACTTTGGCATTCACATCTCAGAGCCTCAGTGTCCCCCCAGGTGAGATGGGCATGATGCTGCCTCAGGAGGGATTGAAAGAAGGAAGAGGGGGCTCAGCCTTCCTTATCTATCCCTGCTCCCCTCCCGCAGCCCAGGGCTGACCCCTGTAAGAGGAGAAACCTCTAGGGGTCACCTGGGACCGGGCGTGTGCTCGCAGCTGGGCCAAGAGCTAGGACATGTGTGTGTGTGTGTGTGTGTGTGTGTGTGTGTGTGTGTGTGTGTGAGAGAGAGAGAGAGAGAGAGAAAGAGAGAGAGAGAGAGAGATTAAGACCCAGGAGCCACGAACGAGGGAAGAGGGACAGGTAGGCTTCCAAGGGCAAGGGGCAGTTGGAGCCTGGTTCTGGGGCCCAAGGGCAGGGGGCAACATGAGGCCTAAGTAATATCCTCAAGGGTATCTTAAAAGTCATTTATTTATTTCTAGAAAAGTCCTTCACCATTTCCTCTCAGGTCATGAAGCCCAGGATGGCTGACAGCATGGGTAGCTGTGGCCTGACATGTCACCTTTGCCCTCAGACTGAGGCATCTGGGGAGATGAAATAAGCAGATAACACAGTGTCTACATATGTGTGAGAAATAACACAGTCCCTGTGGGATAGGCTAGGTTCTTACCCCCATTGCATAGATGGAGAAACTGAGGCCCCAAGAGGGAGGAGCATTGCCCAGGTCTCCCTGCCAGGAGCATGGTGGAGATTCGATTTGAACCCTGGCCTGTGTGGCTTGCCACCACTCACAGCCCCAACCCAGCCCAGAGCTAGGGTTTTGGGGCCAAGATGGTGGTCAAAGCCAGATGTTTGTTGCATGTTGGGCCCCTGCACATCTGGAAAGGAACTGTCCTGGAGTTGAATCAGAACCAGGTGCAGCCCCTCTCCACCCTCCCCCAGGCTGGGAGTAATTATCTGCCTGGGTTAATGGTGTCCATTTCCGTCACCTTTCATCAAGGCTCTGGAAATTGCCAGGCAGTAATTAACCCCCACAGAACCCCTCTGAAGTTGGCACTGGAGGCAGACATGTTATTAAACCCATTTTTATGGGTGGGTAAACTGAGGCAGAGCCCACTGTGGCCTGGGTGGCTATTGTACTGCGATTACTCAGCAGCCAGATCCATTTCCACTTTCTTCACACAGGAAGCAGAAGGCTTGTCCCCAAAGTCCCCGACCTTGAGGGCTGAGCTGCAGGCAAGAGACCTGGCAGGCCCTGGACACTCCTTGTTCCCACCCTGTCATCTCTCAGAAGTGCAAGAGCATGGGTTTGGGACTGGAAGGAAGGGGCTGGGATCTGGATCTGCTGTGTGGCACTGGGCAAGCCATTAACTTCCTCTGGGCCTCAGTTTCCTCCTTAGTGAAATGGGAACAATTGTACTCACCTTGTGTGTCTGGAACAAAAAACACAGAGCCTATGGCTGATCCATCTCCTCACCCTCCCCTTGCTTTGGCCACACTGGCCTCATTGTTTCTTGAACACCCAGGCCAACTTCCTACCCCAGGATCTTTGGATGTGCAGTGCCATCTGCCTGGAATGTTCTTTCTTCAGGTCTCTCCATGGCTGACTCCTTCTCATCTTTCTCATTCAGCTGTCACCTGTTTAGCCTAGAGTGTCCCCCAACCCAACCCCTTACCCTGTTTTATTTTCGTAAGGCATTTATAAAGGCAACTCATTATTACCTTGTTTGTTTCCTTGTTGGCTGTCCGTCAGGGCTGGCATATTTGTCTTTTCATTCACAATGCATTTCCAGAGCCCAGCTCAGTGTCAGGCTCATAGTAGGTGCTTCAGAGATGATTGTTTTCTCCACCTCTTTCCTTGCTAGCTCCACAGTTAGTTAACTGGCTGTGTGACTCTCTCTTGTCCACTAAGGATGAACCGGCACCATTCTCTTGAGGGACTCAGGTAGCTTTGAAATTCCCAGGACTCCTGCCTCTTAACTCCCCAGGTAATAGGGTAGGTGAGGGGAGTCCTCCGCCCCAGCCCAATGTAGACACCCTCCTGCCCGCTGCGCCACGCTCCCTCCCCGTTGTCTCCGGCCCGCGGACTAACTCCAGGCAGATCCCCACCATCAGCCGCCCCTCCCTTGGCGTGTCTGTCAGTACCCTTGGGGGAAAGAATTTGGAAAGGGGAGGAAGAGAAAGAAAAGAGAGCAGGGTGCACGGAGATGGTTCCCACACCTGTGTAAATAATTTGTCATCTTAAAACTCGTCAAATATGCTCACCTTTAATGCCCGGTTCTTGGGCTTGTTTTCCTTGGCAAGGCCCCCACAGAAGTGGAATTTCTGCTGAAGGGAACCCAATTGTCATTTTCTAAGCATGTTCCCAGGCCAGGGGCTGGAGAGGACTCTGGCTGATGCTCCACTTCTGTCCCCAGAAGTACTGGAAGGTTCCTGGGATTTAGGGAGCAACCTCTAGTTCTGGAAGCTGTCCCAGAATTCTGGAATGTTGGAATTCAAACGGCCTCCTGCCCATTTTCCAGAGGAGGAACCTTAAGCCCAGAGAGGGAAGGGGTTGGCCTGAGGTCACACAGCATTCTGTGATGAGCTAGAGTTTGCCACTAGAAGTTGGGAAATTTGTGAACAGGCCAGCATCTCCTATCTGGAGGTAATAGCACCCCAGTTTCCTACTAGAGACCTTTCTTTTCCCCCATCTCAGCCCATGAGGTTTGGGGGCTTACCCCAGGACCTTGTCTCCGGGGATGGGCACAGGACCAGTTCTGGCTCCAGTGACTACTCCGGGGACGGGCCTGTGCTAAGCCTGCCAGTGAAACTCGATCCAGGGACTTTGGTTGCTGGGAATTATTTCTTAAGGAGATGCAGTTTTTCTATTGGACTGGCAGTGAGTCAGCCAAAGCCAGGAGCATCGGGGACATCACATGCAAGGGGCTGCCCGAGAGAGATCAGCACGGAGCCGGGCAGGTTTGATCCCCAGATCCAGCCCTACCTGGAATTAGACACCCTTGGGCTTCTTAGTTTAATGAACCACTACGTTTCCCATTTTTGGCTGAAAACTGGGCTAGTTTTCTGTCACTTGCACATGAAAGGTTCTGATTGACCCGCTGGGGCTGGGGGGAAGGGAACAGATTTCTAGTGGAAGAAACAGCAGGCATAGTGACCCCAAAGCAGTAATGCCAAGGGGACATTCAAGTAACAGGGAGAAGAAGAAGGGGGCACCCAGAGGGGAGTTTAGGAGTCAGTCAAGTGGTCAAGGAGAAGGGAGTATCTCCAGCAGAGGGAACAACCAATCTGAAAGCTTGATGGGGTAACAGTTAGTGAGGGCTGGCCGTGTGCCAGGCTTGTGGTGGGCACAACACGGAATTCAATCGGCGGCTCCTTAACTGCTCCAGCTGATGCAGGCTCCTCTGTTCTGGGAGCCAGACCTTCACACCTCCACGCCCTCATCTCTGCTGTGAGCCACCAGCATGCTTTCTCAGACACTCAAGTGTCCTCATTGGCGATGGACACCATTGGGCCACATGGCATTACTTTATAGGGAGCAGGGAAAGAGCATCAAATCACCTCGGGTCACGTAGTGAGAGCTATTCTCTATGCAAGTCTTTTATAGTCCTTTCTGTATATCAAGGAGGGTCTCTGGTGCTGACCTGCTCTAACACTGAATACTTATTAATCTCCCTTTGTGAAAAAGAGACGATCTCAGGCTCCACACCTTTGACAGACAATTGTATCAAGCTAGGCTTTTTAAGAGCTCTAGGATACGAAAAAGAAATGTGCAGCTTGAATTTTCACAGCCTTAGGGCCTCAATGATTGGACAGGTCACCACCCCTAGGGCCCCTCTCTCATGGTTTTTGTTCCTATAAATGTACCTTTTCCAGAATGTCAGATAAGTGGCTTTTTCTCACTGAGCATAATGCCTGAGATCACTTCATTGCATTGTGTGTTACCAGTAAGTTGTGCCTTGTTATTGCTAAGTAATATACCATTCATAGCTTGTTTACCCATTCACCAGTTGAGGGATATTTGGGCTGTTTCCAATTTTTAGTGATTGTAAATAAAACCATAATTAACATTTGCAAATAGGTTTCTGTGTGAACATATGTTTTTATTTATTTTGGGGAAATTTCTAGGATTAGAATTGCTGGGTCATATGATAAGTGTAGGTTTAACTAAATCAGAAACTGCAGAACTGTTTCCCAAGGTGCCTGTACCATTTTGCATTCCCACCAGCAATGCATGAAAGTTTCAGTTGCTTCCCATCCTTGACACTTGGTATTATCAGTTAAAAAAAATTTTTTTTTAGCCATTCTAGTAGGTATATATCACTGTGGCATTAACTTGAATTTCCCTAATGACTATCATTGAACATCATTTTATGTGCTTATTTGCCATCTGTATATTTTCTTTGGTGTAGTGTCTGCTCAAACTCTTTGTCCATTTAAAAACTGGATTGTTTTCTTAGTAATGGGTTTGGAGGGTTCTTTATATATTCTGGATACAAGTCAGTCCTTTGTCAGATACGTGATTTGCAAATATTTTCTCCCAGTCTGTGGCCTTTTTGTTCTCTTAACAGGTAGAGTTTAATAACATTGTTTTGTTTCCATTGTGATAATTTTTTCTGGTTATCTTTGATTTGTGGCCAGTGTCCTTGGCTTTTTTTCAAATCTAGGGATAATATGAAATGTTTCCTTTTATGATAAATTTATTTCAATGAAAGGGTAAGTCAACTTGAAAAAAAAAGTAATAGAATTGGAAAGTAGACTGCACAAAAATCATGAAAGCAGTTATTGGAATAACCAAAGTGGGGGCAGCTCTGATTCATTCCATCAATACATACTGACTGAGCACCCACCAAGCGTCAGGCTCTGTCTTAGGTGCTGTGACAGCAACGAACAAGAGAAACAATTGCTGCCCTTCTGGTGATGGCTTCTCTCCAGTGAGCTTCTCTTCATCCTTCACAAGCCAACTTGAATGACCCCTTCCTCTGTCCAGCCCTTCCCTGGAACACTCACCCTACGGCATTGCAACTTTCTGATCTGCGAGTCTTCCTGGGAAGGGGGTGTGTCTGCAGCTTCTGGTCGGGTTGCCCCGAGCCTGGTATATAGTTGCTCATAAACAGCACTTCACAAAACAGACACTGTTATGAGATGCCAAACACAAGTTTGCTGGTTTGATTGACTGAAATTAGCCAGGTCCCCCCCTAGTAAGTGGCCCAAAGCCCTTCCCTGCTGCAGTCTGGGCTGGCCCCAGGAAAACCAAGATCATCCCCCTTGAACTCCCCTCTGACAAAGACACCAGGAGAAAAAGCCTCAAGCAAACACCTTCAGCTCCCCTTTGCTCCCCACCCAGCACCCACCCTACCTTCCCTGAGTGGCTCACTGACTGTGCAAACACTTGCCAGGCATCTCCTTGCTCTGGCCTGGCCCTGCTGGCCACTTCCTCGGCCTCCCACCAGCCTTGCTCCTGCTCTTCCACACCAGCACCCATGCTCCTTCCTGCCTTCCGGCCTCTGCCCATGCACCTCCCTCTGTCTGGGACCCTCCTTCTCTATCTCTTTGTGTGACTGGCTACTTCTCCACCTTCAGTTATGAGCTTAAATGAGCCCTCCTCAGAGGCCCTCTCAGGCCACACTATCAAAAGCCTCCTTTCCTTCTACTTTTCATCCCAACATTCTGCTTGTTTTCTTTAGAGCATTGAAGACTCTCATTTCAGAATTTATTTGTATGTTCACTTGTGCGTTGTCTGTATCCCCCCATTAGAGCATCAGGTCACGAGGGATTTGGGTCTGGCCTTCTCTGTCCCTCCAGTGCTTGGCACAGGGCCCAGCCCACCGTGGGTACTCAAACATTTGATGAGTGCGTGAAAGAATGAGTACGTGAGCTCTCCCTTCTCAAGAGGCACCTAAAGCCAAGTTGAGCCCATCAGTCCGTGTGTCAGGCTAATGGTTCTCTGGACTCCTTCAGGGTGGGACCACATGTCCCTCTCCTGATCACCGTCTGGCTTCTGTGCCCAGCCTGATGTTGAATGCTGCTCACTGGGTCCACCCAGATTTGTGTCCTGCCAGCTGCCCACACTCGGGACATCCCACTTATCCTCGGAGCTGGCCTGTTAGAACTTGTTCCTGGGACATCAGGAACTGTGGGTCATGGGAGGGGCTGGAGATAGCTATGGAGGATTCAGGCAGCCGGTGTGGAATTCCACCAACTCACCGTGGAAGAGACATTTCAGCTCCCTTTCTGTCCTCCTGATCATGCCTTGGGAAGGAAAGGTTGCACTTAGGGCTTGTGTGTCTTTATCGCTTTCCTACCACCTGTTTCTTCTCTTTAAGAAGCAGAGAGCAGACCCCAAAGCCAGCCATCAGTGGCAGTCGTGTCTGGCTTTGTTCCACTCCTTTGTATAATTTGATAAATATCTTCAATTTATAGCAAGTACCTTAGATTGGCTTCTAATCTAATCTGTTTCCTAGAAGCAGACCCCTAAGAGAATAATTCAAAGGCAAGTGGTTTATCTGGGAGGTGACTCCAGAAAACACAGGTAGGGAAGTGGGGAGGTGAGACTTGGAGGGGGGGCAGCCAATACAGAGGGTGTTACTGAGCAAGTAACCCCTGTGGGCACGCAGGGATCAATCTGCTGTGGAACTGTGGTGTAGACCCTGCACCTCTGGAGTTATCCCACCTGGGTTTGGCTGAGTGGGGGTGGGGATGAGGGTGGCAAGAGAGCTGAGCAATGCATATGTCCAGTCCTGCATATGTCCACTCCTGCCAGTCCGTGGGTGAGGGCACCTCCCTGGAGTACTGATTCCCAGCCTGCTAGCCTGCTTCAGGTGGGCAGAGCCGGCAGGTAAAGGGCAGGTGCTGGCTGCTAGGATTTGGTCTGCAGGAGTGAAGTTGGACAGGATACCAGCACCAAATACCTCACTCCTAATACTAGTTTCACATTTAAAGCAGAAGTTTAAATAAAAATTTTACAGATGAGTTCTGACTTAAGGAAAGAGTACACAAATGGTGTGCAGGGGAACAGTGAATGTGGTAAACACTGCTATTTTTAAAGGCATTCAAAGCCTTTAACAAGCAGATATGTCTCTCTGTGACCCACAAGGATGGGTGTGTTCTGGCTGGTATAAAAACCACCCCCTTCTCCCAGTACACCTGCTTCAAACCCATCCCCACATTGCCCTGGACTCCTGGACATCTTGAAAATGGGCCATGAAGCTTGAAGGCCTTTGTGACCTGGGCCTGTTGGTTAAAAGGGTATATTCTAATGTCACAGAAAAGAGTAAGTGTGTGAAAATAGCCAAGGCAATTTTGAAAAAGAGCTAAGGAGGACTTGTCTGTCCAGTCATTAAAATACATGAGAGAGGTATAGAAAACAGAACAGCATGGTATTGGCATAGAAGTGTGTAAATTCATCAAGGGATGAGAACAGGGAGTCCAGAAAGCAACCCAGGTGTCCCCTGACCTAAGGGATGCAAAAGGCTTTGGAAAAGAGAAGACATCAGTTAGCATGGAATTCTCTGGATCATGGCTGGGCTAGAGCTTGGCTTCCCAATAGGCTCTCCATGTTTGGCCCTGCTTCTGATTCACCTGAAAGGCACTGGGGAGACTCATCCTCACTGCCCCCCACCCAGTCTACCCTCAGACAAACCTCAGAAGCTCCCAACACAAGATGACCTAGACAACAGGTGGCCCTGAGGAGGACATCGCTCCCTCTGCAGTTCTCTTTGAGTCTTTTGATGAACCCACAGAGAAAGCTTCCCTTGGTGCTGGCAGCCGTAACACGTCTCCAGAGCTTGCTCATCTCCCTTCATGAAGCAGAGCAGACCTCAGCCCAGAGCCCTCAACAGGCCACGGAATCCAGTTAGCATTTCATCGTGTTGTTTTGTGATCATTGTTTCTAAAATAACTTCCCACCTGTAGAAATGAATACTTATTTTTTGTTTCTGGTATGCTACAAATTTTCCTTTAAAAATCACTTTACTGACACAAGCTACAGCAAAGATGAACCTCCCAAGCATTATAAGCTAACAAATTCAGACACAGAAGGTCACTTATTGTGTGATTCTGTTTCTCTGAAGTGTCCAGAATAGATAGATCCATAGAGACAGCAGATGAGTGGCTGCCAGGGGCTGGGGTTGAAGTGGGTGGAGGGAGCCAGAAGCAGCTGCTTAGTGGGCACAGGGTCTCTCTCTGGGGTGATGGAAATGCTTTGCACCTAGTTAGAGGTGATGGTTGCACAGCAGTGTGAATACACCAAATGCCACTGAACTGTTCACTTTAAAATGGTTAATCTGATGTTACCTGAATTTCACCTCAGTAAATTATTTTTTAAAAAACCAATCGAACCAAAAAAAAATCAATTTGCTTAATAAAAAGTACTCATGGCTTTAAAGATGACTTTTAAGTGAGGTTTAGGAGATACCGGCTAAGACATTCACACCTCCAGGCCTTGGCTCATGCCTTGCCCAGGCCTGGAATACCCTCTCTGCTCATTGATGGACTCCTGCCCATCCCTGGGAACCCAGGCCACACCTCACCTCTGCAGGAAACCCTCCCTGATTTATATAGCCCATTGGGCGACCAGAGTGGTCAGGTGGGCCCAGTCTTGCAGCCCTTCAGACCTGGAAGCAGAACCCAGCCTGACTGCTACTGGTGGGGAGGAGTCTCTTAGCCTTGGGCACATTGCTTAGCCTCCTCGGGAGGACCTCAGTTTCCTAAAATGGAGGTCCATGATAGCTGTTATACACAAGGTGGAGTTACTACATAGAAAGTTTATGCATAGTAGGTGCCCTTGATTCACATGTGGTGTGCAACACCCATCACACCGTAATTGCACTTATTTGTCTCCTATTTCCAGGCTTGGCCTTCATGGTCTCTGTACCCAGACTTCCCACACAGGGATCGTGCACAGCAGGTCCCCAAGGAAGGTATGTTGGCTGATGCCCAAAGGAATTCCCAGCATCCTGCCTTCTGTCTACCTCCACTGCTCCCATCCTGGTCCAGCCCCCTTCGTGGCTCATCTCGACTATTGCAGTTACCCTCTCCCTGGTCTCCTGGCTCTGTCCTGTCCCTCCCCACCCCCAGTCCACTCCCCATATACAGCCAGAGGGATATCATTAGATCTCAAGTCAGATCCTGTCATTCCCTGCTTAGAACCTTCCAGAGCTTTCATCTTGCTCAGAGTAAAAACTGAAGTTCTCCTCAGGGCCCATAAAGCCCTGCATGATCACCCCACCTGCAACCCTCACCATCACCTCTGCTGTCATCTCCACCCACTCAGTAATCTCCTTGCTGTTGCCCTAAAACTCCAGGCCCCCACCTCTGGGCCTTTGCACCTGCTGTTCCCCTTGCTGAGGACCCATCCTCCAGTATCACCCACTGCTCACTTCCTTACCTCCTTCAGGCCTCGGTTCAAATATCCCTTGTTCAGGGATGCTTTTCCTGTCTTGCCGGATCTTGCTGGACTCCAAGATCTCTTCCTGCCCTAGGAACAGCCCTTGGCTGGGTCCTGAGCCCTGCCCCACATCTCAGGCAGAGAGCAGAGGCTCCCAGGCCTCTCTCTGGACTTTGAGGCCTGAGGTCAGTCACAGAGGCAGACAGTGCTCAAGCTGGCACAGAGGCCTCTGCTTGCCCGCTTGCCATGGGAGGTGGCCCTGCCCTGCTCATGCAGATTTCCAGGGTGCAGATGGGAAAGTTCCACAGCCTCCTCCATTTACCTGAGTTGGGCTGACTCAGACCCTCACCCCGGCCAGAGGGAGCTGCAGCTGCCCTGCCCAGCCCCTTGATGGGAAACAGCGCTGCTGAGGCCTGGCCTGGCGGCCCGAGCACTGACTCACCTCGCCCCGCCTAGCCTCTGCCCCTGGAAGCCACACCTTGCTCTGGCCAGAGACCGCCAGCCTTTTGCTCCAGGGAGCTTTCCCACTGTCCTTTGGCTGGCAGTGCTTTCTGTCGGGAGCCGGTCTGTTCCTTCAAGCCCAGCCTAAAGGCCTTCTCCAGCCAGGAAACTTCAGAGACTCCCCTGGCCAGAAAGTAAAGAGGTAGTGGGAGAGGAAATAATAATAAAATAATACTATTATGCAATAGTAATAGTAACTAGCCATGCTTCCCACGTGCCAGGCACTGTACTAAACACTTTCTTGTGTTAACTCATTCGATCCTCACATAATCTTATGAGGTAGGGACTTTCACTTCCCAAGGCACAGAGTGGTTAGTCACTAGGCCAAGGTTACCAGCTTGGATTTGAATCTAGGCAGTCTGGATGTCAAGCTGCCATTCGCACCTCCCAGATTTGAGAACCAAGTGGAGGCCTCTGAGGCTAGAATCCAGGGAGCTGGGGAGGGAGGCTGTAGGGTCCTGGCTTCTTCCCCACAGTGGGAACCAGTCCCTTTTTCAGGGGATAATCCTCCTTGCCAAGCACAGGCCAGTCCTTGGTCCCTCTATCAAGGTGAATCCTCAGAACACAAAGTCTGGGCAATCCACCACAGCTGCTGAAAGAGCATTCACACGTGTGGAGCAGGCCTGTGTCCTGAGCATCTAACCCACTGATGTCTGCAGCGGCCCTGGAAGGTGAGGCTGGTAGCTGACACCTGCTTTGCAGAGGCGGAGACTGAGGCCCGGAGAGTAACAGGATTCGCTCAGGTTCACAGAACCAGGATGTGGCAGAGGCTGAATTCCAAACTGGGATTATTCTGACACCACAAGGCAAGAGTCTCTTCTACTGGGTGGTGACATAGCATCTCAGTGAACAACAGGACAGGACCCAGATGTCAGAAAAAGCCTGGAACTTCAGTCACATTGCCCTCTCATTCCAGCTTTCCATTAACCTCCTGCCCAATCCATCCAGCCACTCACCCACCACCCAGACATCTGTCTACCTGTTCTTCCATTTTACTGTCTAGCCCCTCCATCCATCCACAATTCTTTCCACCTATCCTCTCATCCTCCTATCCATTTTTCTCTCCTTCCTACCTTCTTTTCTTCTATCTATCCATCCTGCCATCCATCCATCCATCTATCCATCAATTTAAACATCATCTACCCACCCACTCATAAAGTTATCCATCAATCCATCTTTCCACCCATCTACCCTTTCACCTACCCGCCCATTCATCTGCACACCCATCTATCCCTTTCCATAGCCATTCATCTATACATCCCACAAAGGTTTATTTAACTGATGGCTGCTGTGCTCAAGTCTTCAGATCATTGTGCCTTGAGCCAGAAGAAAGACACTTAATTAGTTTTCTGCTTATTTGTTGTTCCAGGAAGGCTAATTGTGGGGTTTGTAAACAGTCCTTTGATGGCTGGGGAGTTGCGTAAGAGGACAGTTAAATAAACAACTGCTGGGTGGAAACAGTCAGTGCTGGTACACAGTGGGTCCAGAGTCATGACCCGCCTTTCACAGCGGGAGGAGGGCTGTGTCCAGACAGAGTGGAGGCTTCAGGGTCAGAAAGGAAGTCAGAATAATGGGAACAGTAGCAATAATGGCTAACACACTTGTTGAATGCTTACTGTGTGGAGATGCTATGCTATGCACAGCCCTTACATCAAATCTAGATGTGAGCAGCTGTCATGATCCCTTTTATGGGAGGGGAAACTGAGGCTTGCCACGTGTACATGGTCACACAGCTGGGAGGCAGCACATCACACCAGTCTAGGCCTGTGTACAGCAATGATGGTAATCACAGCAAATAATTATATAGCATTCACTATGTACCAGACACCTGTTCTGAGAGTCTTCTTTACCAATACTCATATACAACCCTACGAGGTCAGTATTATTATCATCCCATTTTACAGATGAGAAAATTGAGGTTGAGAGACAGAAAGTAATGTACTAAGATTACTGAGCTAGGCAGAAGCAGAAAATTTTTAATTAAATGTCTGGACTCAAAATCCTCCTCTTAATCTTAAATGTTACTCAATGAAATGCACCTTATATGCATTTAACTTAGAAAGATTCAGTCAAACATGGTTGGCCAAATATTTTTTAAATCATTTTTTATCTCTCTATTTTATGTATCTAAAAATACTGTAAAATTTTAACTTGATTTTGTCTTTTTTGTTGCTTTGTTTATGGGTTTGTAAACTTCTGTAAAGGACCAGATAATAAATGTTTTAGACTTTGTGGGCCATATGGTCTCTGTTGCAACTACTCAATTTGGCTGTGGTAGCTGGAAAGCAGCCACAGACAAGATGAAACCAATGGGTGTGGCTATGTACCAATTAAACTTTATTTATAAAAACAGGTGGAGGGCCGGATTTGGCCCTAGGGCTATAGCTTACTGACCCCTGACTTTGTGCATCATACACAAATTTATATTCACCAAACCATACTCTATTGCCCTTTTATGAGCAACAAAAAGGATTTTCAAGGGCAATTTCAACCATTGCTGAATTTTACCTCCAGGTCATTTGCTCACCGCATACCCTGTATCTTATTTACTTGCTTGCCCACTATTGGCAGCTTCTGAAGGAATTTGCAGATTCCTGGGATTAATCTAATCCCTTTATTCACAAGGTCAGTAAATGAATGACACCTGTAAAGGGTGCTCAGCCTGGCTGACTCCCCACCAGGGACACTGAGGGTGCTAAGGGCCCTGGGAATTACTCTTCTCCACACCCAGTTCTGTCAACTTCTTGCTTGAAAAAAAAAGTCACAAAGTAAAAGTTAAGAAGTCCTATGGCTGGGGCTCTAGTACTATTTTGTACTGGTGACAAGAACAAGGAAATGAAAGAATGACTGGTAGAGATATTACAAAATGTACTCAGAGCTAGTGGGAGCAAAACAGGGTAAGGACAGAAAGATCCCCTTTCCTCTTTATAGCCACCCTTTCCCCTCATTGGCTATTTCCCAGCCTTAGAAAAGTTGTGAGCCTGGGGGAACAGAACGTGGTCACTCCAAAGTTAAAAGACAAATGACAACCTAGGTAAAAATATTGGCAACATAAATGTAGACAGTGATTTCTTTCCATAATACATAAAGAATCCCTGGAGAATAATAAGGAAAACCGCCCAACTCACTAGAGTAATGGGTAGTGGGTGGAAAGAGGCAATTTATAGAAAATAAAATACATGTGACAAATAAATATGAAGGATGTGCAGCCTTGCTGGTAATCAGGCAAATACAAATGTAAAAAGATTAGGTAACATTTTTGCTCCTCAGGTTGACAAAAATAACAGATTGATAATTTAAGTGTTCAGGAGACTGCAGAAATGCCCACACTCATATGCTGTGGTAGGAGTATAAATTGGAACAGCCTCTCAGAAGGACAATTTTATAGCATCTAGTAAAAGTGTGAATTCCTATTTTCTAGAACTCAGCAATGCCATTGTCTCCCTTAGAGAAATATCAGGCACAAGGAATATGTGCTGAGATTGTCACTGGAAACAACCTAAATATCCACTGATTGGGGAAGAGTTAAACACCTTGTAGTGGTCTGAGAGCTCCCCATATTTTGAGGCAGAGCCTGTCTACCTCACTGTTGACACTGAACCTGCTAGACGCCCATTCTTCCCAGTCTCCCAGGGAGGGGTCACATAACCCAGCCTGGACCAATCAGACCTGGAAGCAGACCTGGAAGCAGGGACAGTCCAGTGGCAGCAGAGATGTCTTCTTACCTGACACAGTCCTGTAGTGTGGTTTGGGGCACTGTTTTTCCTGGTTTTCCAACCTTCCCAGGCTCTCCAAATAACCTATTTTAATTTGACCTTTTTACTCAAGTATAATATACATACAGAAAAATGCACAGGTCGTAAGTGGTAACTTGGTAAATCTTCGTTAAGTGAGCACACCTATATACCCAGCACCCCCATCAAGATATAGAAGACTGCATCCCCTAAAAGCTCCCCTTGTGCCCTCTTCTAGTCACAAGTTCCCTGAGGGTAACCAAGGGTAGTGTGCCTATTTCTAGTACTTTACGTAAATGGAGTCAAACGGTCTGTGTTTGTGTCAGGCCCCTTTCTCTTAATGTTACTGTCTTTGAGATCCATTCGTGTTGCTGCATGTGGTGGTAGACCATTTGTTTTCTTTGCTGGGCAATATTCCCTTGTCCAAATGTGACTCAATTTACTCATTCACTCTTTTACTGATGGGCATGTGGGTACTTTCTGGTTAGGAACTACTTAGGAATAGGGCTGCTATGAGCATTCTTGTGCATGTCTTTAGTGAACATCTATCTGCATTACTGTTCAATATAGACCTCTTGCTGGGTCATATGGTAAGCGCAGGTCTCACTTTATTAGAAATTGCCAGTTTTCCAAAGTGCCTGGACCATTTTGCATTCCTATAGGCCACCAATGAGAGCTCCTTCTGGATGTTCCACCTCCTAATCAACTCTTGATGCTCTCTGTTTTCCTCATTCTATCCATCCTAGTGGGTGTCTAGTGCTATCCCATTGTGATTTCAATTTGCAGCTGCCTGATGATCACCGATGTTAAGCCCCTTTGCATGTGTATTGGTTATTTGGTATGTCCTTTTATGAAATGCCTGCTCAAGTCTTTGCACTTTTTAGCTGTTGGATCGATTGTCCTTTTTCCCCCAAAAGACTTTTAATAGATTGCTTCTTCTCTGTACAAATTACTCTATCAGTCAGGGTTCTTCAGGGAAACGAAACAGTTGGAGATTATGTATATATATATTATTACAAATTGGCTCATGCAGTTGTGGAGGCTGGCAAGTCTGGGATTTGTAGGGCCGGCCAACAGGCTGCAAACTCAGGCACGATTTCTATGTTACAATCTTGAGGCAAAATTCTGTCTTCTCCAGGAAATCTCAGTCTTTGCTCTCTAGGCCTTTAACTCATTGGATGAAGCCCACCCACATTATTGTAGATAATTTCCTTTACCTAATTAAAGTCAATTGACTGTAGACATTAATCACTCCTACAGAATACCTTCACAGCAACATTTAGGTTAGTTTTTGATCAGATAAGTGGGCACCATAGCCTAGCTAAGTTGACATATAAAATTTAACCATCCCGATTACTCAGAGTTGTTTATGTTGCTTGCAACTCTGAGTACTATCTGATCCACCATATATAAATACACACACACAAAAGCAACAACAGTGTTACACATTTATATGTGTGTAAGTGCACAGAAATATCTCTGGAAGGATGCAAGCCAGACCTATTACATGGCCATGTTGGGGAGTATCCAGGATGGAGGTCAAAGGGAATTTTTTTTTTTTTAAGTATGAGCATTTATTAAATTTTGTCATACATGAGGACATGCTCAAAACTGGGGCAGACATAGTCTCACAGTTAGCAGTTTTCACATTACTTGGTTCCACTGCAGTTTTCTTTCATCTTTTTTTTTTTTTTGTGAGGGCATCTCTCATATTTATTGATCATATGGTTGTTAACAACAATAAAATTCTGTATAGGGGACTCCATGCACAATCATTAATCAACCCCAAGCCTAACTCTCAACAGTCTCCAATCTTCTCAAGCATAACGAACAAGTTCTTACATGGTGAACAAGTTCTTACATAGTGAATAAGTTCTTACATGGTGAACAGTGCAAGGGCAGTCATATCACAGAAACTTTCGGTTTTGATCACGCATCATGAACTATAAACAATCAAGTCAGATATGATTATTCGTTTGATTTTTATACTTGATTTATATGTGAATCCCACATTTCTCCCTTACTTTTTTTTAATGAAATGCTGAAGTGGTAGGTAGATGCAAGATAAAGGTAGAAAACATAATTTAGTGCTGTAAGAGGGCAAATGTAGATGATCAGGTCTGTGCCTAGGTCAAAGGGAATTTTAACTGTAAGCTGTAGCAGTAAAGAAAATCTTAAAGAGTGTAATAATGTGTTATTTATGTGATTAAAATTAGTTTTTAAATGGGAAAACTTTTAAAGGAAAAGTAAAGGAATCATTGGGTCTCTATTATTTATTCATCAAATGTTTACTGAGTACCTACTATATGCTAGTGACTGGAGATATAGTGGATGAGATGGGCAGTCTCTATCCCTGTGGAGCTGACATCATAGTGGACGAGTCAGACAATAAAGTAATCAAAGAAAATGAGCAGATAATTTCAGAGAGAGTTAAGGAGAATTCTGAAGATAAGTAAAACAGGGGCAGAGATAAAGAATGAGTGGGGACATGAGGTTCTGTTGGATTAGGTGGCCAGAGAAGTCCTCTCGGAGGTGACATTTGAGCTGAGTCCTGAAGGAGAAGGAGCTGGTTTTGGAAGGAGCATAGCAAGTGGCCGGCTCAGCAAGTGCAAAGACCCCGAGGTAGGAATGGATCAGATGAGGTGGGGTGAGAGCCCAAGCCATGCTCTGGCTTGGAGCAGAAGCCCAGGGAGGGAAGAGGACAGCCCACAGCCGCAGTGCTGGGCATGGTGGGGCCATGTGCGTGTTTCTGCTGCCTGCCCCAAGCTGAGCTTTGTGCGGGTGCTGAGCAGCTTATCCAAGGTGGAGGCTTCTGAACTACTCGAAGGCCTGTAGCCATATTCCTCTTCACCAATGCCCCTGTGGTTAGAATGAAGCATTGGACACCCAGCCCTCAGGTGTGTGTCAGCCTTGCCCTGCCGGCCGAGGCCAAGAGCACTGCAGAGGGCATCTGAGGGCTTCACAGCCTTCGCCTCTGAGTTGAGGATAAGCAAAGCTATCATCACTGTCTTACCTAATTATACTATAGAGTGGCTAGGGAAGGTTCCTAGAATAGATACTTTCCCTGCACCATCCATTGACTCCTGTGAGAAGGTGTTGTTATTCCCATTTTATGGCTGGGAATACTTAGGCTCAGAGGGATTTACATACCTTGATTCCAGAACCTGCATCTTCATCCTTATTGTCTAGACCCTGCTTCTCTAGCTCTCAAGGCAAGAGCAAGGCCGTCTTTTTTAAATGACGTAGCCCCAGGTGGGAAAGGATGATGTCACCCAGGCCTCCTTTGCGTAGATGGGAATTCTGAGATCTGGAGAGGGAAAGGAACCATTCCCTGACTATACAGGGCCGGAACTGGAAGCTGGCCCTGCTTCCAGGGTCCTTCCAGCTTTACCCACATCCCCCTACACCCCCATTTCATTCCCTTCATGATGGCTTGACTGTGTCTAGGCTGTTGCTCCAACATGCCAATCGCACTCCTGCCTCAGGGCCTTTGCACTTGCTGCTACCCTGACCAGAACTGGCCCATCACTTCTTTCTTGCCTTCCTTGACTACTCCATTGATAGTAGTCCTGCATTAACTCTTCCTATCTTGATTTATTTTCCTGCCTAACACTTCTCACCCTCTTGTCATGATGTTGAATATTTATATAATTGTTTACTCTCCTTCTCCCTGCCTAGAATATCAGCTCCTTGAGGGCAGGGACTTTATTTACAACTGTTTCCCAGTGTCCACCCCAGAGGCTGACCCCTAGAATGCTCAATATGTCCTTATGGGATGCATGGATGGATGGATGGATGGATGGGTGGATGGATGGACTTTTCTTCCAGCATCACTTCCCACCCCTGGGCTCTGGGTCTCCCACTTGGCTGTTCTGACTTGCCTTCTCTGGCCCAAGCCTGAGCAGGTAACTCTGGGGGCTTCCACAGGATTGGGCAGGAGTTTCTTGTCCTCCTCTGAGGCTGGGCAAACAAAAGCCTTTGTTCTCCCTCCCCTGCCTGGCCCCTCTACAGCCCAGGGCAGGAAGTTGCTGGCAAGTCAGCAGCTTAACTTTGCTGCAACTTAACTTGAGGCTGACCCTGTCAAGCTGGGCTCCGGGGCTCCTGTGGAGCTGGGCATGATGGGGGGGTGGGGGTAGGTAGGGGTGCATCAGGCCGAGGCATAGAGCTGATTCCTGCCTGGGCAGACCCCACTGTCTTCTGGAGAGATTGTGTTTTTTTGGAAGTGTCAGGGAGAGCTACAAGATGAAGTTGGCTTTGGGCTCTCAGGCTACAGCATTTCTTCTTGTCCCCCAGAGTCATCCCCACAGGGCAAGGGATAATGAAAGGGGCCCCTCAGTGCTACAGTGATCCCGTGAGAATGGTGCCATCACAATCCCCATTGCACAGAGGAGGACACTGAGACCCAGGGAAACTAGTTAGCATGTCTAGTTGGAAGGCAAACTGGATGAGCCCTTACCCAGATGGATTGTCTCTGTGAAGCAAAGGCAGTGGCCTGTTGCCAGTTTCCCTCCTGTCTTTGTCCAGGTCAAAATTGGACTTTATTCAAGTAAACTCAAAGGCCAGTGCATCATTGAAGCAATTATTGGAGAATTAGACACTCTCAAGCCTGCCGACCTCATCAAAAAATCCTTGAGGAATCAGCGCATTGCCCTGCCTTCTCTGGAGCCCAGTTCCCACAGCCTGAGCAAAGAACATGGGAAGAAGTCCAGGACCTTGGCGTGGCAGTTGAGGCCCACGTGGCTGCTCCCTGCCTCTGTCCTCTGCAGCCTATTTTCCCAGTGCCACCTTATGCACAGAACTATTGGTAGTTTCCTTCATGTCCCCTGTGGTTCCTGTCTCTGCCTTTGCCCAGGCTGCCCCCTCCACCAAGGATGCTCCCTTGGTCTGTGCCCTCCCAAAGGGCAGACCCTGAGACAGGGTTTAAGTGCAAGGAGTGTATCTGGGAAGTGATCCCAGGAAGCACGCACAGCAGGGTGGGTAAATGAGACAGGGAAGGATGCAAATAAAACATGTTATCAAACCGGTCACCACTGTGGGCAACTGGGGTTCAAACCCACCGGTGAACTCTGGGAGCCAGTGTAGAGCATGCATCCCAGTTATTCCAACCAAAAGATGAGGAAACTGGCTATGTATCCTCCATCTCCTCATCAGTCACCAGCTGAAGGCTAATTCCAGGGACATCAACTTTCTAGAACTTCTGGCTATGCACATGCCCACAGCCAGACCAAAGCTCTCAAGCAGAGTCACAGATATTTGCAGGAGTGAGCATCAGGGGAATGTGTGTGTGTGGGGGCACCATCAGCATCTTCTACAAATGTTACGGGTTCCTGATCATTTTCTAACAGACTCCTATTCAACCTTCAAAACCCATCCTTCACCCCCAAGGGAAGGCTTCTCTGACCGTTCTGAGTCAGCCAGTCACTTCACTGCATTCCTCAAATGCACTTTAATGTTTTCATTTATCACAGTGGATTATAACCTCTTTTATACGTTTTATACCTCTGCCTACCCCACTGGGGTGTGAACAGCTGGAGGGCAGGGGCTACATCTTGGGAGTTAAGAACCTAGAGGTTGGTGTCATGAAGTCCTGAGTTCCATTCTCTCCACCTTTCTGAAACTAACTTTGGTTATCACATCTGCATTTCCAGGGTCTGGCTCTATTGGGTTCTCAGTAAACACATGAGCAGAGGGGTTGAAGTTGTTTCAGCTCACTGACATGTCTTCCTTTCCCTGAAGTTTCCTACTATCTCGACTATGGAGATTTTGGTTAAGCCAGATGGGTCTCAATCCTTATTATTCTTGCTCAGAATCACCTGGGCAATAAATCCCACCTTTAAAACCTTCAGGGGTTGGGGCTCCACACCCAGAGAATTCAGATACAGTTATTGGAGCCATCGGGTTAACTTTAATAATAATATTAAGTCTCAGAGGAATTCCCCCTAGTTCAGGGGCATTCAAGGAGAGAGTTCATCGCCATGTCCTGTGTGGAAGGTGGGGGTGAGTGGGGCAATCTGAAGTCCATGCTGGGGAATGGGTGGGGAGAAATGTGGAGATTGCAGAAATGAGAACAATGAACTAGACATACATACAGCCACATGGTTAGACCTTCAAACAAACATAGCGCTGAGTGAAAAATGGAAAACACAGACCAGGGTTTTATCACAGCATGGTGTTAATTTACTGGGTCCATAATGAGATGCACTGTGACTAGAGCAGGCGCTTCAGACCAGCTCACCAGAATCATTGGGTCACTTGGTGCCCACTCCTGACACCACGGCAGCAGGATCTCTGCAGTGGGTCCCAGAACCAGGTATTTTAAAAATGTGAAGCTGGGCTGGAAACTGCACAACACAGGAGTATGATTACCCCTGTTCTTTATCTGAGAGGGTAGTTTATCCAGTAATGATGTTACAAGGGCAAGAATGAGTTGAGGGCCTATTGCGTGCCAGAAACTGTGCTAAGGGCTTTATACTCATGACCTCCCGTAGTTTCATATCATTCTGGTGCTATGTACTTTTATAATCCCCATTTCACAGATGGGGAAACTGAGGCACAGAGTGGTGAAATCAGTGGCTGAGGACTCACAGCTGTTCAGTGGCACAACAGGCTTGTACCGGGATCTGCAAATCTGACACCAGAATCCTTGGCTGCCCCATTCCTTCCTCTTCTAAAATTGCTCTTTCTGACACCTTTTGACCCACTCAGTCCAGCAACCGCAAGGAACGAACCCACTCAGTTCTGCAAGAAATTATTGTTGTCGATGTTGTTTTTCTCCATAAATTCCTCATGGTCTTTTTTTTTCCCTTTAACCTCAGCACACAGACAAACCCCACATCATAAAGGCTGAGTGGCTACTGGAGGCAAGAGCTTCATTCCATGGGTCACAGCTGCATGAACCATGTTTATTAGGCTTATTTTAAATTGCTCCTCCATAACCCATGAAAGGCGGGAAGTCTTAAAATTACTTCTCTCCAAAAACAGCACTCAGAGGCGCCACCCTGCCCCGGAAGCTCTCTGACTTGCCTCATAAGGAATTATTAATTATGATTTGTTTTTATAATAGTCCACTTGGAGTCTTGGGTGGCACATGCTCAGACTTGTCAGTCCTTTAAAAGAAGGAATCAAAGGTTCATAGAAATCAATTATACTTAACTAGTGGAATTACTTAGGTTCAGCCGAGGATTTACTGTGTGACCTTGAGCAAATCCCTTCCCTCTCTGGGCCTCTTTTTCTAGTTGGAGGTGGAAGAGTGGTGTGGACTAACATCTCACACAGGGTTTATAATATGTATTCCCCAAGCTGTGACTATGCCAGGGGCAGATGAAATGGTTTTAAGTTATATGTGGAAGGACATATTTTGTAAGTTGCATTTTTTAATTTCAACTTTTAACACTGAACAGTGCTATAACATTTCATTTATAAATGCGGACATTTTTAGTCATTGGGATGGCCACAGGGAGGAGGATCTCTGCTTCACGTCGTCATTCAGCTACTGTGACTGAAGGGGACTCTGCCTTCCTCCTCTGGTAGTTTCCAAGGTCAACTTGGGGATCAACATTCAGCCCGAGAGAGGAGAGGTGAAGAAGGCACCCATTCTTTCCAGAGCAATACACATGCAGAGCATTTCCACTGCCATTCCATTGGTCAGAACCGGTCACATGGCTCCACCAGATTCAAAGGCAATTGGGAAATGTAGTCCTTGGCTGGGCAGCTGCTTACCTGTCACTCTACACTTCAGAGCAAAAGCATGAATCTTTGATGGACCCTTGGCCATCTCTGCCTCAGTGTTCTCTTTTTAAATGAATAAGTTGAGGAGCAGAGCTTTGCCACCCCCCCACTTATCAATGAATGAAAATATGATATACAATTTGCTACAAAGTGGGAGAAATCATTCAACCCAATATTAAGGTTTACTTCACAGCTACAATAATGAAGGCAGTGTAGTAATAGCAGATGGGTAGATAGACCATCAACAAAATAGAACAGGATTGAGAAAGAGACCACACAAATATGTCTGGGTGACTTTTGACAAAAAGTTCAAAAGCAATTCAAGGAAAGAAGGATACCTTTTCAAATAAATAGTGCTGAAGCAATTGGACATCACACGCAAAAAAGAAAAGAACTTTGACTTAAATCTCACACCTTATACGAAAAGTAACTCAAAATGACTTACAGACTTAAATGTAAAACATAAAACTGTAAAACATTATTTTTTTTAAAGTAGGAGAAAACCAATCTTTGGGATCTAAGGCTAGGCAAAAAATTCTTAGATTTGAACACCAAAAGCACAATTCGCAAATGGAAAAAATTAAAGCCTTTTGCACTGTGAAAGGTCCTGTTAGAAGGATGAAAAGATTGGGAGAAAAAGCTTGCAAACCGTATATCTAGCAAAGGACTAGTCTCTAGAATGTACCATGAACCCTCAAAACTCAGTAATTAAAAAACAATCCAATTAGAAATTGAACAAAAGACAGGAATAGACATTTCATTAAAGAAGATACACAGAGGCAAATAAGCACATGGAAAGATGTTTAACATTATTAGCCACTAGGGAAATACAAATTAAGACTATAATGGTATATTACTACACACCTATCTGAATGACTAAAACAAAAAATGATGAGAATGCTAAATGCTGGCCAGGATTGGAAAGACTGATCACTCACGCATTCCTACTGAGAATATAAAATGGTATAATGTTCTGGAAAACAGTTAGGCAATTTCTTAAAAACTACCATATGACCCAGGAATTGCACTCTTGGACATAGAAATGAGAACTTAGGTTCACACAAAAACCTGTACACAGTGTCCATAGCAGTTGGATTCATAACAGCAAAAACCAGAAGCAATCCAAATGTCTTTCAGGGGTGAATAAACTGTGGCACATTCATACCATGGAATGCTACCCAGCAATAAAAAGGAGCAAAATATACATGCAACAATTTGAATGACTCTCTAGGGAATTATGCTGAATAAAACACATCAGTCTCAAAAGGTTACATGCTATATGACTCCATTTATGTAACATGCTTAAACTCACATAATTATAGAAACAGAACAGATTAGTGAATGCCAGGGGTCAGGGACAGAGTTGGGGATGGGAAATGGGTTTCGCTATGAAATGCATCACAGGGATCCTTGTGATGGAAATGTTCTGCATCTTGGCTGTACCAATGTCAGCGTCCTGGTGGTGACACTGTGCTCATTTTGAAAGACGTTATCATTGGGGGAAACTGGGAGAGGGTACACGGGATCTTTCTGTCCCTTTCTTACAAATGCAAGTGAAATTATGGAAACCAGTTATACTTAACTAGTGGAATTACTTAGGTTCAGCCTGGGATTTACTACAATAATCTCAAAATAAGAATTTAGTAAAGAATATAAATGCAGTTTTTTAAATACCCAGACACTCCAATTGAATATGATTGTATCTTTGGTAACGTGGAGCACTGTCAGAATCTCAAACATCGGATACAGTGCAGTGGTTAAGTGTGTGGCTTGACAGTGGGACAGGCTGGGCTCCAATCCCAGCCTCAGTTCTCACACTGGCAAGTGGCTGAGCAGCGAGGCCCGACCTCAAGGGGTTGCACAGAGATGCAATGAGATGGTACTTGAAGTGGAGCACAGCGCTCACTCGAACGTGCTGCTCATTAATGCAGTTGCTGCTTTTCAGGGCTGTGGCAGGTGGGGGAACAGATCTCAAGGCATCCTCGGATAACCCTTGGTTGGGATGGTGACTTGCCATGCTGTGATTTGTCTTGACTCCTTCCTCCCAGGGGAGAGTAGCTGAATGCGCCAAGGCTGGCCCGGCTGGTTCTCAGCGGGCCTCTGACTCTGGGCCCACTCTCACGGACCTTCAATGAAGGAGGGACCCAGCTGGTTGCTGTGCCCTGGGCTGCTCAGGGAGAGCAACAGCCCAGGGCCAGACTCTCTGAGGCAACCAAGAGAAGGAATGGAACCAACAGTCTTGCTTAATGGACTATTATTATTATCTCTACTTTTTCCAGGAGAAACCTGAGGCTCGGAGAGGTGAATGGACACGTCCAAGCTCATACCACCAGCAGATGATGGAGCCGAAATCTCAGCCCTGGTCTGTCTGATTTAAATCCAGCGTCATTTCCACTCTTACTAATAACCTTGCCATTGCCAAGTGGAACAACAGTTCTCAAAAAAAAGGTCCACTGAGCACTCTCCCTGGTACCCCAGCCCCCACCCTCAGCTCCAGCTGGCCCAGCCAAGACCACTCAGGCACGGAGGCTTAAATGCCGAGTCAGCAAACAGTTGCTTCCTTGAGAGAGGCTGGTGGGCATTTGAACTTCAGCTTCAGCTGGCCAGCGTCAGCTGAGACAACCAGAGCTTCCCCTGGGGGCTTGGTGGGGCTATTGGGAGCCACAGAGAGACCCCTCCCGCTTTGGGTCTGCCAGACGATGTGGCAGTTAGAAGAGGGTTGAGGTGGTGGCGGTAGTGACAACTTCCTTTTGAGTAATAACATTTACTGAAAAGCAATTCTGCTTTTAGCACCAGAAGTTCACCACCCTTGCAAGCAGGCGCCTAAGAATACCTTCATTTAACCACAGTTCAGAGATTCACACAGATTCCCTTCTGCCTTACCTCCAGGAGTGTTTTGCATTGGGTGTTGAAGGGAAACCAAATACCGCAATTATTGGAGGTGGGGGAGGGGTGTGGAGAGGGGGTGATGCAAGGAGGGCCAGGTGGCATGGACCACAGCCCCCCAAGGCCTCCGCAGGGCCCAGCCCCTTGCCCTGCAGTTACTGGAACGACATCGACAAGTTCAGAGTGAAACCGAAGGGCTGACAATTTTTCTTCCTTTTACAAGAAAAAGAAAGTGATTGTCCTCAAAGCAGGCATGACTTTGAGGCCAGGGACTTGCCCAGGGCCGCGCTGCAGAGTAGGGCCCAAGCCACAGCTGCCCCGAGGCTCCAAGCCCTTGCCTGTCACCCCTCCTTGAGGGCCGGGGTCCTTTGAATGGCCCCTTTTGTCCACTGAAAATCCAGTCTGCGCATGGGAGGGGACGGTCTTCAATGCTAAGAGCTCACCCATCCCAGACAGCTGAGGATGACTGAGGGCGAGGCAGAAGGCATGAGTGGGGAGAGGTGTGTCAGGCAAAGAGCAGCGCTGAGAGGTTCTTTCTTTCCCCACCTGATCCACCTCCTCACTCAACTCCAGAAACAGAGGCAGTTGAGGAAATGGAAAAACCCTGGGAGTCACATGAATATGGGTTCAAATTCCACCTTGCTTTGTGACCTTAGGCAAGTGATTTCACCTCTCTAGGTCTCAGTTTCCTCCTCTGTAAGGTGGGGATAATAATAGGAAGTCCGTCCTGACCCTCCTCTGCTCAGAACCCTCACGCGGCTCCCACCTCACTTGGCAGAAATACCAGTGCTCCTGTAGCCTGACCAGGCCCTGCGTGATCCGCCCTCTACTCCCCCTTACAACCTCCTGTCCTACTATCCCCCTTTTCCTCCCACTGCCCTTGGTCCCTCCCTCCAGCTACACTGGGTTCCCTGTTGGCCCACTAGTATGTTAAAGACACCCCTGTCCCAGGGCCTTTGCATGTGTTATTTCTCTCCCTGAAACACCCTTCCCCCAGATACCCTTCCTTCACCCTGTTTGAGTCTCTATTTAAATGCTCCCAGAAAGCCTGCTCTGACCTCCTCTTTTAAATTGCCCTCATTACTGTTCATCCCTTTACCCTGCATTAATTTTTCCCTATTACTTGACATTATAATTTTGGGAGTTTATTACTACCCCCCTCCAGACTGTAAGCTCCAAAGGGTCAGAGTTCAGTTCTGTTATTCTCCATTAAATCTTCAGATCCTGGTGCATAGTAGGTGCTCACCAAATGTTTGTTGACTGAACAAGTGAAGAGTTTATGGTGAGGATGAAGAGTGACGTGTGCAGATTGCTCAGTGCCAGCACAGAGTACTTGCTCACTAAACGTTACTTCCTTTTCCTTTCCCAGCACCAATGTGGCTACGTGTTCATTGACTTCCTGCAACAGAATTCCTTTTACAGATATGGAACCAAGGTCAGAGAGCCCAAGTGACCTTCCTCAGCTCACACAGTGGGGTGCAGCTTTGGAGTCTGGTCTGCAGGACTTGGCCTCCTGGGTGATGGTGGCAGCATCTGATAGGACCTGGGCCTGGCTAGTTTAGAGTCTGACTGAGGGGAGTGGCTGGTGAGGCTCTTCCGACCCCTGAGAGGGCTGTGGGCAGTGGGAGAGCTGGCTCTGGCTTTGAGGGTCTCCAGCCCACATCGGGCCTCGGGACCAGGATTCATGCCCCTGCCTTGCAGTCCTACGGTTCCCATCAGTGGGGCCCAGGGTTCCCAGAGAGAGGCTTTTTCAGTTTTCGGTTTCTGGAAACTTCAGTCCCAGTAAGGGCAGACACTCAAGGAGCTGCTGGGCATGGCTGGAGCCTTAGAGACTGGGAGACTCCACGTGTCCTCACTCCCTGGTACCCGGCCAGTTCCCAAAGAAGAGGGACTTTCCACAGAAGTCTGCCTCCTGGTTCCCTCAAGCCTGCCTGAGAGACCACAAGTCAAGGTCCCCATAAGGCCCAGGCCTGCCTCGGTGTCCCTGTTTTTACTTCTTAGAGATGCCAAGGAGTCTGGGGGTGAACAGCCCCAACCCACAGGCTTGTCTCACTTAGGCCTGGCATGTGGGAGTTTTGGAGCCACAGACTGGGCTGTTATAGTCCCTGCACCCCTGTCACAGACTCTAGGTTGAGCTGGGCCTCCAGCTGGTCTAGGGTGAGACAGGCCATTGCCTGTGGGTCTTGCCTGGAGCTGGAGTTTTGCCTGTGCTCATTAGAGCTGCCTCAGCTGTAAAAGACCCCTCCGACAACTGCTACAGCAAAGGGGATGCAAGTGAGACATGAGGAAGAACTGTCTTGTAATTCTTCATCATACTCAAAGGTGACCATACCTTTAAACACCTTAGAGCAGACCTGGCTGACCAGTTGCCTACAGGCCAAGTCCAGTCCAGGGATATGTTTGGTTTGGCCCTTGAAGTATCTTGTAAAAATGTGAATCAGTTGCCAACATTTGAAATACCAAGAGCTTCCACATAAAATCTATTTCTCTGACCTCTGTTGAAAATGGAAAGATCTGGCTAGACTGGGTCCACATTCCTGCAGGGTGTAGATAGGGAGCCAGTCAGGGGTGCCCCTTTCAGAGTGGCACATCAGTATAGCCCTCTTCACCCCAGCCCCTGCTAAGCCCATTTTCCTCAGATATATTGCCTTCTAGGATCTTGATGTGTAGGTAGGAGTTCATTGGACAAAGGGGTGGAAAAGCATTCCAGGAAAGGGGAACAGCCCATGTCCTTGGGGTTCATCTGTTCAAGAGTCACTCCACAAGTAGGTCTGAAGCTTACTGTGTGTACTGGGGCATACAGGAAACAAACAAAAATCCCTGCCTTCCTGGAGCTTGTTATCTCAGCCAGCAGTTCTCAGCTGGGTACTGTTTTGTTCCCCAGGGACACTTGGCACTGTTTGGAGGCTTCTGTGGCGTCACAACTGGACTGGGGAGGGGATGATACCAGCATTTAGCTGGTAGGGGTCAGGGTGCTGCTCAAGCAATTCTGAAGTTCACAGGACAGCACTTCACAGCAAAGAATGATCTGGCCCCAAGTGTCAGAAGATGGATAAACCTGTTAGAGGAAGATAAGAAACCAGACAATAAATGTATAATCTGAAGTCAGGTGGCACTGAGAGTCTCCTGATGAGACTAATCTGTGTGGCACTGGGGACTGGGAGGGGGTGTGGCCGCTGCCTGGCAGAGGTCCCATTCGAGTAGAGACCTGAGGAGGAGAAGGCACAGGTCCTAAAAAGATCGGGGTGCCCCTGGTAAGGTGCCCCCAGCATTGAGGTTGCTTGCTGAGCCACACTTTCTCTCTTTTCTGCCCTGCTCTGTCCTCAGCACGGCTTTGCTTATGGGGTGGTAATCAGCAATCCTGTTCCCATTTTACACACAAAGGGCCCTGGCCAGATGTTACAAGCCCCTGAGAGGCTGACCCAAGCCACCTGCCTACTTTTAGCCCTGTCCTATGGTGCCTGGAGGTGGTGATGGTCACTGAATTGCCTTCTCTTGTTCAGGGGCCCATGGTGACCTGTTGGAACAGAGCAACTTCCGGGTGAGATGCTTAGCTTCAGTCATGGCGCATACAGGGTACACAGAACATGCTGGTCAAATGAATGAAAAGAAGGGATCAAGGAGTAAGCTAGCCCAAGTCCATATAAGATAATGATCATGGCCAGCACTGATTAAGTGCCTACTGTGTGCCATCCTATCCTCACCCATGTGTGAGGGTTTCACAGGATGGATATTCTCAGAGGAAGGGTCAATGATCATCTGCATGGCCATGGTCAGAAGACTGTGGTGCAGAGAGAAGACATCATTTACCCAGGGCCTATGGCAAGGCAATAGCAGGGCTGGCACTAGAGCCAGGCCTCCTGGATCCTGGGCAGCACCCCCTGCCTTGGCATTTTATATGCTCTGACTCAGTTTATCATCCCACCAAGCCTATGAAGTAGCTGGTAACATTATCCCATTTTACAGATGAGGGAACTGAGGCTCAGAGAGGCAGAGTGACTTGCCCAAAATCACACAGCATGTGTGTTTAGATCTACCTTCCACACTTTTGACCACCAAACACTGTCCCTTGTAAACCCTGGCTGTCCCTTGAGGAGAGTTAATAGCCCGAGGAATCGGGGAGGGAAGGTGGACTAAGGGGTCAAGCCCCTCGGGCTCTGAAGGACCAGGCAGGAGGCTGTGGAGGAGGTGAGGTCCTGAGGTGGGCAGGTCCACAGCCATGACTCCAGGTGAGCCTGGGGAGCTGCCAGCCTTCTGCACCCACACGCAGGCACAGCCGCCAAGAGAGCCTGTCAAGAGGATGCCCTGTGGTGTGTGTCAGGCTGACAATGGCTCCTTGTGTCTGGTGGATGGTGGAGGAGGGGAGGCACTGTTCTCTGGGACACCTTCCCACCGTAGCTGGCTGTCGGCAGTCCCTGTCCCAGGACACTTGGCGTGGGGCTGTTCCGGGCGCCTGAGGGAGGTGTGTGTGTGTGTGTGTGTGTGTGTGTGTGTACAGAGGGGTGTGTGTGTCTGACACTGTCTCTGAGTGTGCCTGCACATGTCTTGCCTGCTGTGGCAGCGCCTAGGAGCAGGCGTGTGGCTCGGCGTCTCCTATGTCTACCTGAGTGTCTCCCTGGGTGTATGTGCGGCCGTTTGTGTGTCTGCCTCTGTGTGTATCTCTGTCCCCCTGTGCCTTCGGCGGCATGCTCCCATGTGCCGAGTGTATCTGTGTCCCCGTCTCCATCTCGGTCTGTCTCTGGAGTGTCTTGACTCCAGGGGAACAGCAGAGCCCGGCTTTGGGCTGAGGGCCGAGTGCCACTTACTGCCGGCTGTTGTTGTGAGGAAAGGGGTTTCAGACAGAGGGAGCAGCTAGCACAAACGCCCCCGGGAGGCAGGAGCGAGCTGGGGACACACTGGAGCAGCCAGAAGGCCAGGGCAGCTGCATCAGAGTGAGCCGGGGGAGAGGGCATGAGGGCCACCTGAGGGCCCAGGCAGGGAGCTGGAACGCCGTGCTGGTGAGATGGAGCTGCTGGCTGTAGGTGGAGAATGGATTGTGGGGCAGCACGAACGCGGTTTGGGGGGTTACGTGACCCATTTCACAAAGCAGTTCTGTGGCCATGACCTCAGGGGGCCTGGACTCGTGGCAGGAAGTGCAGCTCCCCATTTTGCAGAGGTAGAAACTGAGATTCAGGGAGCAGAAATTCCTTCGATGGCTGGCCATTTCCAGGTCAGAGGCGGCTGTCATTCTCCTCACCTTGGTTGCCTGGCCCTCCCCAACTCCCTTCTTATCCTGAGGCTTGGGGGATGCCTGGGTTAAAGACAGGAACCAGGAGTCTAGAGCCAGAGGGCTTGGGTTCAAATCTATCTTTGCCACTTAACAGCTGTGTGACCTTAAGCAAGTCCCATAACTTCTCTGTGACCCACTTTCCTCATCTGCAAAATGGGGTAATAATAATACATACCTCTAAAGTGTGCCACTGACAGTCCTGCTCCTAACAGGATCCCTCCTCTGCTTTGTCTTTCTCCAAAACACTTACCACCTTGTAACACACTACATGTTATATTTATTTGCCGTGGCGTGAGAGTGTCACTTCCATGAAAAAAGGACATTCGGGATGTTTTGCTAGCTAACATCTAACATCTAGAATAGTGTCCTGCACATGACTGGTGCTCAGTGAATTGTTGTTGAATGAAGGAACCCAGGTAGTACATGTAAAATACCAGAACAGGGTATGACATATAGTAAGTGGGACGTGAAAGGTAGTTATTATTGTTAACTGGGGAATGGACTGGCATTTGGAAGCATGAAAGCCCAGTTAGCCTGCATTGAGAACTGGGGTCCCCACCACCTTTTCTGCACTTTGCTCTTCCCTTCCTGATGTGTTCAGCCCTGGCTGGGGCAGCCGTCTGCTGTCTTAGGTCTCCATGGTTTGAAGACAGGTGGGCTCTGGCAGGTGCTCTGAGCTGGTGGTTTCGTGCCCCTGTGAAGGAGTTGTGACTCGGTTTCCCTGGCTGGCCATGGAGATCCACCCCCACTGCCCAGGATCCGTGTCCTCCTGTAGGCAATGGCAAACAGAACCTTCTGGGTGGGAGGCAGATCCAGTTGGCAGCTGTAGCCAAAATGTTCTGCCAATGGCATGAGGAGACTTTGGGCAAATACTTGTCAAGTCCAGCATGTGTGTTGAGGAAGCAGCTTTGTGATCTCTCAGTCTTTCTAAGAAAGAATGAAAGGAGAGAATTAGGTCTCAAAGACCAACTGGGGGAGGTGGTGACCCCCAAGGCCTTGGGACCACTCCCTGCCACCTGGCCATTGGCTCTGGGCTCCCCTGCACCCTCCGTCCCTGACTCTGAGGAGGGCCAGGCACTGGGGGGACTGCGGCCAGCAAACAACAAGCTTCCTCTGGCCTCTCACTTCTCTCCTTCTTTGCTCCTGATCCCAGCCCTGGCCAGGACGTGTGGCCGGCGCCAGGGGGTGGGGCTGGGGGGGCCACTGTCCCTTCCTTGGGGACCAGTTGGAGTGCAGGGGCTTTATTCAGCATAGCTGGGTAACCTTGGTAGCCTCCTACCCTCTTCTCAGGCCACCACCAGGGTTCACACTTCCATGTCCCAGTCCTCCACTCACCTGGCATTTATTGTGCACCTACTGTGTGCCCTGCCCCTGGGAGACATTGAAAAAGCCTTGAGCAGGGAATGGCTTGGTTTTTTTGCAGATGGTGAGGAGGCCAGTGTGGCTGCAGCTGAGTGAGCAAGGGGAGAGTGGGCGAGGTGAGGTCAAGGAGTCATGGGTCCAGGTCGTGCTTGGCCATGGAACTTTGGGCTTCCTTCTGAGTCTAATGAAGACCCCCTGGAAGGCTCTGAGCAGATCAGTGCAGGAAACTGCCTTTTTAACATATATCACAAAAGAGGCTCTGTTCTTTTAGAGGGTCCATCTGGCTGCTCTGGGGAGAATCACCTAGGGAGGGGTGGTGTGGGGACCTAGAGTGGCAGGATGCAGGTGATGAGCAGTGGCATTCAGGGTGTATTTTGAAAATTAGAGCCACAGCATTGCCTGCTGGGGTGCTTTGGCACTCATGGGAGAAAGATGGGGTCTAAGATAACTCTGGGGTTTCTGGTTGAGTAACTGGGAGGCTGGTGGGACCGTTTCTATAATGGGGAGGTAGGGGAAGGAGCAGATCTAGGGGCAGATGCTAGGGGCAGGTCTAGTGTTCAGTTCAGGACACACTGAGTTGAGCTGTTTTGGAGGCAGGTGAACGGGGAGAGCCTCCACCTACCACCTCCCCCTCACCTGTGTCCTGGTTCGGAAGCTCAGTACCTGCCCCAGGACAATCGCAGCAGCTGCCCAGCTGTCCTCCCATCCCCTCCCTTTTCCAGCCTTTCCTCTTCCACACCTGTGAAGTTCATCTTGAGAAAGCATAACTCTAGATCCCACCTCGGCTCTGCTCGAGAACCATTGATAGCTCCCCTCTGCCACCTGGATACAGTTCAAACACCTTAGCTGGTTAGCCTGGCCCTGCACTGTCTATCCTCTGCAGCCTCATCGTCCACATGGCCAACCAAGAGGATGACACTGGGTTCCTCAGATGCACCCTGTCCCCTCGAACCTCCTCAGCGTTGCTCAAGCCCTTCCTGCCAGCTGAGTGCCCTTTCTCACCCCACCTCATGGATGCGCTGGAAGGCCTTGCTTCTCATGTCTGTAGCCTTTTGTTTGTTTCTTTCTCCCAGGACATATCACACAATGCTTTGAATTATGCTTGTGTACGTCTTCCCCTCATCCCAGAGGGCAGGAAAGGTGCCAGATTCATTTCTGGACTTGATGCCAGGCTCTAAGCCGGTCCTTGGTAGATGGGTGGGTGAGCTGTTGAAGATGGTGCGTTTGCAGTGCTCTGGGCCCACCAGGAGCCCATTTACTCTTCTTCTGGAGAATACACCCTGGTTTTCCCCTGGGGTGTCACCACCCCTTTGGTCTGCCTGGATCGGCTGACCTCATCCTGCGGTGTAGATTCATGAGCCAGGTCTGGCCAATCAGAGCTTCCCAGGCCACTGGCTACATCGTTTGCTTCAGGGATGGGCACGTGATCCAATCAAAGCCAACAGAACTCAATTCTGTGGTATAGAAGCGAAGATGTTGTTGCCTTGAAGTAGCTGAGCTAGTGGGATGTCAGCCTGGTGCAGCCATGGCCACTGTGTCACCAGGAGCAAAGGCTGCCTGAAAATACAGCCAACACAGGGCAAAGCAGAGCTGAGAGATGGAGACAGCCCAAGTCCTAAAGGCATTATTGGTACTCCTGGATCGAGCCATGCCTGAAGCAGGAATAGTCCTGACCTTCTCTGTTACATACACCAATACAATTTTCTCTCATTATCTTTTAAAACCCACTTTGGGTTGGGTTTCTATTGCTTGCAGCTATGAAAATTCCTGACAAATAAATGAGCTTTCTCCTGAGCATCTCACTGTCTGTCTGTCTATGCATGGGCCCATGTGAAATTCTCTCATAAGGAACTGCTTTGGATACTACACATGGATTGATGTTCAAAAAACATATGGAGCCAATGTGTTTCTTTTCTCACCTGTGGATAATACAAATAATGATCACTGGTTCTAGCTGCCCTGAGCAACTTTTGGAACAAGGCAGGGGGCAAATAGAAAACCTAAAGCAGTAAAATGGACTCAGGTTCTTGAGGACTAAGTCTGGGTCTGTGACCCCATGGCTGCTCAGTATGGGCCTTGATGCACAGAGGATGTTTCTTGACTATCCTCTGCTTGATAGTGTAAGGCAGTTTTTCAGCTTAGACATGAAGGACATTCTGGACCAGAACTTCTCTGTGAAGTACCCTCATCAGAAGTCCTTCCTCCAGAGTTGTTTAGGGTTTTTCCACCTCTGTATTGCTGTACACAAAAACTCAGGGAAGGCGGACTTCAGCCAAGCCCCAAGGGGTGGGCCCCAGTTGTTTTAAGCTGATCACAGTGGCCCCTTTCCCCTTGCCAATGATTGATTTAGGCTGCTCTGGATGCAGCTCTGGCCAGAGATCCTGCTGGAACCTCTGGGAAAAGCTTCCGTGCTCTTCAAAATAGGGGAAGCAACATGTAGGATTTCCTTCCTTTTTAAGGTTGAATAATATTCCATGTGTGTAAATACCACATTTTCTTTATCCATTCCTCTGTGATGGACATTTAGGTTGTTTCCACATCCTGACTATTGTGAGTAATGCTGCAGTGAGCCCCCTCAGCATCATGGAACTGCAGATCTCTGTTTGCGATCCTGGTTTCAATCCTTTTGGATAAATATTCAGAAGTGGGATTGCTGGATCATGCTATGTGAAATAAGCCACTCACAGAAAGACAAATACTATACTATTCCACTTCTATGAACTATCTGAAACAGTGAAGCTCTGAGAAGCAGAGGGTAGAATGGTGAATGGTAGTTGCCAGGGGCTGGGGGTGGGACGTGGGGCAGGGAATGGAGAGTTGCTATTTAACCAGTATCGAGTTTTGGCAGAACAAGACTGGCAGGCTCAAGAGGTGAGACTTGGGTGGAAATAAAGGGTTCGATCAAAGTAGGTGAAGAAGCTGCAACGAGAAGCATGAGCCCTGAGAATGTGCCAAGGTGTGGGGGAGGCACCAGGCTCCCATCTAGAGAGGAAAGTGCTTTGTTCCTTGAAAGGGAAATGAAAGGGGTCCCAGGAAGGCGGGAGGCTGAGGAGCACCCCGCCTTGAGCCATAAACAGCTGAGGCAGCATTCTGTCCTCTTTCTTCCAAAGACCCTGCAGAGTCACCACAGCCTGGGAGGGAGGGGGCCAGAGGCCTGGGGGTCCTGCTCTGCTCTCAGCGCCTCCAGCACCCAGAGCTGGGGCCTTCTACCTCACCCAGCCAGACTCCCTAGTGCCTTCCCGGCTCCCAGGACCCATACTTGGCTCCCCCAGGGTATTGGGAAGCCTTGCTGTCACCGGATGGATTGAGCAACTCAGGCGAGTGTACATTTTCCAGTTCATGCTAACCGCCATTCATTCACTTCCCCTCACACTCATCGGCCAGTTAGTTCCTTGTCATTTCTCAGGGGACACTGTGACCCTTCCTATGAACCCTCCGTGATGCAGCCCGGAACCCGAGTCACCCTGAGATAGCATTCCGTTAACCTTGGTCCTGGAAGCCCCTGGCCTGGTTTGCACCTGGAAACGGAAGTAACGCCGATGGCGATGATGATGGCCACCAAGTCTAACAGTGCCGAACACTTATAGGTATTAGCTTTGGGGTAGGTCCATGCTTGTCCGCATTCTCTAGATGAGAAAACAAGACCCAGAAGGGTTGACTAACATGCTGATAAGTGAAGGAGCCATGATTCGAACCCAAGCAGCCTGTTATAGGAATTCAATCATGTTTAGTTAGAGGTTTGACAAAACACCTTTGTAGAAAAAAAGTTAGGAAGAAAAAAGTTGGAGACCTACTTTAAAAGGTATCATCAGTCATTCGCTCATTAAACAGCTATTTCCATAGCAGATGCAATAGGCCCAGCAGGTGCTTTTCACAGAGGACATGGGATGGAACAGGTAGGGTCCCTGCCCCGTGGAGCCCATGGTCCAGTGAATACAGTCAGTCAATCAAAGACTTGAACACGAAATCGAGACTGCCCAAACCTATAAAGATCGGAAGTGTATGAGACTCTGAGGTGGAAACACTGCGACATTTCCAGGCTTTTTTACTCAGATATACTTCTTTCAAGAAAAAGACCTTACCCTCAAGGCCTCCCCCTGTAAAGTTAGGGGTAAGGATGTGAGGACAAAGACCTGAGGCCCTTGGGGGTCCTTGTGATATCCCTGGAGACACAGGGCTGTGGGGTAAGACCACTGGCCCCAGATCCCACAGCCCTGGTCCTTCCAGTGTGTGACCCAGTGCAGGTCAAGACTTCTGCCTCTGGAAGCCTCAGTTTCCTCATTTGGAAGTAGGACGCTGAACCCTTCCAGGGCCACATGAGGATACAGTGTATTGGTGTGGAATATTATGAATTAGCACACTTTCATAGTGTACCTCCTGGTCGGCTTGGGGGAAGATGATTCCAGAAAGACCAAATGCTGAAGGCATCTTGTCTTTGCAAACCTCAGCTGCGTTCACAAGAGCATTACAGACCATGGCAGAGTAGCCCATGGTCCTCGCAACAAGGTTGGTGGCTGGGTGAGGACTCTGGCAAACTAAAGGGAGCCAGGACTCAGGTTCCATGGCGAACATGCTCCAGTAAGGCCTGAAAGCTGCTATGCTCAAGAGAAGCCAGAAATCCAGACCTTTATATTAACTCCCCAGTTATTAAATGTTTCTGACTAATTAAGAAAAAGCACTGGCCTTCCACTCAATACCTTCCAGCATGGCTATGATCAAACAGACAGATGGTAACAAGCGTTGCCTGCATGTAGAGCAATTGGAACCCTCACAGACTGCTCTGAGATTGTAAAATGGTGCAGCCACTTCGGAAAATGGTCTGGCAGTTCCCCCAAAGGTTAGACACAATTAACTTGACCCAGCAATTCCCCTCCTAGGTATGTACCGAAGAGAATTGGAAACCTATGTCCCTACAAAATCTTGCACATGACTGTTCATAGCAGCACTGTTCCTAAGAGCCAAAAAGTGAAACCAACCCAAATGTCCATCAGCTGATGAATGTATAAACAAAATGTGGTGTAGCCATACCACGGAATATGCTATTTAGCAATAAAAAGGGGTGAAGTATTGATTCATGCTACAATGTGGATGGACCTTGAAAACATTATGTCGGGTCGAAAGAGTCAGACACAAAAGGTCATATAATGTATGTTTCCTTTTATGTAAAATATCCAGAATAGGCAAATCTACAGAAACACAAAGTAGATCATTAGTTGCCAGGATTTGGATGGGGAAAAATGGGAAGTGATTGCTAATGGGTATAGGGTGTTTGGGGGCAGTAAAATGGATTGTGGTGATGGTTGTACCACTCTGTGAATATACTAAACACCATTGTTGTACCCTTTAAGTAGGTGAATTGTATGGCATATGAGTTATAGCTTAACAGAACTGTTAAAAAAAAAGTTGGCCTAACTGAGCTTCTCAACTGGTCAGATCAACTGCAGACCACATTAGTTAGTTCCCTTGTCAGGGAGGTCATCCTCTATTATCCGGATACTCAGCTATCCAGAGTATCCAGTTCGGTCCTTACAGAGCAGATGGGACGGCACCAGAAGGCAGAATTCCCCCATAGGACTCAGCAGCAATATAGAAACACCCTGGAGTGGGGGTGTTTATTGCCCCTTTTAAATATAAACAATTAAATGCAAACAGAGAAAGGTTCTGTTTGTTACTTCTAGCCCCAAATGAGAAGAAAACAGAGCTGAGTGTGTGGTTCAGCGACCTCCAGCGTCCCACAGACCAGCCTCAGCATCTTCCACTGTGAAGGTGCTGGAATCTGGCGCATGAGTGGGTCAGGGTGGGGGCTACTTCCCTGCCCCTTTCTTCCTTCCTGCCTCATGTCTGTAGATAAAGTGAAGAGGATCATGGGATAAGAGAGATGCCCTGTTTGCTCCCAGAAAAGGAGCCACCCGGCTTCCTCCTGGGGACCTCAGGGTTGGAGAGGGGACTGTGGAGAGCAGGCGGAGGTGGGGCAGCGGGGACGAGGTGAAGCTGTGAAATCCGCGCAGCCCAAGAGGATACTCAGTAAGGCTGAGGCTGACCTGAATCCTGGCAGGGTTTATGACTGGCTGATCTTCCTTCACTCATCAATCACTGGCTGAGCACCTACTGTGTGCCCAGCACTGCCGCTAGCTGGTGCTGAAGAACAGTCTCCATGCTCGGGGAGTCGAAGTTCTGGTGTAAAGAATAGGCAGTGGGCCAAAAGGCAACACATCCAGCCCAGAATGCCATGAGGAGAATCTCAAGGACACAAAAGCAGGATGAGAAGCTGGAGCGAATCTGAAGCAGTATTTTAGAAAGGGTGGTCAGGGAGGGCCTCTGGGGAGGTGACTTTTCATCTGAGATTGGAGTCATTCTGAGGCAGAGGACTACAAATGCAAAGGCCCTGAGGCCAGGTGCAAGCAGGGAGTTCACAAGACACCAGACCAGGCCAGGCCTTGTGGGCTGCTGTGAGGGCTTGGGCTTTCCTGTGGGAGCCGTGGAGGGTTCTGAGCACAGGAGGCCCTTATCCCATCTAGGGTTTAATAGGATCTCTCTGGCCCAAGACAGAGAATACAGAGAATAGACTGTGGGCTGGGGAAGGAGCAAAGCTGGAAAGCCAGGGAGGAGGCGACTGCAGCGGTCCAGACGGGAGGTGATCATGGCTTGCCCAGGGCAGGAGCAGTGGAGGTGGGAAGAAGTGGTCACTGCTTTTTCTCATTACCTAACTTACCTGCTGCCCAGAAAGACAGAGCAGGAGAAACCAGAGATCGTACACATACATGAGACATACACTCTGACGCTCTACATACATATAGATCCTACGCATATATTATGTACATATGAACATGTATTCTACATACATATAGATCCTACACATGCACATAATTCTATAGTCACATAGTTCTACACATATACTATATACACAGAACCTACATATATATTACACACACATTCTACACACATATAGATTCTACATGTATATATTCTCCATACATAGAGATTCAACACATGCATTTTAAACAAGTTAACTTTGAGTTCTAACACCTGGGCTCAGAGGGTCTTGTGTCCTGGAAGGGGCACAGCTCCAGAGTCAGAGTGTGGACTTGCTGCTCAGGAACTGCGAGTCAGGCCCTGCTCGTCTGCTCCTCATTCTTCTCATCTTTGAAATGGGGATGACAGTGTCTGCCCTGCAGGGTTGTCGGGAGGACTGGATGAAATCACCATGTATGCAAAGCAGCTGGACTGGCACAGAAGCTGGGACGATTCATTGACATTCATCACACCAATAACAAGGTCTGTTTTGGGGCCAAGCAAACCCCATTGAGCAGCTTCCTGGAACAAGGGTGTGTGCACACATACCCGCACACCCACTCTCCTGCTTGGGGCACATGGGAAAGGGGACAGACCCACAGCCTCTGTACGGGCAGGATGGACCAAGAAGTACAGTGGAAACCTGTGAGTCAGTGACAAGCACAAAACAGTTAATGGGCGTGCCGCCGCGGCTACAGTAATGATGGAGAGATAGAAGCTTAGATAATGTCCGGAAGGCAGGTACATTAGTCAGGGCTCTCTCAGTTCCAAGAGACAGAAACCCAACTCAAACCGGTTTAAGTGGAAGAGAATTTATTGGGTCACATTAAAAAAAAAAATTCAGGGGTGGGTTTGCTTCAGGCATAGCTGGATCCAGGTACTTGAATGATATCATCAGTTTTCTATGTCTCTCTGAAAGATTAATTGAGTTAATTAATATATGTAAACTCTAAACAACACCTAACACACCTAATGCTCTATAGTATCAGCTTTTATTTTATTAGTGCTACTATTGCTACTACTAGTTACCTTATTAGCCCAGCAACACAGAAAGAGCCAGTGCTCTTTCATAACTATTCCTATTAAAGTCTCAGGACTGGTTCTCATTGGTTTAGGTTGAATTGTGTGGTCATCTCTGAACCAGACTGTGTGGTCCATGGCCAGGTTCTGTGACCATCAGTTTCTGTGACAAGGTTCATGTGACCGTCCTTGAGGTTGGGAGTGTTGGGAGTGGGGTCAGCTCAATTCAAAGCCCATGAATGGTGGAGAGGGTCTTCTCAGCAGGAAATGGGGGCCCCCACTAAGGGGCCACGATGGAGTCTCCAAGGCCTGCCTCCAATTGGTCTGCCATCACCTGGGAGCCCTGAGGCCTTGATTCCTCCCCTGCCCTCTGCATTACCTTCTTTGCACAAGGACAGCCTTTAAAGTTAGACATGGTCTTCATACCAAGTTCCATTGCTTAATCAGCTTCACCTCCCTATGTCTCATTTCCCCATCTGTGAAATGGGATGATTATACTTAACTGAACAAGTATCTTATGTCATACTGTATCTGACATTTATTGGGTACTGCTAGCCTCACACTGTTTATGTATCAGTTCATTTAACCCTTGTAACAATGATCCTCAGAGTTAAGTGTAACTATCCCATTTTTACAGTGAGGAAACTGAGGCATGGAGAGCCCCTCATCTGAGGTCACCCAGCCAGCAAGTGGTGGTGCTGATCTGAACCCAGGCAACCTGGCCTTAGAGCCCCAGCACTGCAGACTCTGAGGTAAGGCTCGGTGGCTGCCACATAGATAGGTGCTTTCTATGTGGTGGCTGTCCCTGGCAAGATGTGTTGTCTTTCACCTGCCTCAGTTTCTCTCGTCTATACAATGGCCTCATAGCTGTGGAACAAAGAGAGTGAGCTAAAAGGGGACAAAGTGGCACAGGGGTCTTCATTTCTTTAACAAATACTTACTGAGCACCTGCTATGTGTGGGGACAACAGTGAATGTGACAAACTCCCTGTCTTCTGGGAGCCGACATTCCAGGGCTGGGACGGGCAACAGATGAGTCAATGCTGAGATGAACAGGATGATTTTGGACAGAGTGTGCTTTGGAGAAAATAGGACAGGTGACAGGACAGTGACAAGGTGATTGAGGGGCCTCTAGGATGGGAAGGCATCTGAGCTGAGTCCTGAAGGAGGAGAAGGCCCCCCTTGGAAAGATCTGGATGCAGGCCGGGAGAACCACAAGTGCAAAGGTCCTGAGGTAGGAACTGGCGGGTCAAACCCTGCTCTTGCTGCTGGCTGGGAAACCAAGGCACAAAGAGAGGAAGGGACAGACCCAGGGCCACACAGCTGGTGGGGGTGAAGCTGGGGCTGCATGGAGGAGGCATACGGGGGCCAGGACCACTGTAGGCACACGCAGCGGGACTCTTCCAGGCTGCTAGAGGGGCAGCCTCCCCTTCCTGAGCTGTCCCAGCTGTTGCGGAGGCTGTGCTGTCCTGGTTCCCTTGTTTAATCACAAACCACATTTTTACCCCTCACTTAATTGTGGACCAGATGCCTGTGGACCTGCCACCATCTGGCCCCACTTCTGGCTTGGGATGATGGGGCCTGGTGGCTGTCTTTGAGGGCTAAGTGGGGCATCTTGGCTGAGAGGGTGCCAAGTTTGTTGTAGCCTCAGTGCTGGGACTACTCTGGGCCACGCCTTCACGTTTTGTCTGCAGCGGGGAGGGCACTAAGGGTTGGTGTGAGCATCTATAAGACAACAGTGGCAAGTGCCTGGCATCAAATAGCCCTAATTCCTAAAAGGGCTGGATGCTGTCCCTAGAAGACAAGATTGTCACCTCCTGTGTCTGTCTCAGGAGTAGAGAGAAAGGGTGCAATTCCAGCTCCCAGCAACTTGTGGTGGAGGTCAGAGTCCCCTTGGTGGGCGGGGAGACTGAGGGTCTGAGAGATCCCACAGCATCTGGGTGAGGGAGGGATCCAGTGTGTGGCTCCTGCTGCTCCAAAAATCCCTCCTGTTTCCACACCAGCACCTCATAAACCACACATTTTCACAAGCTGTTGATTGTGACAGGAACAACCCATGGTCTATCTTCCGGAAGCTTCATACTGGGCTGGCTCTATTTGTGAGCCCACGTCAGCTCTAATGTCTTGGGTGATTTGAAGTTAGAACCAGCCCTCCCAGCTGGGGAGGGGAGCTAAAGTGAATTATTTTCTGTGTCCAAGTAATAATAATAATAACATAGTGACAATAATGTTCACTATTATTAAACACTATAGCTAGGAGCCAGGGGCTTTCCATACATTATCTTATTTAAAAATTCACACCAACCTTCTGAAGGAGGCTCTATAATGCCCACTAGACAGATGAGGAACCCTGAGCAATGAGGGACCCATCCATGGCCACACAGCTGGGTGGTGGTAGAGGGAGGATTCGAACCAGACCCATCAGACAGCAGAACCCATGCTTTGGAACATGGGACTTTGCCCAGTAATGTCCTCTTCCGACCTTTGTTTAAGAGCCAGTGCCAGGAGCTGATTCCTCTTTTGCAAGTAGTGTATCCTGGGGATGGAGCCTCGGGAAAATCCCAACAGCAAGTGTCCTGAGCTAGCTACTGGCAGGTGCATGGGTTATGGACACCTACGGAGGGGTGGGAGGTGTGGACGTCAGGGCCCTTGGCCCCCAGGAGCCATGACGTGAAAAGAAACACCCACAGAGGCCCATGTCCAGACCCCTTAACATGCTAGAAGCTTCCAAGCAGCTCTCGAGCAGCTCTCTATCACTCTGCTTCTAGTTCCCGATCAAACAGTGCCACGCCTCCAGAATAACTGCCTCTATCTCCCTGCCTCCACCCGGGCCGGCCCCCATCGCTGCTCCTCTGGACCACTGCAGCGTCTCTCCCTTGGCCTCCCTGCTTCCACCCTTGCCCCATGAGCCATTCCCCACACACAGAGGGATCCTCTTAGAACCAAAAACAGATCATGTCCCTCACTTGGTGAAAATTGCTCCGAGTGCTCCCCTTTACTCTTAGGGTAACCCCTTAAAGCCTTGTCACAACCTCCAAGGCCCCGCATGGCATCTCCTGGTAATCTCTGCACTTCAGCTGTGCTGGCTTCTCCTCTGTTTCCAGAACCCATTCAGCTGGTTCCCACCTCAGGGCCTTTGCACGCACTGTGTCTCGTGCCTAGCTTTCTCAGCCCCCAGATTACACAACTGCCTAATTCTTAGCTCATATATTACCACCTCGGTGCAATGGTGGGGGGGCCTGATTCCCTGGCGCTAAAGTACAACCTGTCTTTCCTAGGTTCTACCCTGGCACCCCTAGGATCCAGTCCACACTGTGGCCAGGGGGAGCTTTCTGAACCCTGAATCTCAGCATGTTCTCCCCTCCCTAAATCCTCTCTGGCTGGACCCCACCCTCAATCCCTGAATACAAAGCCCTGGATGGGGCTCCTGCCTGAACCTCTTCCCTCTTACTGAGTTCTCCTTGCATGCTTGCTGCAGCCAGACTCAACTTCTAGTTCCCCCAGGGGCCAGCCTCTAGGCCAGGGTCACCCGACCGACCTCAGGCAGATTACTCTCTGTGGTGGGGGGCTGTCCTGTGCACCACAGGGCATTGAGCAGCACTCCTGGCCTCTACCCACTAAATGCCAGGAGAACCCTGTCCCCAGTTGCGATTACCAGAATTGTCTCCAGACATTGCCCAGTTCCTGGGGGAGAGCAGAGTCGCCAGGGTGGGAACTGCTGGGCTCAGCTTTTGTCAGCTTGTTCTCTCTCTCGGGCACACTCCCTACCAGCCTACTACCCTCATCCTGTTGCCTCCTCACTGTGCTTCAGATCCCTGTAGACGCCACCCATGACAAATCGTCCCAGTCCCAGGCAGGGTCAGGAGTCTTCTAGATGCTTCCACTATTCACCACCGGAAACTTTTTGATGCTGTCCTGTAATTGTCAGGTCACTTGTTCATTCCCATGGGACGTCAGTGCCCTCAGGACAGGCATAGTGTCTGCTCTGTTCATCCCCGTGTCCCAGGCCCCACCTGGCATGGCGTGGAATAGGGCTCAGTCCACACTTCCTACTCCCTCACCCTTTCCCTTGGTGGTCAGTTAGCCCAAGTCTGCACATAACGGGCAGGTACCAGCCATACTGGAAAGGACCAGACATGGTCCCTGCCCCCAGCCAGGTCACTTTCTGGTGGGAGACACAGACACATCAAGAGGCAAATAAAACAGTTCAAGTTCAATGCTACAGTGAGGGAAACACACAGAGGCATCTAACCCAAAATATGGGGTCAAGGTGGGCTTCCCAGGGAAAGTGACATCCAGAAGGTAACATTTAGACGCTAGAAAGATGAACAGGCTGATCAGCCAAAATAGCGTCAGAATGTCAGTTGCACAATATTGTGAACAGACTAAATGTCATTGAACTGTTCACTTTAAAATGCTTAATTTCATATTATATGAATTTCACTTCAATTAGAAAAGAAAAAAATAGTGCAACAGTATTCCTGGTAGAGGGAACAGAATGTGCAGAAGTCTGGAGGCTGGTCAAGTGTGGGACTTTAAAAAATTGTGAGTTGTTTCACCTGGCAGGAGCCCAGATCTGAGGAGGCAGGTGGTGGACAGTGGTGGTGAGACAGGAGAGCAGGGCAGGGCCTGGGCCACCGTGAAGTTTATATTTTTTCCTGAGTGAGTAGAGAGCCATGGAAGGTTGTAGGTGGAGGAAGGACAGGATATGACTTGGGTTCTATCAGGATCCTTTTGGCTGCAGGCGGAGAAGAGACTGTCAGTGGGTGAGGGTGGGAGCAGGGAGAGCAGAGGGAAAGCCAGTGCAGAGACAGGGTGGTAGTCCAGGCTGGGAGCTGGCTGTGGGGGTCGTGGTCTGGTTTGAGAGTATTTAGGCCCTAAAACTGACAGTCATGCTGGTTTGGTTGTGGGTGGTGAGGGGGAGCATCAAGGACAACAGCCAAGTGCCTCCATTGGAAACCTGTCTGGGGCCTGGCCACCCGCGCAGCCTCCCAGAGCCCTCTACAGGGGCAGGGGTAGGACCCAGCTCTGCCCCCAAGCCCTCTGCTTCCCTTCCAGTCTCCCTCAGGGGCAGTCTTCGTTCACCCAGCATTCCCTGTGTGGCCCCTGGCCGATTACTTGACCTCTCTGGGCTCATTTCTGGAGCATCTGTGCGTCCTTTTCTCCAGGAAGAACACGAGGGTGCAGGAAACCAGCAGCTCAGGCAGAGAACGTTGAAGAACCTGTCCTGCTGGCCTTACCTGCCGCTCCCTGGTACTCAGTAGGCAGAGAGGGCACCTGGGTCATGGTCTGGGCAAGAGGACCTAGCCCAGCCGCCACATGCCCTAGACTGACAATCAGCCCTCTGCCCACCTGAGGGCCTCTTGGCGTTCAAACCCACAATCCCAGGGGCTGTAACCCCGGCCCAGCCTGACTCCGAGCACCACACTCTGGCACAGGCTGTCCAGGCCTTGGGGAGACACAACCTCCCTTGGCAGCATAGTTTGGTGACCAAGAGCACAGGGACTGGAGCCAGGGCCTGAGCGCAAATCCCAGCTCTGCTCACTCCTGCTGTGCAAACTTGGGCAAATGACTCAACCTCTCTGGTGCCCAAAGAACAGGGCCTTTCATGTCCCACACAAGTGGGGCTTTTACCCTTGTGGTAGGTAGGAGTTCCAGTTCACAGGGGACTTGAATTTGATTTCTATTTTCTGCTGTCATTTTGCCAGTCGGGCTGGTTGATTCCCACCTCTTCTCACCACACCTTCCCTTCTTGTCCTGAGTTCCCTGCTTGCCAAGGTGTTGGGAACAGGTGTGAGAGCAGGGACATGCCCCTGGGGCAAGCTGCATCCTACCTGTGAGGTCCCACATGGAGCTGTGGCTGTCCCTTTCCCATCACCTGCGTTCTGGGGTCCTTTGGCTGATTCCCTGCCATCCCTATGGGCTGGCAGGAGACTTCCTAGAATCCTGGAGAAGCTGTTCCTACCTGAGGTTCTGGCTTCTTTGGGCTCAACCCCAGGCCTGGGGCGATGCCTGACCCTCCCCTTCCTGCCCCCACCCTGGAACCTGCCTGGGCGGGTTCTGGATAGGGGAGCCTCACTCATGGCAAGGGGTTTTTTCACAAATATGACTTCTTCCTGCTCCCCTGACTTTGAAACCCTAAAGCCAGGAAGCCTCCTGGGATCCCTACACTGTGTGTCCATCTCTTCCCAGAGGCACTGAGCCCCAACTGACCTGGTCACCTTGCCTGGAGGGGCCGAGGAGGGTGGGGGTGGGGACCTGAAGAAGAGGGCGGAAGCACCAGTGAATGCAGCATTCCCGAACAGTTTGGTCTCAGAATCCCTTTGCATTGTTTTATCCATTAAAAAATTTTTTTTTAATTATTGAACACTCCAAGGAACTTTTGTTTGTGTGGATTATTACCAGTCAATATTCATATTAGAAATGAAAAGTAAGAAATTTTATAAAATACTTATTTTATTTCCTTAAAAAAATTAATCTAGTACATGTTAAATTAATCGCCATATTTTCATAATAAATACCTACATACTAGAATGTTTTTAAGGTAGTGAGAAAAGTGGTATTAATGAAGCTGGTTACATTTTTGCAGTTCCCTCAAATGGCTGCTGGCCTAATAGAAGACATGTAGGTCCTCATATCTGCTTCTGCGTATGGTCTACCGTGATATTTTGTTTTGTTTGAAGAAAACTCAGCTTTGTGAAGGCGCATAGTTGGAAAGGGGGAATATTGGAATATTGTGGGTCTTCTTATTTAATGCTGCACCAAAATTGGCCAGTGTAGTAGTTTCTTAAAGTTTAGTTTAATATGGGATTTAGATACGCATCAGTGAACTTTTCAATCTCTTTATACTCATGTGAGAATGAGTGTTAAAAGGCAAATCATCTTGTGAACCCCCGAAAGGGTCTCAGGGACACCCCGCACCCCCCTGCCCAGGTATCCCTGGATCATGCTTTAAAAACTGCTGAGTTCCCAAAGAAGAAAAGTATCCCATCAGTCTGTAAGGTGCTGGTCGACTCCCATGAGAGACGCTCGAGTACATCAAGAACATGGGTTCAGCTCCCATTTCTGCTGCTTCCTGACTTGGTGTTCGTGGGCAGGTCGCTTTGCTTCTCTGTGCCTCAGTTTTCTCATCTATAAAATGGTGATAACAGTACCTACCTGACAGCATAATAACAGTACACACTTGCTGCTAGGACCTGTGAAAAGCATAGTGTAAATGCAAAGGACTTGTTCATATCAGTCCTTCGTCCTCACACACTCCTTCCTGCCATAGGGCCTTTGCACAAGTTGTTCCCTCTGCCTAAAGCCCCTTCATCCCTGAATTTGCCAAGGGAACTCCTTCTCACTCTTTAGCTCTCAGCTCAAGTGCTCCCTCCTCCAGGAAGCTTTCCCTGACGTCTATCAGAGGACCCCACAGCATGGTTGAAGTTTATATTTTGTAGACTCATTAGGTGATTTTCTATCTCCTACCAGGCCATGAGCCCAGTTGACTGATGCCTTCCACCATAATGGTGCTTGTGTGAAATGAATGTTGTTGAAATAAAATTAATCAGAAAGTGTCATTTTGACTGATACCTTAGCCTTTCCATCCTTGGAAAGCTAAGGCAAAGCTGCAGGGCTCCCTCTGCCTGGACACCCTTTATGCAGGGTTCCCTGAAGTCCTCCAGGGTTGTGCCCCCCTCTGCCAATAGCTCTTCATGCTTTAGGTGGTTCCCTGCCCTCAGCCCACAAAAATCTCTCAAATATCCGAGCTGACAACCCCACTGCTCCCTCTGTCCAAACATGCTGCTCCCCCTTGTCAGTCTCCCTTCAAGACTGCCCAGTCAGGGTTTCCTCCCCTCACCCCCATGCCGGGATGTGTCCCTGGGTCCCTGTCATGACAGCCCAGGGTGTACTGCCTGTGTGTTGTCCTTTCTCCACCCCCCACTCCCCCAGCAGGCAGCATGCCCATCAGGAAAAGACTGTGTCATCTGTGCCCCTCCAGAACCAGGCTTTGGCTCTGGCATCCTGTGTCTGAAGCATATTTGCTAACATTACATGAAAGAAGAAGTTGGGAAGGGTGTCATTGAAGGGGGTTGTATCCGTTTATTTTGGGCTGCAAGTAATAGAAACTCTGCTCAAACCGACTTCATTAAAAAGGAGATTTATTGGCTCCCATAAAAGGAAGGTCTACCAGAATGTGAGCTTCAGTCTTGGTTTGATCAGGGCCCCAGCTGTCTTCCTGTCTATCACCCAGCTCTGTGATTCTGTGCATTGATTTTTTGACTCTGGCTGGTTTTTTCATGATGCTAAAATGGGTACAGCAATTCCAGTCCTCACTCTGCTCAGACACAGAAGGTCTCTGAGTGGCTTCTGAGAATAGCTGGAATGCCTCTTTTCCAGAAGCCCACAGCACCGAGTCTTCTCTAGACTCAATGGACCAAACTGGCCACATGTCCGTCCTTGAGCCAGTGGCCATAGCTGAAGGGTGAGATGTAGAGAATTAGCTTAGGTTTCAAGCCAGGAGGACAGTCAACTCCCCTCAAAAGGAGGGCTGCTTGAGAGAAGTGAGGAGAGAGATGGGGCAGGAGAGTCAAAACAGTCACTCCAGGAGTTTAATTATATTAAGATCGGGAGAATTTTGTTCTTTGAGTAAAGACCAATCCAGGGAAAACTTTGCCAAATGTCTAGATATTTCAGCAGAACCCTGTGTCTAAAGCAAGAAGATAGCAGATTGCTCTGGTCTCTGACTGAATGCCATTGCCTGACCCACAGCCAATTCAAAAAGCCACAAATGACTTTACTGAATATTTCTTAATGTGTTTGTTTTTCTGATTATGATAACAATCCATGCTTCTTGTTAAAATATTTAAATAATGCAGAAAAGTATTTAAGACAGTGGTTCTCAACGAAGGGTGGTTTTGTCCCCCAGGAGACATGTGGCAATATGTGGATACATTTTTGGTTGTTATGACTGGGGGAGGGGAGCAATGAGTAGCAGGCGGTGGAGGAGGGGTGGGGCGCTACTGGCATCTTGGGTAGAGGCCAGGGATGCTGCCAAACGTCCTGCAGTGCCTAAGACACTCCCCTGAAACAAAATATTCTCTGGCCTAAAATGTCGATAGTGCCAATTTTGAGAAACTCTTGACTTGAAAGCAAAGATCACTGAAAATCCTACCACCCAGAAATAAACACTGCTGACATTTCAGTAAACATCCTTTAGGATACTATTTTTAATATATGTGTATGTACATACACAACTAATACAAATTAGATCATACCATTATTAACTCGTATTTTAATACTATTTAATACAATTTTTAATATTTAATACAACTTAATTTACAATACAGTGTTTCATTAGGTTTATAATTGTTTATTTAATGAATCCTCTGTAGTTTGGCATTTCAGGGTTTTTTTTCCCCCCAATTTTCACTATTATAAACAATGCTGCAATGAACACCCTTGTCTCTAGAGGGTGTTTGGCCTACTACATTCTCAGGATAAATGCCCCAAAATTAAATTTCTGTGTTGTTTTAAAATTTCTGCCAATTGAACGTCATGGTGTGTATTGCCATTCTAGGCCAGTCTAATGAGGAAAAGGACATATCACTGTAGTTTTTATTTGCATATCCTTGATTACATGTGGCAGAGTGAATCTTGTCTTCATACATTTTTTAATATATTTCTTCATTTGTGAAAAATCTATTTTATGATAAGGTGTTTACCTTTTCCTATTGTTTTGCAAGAACTCTTTGTATATTAAGGATATTAACCCTTTCTAAAGGTTCCATAATTAACTTTAGAAGAAGCCTCTTTTTCTTTCTCTTTCTTCCTCCTTCTCCTTCCTTCTTTCTTTTCTTTTCTTTTTCTTTTCTTTCTTTCTAGTTCCCTTGTGCTTTCGAAGGATGTGCCTAATGTTCTGGCGAGCTTTTCATGAATTACATTAGGAAATAACTTTTGTAACAAACCCATTTAACAACGATTCTTTGTTCCCGCCTCCTGATAACGCTCAGAGCCACAGCGGCAGCCTTTGCCCAACTCTGTGTCATTAACCCTTGATCTTTTCCTGCTGACTAGCAGATTGCTTTCCGGAGCTGGGAACACAGTTTCATTTTCACCTTCCCACTGAAGGAACTGCTGCTGACTCTGTGCCAGACGGCTGTTTACATAAGAAAGATTTGATTATATTGTACAACCAATGGCAGCCTTTCTCAGAATGAAGAAGCCAGAAACATATAATCAAAGCCATTAACTGTGTACGAAGAAACGCAGCCCACTCTAAATTTCCCACCAATATAATAACAGATTTCCAGGGAAAATTAAGAGCCAGGGCTATGGTTTCCTACTAAAATCATGTTAAGGAAAAGACTTTTAAAACGAGACCATGGCTTAAGCCCAGTTATGCACTCAAATCAGACCAGCCTTGACTCAAATCCCAGGTCTGTAACTATCTTTGTGACCTTGGGGAAGTCACTGACCTCCCCCTGAGCCTCTGTTTCTTGATTTGGAAAATGGCTCTTATAATATCAATCTCAGATATTAAATGAGATGATGCATATGAAGCACTTTCTTATTCAGAATGTGATCAGCCCACAAGGCATAGAGCACTTGATAATGGCAGCAAAGAGGGAGGGAGTGCACACCTTTATGGTCTTTTTTCTTTATGTCAGGAGAAAAGATATTTCTGATGAGCTGAACAAACCTTTGGAGGTAAATTAGCAGCATGGCTAATTCAGCTATTCCATCACTTTCAGACAAGTAAAAAGAAAAAGAAGAAAAAAAAAGGGAAAGGAGTATCGTAGTTTCATCTAATAAGGTTCTTTAATTCCAAGGCATTAATATATAAACAAAAATTAACATTCTTTCCATTTTCCTGCTCTGCCATTCTCAGCAATTTACAGATGCCTCTCTTTATGGTTTCAGGGTGGCTGCTGCCACTCCGGGCATCACACACAGACATGAAAAGATCAAGTAAAGAAAATGTCTCCTTTTATGAGGGATAAAACGGTTCCCAGAGGCTCCCCTGCAGACTTCCCATTGGTCAAAAATGCATCACATGCCTAATTCCAAACCAATCACTGATGAGGGAAGTGAGAATTATCACAATTGGCTTAGACCCATAATAACTCATTCTGAGGCTGGAAAGGGGAATGGCCACTGTCCCTGAGTATCTGGGTAGATGCACATTCAAGAAAACTGGACCCTTCTAGCAAGCAAGACATGAGGGGGCAACCGTAAGCATAGTTCCTAGCATACATCAGGTGCTCCAAAGGCCAGCATTTGGTGAGCTCTGGCCTGAGAGGCCATTCTTGGGAGGACAACTGCAATTAGCCAGAGAATCCCTCTGCCTGCCAGACTCCTATAACCAGCCACCCGCTCACCATCTCCACTTGGATGGCTCATAGGAACCTCAAATCCAATGCGCCACGTTTGAACTCAGGGTCTGGTCTTCAAACACCTCCCTGTCCTCAGCCTCCTCTGTTGTTACTTGCCTTGCTCAAGCCAGAAGCTGGCTGGCCCTTGAGATTCCCTGCTGTCCCTCATTAAGTCTGCCGTGTTTCTCCATCTCTGCCATCATCTTCGGCCTGACCCTCCTAGTTCTCCCTGCTGCTGTCTGTTCCCTGCACGTGTGCTCTTCCCTCAGCCTGGAACTCTGCCCACTGCTGTCGCCCATCACCTTCCCAGGGAAGGTCCTCTGACTCCCCCAAGTCGACCCCCCTTTATATCCTCTCACAGCCTCGCACACCTCCCCCACCTTCCCTTATCACACTTCATATTTATTTGTGTGATTATGTGAGTCATGTCTCACCCCACCAGGCTGCAAACTCTGTCCGGTAGAAACGACGTATGTTTTGCTCACTGATAATCCTCAGTGCCTGGCACATAGCAGAGCCTCAACTTTTTTCAAAGAAATGAAAAAATCCATTCCCCACCCTGTAGCCAGAGAGAGCATTCTAAGAAGCAAGTCTAATCACTTCACCCTCCGGCCTCAAGCCTCTCTTGGCTCCCCGTTATCCTCAGGGCAAAATCCAAAGCAGTTAACAATAGGTTTCCCAGGCTCTTGGAGGTCCATCCTACAACCCACCCAGGCCCATCTTTTCCTGCTCTTATTGCTTTCCATGCTGCAGCCATCCTCAGCTTCTTTAGGAGTCTTAAAAGCCCTATGTTCTCTCTTGCCTCTTGATTTGCCCATATGCTATGCATGTGCCTGGAAACATTGTCTAGAAAAATGTCCTTCTCATTGTCAAGCCTCCATTTACAAGTTGCCTCCTCTGGGAAGCCCTCCACACCTACTTCTACCAGACCAGGTGAAATATCGCTGAGGCTTTCCCTACATGTGTTTACTCCTCTGTGTAAGTCATGCTAGGATCTGAGCTGCTACCACAGAGACCCACAGTGGCTCAGTGGGAAAGAATTTTATTTCCAGCATTGACGTGGAAGATTCAAGGTTGGTCGGTTGGTTTACTTCCGCAAAGTCATTCTGGAAATCCTGGTTCCTTCTATCTAGTTGCCATGCCATCCTCATTCCACAGCTTCCAGTGAAGTCCAAAATGGCTGCTCGGAATCTTTCATCCCATTTACATTTCAGTCAGCAGGAAGAGAGAAAGTCTCATTCCTTCTGAGGGCATGACCCAGAAGTGGTTTCACGTCACCTCTACTTATATGCCACTGACCACACTCAGTCATATGACCACACCTAACTGCAAAGGATGCTGGGAAATATAATCACTATATGGGCAGCATGTGTCCTAATAACACTCCAAAACTTTTTCATTATGAGGAAAAAGATGACGGAGTTTGGTAGACACTGGTGTTGCCCGACACTGAGCACTGAGCGCAGTGTCATCTGGTCACTTATCCATCAGCCCAGCCAGTTTGTGAGCTCCCTGAGGACAGGGACCATAGATGGTGGTCACTGTTGCATCTGCAGCAACTGGTGGTGAGCCTGACACATGGAAAATGAGAATGAATGACAGAGGCCAAAGTGCAAGCTGGAGAACCTCATTCATGATTCCCTTCAAGCCTCACGAGCCTGACCAGTATTACTATCCCCATTTCACAGCTGGGGAAACTGAGATTCAGAGTAATTAAGTGACCCCACCAAGGTCACCCCAGTAGGAAGGGGCAGGTCTTAGAATTTGAAGCCAAGCCTCAGACTGGGGAAAATATTTACAATCTAAACACAAAGATCTTGAAGGTTCTTGGATGCACACATCTATCAAAGCTCAAGAGCTGCATGCTTTAAAGTAGAGATTCTCAACCAGCGGTGATTTTTGCTCCCCACGAGACATTTGCCAATGTTCTGAGACATTTTTGGTTGTTACAAGTGGCAGGGGACACTGTTAAGCATCCTATGGTGCACAGGACAGGCCCCAAGAAAAGAATTACCCAGCCTCAAATGTCAGTAGTACCCAGATTGAGAAACCCTGCCTTAAATAGATGCAGTTTATTGTACATAAATTATACCTCAATAAAGTTATGTTTAAAAAGGGATTTATACTTGAATAGAAAAGGGCTCATGCCAATCAGAAAGAAAAGAATAACTCAGTAGCAAATGATGACCAGATAATTTTAAAAGGCAGATTAACACATCAGAAAATAGCCAAATCATAAATGATAAAGGGCTTCATCTCTATACTAGTCAGGGAAATGCAAATCACAACAAAAATAATAAATTTCTCCCCATCACAATGGGGAAAAAAATTTAAGCAGCAATATCCTGGCTGATGAGTGGGAGGGAAGCAGGTCCTCTCGTTGGCAGTTGGGAACCATGTCGGCTGGCAAAGCCCTAGTGTTGTGTTGAGGTGGGAATACTTCCCGGTATTTTAAAGGATGCACTCATCTACCTGAAGGTCCCCTTTTGTAGAAATGCACACGGGTGTGAAAGTGCTGTATGAGGACATTCCTGAGGCCTTGTTAAGAATAGTGAACGTTTTGGGGTGGGGGGGTCACTAAATATCCATGGACATGGGATTAGGTTAAATGAACTGTGTTGCCTCCATCCCATAGAAGACTACGCAGCAGATATCAAAATTATGACAAGGCAAATCTCTAAATGCATATTGTTGGATGGAAAAAGAAATCAAGGTGCAAAACCACATTCGCAGTGTTTCCTTTCAAGTAACACAAAGCAAAGCCGAGGCAGACCCCCTCGTGCCTGCCTATTGTCCATCACCCCTTCTTCTCACTAATAGGACCCCAGCCTTGAACAGGATGTCAACCGGCCCAAAGGAAATAATCATCTCCTAGCCTGCCCTGCAGGCTTGTGGGTACAGTGGGGTGGCTACATGACCCAATTCTAGTCAAATAGATGTAAATTGAAATCTATTCCATGGAGCTCTGGGAAAGCCACCACGTCCTTGATCAAAGTGGGGAACTCAGTTGGCACACACCTTGCCCTTTCCATGCCCTCCTGCCTGGGGTACACATACAATGCCAGGCACTGAAGCATCCCTTTTGAGCCATGAGTTTGAAAGTCATGTACCAAAATGGGAGACTGGGAAGTTGGTCATTGTTGATATGCCTGAATGGGTCCACCTCTGGACCTCTTTTCATACTAGAAAAATGGAGCCTCCAGCCAGCCAAGCCGCTGGAGTCTTGCTACTTACCACTCACAGCCAAACACAATCCTAAAGATGCAGTAAAGTCACAGTAGGGAGTGTGTTGCTTGGATCTTTTGCAATAGAACTGTATTCAGGTATTATTTGTATAGTTAAGATTTTAAAAACTTCTTTTATTGAAGTATAGTTGATAAACAATATTGTATTGGTTTCAAGTATACAAAGTAGTGATTCAGTAGTTATATATGTTATTAAATCCTCATCCCAATTAGTAGTTACTGTCAACATAGAAAGCTGTTGCAGAACTATTGACTGTATTCTCCATGCTGTACTTTCATCCCCATGACTAATTCATATTACAATTGAGATTTTTTTTGTCTGTATCTCCTTCAGCCTTTTCACCGCCTTCCAGCCTCCCCCATGGTAACCACCAGTCACTTCTTATTGTCTATGAGTATTGCTGTTTTGTTCGTTTCATTTTTAGATTCCACATATAAGTGAAATTATATAAGTGAAATCATATTTGTCTTTCTCTTCCTGCAAACGGCAGGATTTCTTCCTTCTTTATGGCTGGATAATGTTCCATTGTGTATATATACCACATCTTCTATCCATTCATCTATTGATGGACACTTGGTATAGTTAGGAACTTTAAAAATCAAAATACAAATCAAATAAAGACCATCTGGCCAGAGTCCGTTGCCCCCGATGTTCTTTTTCAAAACGTGTTTGCAGATCGGCTCCGATTGTTCTGACCCACGCAAAAATGGCACGGGAAAATGGAGCAGCGCTGAGCAGCTTTCCCCGGACCGCCCGAGGGAGAGGCCGGGGTGTTGACTTCACAGGGAGAGCTCCATTTTCCTGATAAGAGGACTCAGGCTGCATCTTTGACCCCAAAAGGGAGGCTCAGGGGTCAATCTGGCCAGTCCAACCTGGACTGCCCCACTTTGTGACTGGACCCTGCAGCCCTCCAGCCCAGGTATGCAGCCCCCCCCACCCCCGGAGGCAGTGGCCTGGCCACCTCTCCCACCTGTTTGTCCTCTTCTTCCCAGAAGCAGGGCGCTCCCTTTATCTCAGGCCAAAGTCCCCCAGGGAAGAGGTTGGAATGTCACCTGTCATCATGGGGCTGGTGAGTCACCTCCTACTGGCTGGAGGCCACAGGTGGCCTGACCTCTCCATTTCTCCCCCTCCCGAAGTCTTCCCTTGCGGGTAGGAAAGGATGAGCTTATTGCCCTAAAAATCATGACAGTGACAGCCACCATCTCCGGGTGTTGACGTGGAAGAAGCCCTGGGAGGTTAAGGACACAGCATGGGACTTGGACCCCTGGGTTCAAATCTTGGCTCCAGCATGTCCTAACGGTGGTGGCCCCGGGGAAGCCAATTAACCCCTTCCTGATCCCTGTTTGTGCCTCTGCCAAACATTTACTGAGCAAACACTGAACCAGACACAGAGGTGCTGAGGATGCTGTAGTGGACACCCCAGAAACAGTCCTTTCCTTGTGGGGCACAGTGGGTGGAGACATTCAAAACCAATAATGATAATAACATTAACACAATTAAAAATGTTAAATTCCACATGTCAGTTGGTGATGGGTGCCATGGAGAGAAGGGGGTGAGGAGTGTCGATGAGGGGGGTCTTGTTCGTAGAGGCAGGGTAGATTCATTAACATCCGAGCACAGACCTGAAGAAGGCGAGAGAGGAGCCATGTGGTTATATCTGGAAAGAGAGTCCCAGGAAGAGGGAACAGCAAGAGCAAAGGCCCTAGGGCTGCCGTGCGCCTGTGGTTTCCAGGAGCAGGGAGTGGGTCAGTGTGGCTGTAGGGGAGTGGTCAGAGAGGCAAAGCAGGGGCCGGCTGCACAGGACCAATGGACACTGCCAGGACCTTGTCTTTTATTCTGGGTAACACGGGAGCCATGGGAGGTTGTTGAGCAGAGGAAAGGTGTGATCTGACTTCCTTCAGGTAGGGAGAAATGGCAGAAAGTGGTGATACTGTGGAGGACGCTGCCATAATCCAAGCAAGGGCTTGGTGACTCATACCAGGGTGGGGCCGTGGAGGCGGGTGTTGGGGGGTGATCAGAACAGATGCCTTCTGAAGGCTGATGGGGAGTGGAGGTCAGAGGAATAGAGGGGTCGGTGAGGACATGAAGACCCTGGAAAGACCGGTGGCATTTTCCAAAGTGAAGCCTGCAGGAAGGGCGGGGCATGCGGGGAGGAAGGGAGGTTCTGCTCCTTACCTGGAGGTCTGACTTCTCAGTCGGGCATGTCAGTGGAGGCATGTTGAGCCGCAGCTGGATGTTCAAGCCTGAGTTCAGGTGTACGTCCAGGAAGGAGATGTATGTTTGGAGATTTTTAGCATGGAGGTAGTATTGAGGGACTTTAGAGAAGATGGTATTTCTTCATCGGTAAAATGAAGATTAGACAACATCTGTTCTACAGAGTTGCTGAGGCTGGGTTAAGCATTGAAAGGCCCCAGGCAGGGAGCAAAATGCAGGTAAATGTCAGCCCTGGTAATTCCACACTCAACTCACTGAATCACTGTCACAGTCATCATCTTTAATTTTACAGGTAACAAAATGGAAGCTCAGAGAGGTTAAGTGACTGACCCAAGGTCACACAGCCAGTATATGCCACAGCCAGGATTCAAAGGTTCAATTTAGAGTCCTGTTCCTGGCCTTCTACTCTGTTGCTTGCACTCCCAGCACCAGGCCCTTGGATCCTGAACTGAGCAGACTGGGATAGCTCCCAACTGGGCAGGGAGATGACCATGAGTGGAAATGCCTCCAGGGCAAGATGGGATCGAGCCTGCCCGACTAGGGGCATCAACTAAATCAAAGGAAGGTTAATGAGGAAGTGCAGGCTTGTAGCTAAGAGACTCATGAAGTCCTAGACCACCTAGGTCCAAGTTCAGCTCTGTGACTCTGGAGATATGACTCATCTTCCTTGTGCCTCAGTTTCCTTAATTATGAAACGGGATAATAGAAGCTGTTGGGAGGACTGAATAGGTTGATCCATGAAAAGTGCTTAGAACAGGGCCGGGAACTGAGAACAGGTGCCCAATAAATGTAGGCTGCTGCCACTGCAGTGCAGGTGGTGGTTCAGCTCCGTGCCCACCAAACACACACTCCCAGGGCCAGGGGCTGCCTGGCATCCCTTGGAGTCTCCATCTGCCCCTTGCTCAGTGCTCCTATCCTGCCTTCTGTGAGCTGTGTATCTTTGGGTTCCTTGCCCTGAACCTGCGTTTCCTCCTGCCCCAGAGTGGGAACAGTGGTGTCTAGCTGGGTGGAGATGAGCACACATGGTGGCTGCAGAGGACCCTGGTGGTAACTGCGACTGGCCCAGAGCAGGTAGGTGCTCAGTGTACACAGACATTCACAGCAGAAACTCAGACCCCATTCCCTGCAGGCTGGATAAATAAGTCATGGAACATTCTTCCAGTAGAATGCCACTCAGCCAAGGAACCAACTACCGCTACTTGCACCAGCACAACAGCTCTTTGCAGGTGCCATGTTGAGGGAAAGAAGCCAGGGCTTTTTTGTGTAGTTGTTGAGAACATGAGCACATACTGTGCGAGTCCCCTATTTTGAAACACTAGACAAAGCAAAGCTAATCCAGGAGACAGGGCGCTGATCAGTGGTTACCTGGGGCCACAGGGGCAGAGGGCTGTTCAGAAAGGAGCATGAGGATGCTTGGAGGTGGCTATGTTTTGGGTCTTATTTTAGGTGGTTGATTCTCAAGCGCATCTGTCAGAAGTCATCAAACTGAACCCATAAACGTGTGTATTTTATTGTATGTTGGTTACTTCCCACTTATTTTAAAAAGTAAAAAAGTTTGTTGTCATAAATGTAATATTGTCTCTCTGGCTGTTCTATGGCCAGCAAGACCCACATCACCCCTCCCTACCTCTAGTCCTGCCAGAGGCCCCTGGCCCATGAGGGAGACCACCTGCCATTGCAGAACGAGCCCTCGGACCCAGTATAAACCTGCTCTCTTTCCTCCTTGCTGTCCGCCCCAGGCAGGTCATTTAAACCTTAGTTTTCTCATCTGTTAAATGGGGTTACTACTGCCGCCCTGCTTGTGAGATTGTTGCCAGGATTCAGAGAGGAGAGAGGTGAGGAAGCCACAGACACTGGAGGCTTACAAAAACAAACAACACAAACAAGCTGGGAGAGGGTGGGGATGATTGAGAGTAGGGGTCTGGAGCCAGACCCCTGGGGGTCAGATCCTGGTTCTCGGCCCAGTCCCCTGACCTCTCCGTGCCTCGATTGTGCCCACCATTAGGGCTGTTTGGAGGATTTAACAAGATAAGCCATGGCAAGGGAGGCCCGTGCCTGGCACCCAGCAGTGCCCGCTCTCACTCTCAGGGGCGGAGGGGAGGCGCTCCCGAGTTCAGGGGCTTTGGATGGCCTAGTCCTCTGACCTGTGGCCCCAGCCTGGGCCATGCAGGTGAGGGGCAGGCGGCCCAGCCACAGTGGACCTGGGTTCCGGAGCCGCCGGGCATGTCCTGGGCTCCCTGAGCCAGCCCAGTGGCTGAGAAAGATCGCTTCCTTCCTCTGTTCCAAGTGCCAGGCATGCCCAGAAACTGCCTGATGTCAGCAGGGCCAACCGCCCTCTGATGGGGAGGAAGTGGGCGGTGCTCCAGGCACAGATGAGCCAGACAGTCGTGCCCCGAGGCGGCACAGTCACAGGTGATGTGGGCATCACACACCGCTGCTTGCAGAGCTGGCCTGGACCCGGTTTGCCCATGCTGGGTGGCTTCGTGTCTGCCCAGGGTCAGAGTGAGAGATCCAGAGTGGAGGTGGTCTGTCCCTACCCATCCAAACACAGCCAAAGACCGGCTCCCTGGGGCCTCAGCATGCAAGAAGGGCAGGTGGTGTGTATGTCCTAGGAGGCATGGGCAGAGGCGACCATGGGGGTCAATGCTGTGTGCACATGGGTGTCACCACATGTCTAAGAATGTGTGAGTGTGTGAATGCATGACTTTAAGATGTGTGAGAGTGAGTATGTGTGTGCACGTGTGTGCGATGGAGTGTGTGGGGGTTGAATGAGTAGGTATCTGTGTGCTGTGTGTGTTTGCATACCTGGGTTGGAGCTCTGTCTCTCGCTAAGTGTTCAAACATGTTTGAGCAGGTGAATGTGTGTCTGGGTGTGTGAATGACGAATGTGTATGTTTAGTTGTGTAAGTGTGTGAGTGGATGTCTCTGGGTCTGGATCTCAAGACCAGCATGTGTCTGTGTGTGTGTGTACTCCTGATTTTGTGAGTGTATGTGTGTGTGCACATTGTTACGAAAAATGTTGCAAGGAACCCTATTGGCATCTACAGCATTGCTCCCTGAGACTATTCCTGGATGGGTGGGGTCAGTGGGTAAATGCATTTAGAATCTTAACTAAAGTGGCCAAGGAGCTCCCAGGGAGGAGGGAGGGGGTGTGATCGTGAAACTGAGCATTAAACAATCAGAACAAGTGTCAGCTGTGAACACCTGGCCAGCCAAACCCACCCTTGTTATCCCAACTTCTGATCCCACTAGCTGCAGCCAAGACGGTCTTGAGCCGGAGGCAATCTGAGGCAGCCCAAACCAACCTTTCTTTGGTCAATAATAGCAGCAAACATTCATTCATTCATCCATTCACCAGTATTTCCTGAGCACTTACAGTGTTCCAGGTACACTTTCTGGCACTGGGGATGTTGCCAGGAACAAGACGGACAAAAATTCCTTTGCTGATGGCACCAACTTACTGGTGGGACCAGACAATAAAATAAATGAAGAGCAGATGGAGAGGGTTAATTGGTGGTAAGTGCTGTAGATAAAAATAAAGCAGGAGAGGTAGATTGAGAACACAGATGGGTTTGCTGTTTTAGAAAGGTTGGTCAGCCAAGACTTCAATGGAAAGGGGACACACTTTAAGTGCAGACTTGAAGGACGTGAGGGGTTAGCTATGTGGCTATCTAGGGGGAGAGTATTCCAGGCAGAGGGCAAAGTGCAAAGGCCCTGGGGTGAACTCACGCCAGGCTTTTTCAGGGAAGAGAAAAGGTGCCGATGCAGACTTAATGGTTGTGTGTGTACGTGTGTTTTTTCAATTGATTATAAAAGCGAAAAGTGCTTGTGGATAGATGAAAAAATAGAGAATGAATAAAGGGGAAACTGAAAATCCATAGTAAGTGGAATCGGGGGAGGAGGAGATGGAATAAGGACTGGGGTGTCTGTTGTACAGTTCACTCGATAATCAAAGCAATTTTCCAGTTTGACAAGGCAGCGTCAAAATAGTGCAGCTGCGTCCAGATCTCCCAACCCCAGCACAGTTCTAGTTTGATGGCTCTCACCCCAGCCCTGAGTCCACCACGCACATAGTAGGTGCTTGCTGAAGGGAGTTTCTGTCTTACATGTCCTCAGGGTTCCCTGAGCACTGAGTGGGAAGAGGAAAGATGGGTGCAGCCCCCACCCCGTGTAGAAACAGCCCCCAGTTCCCTTGGGCCGCCAGCCCAACCCCCAGTGGCCCCAGAATGACAGCGTCTCCTCTTCCTCCTCCTGCTTTTATGAGCTGTGAAGGAGGCTTGTCCTGCATTGCACAATTGTCCCTTAATTGCTATTTCCTCTCAGTTATGAATTATGTCATGGATACGGCCGCTCACATTATTAAACTTCCATGGAGGCCTTATCGTCTGGACACCAGCCAGCAACCCGGCCTGACCTACTTTCCCACCGGATTTCAAAACTGCCTCCCTCATCCTCTTGTTGGACTTTTCCTAAGGAGTGTTTGCTGTGCCCAAAAAGTTGCCGCTAAAAATAAAAACTAGAACGGGGGCGGGGGCACAGCTGGCCCCACGAAGGCCTGAGGGTGAGAGCGGTCCCCTGACTGTGGCCAAGCTCCTCCCTGCCTAGAAGTTTCCTCAGGCAGCTTGTCCTGGGGACACACAGGACAGGCTGTGACACAAGCCACAGTCAAGGGTCCCCTGGCTGATTGGACCTAAGCCCCCGTTTCTCTTAAGTCATGGATGGGAGGGCTGAGTTTGCAGTCAAGTCAACCTGGGCTCGAACCCTGGCTCTGCCACTGACCAGCTCATTCATTCATTCACACTACAGATATTTTTTGAGTGTCTTTTGACCCTGGCACTGTGCTGGGCACTGGGGAAATGTCTGAGGATGAGGCATACAGTTCCTGCCTTTCTAGAGCTTATAACCTAGTGGGCAGAGATGGGCAATAAACAAATACTTTTGTAATAAGAGCTATGAAGAAAACAAAACAGTGTGGTGGGCTAGACAGTGACAGGCAGGTGTATGTCACTAGGACAGTCAGGCAGGTGTCTCTGTGGAAGGGGTCACTGAAGCCGAGACCCGGGTGATGAGAAGAACCAGTCTGGGAAGCAGTGCCAGATGAGGTGGGGCAAGGCAGCGACCCAGGCTCAGGCCTCTCACTTCCCTCAGCCTTGTCCTGGACCTGCTGGGAAGAAAAAGAATCCAAGTAGAAGCGCACAGCAAGTGCAAAGGCCCTGTGGTTGGGAATGAGTGGGGTGGTTGGGGGCAGATCATGGGGTCCCCGAAGGCCATGCTGAGGATTTTGTGAGGGAGAGGGCTCTATTCTAAGGGTAGAGCCAACTGTCCTTGAGGTTGAGCTGATCTTTGCAGAGTGGGGGTGGGGTGCGGGTGGGTGGGGAAATCAGGGCTCCCAGGCTGATGGATGGTGTTTCCTCAGTGGACCTAGAGGAGGCTGGAAAGTACTTCATGTCCCTGAGCCCTTTTTCTTCATCCAAGGAGTGGGGATAATATACCCATCTCCCCAGATGCTGTATCACATTTGGCTCAGAGCCCACACGCAGTAAATGCCAGGCTTAGTGGTCTACCTGGAGTCACCTGGCCAGTTAATGGCACAGCCCAAACTAGACCCAGACCCTATATTTCAGAACTTATCTCAGGCATGGCTGGGCCTTGGCACACAACTCTCCAGAAATGCAACCTCCCAGCCAAATAGGCCTCAGCAACAAAAGCCGGTATTTTTTCTTTTGGAATTGTGCTTATGTTGGGGCTATTTATCTAACTTGGCTGAGGTTTGAGGCCTGGGCCTGTAAACATATCCTTTTAATTATTACACAAATGGGACATGTTCATGGAATAAAAATTTGAAAATGCTCACAAGCAAAAAAGAAAAAAAAAAGGCAAAAGCAGGAGGGAGGGAGGAAGGGAGGAAAGGAAGGTGGAAGAGAGGGAGGGATAAAGGGAAAGGAACAACCTGAGCATCTAAAATAACACGTGTGCACCCAGATGCATATATAAGGACCGAAGGACCTTCATTGCAGTGTTCTCTGACATAGCAAGACTGGAAGCAACCTGAGTATCCAAGAATAGGGGCCTTGTTAACCATATAAATTAAATAGTAAAGAGTATCCCATTATCATACAGCCACTGAACAACATGAATCAGATCTCTGAGTACTGATTTGGGAAAAGCACCACAATGCAACGCTAACGGAGAAAAACAAGATGCAAAATAGGCATTATAGATGCTACTGTGTGTGTGTGTGTGTGTGTGTGTGTGTGTGTGTGTGTTAAGAAGAGAGGGGACAATATCTGGGCGTATTTTCTGGGAGATGTCCAGACCATCTCTAGCAGAGACACGAAGTCCTGGAAGCCGCAGCTGCTCAGGGAAGGATGGCAAGTCAGAGATGGGAGGGAGGGGACTTTGCGGTCCTTATCCTTTTGCACTGCTGGAAAGCTTTTGGTTTGGGTTCTGTTTTGCTGTCTTCTGTGAAACATTTTAACACTGTTTCAAAGATCAGAGAGTCCCCTTTTGGTCTCAGAGATTTTTCCAAAGGCCCCAGGATAATCTAGGCTGGTTTTTTTCCTCAAAGCTTCCCTGCAAGCTCATGATTGCAGTGAGGTGCCTGTGGGCCATGGGGCTTGGGCAGAGGGCTGCAGGCCTCATGACCCTCCTCACGCCAAGCAGTTTCTCTTTTATCTTTTTTTTTATAGGTTGGACAAGTAAGAGTTCAGCTGTAAAAGGGATTTGCCTACTTTGAAATGAAATGTTTGAAAAGCTTTGATCTTGAAGAATCTCATTCTACTGATGAGAAGACAGGGGCCTAGAAAAGAGAAAAAAAAAAAGATGGTCCTGAAGTCAGGCAGACCTAGCTCTGGCTGAGTGCCTGAGGTGGTAAATTTGCCTCCTTGAACTTTAGTGTTCCCCTTCAAACACAAACAAGCAAACAAACAACTTGATTAGTCAGGATTCTTCACAGTGGGGTCTGTCTAAAGTGGAACTAGACCTTGAGTCCTGAGTCCCTTGGTTCCTGGCAGAAAGATGCACAGGAAATAAGACTGCTTCTCTCTCACCATCTGATTTTCCAAGAAGGGCAAGAGTGACCCCCACCCCAATCCCATTTTCATTCTACTCCAAGATCAGACATATCTCAGTTTATCAGACATCAACTCACTGCAAAACTCAGGTATTCAACTGTAAGAGCAGAAAAACCCACTGCAAAAGGGCTTCCTCATTAAGGAAATGCATCTTCTTATGCATTCCGTAATCCAGAGACAGTGTGGTAGATCCTTGAGGCGTGCATTAGCTCCAAGGAACACTTGGAGTAAACGGACAGTAAAACTGACCATTGGCAGGTTTCTATTGTCTCCTGCTACTAGAAATCCAGTGGTAGGCATCTTGGGCTGATGGAATGACTCAGTGAGGCTACCAAGGGCTCAGGCTCTCTCCCGCTTTTTGCCTGGTCATCCTGAACACGTGGCTTTCATCCTCACGTTTGGTTATGGTTTCAGTATGGCTACTGCACCTCCAGTTCATATCCACATGACAGGTAGAAGGAAGGAGCCAGGTGAGCAGCACACCCACCATGTTGGTCCCCATTCAAAAAGGATGGGAGGAGCCCCGCTAGGCAGATCTGGCTTAATTTTCACTGGTCATTCCAGCATCACGTGGCCACTCCTAGCTATGAGGGAGTCTAGAAGTGCTCTAGAAGTGAGTGCTTTCAGTTGGCCCACTGCCTTCCCAAATGAAGCGAAGGTTCTAAACAAGGAAATAAGGGAGAGTGGCTATTGGGCAGGCACAGGCAATGTCTGGCACAAGTAGTTCAGGGGTTGATAATATAAAGATTCAAAGACATTATCAAAGACATGCATGTTTTTCCTTTTACTATTCTACCATTAGCAGTGTGTGGGCTTCTGTCCTGAGACGTGGTTTATCTCCTTAGGCTGGGTAGGGGGACCTCTTCTTTAAGCACATGGGCTGATGCACCCTCAAATAAAAGAGAGTTCTCACAGCCAGGGAGAAGAATCGACAATGGCCATAGTTGGGCACTTGACAATGTTTGCCACGCCTCTCTCAACCAGAACTCTTTTGTCCTATCCTCTTCTCTCCTCAATTCATCACAACCTCTCTTCTGTTCTTACTACCTGTATCAGTCATCTACAGCTACTGTAATGCTGCATAACAAACCATCATTTTATTCTCTTGAATATGGAATTGCTGCAAGTTCCCTGACCTGGTGTAGGCTAGGCCGGGTGACTGTGATCTTGGCTGGACCCACTCACTTGTCTGCTATTCAGCTGGAGGTCGGCTGACCTAGGCTGGCCTGGCTGGTGTGGCTCTGCTTTGCTCCACATCTCTCTCATCTTCTCCTGGGACCCATGGGCCATACCAGGCATGTTTGGTTAGAGTGGTGGCAGAGGCATAAGAGCCAGGTGGAAACATATGTCTCTCAAAGTCTAATCTCCAACTGACATGCTCTCACATTTATCTCCTTCTATTAGTGAAGGCAAGTCACATGGCTGAACTCAAGGGAGAGGAAATATGTTCCATCCCTGTTGGTCTTTCTCCTGAGGCCACCTGCCAACTGAACAGGCTCACTTAGACATCTCATGGAATCCCCAGCTCTTTCTGCCACTCTAACCCTGGTAGTCTTGGCCTCAACCACATTCCCAAACTTTCTCCTCCTTTGTTCCCAATCTTATGCGTGCCCATCCACGCGGTTGCTCAATCCAGGAACCCAGATGTCAGCTGAGCCTTTTGTCTCCATGGTCCTCTGCATGCTATAGCTGGTACTTATAATAACCATTTGGTGAACACTTGCCATACGCCAGTCTGGGGACTAAGCATCACACGCATAGCATCTGACTTAATCCCTGAGACATTTCCACCAACAAGGCACTGGTATTAAGTTTTTGTATTCCACACAACACTAAGTAGCAGCCCGCAAACCCCCACCATGGTGCGTGCTCCACACTGAGAGCATGTGGCCTCTCTTAGAAGCTGCAGTGATCATTTCCAAAACAATCCATCATGTAAGCCTACAGCGTAAAATCCTTTATGATTCTCATTGTCCTAGAAAGCTGAGCTAAACCTTTTGGTCTGAAGTAGTTGGCCCCAAGATTCTTGCATTTATTCACATAAAAAAAGAAATTATTGTGCTCACTCAACATGCCAGGCAGTTGCTGGGTACACAAAAAAAACACAAAAGTCCCTAGGAACTTATATCCATTGATAATAAACAAAAGAATAAATATCTAACATGTCAGGTAGTGACAAAGAACTGTAAAAAAAATAAAGCAGGGTAAGGGGCTAATTATTTTGTGAAAGAGATGCTTTTTTGGTGGGCTCAGGGACAGCCTCTCTAATAAGGCGTTTCAGTGAAGACGGTAAGGGAGCAGCAAGTGCAGACTCTGGGGCGAAAGGGGCTTGGTGGAGGCCATGCAATGTGTAGGAGAGATGATAGAGGTGAGGGCAGAGGAGGAGAGGGGAAGACCAGGCAGGTAGAGGCCTGGTTGGCTACAGTAAGGACTTGGCTTTGACCCTGAGGGAAGTGAGCGTCACAGAAAGGTTTTGAGTAAAGGAGGGACGTGACTTGACTTAGGTTTTCACAAGATCCCTCTGGCTGCAGGTGGATAACCATCTGCATGGGGGTACCCCACCCTGGGCGGAAGCAGGAAGTGGGGTTTTGCAGGCTTTGTGACTCTTAGGTCAGAAAAAGGATTCAAGTGTTTGAGTAACATTCTGAAAAAGTACAGAAAAACCAAACAGGATTTTTGGTGAACTCAGAATTGACCGGAAGATGGACAGCACCAGCATGGTGCCTCCCTAGCCACAGACACCCTGGGCCTCTAGCCTTCTGTGCAGCATCCTTGGGAGATGCTGATGCTGCAGCTGGGGTAGCCACTGGGTTTCCCCGTGCCCGCCGCCTGACTGTTCTGGGCGACACTGTGGACAGTGTGAGTGTTCGGCACAGGCCCTGTGGCCAGAACGATGGTGACTGAGCTCCCGCAAAAGATGCTGACGACTTTGAACCGGAGACCAAGCCCTGACTCTCCTAATTCTGTGAAAACAAGCCCCGCGTCCTCCCACGCTGTATCCCCCCAGCACCAAGCTCCCTTATCTCGCTACACAGTCCTTCAAAGAATAACACAGCGTATTTGTGTCTGCGGTTTGGGTTCCCAAAACCTGTGGCGTCAGATAAGTGCCATGTTCACAAGAATGAACAACATCGCAGAGAGGAAAACAACAATCAAAAAGAAGCCCCTGGTTTTGGTCTCAACTTCCTCCCTTGGAAGAAAGGGCACTCGGTGGAGGTTTCACCATTCAGAGGCAGGAGCCTCCCGTGCAACATGCTGCCCTCTGTGGAGCCTGCTCCATTCTCAGCCTTCCGTGCTTTGGTGTCTGAGCCTTAAACTCTCCCCTGCACAAAGTGGGAATGATCATCTCCACCTCTCAGGGCTCCATGGAAAAGCGATGTAAAAAAAATACCAATAATGGCTAATCTTTGGATCAGTCATGTCCTGTAGACCATTTTCTTGGAGTAATCTTCATCCTCAGGGTGGCTAGCTACGAAGATCATCTCTGTTTAAAGACTGGAAAACTGAAGCTTCAAGTAGGAAAAGAAGGTGGTTACAAAATGCTACACTATTGCTTTTTTTGGAAAATGCAAATGTGTAACATAGAAATTAAGTAAATTAAAAACCATATAAATATGAGAATATTATAAGGCCAATAATTTGGATATACACTCATATGTCACAGTAGTTTCCTGGGTGTCACAACTGCCACCTATCTGTGATCCCACAGCTGTCTATTCGGGGCTTAGCAAAATGCCCCCTCTGCTGAGAGGCCCGCTCCAAGCTCCTATCTGTGGTGGTCCTCTGGGCCTCTTTATCCCGTTGCCTTATCTCATCTCTTCACTCATGGCTCATCACCAGAACATACTTTAGTTTTCCATCTTTTCCTGGGTTTCTTGCTCATGTTCCCCAGGAGAGCACCAGACAACACTGTGTGCCCCATCCACGGCTCCTTGAGCAGTGTCTGGCACTAGTGGGCCTCAGTAGGTATTCCTTGATCAACTAAGTGTGTTTTCTTCTTTTTTTTTTAATGTGCATTTTAAGAAACAAACCACGTAGGTTAGTTTTAACTGTTATTTTAAGTGCCTTCAAAAATGAGCAGGCTGGAGCCTCTGCAGGAAGGCATTACCTCCCCAGGCTTATCTGGCTGTGAGTAAAGGAAGTGGGTACCTTGCCTTTCCACAGAGTGGGTCAAGCAGCAAATATGCCCGAGTTTCTCAGCGCAGCCTGCCCCGAGGTCCCTGGCTGAGGAGATCTCTCTGCTTGGGACAGGGTTATCTTTGAGTGACAGCATGTTCAGCCTCCCCCATGGGGCAAGGCTGCCCCGAATCTCAGGGGGCAACAGGAAGCCCCCGGGCCAAATGCAGCCCATGGGAGGTGTTACTTGGCCCACGCAGTTCCAAGAGCTTGGAATTTGGCCATCGTTTAAAAATGAACTTTGGAAGAGAAACTGAAATATCTTCCCAAAGGTCATGCAGTAAGATGCAGATAAACAGACGGGAAAACTTCACATCCTTCAGATGACAATGCTACCACCATATATAAACTTTATGCAATTGCAAGTAGTGGTCCACAGGATGTTCTAATTGGATAAAATAATGTTGGAGTTTATAAAGAAAAATAAGAAAGAGATGAATGGTGAGAAGGGCTATATGGCAAAGGTGATGTTTCAACTCCCTGGGAAAATGGAACGTTTATTCCAGGGTGCTAGCATCGCATACTGTCAATTTATTTATCACGAAAATAAAAATAGACTCCTATCTTCCACCATGTAACAAAAACCTAAAGATTTCACATAAAACATCTGAAATTCTGACTTGCTTGAAAATTCTGGCAACACACTAGGCCTTCATTTTCCTAAGGCAGCCATGGGCTTGTGCTGAGTTGAAAGTCAGGGGCTTCCCAATTCCCTAGAATTCCCACCATTCCCTACTGCCTCCTGCCTGGCTGCCTTCAGTCATTTGTGTGTCTTACCTGAAGTCACTGGAGTTTATAGCCACTGAGCTCAGGGCTGGGCACAGCAGAGACACTCGGGGAACTTTGGAAGCTGGATTTCTGCTGATACACACCTTTGCATTCGTTTCATTTTCCTTGGTGGAAATACAAATTTGAAGGAGGGATGTGGCTTGAAGAATGGGTCAGAACATGGACCTGGGAGACAGAGAGCCTAAAGCAATGTCTGAAGAGTGACTGCCCCATCAGTGCCTCAGTTTCCTCTGGCAGCAGGGATAATAAGAGCTGTCACTTATCATTTGCAGGAATCTGTGCCATCAGGCCCATATGAAAGTCTTAGCCCAGAGCTCAGTACAGAGTCATGCCAGAGAAACCTCTCAAATTAAAGGTTTCAGTTCTCAAGCTTCTAAGGAGGAGAAGGAAAAGACAAGGAGAGAGGAGGTGGACAGGGCAGGGGATTTGCTTTGATCTCCTTTTGCCAAAAAGGAGGAAAAAATTAACAGCCCGGGCCTCCTTTGATTCCACCTCCGGCCCAAAGAACTCTGCAGCTGATAAGAACCAGCCAAAATCGTGCTAGGCAACCCCACCCACCCTTCTGACCAGCCTCTCCCTGGGTGTTTTGGGACCCGGCACCATGCCCCACAGCGACCACCATTAATCCCCTTCTCATCTTTTCCAACAAGGGAAAAAGTTGGAGAAGACTTCCCCACCATGGAACCCCACCCAAGAGATGAGAGGTGAAACATGGAAAGGGATCTCTGAACACATTAGCAACCCAGCCTTGCAATCCCAGAAAGCAGCCCTTAAAATGGGGCTAATGGGAACTGAAATTCTCCGACATTTGCCCTGGCAATGAGCTGGGCGGAAGGAGGTGAAGTTCTCGGTCAAGTGCAGAAACATCTTCCTACCTGGCAGTTGTTGGAGAGAAGCAACACGCACAGAAGTTTCTCAGTGTTGTTTTAAACCCATCCTGTTTATGGTTGTGTGACTTCAGACAAGTGACTTCACCCCATCCAGCCTCAGTTTCCTTGTCTGCCCTAGCACCTATTTTGCAGGATGGTTAAGTTTTCAATGAGCCCCTGTCTGTCAAGTGCCTGGCACATAGTAGTCGATTAATGGGGCAATCTTGTTGTGAAATGGCTCAGGGAGTCCCAGGACAGCCTCAGGCGGAGAGACAGAAAAACACCCAGGCCTCAAATCCAGGAAGATGAAAGCAGAGCAGATGTTTGAAATCTCTAAAGGCTCCAAGGACCATGTAGTCCACACAGGCAGGGATGGGGCCAGGTTGATGTCAGGAAGAGGTAAATTTGGGACAAATTTAGCACACATAAAGGACATTTCCTCCGTATTGCCCCCAAGGATGCCTGGCCAATGACGCTTACGGCTCCCCTGGGGCTAATAAATAGCTGAGGTCTAAGGCAGAGGGACTGAGAGAAGTCTCTGGGGTCAGAGGTTCCTTCCCACCTTTGGCCCTTTCTAGCTGTGTGACCTGTGTGCCATGGTCTCAGTTCCTCCACCTGTGAGATGGGGTACAATGACACCAGCCTTAAGGTTTTGAGAGTAGAATATATGACATTCAGTTGGTACTTAATGAATGGGCCAAAGTCACGAGCCACAGCTACCTTAAAGATAAGGCATGGAAAGCACGGGTCAGTGGCGGAACTGATCGCTCTTGAGTTCTCAGGATGCCCAGGCCTAAGTCCACATCCACAGTCTGTCTGTGGCCACTGGAGACAAGCGCTCACTCCACGTTGTGCACTGCCAGGTCCTCAGGGCCAGAATAGTGCCTGGCACATACCAGGGATTTGTTTAATGAATGTGTGACTCTGGACATGCTGTGGAGAGCACAGAAAGGCCAGGTAATTTGCCCAAGACCACACAGCCCACATGCCTGTCTGGAGTCACAGCTGGAACTGGGGCTGAACTGATCGGGCCTCAGTCTGACCTCACTCTGCCCCTTGACCACATGTGCCCAGCTTCCCCCACCAGGCAGAGTGGGCATGCAGAGCTCCTTCAGGCCCCTCCACGGAGGTACTGGCACTCACTGCCCTCAGTAGGGACACGCCTTCCCTCTCCCTGGCAGGCCTGTGGTCAGAGACTCAGCCTCTGGGCCTCTTCTGGCCTCAGGTGGGTTCTGTGTGACTTCACATCCTGTAGGTGTGTATGCATGAGTGTGTGTAGGATTTTTTCCCCTCATGATTTTGATCATTTGCCAACATTTAAAATTTGGAGATTTCACATAAAATCCAGGATTTCCAGCTGCATTTGGAAAGTTGGCAGCTCTGGCCATCTGGGCCTGCTTCTCTTCTGGCACCAGTCAGCTGGAGAACCCCTGCAGAAGTCTAAGCTTGGCCCACTTCCCTCACCTCTGGGCCTGCCCTCCCTCCCCTGGGGGCCTCTTCCTGTAAGGCCCCAGGCTTGCCTCAGAGAGACCCAGGCTACCTGCTCTGGGACCACCACCCTGTCCTCTGCTCATTCTTGGTCCTGCAGCCTCGGGAACAACCAGAGAACACCAAAAAGGTTGGGTGGGAGTGGGCTCTCTGCTCGTGGTAGGTAGAATGATGCCCCCCAAAAGCGTCTGTGCCTAATCCCAGAAGCTGTGACTCTGTCACCTTACAAGGCAAAAAGGACTTTGCAGATGTGGTAAAGTTAAGAGAATCCTGAAATGGGAAGATTAACCTAGATTATCCCATAAGCCCAATGTCTTTTAAGCATTCTTGTAAGAGGGAGGCGGGATAAGGAGGTGTCATGGAAACAGAAGTTGGAGTGATGCGAGCCAAGGCATGTGGGGGACGTGGACAAGCTGGAAAGGGCCAGGCAAAGCTCAGAGGCTCCAGAAGGAACCGCCCTGCTGACACTTTGATTTTAGCCAGGGAGACCCATTTTAGACTTCTGACCTTCAAAACTGTAAGAGAATAAACTCGTGTTGTCTCAAGCCACTAAATTAGACACGATTTGTTGTAGTAGCAATGAGAAATGTATAACCAGGTTCAAATCCTGCCTAGGCTGCTTAACTGGCTGTGTGCCCTTGGGCAGGTGACTTGGGGTTGCTGAGCCAGGGTTTACCCCTCTGAAAGGGGCAACAAGGAGCTCCCTCTGGGGCATTCGTGATAGTTGTCAACAATGTAGGTTTGCGCAGAGCACAGCCTGGCAGCTCTCGGTTCCAGATACCACTACCAGCATCCCCTTCTTCTCTCTCTGTCCGCGTCATCCAAACCAACTCATAGCAGGTTTAAAAATCCACCCAGTGCTGCCCAGCCCCCCAGGATTATGTCCAAACTTCTTACCTATGGCCCTGCCTGGTCTGTCTTGCCTAATAATAACAATATTGCTAGCACTTCTAAAGCATTTGGCATGTGCCAGACTGTATTCTAAGAACTTATCATGTATTAAATTCATTTAACACTCACAGCAACCCTATCATTTCCCCCATTTTTCAGATGGAGAAGTTGGGGCCCGGGGGATTAGATCACTTGCCAAGGGTCTCTTGGAAGGGTGGTAGTGAAGCTGCGATTTGATCCCATGCAGTCGGGCCTCAGAGCCTGGGCACTGACCACTGGGCAGAGCCGCCTCTGTATGTGAACGGGCCAGGGAGTAACACTGAAGGCCCCAGAGCGTGAACTGAGACAGTGCTCACGGCGTCTTCTCCACCCACCTACCACCCGTCCCTGGGCAGTCCTGGACTCAAGGCTTTGAGGGTCAAGGCTCCTGGTACACAGCCGTACCCATGGAGTTGTTTACTCCACAAACAATTTCTAGCCAAACCCAGAACCCAGCTGGGTGCTGGGTTCCAGAGAAAACAAAGACCCCCTTCCCCTGCCTCCCAAGATCCTGAGGACAGATGAGTATACAACTGTCCCAGGTCAGCAAGGGACATCAGGAGCTGGAGATGGGGGAAGGTCAGGGGACGCTCCCCAAGGAGGGCATGCAAGGGGGACCCCGAGGAGGTGTTGATGTTGGCACAAGAGAAAGACTAGGAGGCAGAGTGTTCCAGATGATGGACAGCCTAGGAAGGCAGGAGGCGCTGTGTGCTTGGAGAATTGTAGGAGGTCACACGCCGCCAGATGCTGTGTGCTTGACCACTCCCTGTCTGGGAGACCTTGGCAGCCCGTAGCACCTCTGGGACCTCAGCATCCTCATCTGTAAAGTGGGATAATGATAGTGCCCATCTCCCAGGGTTGTCCTCAGGATTCAGGGCATTAATGCATGTAAAGCATGGTGCCTGGCATCAGGGAGGGCTGTGTGAACATGAGTCAGCATTGTTGTTAGGGTTCCTGTGAATATTGCAGCCCAGAGTCACACAGTCTACTCACTTCTTTCTCTTCCTATTAGCTCCTTGGTGTAGAAGCCCTGGAGCCCCCATATTCACACCTCCAGGGCTGACCCAGGAGGTGGCAGGTGGGGGGGCCACTTCCTGCCAGTGTCCTGCCAAGAGGTAGGTGCTTCTAGCATCCAAACTCAGAACTCCAGACAAGTCACTATCCCCATGTTTCCCAGCCCTCCTGCCCCACCAGGCTTTACCCCCTTCAGATCCCTCCTGATTTATTATTTTTTATTGAAGTATAGATGGTATAAAATATTACCTCAGTCTCAAGTGTGATTCTACAATTACATTCACTGCAAAATGCTCATCATGGTAAGTGTAGTACCATTCCTCCTGTCCTTTTGTGTATAACCTTTGTCCTCCCCCTGACTCATTCTAACTTTCTTCTCATCTTGACCAATACCATGGGTGAGTCACCTTTGATCCTCAAGTTTCTCTTTTTAAAAATGTCCGTTAAGACAATGAGAACTACTAAGAGTTTTTGAGCACTTACTTTGTGCTTGTCATTTCCATTCATTCATTCACTTATCCATTCATTCATTCAACAAATAGTCACCGAGAACCTCCCTGTGCCTTAGAATTCATCAGTAAACCTCAGACAAAGGTCAGGGGGCGCTCACATTGCAGGGGTGAGGGAGCAAGAAGAGCAGATGGTGAATAAACCTGCAAAGTCTATGAACTGTTCTGTATGTATAATAAACTCACCAAAGCACAACCCTATGAAAAGCTTATCCCCATTTTCCAGGTAAGAAAACCAAGGCTCAGAGAGGGGAAGTGACTTGCCCAAAGTCACACAACTGGGAAATGACCACATCAGAATTCAGTCCCGCACTAACCAGACTCCAGCGCTCGCTCTCCTAACCTCCCTGGGAAGCTGCCTACTAAGATAAAAGGCATCGGCCCCATTCCAACTACAGTCGTCTTCCTTGCCTTCGGGAAGCTCTGCAGCGTCGCAGGTGGGGAGTGTTGGTGCCCAGGGGCCCAGCTCCTTCCCGTGAGTCCTCAGGCAGGATGAGCTCTGCCTTCGCTTCCAACAGCCTCCCCTGGGGAAGGCCAAGCACACGGTCACACTCTGGCCAGAACCGATGGGAACAGGACGTCCTGGTCCTCTTGCCCTGGCCAGGCCCAGTGAGCTATTTTTGGGCACATTTATTGATGGGACACGGGTGCCCGTCTGGACTCCTAATTCAAGAAAAAGGGCCCAGGCTGGCTGAGGATGGCTCTGCTTCCCCAGGCCCTTGGCTGCCTTGGGGCAGTCATCAGCCACGTCCTGTCTACACCCCAGGACAAAGGTGAAGTCTGAGCTGGCTAGTTCCAGGAAAGACAGGGGCCCACGCTGGTGTGGATGGACACTGAGGGTCACATGGGCTGTTACCCAAAATTTTGAAGCCCACTTCGATTTATAGCAGTCAGAACCCAGAATGAATACAAGGACAGGTTTTGAGGTCAGATGTAGGTTCGAATCCCAGCTGTGTTCCCTGCTAGGGATTTTACCTTGGATGAGCTAGGTCAATGCTCAGAGGCTATTTCCCATCTATGAGGTGGAGTTGATAATGATAATCCTTACTCGCAGGGAACGAATAAAGCTTAAATGAGATGGTGCGTTTAGCTCAAAGCCTGGCATACAGTAAGACTCAATAATTAATGATGTTACAAATAATGACTGACCACTAATGTTTATTGGAAGTTTAGCATGAGCCAGACACTGGGCTAAATTATTGATTTCTGTTATTTCTTCCCCAGCAGAGTTCCAGGGGGCAGTTAAGTGGCACTAATACAGGCATCATTACTGTCCCATTGTAGAGAGAAGGAGATTGAGGCTCAGAAAGATAAATGACCTGCCCAAGATCACACAGCAAGTATGTAGCAGAAAAACCTGCCTTTGTACTCAGACCCAAAGAGAAGGACAGGGCTGGCTCCAAGTCCCAGGGCCCGACCCCTTGTCCCCCATACCTTTCCTGGAGGATGGTACAAAGGTCCTGGAAACACCCAAGTTCCACCATGCCTCTTTCACCTCGGTCATCCCTCATGCCCCGGAACTGAACTCCTTGCCCTTCCGGGTGATAAGAATCTAGACCAAAGGTTCTAGAACATTCTTTTGACCCTCCTCCCTCCCTCAGGGTTATTTGGTTTCTCTGGTATGTTGACAAAAATTCTCCAAGAAACTGGCTGGGTTGGCAGAGGCTCCCGCTGATGTGGAGGGGCGTTTTGCTGTGCATGCTGGGCACAGGGTGCTTGCTGGGGAGAGGAGGGCAGGGGCCTTCTACCCTGTGTAACCTCAGGCCAGAGGTGGATGCAGGGTCTCCTTCCTAAGGGGCTCCCGCAGCCTGCACCTGCTGGCAGTTCACCGCATGCCCTGAGGGTGCAGCAGCCCTCAGAGCCATCTGCCCCTCCACCTTTCTGGCCTGCTGGAGCCCCTTTGGCCCCATCCTACAAACGGCTGTACTTTTCCCTCTGCCGGGCCTTTGTCACTGCTCACCTCCCCCTGGACGCCCTTCCTCTGCTCTCCACCTGCTGGGTGCTCTGCTTGTACTTCACGACTCCTTCACTGTGAGGCCTCTACAGAACTCCGTCAGCCCCCCAGTAGCATTTCTCCCCTGGCTCGGGGTTCCCATAGCAACAGAACTTCCTTGTGCTCCAGACTCTGATGCCCAACTGATGCATTGACACCTCCTTTGTGGGGATCACAAAGATACCCCAAATGTCACAAAAAAGAGCCTCCCATTTTCCCTCCAATCCTGGGCCTGCCCACTGGTTTCATCTCAGGAGATGGTGCTGCCCCTTGCTCAGGTGCTCAGGCCAAGACCTGGGGTGTATTTGATTCCCTGTTCCCTTGCCCCATACATCTTGCCCATCAGAAGCCCTGTCAACTCAACTACCAAATATATCCTGAATCTATATTCTTGTCACCACCTTTACAACTACCATGCAAACCTGCCTGGACTGGGACAGCGGTCTCCTCCCTAGTCTCCTGGTTCTCCCTTTGCTCTACTCCCCCCACCACAGTCAGAGCAAACTTATTAAAAGATAAATTAAGTCATGTCATTCCCCTGCTCAAAACTGTCTTGAACTCCCCATCTTTCTTAGAATAAAAAATCCTCCTCCTCATGGTGGCATTTAAGACCTTGTATGATCTGACCTTTGCCCACCTCCTCAGCCTCATCCCTTCCTTCCTTCTCTTACTCAGTGCTCCTGCTAAACTTCCCTCCACCCTGTTCTGAACTAGCAAGCTTGTCCCTGTCCCCAGGCAGAAACTTGCTATTCCCTTCGCCTGAACCTGCTTCTGCTAGATATCTGTCTGACTCATTCTCTCATTTCATTCAGGTCTCTGCTCAAATATCTTCTCAGAGAACACTTCCATGACTTACTCCCCTCCAGCACCATCTATTCCTCCACCTACTTTACTTTCCTTCATTGTAGTTATTATTATCTGACATATTTCATATTATCAATATATTTGTTTTAATCTGGTTTGCTGCTAAATGTTTAACAACTGGCTTTTGGCAAGGGGGAGCTCTGATTTTGTATCTTCCAATTTTTATAATATAAATATTCCCACCATGGCCAATTTAAAGTTACCTACATGAATTCACTGAACTTGGCGTTAAGAAGAGATACAGTGGCAGGCCATTATATACCACTTTCACCATATAATTTGGTGTATGATACAATAGGTGTGAATAACCTCAAGAACATAGAAAATAGTAAAATAATTAGAAAGTGATGAATGAGTAGTTGTTACCTTGGTTTTTACTGTAATTTATTTAATTGTAAGTTCATATAATTTAATTTTTAATGATGCCTATGTGTAACAACCAGCCTACAGAATTCACAAGCCAGTACAAGCCGGCTCCAGCACACGACCAGACATAAGAAACAAAACAATATGAATGAGGACAGGGATATTGTCCATCTTGTTCCTTGCTGTTTCCCTGGGGCTTAGAATAGTAGGAGATCATGGTAGGTGCTCAGCACATGTTTGTTGAACATTTTATAATGCATCCATTTGCATCAGAAAGCACAAACTGTGTGCCTTGATCAACCTGACTTCTGTAGGCTGAATCCAGCCCACAAATGGGTTTCATGTGGCTCTCACAATGTTTTTAACATTAAAAGAAAAATTTGTTGCCAACATTTAAAAGTCAAGAGATTTTTGCATGAAATTCCATATAAACCTAGATTTGCAACTTCTCTTGAAAATCAGAAACTGTGGGAACCCTGGGCCTGATTTCTTCATGACAACAGAGGTCAGAGATGGGAAGCAGCTGCCCCTCAGGCAGGGCATGAGTTTGCCAATTCAGCACAGTCCCCACCCCTCCCTGTTGCCTCATGCTGTGCCCACTTCATTCATTTACATAAACCACTGAATCCTGTAGATATTTTAGTTGTCGTTGCAATTTTAGCCTCCATTCTAGTGCTTGTCACCGTGTCCCTGCCAGACTGAGGCCACCTGAAGGACAGGCTCTGTGAGTTTGGTCCCCTGGGGCCTCCATTCCTGCTACAGGACCTGACACACAGTAGGCCCACAGGCCCTGGAATTTGGTTAAATTTTTGTTGTTGAACAAATCCTGAACCCCAAGCTACCCTAACTGGGTCATGCACTAAATCCAAGTCCCGACTGGAATGTGACAAAGAGGTTGGCCGAGGCCAGTGTTTAAAAATACCCAAGGACTGGTCAGCTGCGAAGTGCTTGGAGGTGTTGAAACAAGTGGGCAAAGTCTGGTCAGAGGCCAGCCGCCCCGCCTCTGCTCTGTGTAAATGTGGGCTAACCCGAGGGCCACCAACAGTTCCTGGTGGGGGTTAGGGGGCGACTGGGCTGCAGCCCTCTCCCCTACCACCCTGCTTGGGAAAGGTCAGTGCTAAGTTTATGAACAGCACCAAGTGGCATGACATAGTTTCTCACAAAGGGTTACCAGGCGAAGCATGGACACAGGGCCATGTTTCCACGCCGCAGTCTTCTGGCGTCGAGAGAGCCGGGATGTTGCTCACCGTGTGGTCTTCCCGCAGCCTTCTGAGCCTCTGCTCAGCCCGCTGGAGCCACAGTTAAAAATAGCACTCACAGCATAGTCCCCTGGGGCCAGCCAGCATGGGGACTGGACAGAGCACAACAAACTCTGATCGAGTGCCCACTGGGTGCCAGGCGCTTCAGAGGCATTAGCTCATTGAGCCTCGCAACGGCCTTGGCAGGGAGGGATCATCATCTCACAGATGAGGAAACTGAGGCAGGGCATGATGCCACTCACTGGTTCAAAGTTTCCTGATAAGTTTGGGGCAGTGCTGGTATTCAAATCCACGACAGTAAAGCGCCAGGAAGTCAGGGGCTCAGTTCTGCCCTGCCGGGTCCCAAGTCCTTGCAACAGTGTCAGGCCTTAGCAAGCATGAACAGGCAGCTTTCCCGTCCCAAACTGCAACCTGCTCCTCTGAGGGCTTCCCTTGTCCTTCAGGCAGCTTCATCCTTCCAGACACTCGGGCCAGTTGCCAGGCTCTCCTCTCTCCTGCTCACCGCAGGCCCCATCCTCACTGCTCCAGCTGGAAGCCACCCCTCTGTCCCCACCCAACGGGCCCCCTCCCCCACCAGGACCATTGCAGGAGTTTAGGTCTGTTTCCTCCAGGAACTAGGCAGTCGCTCTGGTCTAGGCTGTCTCCTCACCCTGCAGCCTGCTTCCCGTCAGTGCCTAAGGTGATACATTCACTTGAATTTATCGGTCACTTGTGTACATTGGGTTTTGACATGAACAAACCCAGAAACCAAACCCTTCTATCATGGAACTGACTTTGGGGGTGGAGGGGGGTGGCGAGGGTGATAAACATGCTAGTGACTAATCGGTCAATTAAATACATTGTTTCAGATGGCAAAAGTGTAAGGAGAAATATAAACCAGGGAGGGGAGATGGAGAATCTCAGGGAGGCACAGATCTAAATGCAGGCACAGGGCCAGGGGAGGCCATACTGAGAAAATATTCGAGGATAGACTTGAAGTAGACGAGGGGTTGAGCAATGGGGATATCTGAAGGAAGGGCATTCCCGGCAGAGGAAACAGCAAGTGCAAAGGCCCTGAGGCTGGACTGTGTCTGGCAGGGTGGGGGATTGCGGCCAGTATGGCTGCGGAAGCCTGAGTGAGGGGCACAGGAGAGGCAGCCAGGGCAGAGGCCAGGGTTGGACCATGCAGAGCCCTGCACATCAGAGGCCGGACTCAGCTTCTCTGCGGCAGATGGGACCATGGCGGCCCTGAGCAGAGGAGGCTAGTCTGGTTCTCACTTCCAAAACAACCCTATGGTTGTGTGTGGGAAATGGACTGCCAGGGGCTAGGAGGGAGGGGCTCAATCAGGGAGGAGGTGACTTCGGTGGTCCAAGCAAAAGATGATGGTGACTGGGCCCAGGGGGTGGCTGTGGAAGAGCGGGTGGAGAGAAGTCCATGGTCTTCCATGCTGGGTCTGTTCTGAAGTCGCGCTGATGAGACACTCTGCTGGACCAGATGTGACAGAAATTTAAAAATTGGGGATGACTCCAGGGGTCCAGGCTGAGCAACTGAAGGATGGTACTTCCACCTTACGGAGGTGCCCAAACCCCGTGCTGGGCACCCGCAGACGACGGATGCGACGCAGCCCTCCCTGGGGCCACGTGGGACCCGCACAAAGCCCCTCCTCCACGTGATGGGCTTTCCTTTCTGAAATGCCTCCTGGTTCAGACCTCGGTTCTCCTCCGGCTCCCTCACCCAATCCCTGGCCCTGAGTCCCTTGTGAATCAGGTGGGTCCTTTCTCCTTCAGTGCCCAAAGGGTGGCAAACATAGCTATAGCCCTTACTGTATGCCTGGTAGGACCCCAGCCTTTACATTTGTGAACTCATTTGATTATTGCAACAATTTTAAAAGACAGGGACTATTATTACATCTCTTGCATATATGGAGAGACTAAGGCCCAGAGAGGTTAAGTCACTTGTCTGGGATCACACAGCTAACAGTGTCAGAGGCAGGGTTTACCTTCGGCAGTCGAGCCCAGGACTCATGCTCTTAACAACTATACTGCCTCATCCAGAGCTCACCACTGACCATGAGGAGCCAAACCGGGCTGAGGGATTGGGGACAGGCGAGGGCTTCAGCCACCCCCTCCTCATAGTGGGCAGTTGTCATTTTCTGAGCGCCTGCCCCATGCCTAATGTTGGACCCATGCTCTATTGTGCACAGCAACTGAAGGGGTGAACATTTTGATGACTGTGCCCATTCTACAGATAAGGAAACTGAGACTCAGAGGCAAAATGCCATGTCTGAAGTCATTCAGCCAGGAGAACCGGGTGCTCTGGGGCTCCAGACCCCATGTGGTCCCCTCGTCCACACCGCCTGTGCTTGTCACCTGCTTCTCGCCTTGCGAGTGAGGGCAGTGCTCGGGGTCTGATGGCCGTCTGACTTCCTCCAGCTGGCTGGGTGGGATAAGGAAGTAGGCCAAGGACGGGAGACGTGATTCAGGGACAGCACAGCTCCTTGTGCCTATAGGTTCTGTCTGGTTGACCAGCAGTCCTGAGGCCAGCTCTGTGCTGGGCTCTGGGGGCCCTGAGCCCACAGCTGAGCATGTGAGAGAGTCAAGGCCCCACTTGTCTCTGATGGCATAGGAGTGGCAGGCGTGTCAGAGTCGTTCGGGTCAAGAGCAGCTAGAGAAGCAGACATTTGAGAACCTTTTGCCCTGGGCAGCCTCTTTACCTCCCCAGACCTCAGTTTCCACCTCTGTGAAATGAGCTGATGGGGCATCAAGCAGACTGTTGTCAGGACTGAAGTTGGGTGCCAAGGAAGCTCGCACCATCTCCAACTGCCTACTGCAGTCCTCCAGGACAGGAAGAGCACCGGACCCAGCACCACATGGCTGCTCTGGGGACCTGGAAGCTGCCGGGCATATGGGGAAAAAAAAATAAATGGACTTCTCTGGGACTTACTGTCCTCACCTGTGAAGTGAGAACTTTCCATCTACTTTACATGTACATAGAACCTCCACCTGGTAAGGTGAGTACTAAGATCATCTTCACTTAACAGGTTAGAAAACTAACACCCAAAGAGGTTATAAGACTCAACCAAAGTCACAGAGCTAGGAAGTGATGAAGGAAAGATTTTTTTTCCTTTCAATTGAAGTCTTCATTAAAGATACACATTCTTATATTGGTTTCAAATGTACAACACAGTGCTTCAACAGTTACCCGTATTATTAAATCCTCATCCCCCTCTAATGTGGTTACTATCCATCAACACAGGAAGATGTTATAAAATCATTAGCTATGTTCTCCATGTTGTACTACCTCCCCATGACCAACTTATGATTGAGAATTATTGCGCTCCTTTTCCCCCCCTTCCCCCACTTCCCCCAACTTCTCCCTCATGGTAACTGCCAGTCAATTCTCAGTGTCTGTGAATCTACTGCTATTTTGTTCATTTTGTTTTGGATGAAGCAGAGATTTGAACTTGACTCCCTCTTCCTCCTTAGCATTAGCTCTTCAATCACAAGGCTGAAATAATAATAACTTGAATTTTGTTGAGCCCTTATTATGTGCCCTGCATCATTCCAAGCACTTTACATGTATTAACTGATATTAATCTTGACCTCAAATGTAGGAGACAGGTGTTGTTTTCTTCTCATCTCACACGTGAAGAAAGAGGTTAAATAACTTCTACAAGATCACAGAGCTAGTAATTTGCAAAACCAGGATTCAACTCAGGCAGTCTGTCTACAGCACCCATGGTCTTAAACCACATGCTCTACATGAGAGGGTGAGCAATGGTATAAACAGCACAGCACCTGGCACAGAGTGAATGCTTAATAAATTGTTAAGCCTTGGAAATGCATATAGAAATAAGCAGGGTTTTCCTTTTCTAAGTCACACTGAGGTCTTGCCTGAGAATCGCTGTTCCCTTGTTTTCATCCTTCCTGCAAGTTGGTCCTACTTGCAGAGAAGAAACTGCCCATGGGCCATTTCCCCCCTTCTCCTTCTCCCTCTGGGAAAATTCTCTGCAGCATTCATGGGTCATGGGGCTGGTGGCCAGCAGGCTGGCTAGAGCACAGTTTGGCCAGGTTATCTGGTTTCGTGGTCAGCCACCTTTGCCTCCGACCAGAGCCGTCTTTCCAAAACAGAACATCCAGTCACTGCTTGTCCCTGTGCTCAGCTGCCCTTGTGCCCCTGACCTCGCTTCCTGCCCACCCGCCCAGGGTTTTTCCTGGTGTCCTTGTCGCCTACTGACATCTCACAAAGATGACCAGAGCATAAGGAGAGTCAGAAATAGAGAAAGTGAGAGGCCAGGAGAGACAGTGAGAGAACCTAAGAGACTGTCAGGTACTGACAGAGAAAGACAAAGACAGATGATGAGAGACAGAGATGGAGAGAGAAAAATAGAGAAAGGAGACAGAGACAGACAGGATGGAGGAGAGAAGGAGGCCTGCAGACACCCTCTGCCTCCCTTTGTCCACAACCATGGGCCTCGTTTCAACAGGTCTTGACTTTCTCCCAAAGCTACAGCATCTTCTGACAACCCCTGTCCCCCAAGCCCAGCAGGTCCCCAGAGACACCCCACCTGCCCCTCTCTCTCCTCCATACCCAATCCCTCACCTAACTCACTCCTGCTCATTCCCCTTCCACCAGAAAGCCCTCCCGGCATCCACAGCCCCTCTACAGCCCCCGCTTGCGTTTGCCTCACTCTGCAGCTGTTCGTTTATAGGTGCGTGAGGGCAGGTGCCGGGCTCTCTTGCTCACTCCGCCTCCCACCATCAGCACAGGAGGTGCTCAGCACACCCGGGCCCGGTGAAGGATTACACCAGCTGCTGACGTGTCCTCTTGGAGAAGCCCCCTGATAGCACTTATCCCTGCTTGCGTTTCATTGGGTGGTTATTTGATTTAGGGTCCGTGTCCCCTCTGGTCCCAGGAAGGCTGGGTCTGTGTCTGTGACATTTACCCTTCCTTCCTCAGTGCCTGGAACAGAGTAGGTGCTCAAATATAGGTTAGATGAATGAATGTGCAAATCAATGAATCACTAGCCATTTGGCGGTTTTGAATCTTAGGTTTTAATCCATTTGAACCCAGCTCGAATTCTCCCCATTACCATTTGACTAAAACCCTGAGTCCTTCCTGAGGCCTAAGAGGGCCTGTGTGGACCCCTGGCACAGTCTCCAGCCCAGCTTCTGGCCGTCTCACTCTGGCTGCATTGTTTCTGTTCCCAAGGCACCGCGCGGGGTAGATACTCTCAGCCGCCCGCTGTGCACTCCACCGTAAGTCATGTCAGCAGAGTTGTTTTTTCTGTGCTCAAGACTGCCCAGAAAAATGGAGTGCATTTGCACAAACAACTTCAATGTCACCAATGGACCTTGGTCACTGTGGGACAGTTTCCAAGGTTTGGCTGGGCAGCTGTCTAGGGCCTTGCCATGAGACAGGTTTGAGTCCTAGCCTCAAAAGCTGCCTGCGTTGGAGGGAGGGGAGGGAGGACTGAGGCCCCTGAATCTGGCCTCACGTTCTGCAGAATGGGAGGAAAGAAGGCTGTGGGGAGTCCAGAGAGGGGGCTAACTGAACAGAGCCCACCTCATCTTCAGGCACAGCCGGGCCTCACCTCGTCCAGAAAGCTCATGGCCACCTTTCTTGCTTCCACGGACCCCTGCTCTCACCCTAATTGCAGCTCTTACCACATTCTGCTGAAACTCTGCGGGACTGTTTCCCCCACTGGACTGTGCTCCTGGCAGATAAAGCCAAGTAGTTTATATGTTGGTGTTCCCTGATCCCGGGTCCGGCAAGTGGGGGGCATCAGCAAATGTATTGAATGAATGAAATGATTATTGAACAAGTGCTTCCTGTCTTGGTTCATATTTACTTCTGTCTCTCTCACTAGGGTGGGAGCCCAAGGACCTCACCTCCTTTGTCTTTGTTCCCCAGAGTCCAACACTTCTTGACATCTAGGAGGCAGCATGGAACGTGTGTGGAATAAATGAATGAATGAGCCCTTCATATTTGTCTCTGCCACTGTACTGGGGCTCTGTGAGGTCAAGGACCAAGTCTTATTAGTTTCTAGTGACTCTGAGTCCAGCACAGGGGCTTGGCACAAAGGAGATGGGTGGTAGTTATTTATTGGGTGAATGGATGATGATTATATGTATGGATCACTGGAGGAATGAATGGGAAGTTGGATAGAGTGGGTGAATAGGATAGATGAATGGAAGTGTGGGTGATGGATTGACAGCAGATAGACAAATGGGTAGATGGAAGGCTGGATAGATAAATGCTACAGTCCAGGTTGAGAATGTGAGTAATACTGTTTTCCACTCCACCTTTCGCCACCAACACACACACAAAACTACCATTTTAGAAGAACTAAAATGAGGCCAAAGAATGACTTCGCTAGAGTTTTCACATGAGAGATATTTAGGAGAAAAAAAAATGGAAGAAGGAAGAGCCTCCTCTGAAATTCACAAGCAAAACCCTGTAAGTTGGCCGTGCTTTCTTGCAGTGTTTAAGTGTTATTTGTGGAGGGCCTAACGTATGTAGTGTCCCTGGGTTTGGTCTAGAGGTAGAAAAAGTTTCAGATGTGACCCCAGGTTGCTCAGAGCATGGTCAGAATGTCAGATATTTGCCCTTACGTTTCCACGGGTCTTTCTGGAAGTAGACGCGACTCCAAAGAGCAAAGGTTTTGGTGGATTCGTACCCTGCCTCCTTTTCTGTGTGACTTCAAGTTTGACCTCACTGAACCTTGATTTGCTCATCCCGCATTGTAGGGCCGTTGCAAGCCCATGCCTATGAAGTGCAGAGCCAGGCCTGGATGACAGGAGGTGAGCGGGAAGCCCTCAGCTGGGCCTCACTCTGTGACACTGGCTGAACTTCTCGACTTTTCTCTTCCTTCCTTTCAACTCAGTGCAACTCTCCCGACAGTGAGGCCATGCGCCGGTGAAGAGCTCAAGCTGAGAATCCAGTACACCCGGGTTCAAGTTCTGCCTCCTTCATTCCCCACTGCATGGCTTCAGACAAGCCCCTGGTCCTGTGTGAACCTCAGTTTTGCATCTACCTTCCGGGCCTCTTTGCTGTTTCTTGAACACAGCTCTCATGCCTGTACTCAGGCTGCAGCAGAAGCTGAGAACGTGTCTGGCCTCTACCTTGGGCAGGCATGGCTCCTCATGTTGGTGCTGTCCACACAGATCTGCCCTGAGACACAGAGCTGGGTGCAGGGAGACCTGCAGGGACAGATGGGAGGCATCCAGCCTCTCACCACCAGCTGGAAGAGGAGCTCCAGCCCACGCTGTCCCGCTACCCTACTAATTTATGTTTCCAGCACTTTATTACACGTGGCTTTACATAACATTTATGTGTTTTCTCATCTCTTCTCCCCACACTGATACTGGCAACTCCAGGATGGGAGTGTCCCTATCTTGATCACTTCTGTGTCCTCAGGGCCTAAAGCCTAGCCAGACACATAATTTGTGTCAAATAAATATGTTGAGCAAATGAATAGATAGATGATTGGGTGGATGGATGATGGATGGATGGATGGATAACTTAGCCAGATATATCAGAATTGAAGAGCTTAAATATAAACACACACACACACACACACACACACACACACACACGCCCCTGTCCTGCTCCAAAAATAAAAATAAAAGCCAACACTTAATGAATACTTACGTGAGCATGCCACAACCCATGCTCAGCCTGTGATGTAGGGCATCTCACTGAATCCTTATGGCCACCTTCTGAGAAAATAATGCTACTCTTTTTTCAGAGGACAGACCTGAGGCTGAGAAAGATAAAGCCACTGACTGGCCCCCAGTCACATAGCCAGGAGGTAAAGGACACACAGTTGAAGTCAAGATCTGTTTGATTCCAGAACCAAGCTTGACCTTACTGGGCCAGCAGGGGCACCCAGGAATCTGGGTTTTTACACTCCCCGGGTAATTCCAAAATACACCCCAGCCAGGAGCCACCAGGCCAGAGCAGCGAGGCCTGGGGAGAGAATGCTGGCTTTGGAGTCAGCTGGCTCCTATACTGTTTGCTCATCTCTTACATGGAAGTGATGGCAGTGCCTACCCCGGGGGGCTTCAGGAGGACAGAATGAGCTAAGCTGCATGCCACCCGGTAGCAAGTGCTGGGGGTATATCGTGTGAACGCTGCTGGGGTCAGCAGCCATGCTGTCAGTCACTGGACTCGGGGCTGGTGGCCATCCTGCCCCTCTCCCAGCTCTGCTGGGCACAGACACATTCCCCACTTCCTAGTTTAGAGCTTGAGGCCACTGAAGAAGACCCTCAGGGCATTCAGGAGGCTACAGCACCTGAGTGCAACGCAGGGGTGCTGCAGCGGGTGTCTGGATCTCTGTACATTCTGCAGCAGTACGCGTGTCCACAGCTGTGTGACCCAACCGACCGCTACCGTGCACTTCATGACAGCAAAGGCCGGGTAACAAGCCCGACAATGCCAGCACCTGAGGGGCTCAGAGACGGTGTCTCCACTCGGAACTATTGACATTTGGGGCTGGGTAATTCTTTGTAGTGGGAGTCTGTCCTTTGCATTGAGGGACGTTAGCAGCCTCCCTGGCCTCCACCCACTAGATACCAGTAGCACTGTTCAGCCCCTAGTTGTGACAACCGAAAATATCTCCAGACATTGTCAGACACCCCCTGGGGGACAGAATCACCCCCGCTGAGAACCTCTGGCTTAGAGCCCCCTCCTCCTCAAGCTCATCACACCTAGAGATGGATGCTGTTAGTCATTGCACTGCACAGATGCAACAGGGAGGTTAATAGACATTATTTTCAATTTTTCCTATTGTAGCTGAAACTCCAGTTTCTCCCCAGTTCTCTGATTTCTCCTTCTACTTTAGAAATGGAAATCCCAAGTTTTAGCTGGGCATGTGGCCACCCAGAAAAAAACTACATTTCCCAGGTGTGCCTATGTGACTTAAGTTCTGGCCAATGAATGTACGTAGCTTCCAATTAGTGTCTTCAGGGAAAGGGTGCCTGCTCTTCTTCCTGTCCTTCTCACTGCTGGAATACGGATGTGATGGCCAGAATCTGAATGCAATCTTGGGCCATGGTGGAGAAACAAGAGAAAAGAAACCTAAGAGAAAAGAAACCCTGATGAATTTATGAAGCCATCCTACTAGCCCTGTACTGTACCATCACACTTCTTTTATATATGAAAGAAACAAACTTCTATTTCATTTAAGCCCCTGTCATTTTGGGTTTTTGGCCATTCAAAGATGAACCTAATCCTGAGTATTGCTAATAATTTAGCATAATGTAATCCTAATATTTTGCTGGAGGAATCATTTCTAACATTCTTTTGGGAATCTTCACCTAAATTAACCATTCCCTGGTCATTGGGCATGCAGATAGTTCTGACTTCTCACTATTCTCAGTAATTATGTTGTGAGCTTCCTTGTGCATTTTCACTATTTGTGATTACTTCCTCAGTACAGAATTGCAGAAGAGGGATTTGGGGGTCAAAGAACATGGATATTCTTAATACTTGTTAATACCTGTCATCCCAGATGGGACACAGAGTTGGGATTGGAGGCTCTAACAGCCAGGAATGAGGCCTAGGTTTTGTGGCAGAGCTGCCCCAGTGAACCTGCTTTGTCCTTGAGGACCCCTCCCATGGCATCCTCTGGGGTCAGGCCCATTCTCCTACACACCTGTCCTTCCCTATTAATTACTCCAGCTGGCATGTCTGATGAGGGAAGCCCAGGTCCCATGCCTGCACCAAGCTGCAAGGAAGGCTGGGAAAGCAAGTTTTCTGGCATCTCCCTTGGGAGGTATGGCTACTAGGGTTGGCACGTCCCTGAAGTGGTTTTGCAGGGTGCAGGCAGCCAGGAGGTAGGGCAAAGCTTAGCTCCACAAGCAAAGGCCTGGCTGGGCTTAAGGGAGGAACACCAAATTGTTTCTGGCATGGCTTTTTAATTTTTCCTCCGTTTATGATGAGAGAATAGCAGGCAAGAGTAAAGATGACAAGGGCGTCATTCCCACTGTGCCACCCCTGTAGTTTCCCCAGCTCTGCAAGGGGACCCGCCTCTGTCAGAAGCCAAGCGCCATTCTCACCCTGCCTCCTGAGGCCAACACGTCAACCTGGATGTCATTACCTGACGTGGGTGTGACTCCCTGACCACTTAGGTACATCCCTGAAGAGGAGGGTCCGTCTGCCTTACCCACTGTAGTATGGCCAGCACCCAGATAGGCCCTAGCACACAGTGGATACTCAATAGATCCTGAATGAATGAATGAATGAATGAATGATGGCAGTCAGTTCTCAGCCTTGGAAGGAACCTTACAATCCTGGAATTGACATTTATAGATTCAACAATATTTCCTGAGCACCTACAATGCTGGGGATACTGGGAAAGAAAACAAACCAAGTTTCTGCCCTCATAGTGGGGCAGGTGGACAATAAATAAGAAACCCCCAAATAATAATGTAACATAACATAATATAATATGGTACCAGGTACTAGTCAATGTTTTATGAAGAAATGTAAAACTGGGTAAGTGACTTAAAGATGCTAATTTTGAAAAATGTTTGAGGAAGTCCTCTCTGAGAGGGTGACATTGAGCAGAGACCTGAAGTAGGTAAATATCTGTGAGAAGCATATTCCAGGCAGAGGGAACAAGTCAGTGCAAAGGCCCTGAGGTAGGAATGAGCTTGATATGTGTTGTTTGTAACAAGGAACTCAGGGAGGCAAGGGTTACACCAAGTTTCCCAACTTCAGAAAATCTACAGAACCCTTAACTGGCGGAAACAGTGGGGTAAGGGTGGGACGAGTTCTTCTCTTAAGCTTCTGTGGAAAAACATGATGTCGGGGACAGACAGTAAATCTTGATTTGTCCCAGAAAACAATGGATCCATGAAACCAGCAAAGTGTCAGGCTGAAAGTACATGGCCAAAGGGCTAGGACATGGACAGATCATATGGAATTTGTTAACAGATCTGCATTTGAAAAGAAGTTCCCAGTTTGGCAAGGAAGCTTCTGGCTGGCATCAAAAAGATGTTTATTGTGGTGGCTCTGTGCAGACATGACAAATGGAGATTTGCTGCCTTGCTAGAGATGGGAAAAGATGTATCCCCTAGGTTAAATGAAAAAAAAGGTCACAAGATAGTGTAATATATTGTACTGTCCCTTTTGAAAGTTCAAGTATTCATTCATTAGTTTGGAAAATATTCATGACAGGCCTCCTGTGTGATTCCACTCTGCTGGGCTTGGAGGACACAGACGTGGCTGCCCCTGCCTCTCGGGACTCAGCGACAGTGGGAAGGCAGATAAGGATCGGATCAGTACACAAATACATCAACACGGGCTGATCAGTGCTAAGAAGAAAATACATCTGGAACTACAAGAATGTGCACAGACATCGAATAATGAAAAAAGCCTATGAGGACAGAGTCCAAAGTGCTGAAGGGCTAGTAAGATTTCAGGGATTCCACTTTCCTTATGTTCCCTTTCCTTTTGATTATCTGTATGTTCTCATTTTTTATAATGTCATGCTTTATCATAGAGTGGATTAAAAAACAGAAACAAAACAAAAATGAGCAGAGGGATTAGAATCATGTGTCCAAAGATGATTTAACACCAGGAAAGGAAGGAAGGACGCGCAAGAAGCTGCCAATGATGTTTGCTTCCAGGAAGGGGAGCCAGATGCTGGGGTGGGAGAGAGCCTTGCTTCTCACTGGACACCTTTGAACTTTTTGAATGTGCATGTATGCAAAAAAACAATAATAACAAAATAAGCAAAGATCTTTTTCTATGAAACTTCAAGTCAGGTTTTATTTTCAAAAAGAATGAGAAAGCAGGAAATAGTAGGATCTCAATATAAAAATGTAAACGGAGCTGAATTTCTATGAAAATCCTAGAATGATTCTCTCTGGTGACCTTGTTGCTCTCTCTGTACTTTTCTATATCTCTTATATTTAAAATTAGAAGAAATAAAACAAGAAAAAGGCTACTGTACTTTGCCAACACCGTTTGCTTAATCCTCACAACAGCCCTCTAAGGTGTGTATGTTTATTCCCACTTGACAGATGAGGACGCTGAGGCTCAGCGGGGGAAGCCACTGGCCAGAGGTCACAGAGCTGGATTTGACCCAGGTTTGTCTAACCCTCGAGTCCGTTCTTAAACCAGGATGCTCAGGTGCCCTTCTAAATGCCCTTCAAAGAAATGACATCCCTTTGAAAATCAGAGGGGGGAATCCAAACAAACCAAACAAGAAATATTACATTTTTTTAACCACTCATTGGGCTTTCACTGGGCGTGGGGAGGGTTTCTCAGCAGGGGCACTGTTTGTATTTTGGGTGGGGTGTCACGGCAAGTGCCTGCCCTTTAAACACCAGCTGTGCCCCCTGGTCCTGTGTCACCCAGATCCCCCTGCGCCTCTCTGAGCCTCCCCGTTTTGAGGGCTTCAGGTCGAGACCCTGTGATGACACTTGGCTCCCTCCCACACTGCGGGCCCCTGGCTAGACTTGGCCCTCCTGGCCCACCTGAGAGGCAGGTGCCTCGAAGGCCTGATTGTCCAGAAAGACAAAGCTCAGAGAGGCGGGGTAACTTGCCAAAGGTCACACACTCAGCCCCAGGTCTGATCCCCACTGCACTGTCTCCTCTCTGGGACCAGGCAGGACCAGGAGCTATTTCTTGTGGCTCTGGGGTCAGGGGGAGGGGAGGGAGGTGTGAGAGGCCTGCAGCCCCAGCTCATAGGCCAGGCGGCCACCAAGCACTGTCCCCTCTTGGGCCAGCTGAGGCCAGGCTGGGAGATCTAAAGCCCTGACTGTGGGGCTGGGCAGGCGGCCACCACAGTGGGGACCGGGAAGACGTGCACCCCTCCGCCTGCCCGGCAGCAGCCCATGGCCACGCGCCAGGCCCCGCCTGACGTCAGGGTCTGACCAGGGACATAATGTGCTGGCGGCGGGACAAGGGCTGGCTGCAGGGAGACAGGGCCGCGAGGCGGGGCGGCCAGAAGGAAACAGGCAAGAGGGGGGAAAAGGAGAGAGAGAGAGAGGGACACACACACACACACACACACACACACACACGGAGGGGTGAGGAAGAGAAACACAGAAACACAGGGAGAAGGAAACGGAGGGAGTAAGGAAGAGAAAGTGAAGAAACCGAGGCAGAAAATGGGAGACATGGAGAAAACCACAAATAGAAAGTTGTTTGGAGGAGGCTGGGGAGAGAAGAAAACAGAGGAGAGGAGGAGAGAGGGAGGTGGGAGAGCGACAGGGCAGGGGGTGAGAGGCTGTGACCGGAATGGGGTCAGGGTGAGCTGGGAGACCCAGGCCCGGGCTGGGGCGTGGCTCTGCCCCCAGCTAGTGACTTCAGCACCCGCAGCCTGACTCCTCACTGGGGCACTGGGAGCCTTACTCATCTGCGGAAGGCGCCCAGCAACCCCTCTGCGGTCCGTGGGGCAGTAGGAGTTGATCTGTACACAGTGCTTGGCAGAGCGCTGCACATAGTACATGCTGAGTAAACGGGAGGTGACAGGAAGAGGGGCTGGACAGAGAAGGAAAGAGAACCCGTGGCAGGGGAGTTGAGCCCTGGAGAAAACAGCCCTCCGTCCATAGCACCCGGTTCCCTGTGGCCGCTGGGCACTCCACTTCCACCCACTTCGTGCCTTAGGCCTGAGGCCACCAGCACAGACCTTGGCCTGGCCTTGCCTGTCTTGGGGCCCAGCCCCCTGTTTGTGGACTCCAGAAGGCCATGATCCCAGGGCCATGGCGTCACCAAAGCCAAACAAGGCCAGCCTCTGGGCACCGCTGGCCTTCTAGCCTCATCACTCCCTCTTCAGCTTAATTATTAAATGGCCCACAGGGCTGAGGGTCTGAGCAGGTATGCCTGTGTGTCCCCCATGAATGCAGGGGTGCACACCCTAGAGACCCTTGCCTTGCAAAGGACCCTTTTTTGCTCCTACTTTTTCATCTTCACCCTCGTCCTCATCATCAGAGTTGCCATTTTTGAGCACTTACTACATGCCCAGTGTGGCCCTACGTCCTCTGACAGCCCTCAAGAGAGTGAGGTTATTGTCCCATTTTATAGATGAAGAAGCTGGGCGCGTAAAGTTAGCGTCACTTGCTCAAAGCCACCTGCTAACAGATGGCAGAGCCAGGATGCCAGCCTGGGCACCTGTTAAGCAGGTGGTAGCTCCTATGCCCTGAGTCGCTCTTGAGAACCAGGCTCTGTGCCCGGTGATTTACCGGCATCATCTCTCAAACCCAGGATGATCCTGTGAGACAGCTGCAGGCGGTTTTGCCCCCCAAGAGACATTCGGGCTATCTGGGGACATTTGGGGTTGTCACAACTGAGAAGGTGCTGCTGACATCTGGTGGGTGGAGGCCAGGGTTGCTGCTCAGTTTCCTACAGGGCACAGGACGCCCCCCAGCAGAGAATCATCAGGCCCACAATGTTAATAGCTCTGGTTGAGGACCCTGCCGTGAGGCAGATTCAGTTCTGACGTCCACTTACAGATGTGGAAACCGAGGCACAGAGACAAAGAGCCACCTGCCCAGGCCACTCCATGTCCCTGCTCTTCACCAGGAGACCCCACTGCCACTCCTGATGGCTCTGTCCTTTGGAGACCCCTGCCTCTATTCTAGGCCCGTCTAAATCCTTACTTACTTAGTATAAATGATGCCTCACCACCTTTTTATCTATGGAGTGTTTTAATTACTGAGAAAATAGACCAAGCCAAAAGCCACTAAGAAGGTCTGAATGCCTTGCCCTGTCCGTGGTGTGGGAGCTACAGCAGAGAACCAGACGGACCCAGCCCATGCTGGGTCTTCAGGAGCTGACGGTCTATTGGGGAAAGTGGATAAGGAAATGAACAAGCAATCAAGATAATTTCAGACTGTGTTAACTGTGGCTGTGAGGGTAGGGGTAGGCCGTTAGCGAGGGACTGGTAGCCACAAAGGCCTTTCTGAGGAGGTGAGAGCTGAAGGATGACAAGGAACAGCCTTGGGATGAGGCAAGGTGAAAGGTTCTGGGCAGAGGGAGCAGTGTGTGCAAAGGCCCTGAGGCAGGAGCTTGCATGGAGTGTTGATAATCAGCGAGGAGATCTGGCTGGAGCTAAGTGAGGGAGGAGAGGACGAGGAGATGAAGTCGGAGAAGTAACAAGCACACAGATGTGCGGGGCTAAGTGGCCACTGCAGGGCTTTACATGCACTCTGAGGTAGCTGGGAGCCATGCGAGGATTTTGAGCAGAAGAGGCACAGGATCTGACTTAGGTTCTAACGAGACGCCTTTGGATACTGTGTTCAGCTGAATAATGTCCCTTCAAAGATGTCCATGTCTCAGTCCCCCACACCTATGAATGTTAACTTTATGTGGCAAAAGGAACTTTGCCGCCTTGATTTAGTTAAGGATCTTGAGGTGGGAAGATTTTTCTGCATAATCTGAGTGGGCTCAAAGTCACCCCTGGAGTCTATAGGATGGAGGCAAAGGGAGGCTTAACTATAGACGAGGAGCACGCAGAGAGGAGAGAGAGCAACAGAAGCAGAGCCTGAGGGATGCGCGTGGACGATGAAGGAAGGGCCCACAAGCCAAGGGGTGCAGGGGGCCACTAGCAGCTGCAAAAGGTAAGGAGGCAGCTTCCTCCCGAGAGCCTCCCGCGGGCACCAGCTCTGCTGACGCCTTGACTTTAGCCCCATGAGACTGATTTCAGACTTGGGACCTCCAGAGCTATAAGAGGATGAACGTGTGTTGTTTTAAGCCACTCCGGCTGTTTAGAGCAGCCAGAGGAAACCCATGCCGATGCTGCAGGGACCACTGTCTGTAGGAGAGCAAGGCAGGAGCAGGGGGCCGAGGGGGGCTTCTGCAGTAGCTCAGGCAGGAAGTGAAGGTGGGTGGATTCAAGGGAGCTTTAGCAGCCAGAACAGGCAGGCTTGCTGGGGGCTGGACACTTGCAGGGAGGGGGACAGGCAGGAGAGAGCCGGGGTCTCTGCTTCACTCAGCCATCTCTGCTCAGGTGCCAGGACCCAGGGCTGGCCACCACGGGGTTCCTGCTCTGAGAAGGAATTCAGCTAGAGGAGGCCGGGGGGTGGTTGCAGGGCGCCAGGAGGGGTCAGGCTTAGCTGCCGCACGACATCACGTCTCGCGCCCTTCAGGCCTCTGCGCCGATGTCCCCTCCTCGGGGAGGTCTCCCTGACTATTTCTGAAGAGCCCTCCCGCTCTCTCTCCCTCCCTCCGCTTCAGCTGGCTTTGTGTGTCTTATTGTCATCCCACACGCTACACGTCTGTCTGTTTCTTGGCTGTCTGGCTCCCCCACTCGATCATCAGCCCCAGGAGAAGTTCAGCCTCGTCCAGTTTGTTCACTGCCGAATCTCCAGGGCCTAGAAGCTATGGCACGGGGAGTGACCCACTCAGGGTCACACAGTCGTTAAGTGTGGGGCCACGATTTGAAGCCAGCACTGATTCTAAAGTTTGTACTATGTAGCTATGTAGCCCACCTCCTAACACCAGTGGCCCAGAAATTTCTACTTCGTGGGGTGTAGCACTCTGTCCTCCTTGAGGTGTCAGACATTTTAAATACAGCACTTCAGGGAACCTGCAGGGCACCTGACCTGTCCGAGGGTGTTACTAGTTAGGGAAACTGAGGCTGGGGTCTTCAGTGGTAGAGCTAGGATTTAACGCCCCCTGGGCCCTGCAACTGGAGGCTTCTCTCACATTTCCAGCATGCTCTGGGCCCCAAAGAGAGAAGAAAGCACTTCTTGTCCTGAAAGGCAGAGCAGGTCGAGCTCACACCGCCCATTGTCCTGGCTAGGCCCGGAGAAGTCTGGTAAGGCTTCGGGCTGGGAGCTCCTGAGAAATGAGGGTTGGGGGTTAGGATCTGGGACCCTGCGTTCAAACTGCAGCTCTGCCCCTCCCCTGCTGTGTGATCTCAGGCAAGTGGCCTTCCCTCTCTGGCCCAGGGTTCGTCCAGTAACTCCAGCTAAAATTGTGGACAGAGTAGATAAAGCTGTATAGGGCACATTTTAAAATTAAAAGACCCAGCAGGTATTCTAGCTGACATTTTGCATTAGACTGTACTGCTTAGGGCAAAAATATAACCATAATAAAATATAATAAACTTAATTTGAAAAAATCAGCAATAAATAAAAGAGGAGTTTATTTTTCTCTCCTGTAAATGAAGTCTAGAAGTGGGCAGCTCAAGGCTGGTTTGGAGACTCCACAAAATTCTCAGTGTCCCAGGCTCCTTCCGGTTCATGATTCTGCCATCCCTAGAGTGTGGCCCTCCTTCTCATGATCCATTACGGAGGCCACAGTGCCAGCCTCCTCATCTGCCTTCCAGGGGGCAGGATGGAGAAGGAAAGATGATGAGTGAAGGGTGGGCAGCAGTTTAATCACTAGGAAGGATACCCGAAACGGCCAAACACACTCCCAGATCCAACCCATTGGTCACTGCCTCGAGCTGCAGGGGAAGCTGAGGAAAGCTATCTATGTCCTCACAGCCATGAAGTCAGCTAAAAGGTATAGACATTTGTAAATAAACGAGATAATTTCAGATCATCATCCATGCTGTGAAAGCACAGAGCAGGGTGAGTGGGGGAGAACGGGTGCTCTCTCTGTGGTGACGAGGCTGAGACAGGGAAGAGGAGAAGGCTGCGGCTCAGCATTCCAGACACGGGGAACAGAAAGTGCCTGCCTGGGGCAGGAATGAGCCTGGCATCCTCATGAGACACAGAAGGGAGGCCAGGGTGGCTGGAGCTGGGATGAGGAGGGGGACACAGCCAGGAGGAGGTGAGTTCAGAGAGGTCAACCAGGCGAGATCCCTGCGGGTGGCCCTGGGGCCCAGGGTGGGGTCCGCTTTTTCCAAAGTGCGATGAGGAGATAGTGCAGGATCTGAGGCTGAGGAATGCCTAGACCTGACGTGATACTGCTGTGACAGGACGTTCAGCTCCCTGTGCCTGTGACATTTACCTGGTACCTTCAGAAAGCTTTATTCATTCATTCGTCTATTCCTTCAATGATGCGTCTGTGGAAGCAGAATGGCCGTCCCAGTCCCTGGCCTCAGGACAAGGGCAGACTGAGCAAACATGTGAGCACCTTGTGACGTAGCTCCAGGGGTGCGAGGGCTTTTACCAGAAGAGGAATGGGCCACAGGAGGGCCTGAGTTCATCGGGGAACAGAGAAGGCTTCCCACAGGGGATGATATTTGAGCTGAAATTTGAACCATAAGGAAGTATTATCTTGGTGAGGCCTGGAGAAGAGGAGAGAAAATTCCAGGTAGGGGGAAGAGCTTGTGCAAAAGCCTGGAGGCAGGAAGAGAATTGTATGTTCAAGAAACTCACCAGACTCTGGCCTGGCAAGAAGGAGGAGGAGGAGAGGAGAGGCGAGCAGAGGTCAGATCGCAGAAAGCCAGGGAGGAAGGGCCCAGGGCTCCCAAGTTCTGGGCAGGATTAAGAGCTTTGACCCAAATCCCTGGGCTGGGCCTATGGCCAGGGCCAAGACAAGCAGGGACCTAGCTCTTCTTGGAGGCTGTTTACAGGCTCGCCGATGACATAGGCTGCTGCCTTCCTGTGGCTTGCTAGTCACTGGACACTGTATGCCAGTATGTTCCGTTGCTCCCAGCCCCGAGAGTGCCCTCTGACTCAGCCTCCTGCCCCAGCCACCCCTGTCATCACCACCGAAGCCGCCGTGTCCGTCCTCACCCCTCCTCAGCGAAGGCTGCACGGAGTCGCATGACCCTGGAACCTAGAAGAGCATCTACAGCTCTAACCATACCTGCCTGTTCTGCAGAGGGAGGCCCCGTGAGGAAGGGAGCCTCCCCCCAGTCTCACTCCAGGGCTGGAACAGAGCCAGGGCCTGCTCCCAGGTCTCCTGCTGTCTGGCCCTAAATCTTCATGCTGTTTAGTTTAAAAAGAAAAAAAGGGAAGAAGAGGGTCAGAGAGGGAGAGAGAGTTGGGAGAAGGAAGGAAAGAAGGGAAGGCTGGAGGAAGAAAGAGCTTGAAAAAGTAGTATTCAAATTGAACTTCTAAGCGTGAGCCCTTCCCAAGGGAGGGAAAGAAATCATTACACACGTCTTATGTGCCAGGCACATTCCCTGTGTCAGCTGTTTCAGCAGGATCCTTACAGCTACACAGTGACATGGATACAGTTATAGCCTCTAAATGGCTTAGAAAACAGAGAGGCTATGCAACCCACCCACTGTCACACAGCAGTCACCCGGAAGAGAAGAGATTTGAATCCTGGTCTGACTGCAGTTCCTAGTCCCAAGCACTCCCCAGACGCCAAGGCTGCTTCCAGCCCTGCCTCTCTTCTGCTTCCCTCTTTGCAATAGTTGCAGCCTCCTCTTTCAAAGCTAAACATAGGTTTTTTTCCTGGCTGCCCACAAGCCAGCAGATATGTTTCCTTTGGCTCATGTGGTGTTTAATAAGATATGAGCCAATGTTCACAAATCAAGAGATTTTTACATAAAAACCCAGATTTCTACCTCCCTTCAAACACTGGAAGATTTGACTGTGCTGGGTCCACGTTCCACCTGGCAAAGATCGATGGGATGGGAGTGTCTAAAGGGGATGCTCCAGTTTCCCACACTCTCCACCTCTCCCTACTGTAGCCCTGGCCCTGAGGCAGAATGCCAGTTGCCATTCATCACTTGTTTTTCTGAGGCAGGGAAATTTTCTCTGCACTTATATTTCTTTCAAAAAAAGGAAAACAATAATCCAGGAGGGGTCAGGTGTCATGAAAAATGGGAGCATGCATATTTCCTTGTGGAACTGAGACTATTCCTTGGTGTTTATGCTGCAAGCAACATGTGGCTGAGCCTCCACACCACTGTTTAGGTTTCCTACCTCATGACCCTAGTTGGACTGTCAAGTTTAGCAAATAAAAATATAGGATACTCAGTATCACCAACAGATGGCTTTTTTAGTATAAGTATGCCCCACTGGGACAAAATTGTATTAAAATATTTTCCCTCATTATCTGAAATTCTAATTTAACTGTATTTCATCTGGTGCCCCTGCCTCCTGGGGTTGAGAGCCATTTTCTAAGGGGCTTGCATTTGAATCTAGGTTCCTCCCCTCCCGTCTGGCTAATTTGGGGCAAGTTGTTTAAGTTCCATAGGCTTCAAAGCATTCATCATAAATCACGGCATGAAGACCTGATAAGGTAATTTATCTAAAGAGCTTCAGACAGAGTCTGGCTCACTGTTCATGCTCAGTAAATGTCAGCTGCTGAGGCCATCATCATCATTGACTGCCTACCCGATGGCCATGCCCCTTCCTCTTTGCTTGCTGAACCCTGATTTGCACCAACTACACTGCACCCAGCCCCAGGGGACAATTGTGATTGGTCGAGCTAGTCCTGGTCGGTCATGGCACACCCATTCTGGCCTGCAGTGATTGGTCCAAGGTGAGCTTCTGGCCTGGTTCTGACCAATAGGACACACCAAGGAAGTCTGCCAGTTTCCCCTGCCCCTCCCTTCTTATCATGGACACAGCCATGGGAGAAGAGGATAGTTGATCCTAGCTGCCATCTTGTGCCAGTGGGATGGCAAGAAGCCAGTGTGCTGAGGATGGCAAAGGACAGCATCGGTGGACTCCAGGGCTGACTATGCCACACTTCTATTAAAGTAAATGATAGATGATAGATGCTCTTATAACTGAAGCCACTGCTAATTGTCTCTGCAGAGAGGCAGCTAAGAGCATGAACTGTGCAGTTAGGTACCTGACATCCCCGTTCCGTCACTTACTAGCTCTGTGTCTCAGTTTCCCTATCTGGAGACTGGAGGGAAGATAGTATCTCCTTCAAGGGGTGTTTGTAAAGATTAAATGAGTTAGTGTAAATGAAGGGCTTATTAAAGTACCTGGCAAGTCATATTCAGCATATAATTGTTAGTCATGATTCTTCTGTTATCTGAATCCAAGCATTTTTTATTTATTAAGGACCTTGAAGAAGGTCCTTGTCCACCCTGTGCCTTAGTTTCCCCATCTATGAAATAGGATGTGGTTGAGGTTGCTAGTTATCCCTCAATAGGAGTTGAGGGGTACTTCCATAGGAATGGACTTGTAGCGGATCATGGAGTGTTTCAGAAACACTGCATTTCCCAGCCTCCCTTGCTGTTAGATATAGTCATGTGACCGAATTCTGACTAATGGATGGGATTCTAAGCTACGTGGACAATTTCAGGTTGCATTGTAAAGGGAAGAAATACGCTTTCCCCCTTTCCTTTCCCGGTAGGCTGAATGTGAGGGTGAGGCTGAGGCATATTGCAACATGAGACCAGGCCACACCCTAAGGAAAGGAGAACAACAACACGAAGCCCCTGGGCATTGACAATATGGTGCTAGAGAAACATCAGCCCCAGCCTGATACGTTTGTTGCGAAGACTCCGTGCATGGAGAAGTGTAAATCACTGAACACAGGGTTTGGAACAAAGTAAGTATCTTGTGTAAATACTTATGGGTCTAATGCAGTGGTTATTAACTAGGAGCAATTTTGCACTCTAGGGGACATTTAGCAATGCCTGGAGAGAGTTTTGATTGTCATGATTGAAAGGGGACCTGCTCCTGGCTCACACTGAGTAGAAGCTAGAGATGCTACCAAACATCTATAATGCATAGACAAACCCCACCGCAGAAAATTAAATATCCAGCCCCAAAAGTCAACAGTGCCACGTTTGAGGAACCCTGATCCAATGGGATGATGCCCCCTTCTTACCTGGTACCCAGGGGAGTGGGAGACTTCACCAGCTCCAGGTAACGGGACAGGATTCTTTGATTCACCTCTGCTGAAAGGTGTCTCTCTGCCCCACTGTATCTTTATAACACTCACCCATTCTGTCTGCATAGGGCCAGGAGATTTGCATCATGGAGAAACTATAACCTCATCACATTTCTGCAGCTCATCCCTGCTGTCTCCCACCTCTCCCCAGGCAGCAAGGGACATGTTCCAACAGCTCTACCTTCCTCCCCACCTACCCCATTGTCAGCCAGGCCAATTTCCAGGTGGTGGGTGGGAGGCATGGTGCCATCCAAATGTCATCCCGTGTTCCCAGGCAAGGGAAGGAGAGGAGGGTGTTGCTCCTGGAATGTAGAGCCCCCACCATCAGGGCTGCCCACCCAAATAAGAGAGGGCTGAATGCTGCTAAAGGCTTATGGAACTGTTGAGGAAACTGCTTCCTAAAGAAAAATCCTAATTTCTCCTCAATTTCCCAGAATGTGGTGAGTCCTAGCTTCCTGGGATAGAGGGCAAGCTTCCAGAACTTTCCATCCTGGCCACACTAAAACCAAGAGCTGGAGCAAAAACTCAGTCTCCAAGGGACTCTGGTGATTTGCTGAAAATTCAAGAGGAAGTGGTACCCGTGTTAGGTGTTCAGAAGCATTTCTCTCTCAGCTGTTCTATCGGTAAGTGGTCATCTATTTGCTTAAATATAGACTGCACTCCTCTGACCACCAATCCAATGTCTTCCATCGCCAGTACCTGCGTCTCTTTGCAGAGAGTTCTCTCTGGCCACCAGAGCCCATTAAGCCCCTGCAGGACAAGCCGGAAGTGCCAGAGAGTTCATACCCCTGGCAGCAACTGATGACTGATGGGAGGTGGTAGATAGAAACCCATTTCCTTGCCCCTTAGTGGGAACACCTTGGTGGCATGATCTGCACTTGTCCTGGAGTTACCCAGTGGGATTGGGCCCCAGGTGCCCACAGTAGTAACCTGATCAGAAATGTGCCCTGTATTGGCTGCCCTGCCTTCCCTGTCTCATGTCTCCACTCCCTCACCTCCTGGCTTCACCTCCCAAACAACTAAGTCCTTATCTCAGCGTCTGCTTCTGAGGACACCCAGCCACAGACCTACATGTACCACGAGTCACACACAAAGACATTTGGGGATCAGAAGGGACATGGCTGCCCCATCTGGGAACTCAAGTCAGGTGGAAAGCCAGACATCACCCCAATAGTCATGTAAACGCAGAATCACCATGTAAGAACTTGTTCGTTATGCTTCAGAAGATTGGAGACTATTGAGAATTAGGCTTGGGGTTGATTAATGATTGTGCATTGAGTCCCCTATACAGAATTTTATTGTTGTTAACAACTATTTGATCAATAAATATGAGAGATGCCCTCTCAAAAAAAAAAAAAGCAGCCATGAATAATACTGAAACAAATAGATGT